>NC_142442.1:63360000-63985000 GCF_059453495.1 Arachis ipaensis | reverse complement strand
GAGAATTAAGTTCCAACTTGGGACAACTAAGGGTAGAGCACTAAGAGCATTCCATCCTCCTCCATGAAATTAGAGAAGATCAAAGAGCTATGAGGGAGGAGCAACAAAGGCAAGGAAGAGACATAGAGGAGCTCAAGAGCACTATTGGTTCTTCAAAAGGAAGAAGACGCCACCCTCACTAAGGTGGACCCGTTCCTTAATCTCCTTGTCTATTTAGTTTTTTTGTTTTCATTCTCTATGCTTTATTTATGTTTGTGTCTTCATTACATGATCATTAGTATCTAGTGTCTATGTCTTAAAGCTATGAATGTCCTATGAATCCATCATCTTTCTTAAATGAAAAATGTTTTAATTACAAAAGAACAAGAAGTACATGATTTCGAATTCATCCTTGAAACTAGTTTAATTATTTTGATGTGGTGGCAATACTTTTTATTTTCTGAATGAATGCTTGAACAGTGCATATGTCTTTTGAATTTGTTCTTTATGAATGTTAAAACTGTTGGCTCTTGAAAGAATGATGGAAAAGGAGAAATGTTATTGATAATCTGAAAAATCATAAAATTGATTCTTGAAGCAAGAAAAAGTAGTGAATGACAAAGCTTGCGAAAAAAATAAATAAAAAAAAGAAAAAAGAAAAAAAAAGAGAAAGAAAAAGGAAAGCAAGCAGAAAAAGCCAATAGCTCTTTAAACCAAAAGGCAAGAGCAAAAAGCCAGTAACCCTTTAAACCAAAAGGCAAGGGTAATAAAAAAGGATCCAAGGCTTTGAGCATTAATGGATAGGAGGGCCCAGAGGAATAAAATCCTGGCCTAAGGGGCTAAACCAAACTGTCCCTAACCATGTGCTTGTGGCGTGAAGGTGTCAAGGCAAAAGCTTGAGACTAAGCGGTTAAAGTCATGATCCAAAACAAAAAGAGTGTGCTTAAGAACCCTGGACACCTTTAATTGGGGACTCTAGCAAAGCTGAGTCACAATCTAAAAAGGTTCATCCAGTTATGTGTCTGTGGCATTTATGTATCCGGTGGTAATACTGGAAAACAAAATGCTTAGGGCCACGGCCAAGACTCATAAAGTAGCTGTGTTCAAGAATCAACATACTGAACTAGGAGAATTAATAACACTATCTAAATTCTGAGTTCCTATAGAGGCCAATCATTCGGAACTTCAAAGGATAAAGTGAGATGCCAAAACTGTTCAGAGGCAAAAAGCTACTAGTCCTGCTCATCTAGTTGGAGCTATGTTTCATTGATACTTTGGAATTTATAGTATATTCTCTTCTTTTTATCCTAATTGATTTTTAGTTACTTGGGGACAAGCAACAATTTAAGTTTAGTATTGTGATGAGCGGATAATTTATACGCTTTTTGGCATTGTTTTCTAGTAGTTTTTAGTATAATTTAGTTAGTTTTTACTATGTTTTTATTAGTTTTTATGCAAAAATAACATTTCTGGACTTTACTATGAGTTTGTGTGTTTTTCTATGATTTCAGGTATTTTCTGGCTGAAATTGAGGGACCTGAGCAAAAATCTGATTCAGAGGCTGAAAAAGGACTGCAGATGCTGTTGGATTCTGACCTCCCTGCACTCGAAATGGATTTTCTAGGGCTACAGAAGCCCAATTGACGCTCTCTCAATTGCGTTGGAAAGTAGAAATCCAGGGCTTTCCAGAAATATATAATAGTTCATACTTTGCCCAAGTTTTGACGACGCAAACTGGCGTTCAAACGCCAACTTCCTGCCCTATTCTGAAGTTAAACGCCAGAAATAGGTTACAAACCGGAGTTAATCACCAGAAATAGGCTGCAACCTGGTGTTTAACTCCAAGAAAAGTATCTACACGTGAAGGCTTCATTACTCAGCCCAAGCACACACCAAGTGGGTCCCGGAAGTGGATTTCTGCATTATCTGCACTTAGTTACTTATTTTTTGTAACCCTAGCTACTAGTTTAGTATAAAAACAACTTTTAGAGACTTACTATGTACCTCATGACATTTTTACACATTTCATATTGTATTTTTGACGGTATGAGTCTCTAAATCCCATGGTTGGGGGTGAGGATCTCTGCTGTGTTTCGATGAATTAATGCAATTACTACAGTTTTCCATTCAATCACGCTTGTCTCTATTCTAAGATATTCACTCGCACTTCACCCTGATGAATGTGATGATCCGTGACACTCATCACCATTCTTAACCTATGAACGCATGCCTGACAACCACTTTCGTTCTATCTTAGATTGAGTGTATATCTCTTAGCCTCTTGGTTCATGATCAGAGTCTTCGTGGTATAGGCTAGGACTATTGGCGGCCATTCTTGAGATCCGAAAAGTCTAAACCTTTTCTGTGGTATTTCGAGTAGGATCTGGGATGGGATGACTGTGACGAGCTTCAAACTCATGAGTGCTGGGCGTAGTGACAGACGCAAAAGGACCAATGGATCCTATTCCAACATGAGTGAGAACCGACAGATGATTAGCCGTGCGGTGACAGCGCACTTGGACCATTTTTACTGAGAGGATGGATGGTAGCCATTGACAACGGTGATCCACCAACATACAGCTTGCCATGGAAAGAGCCTTGCGTCCGTGAAGAAGAAGACAGTAGGAAAGCAGAGATTCGAAAGACAGAGCATCTCCAAATCCTCAATATGTTCTCCATTACTACATAACAAGTATTATTTAATTTATGCTATTTACTCTTCATAAACCCAATCATTTTTATTACTAATTTTCTGACTATGAATTACAAAGTAACCATAGCTTGCTTCAAGCCAACAATCTCCGTGGGATTGACCCTTACTCACGTAAGGTATTACTTGGACGACCCAGTGCACTTGCTGGTTAGTTGTGCGGAATTGCAAAAGCGTGATTGTGATTTCGTGCACCAAAATGACAAGTTAAACTAGAAGAACAAAAATGTAGAATAATAAATTGCAAGGAAATGTAAATGAAACAAGAATTAAATCTAAATCGAAGGAGAGATCCAACCTAATTCTATCCTAATTCCGGAGAGAAGAGAGAGCTTCTCTCTCTAGAATATAACCTAAAGTATATGCTAAGCTATGACTAATTTCTCCCCCCTTTCTCCTTCTTAATTTCAGCCTCAAATAGCTTCAGAAATGAGTTGGATTTGGACCTGGATGGCTCAGAAATCGCCCCCAGCGTATTGCCTTTAATGAGGTCACGTGCCGCTTGTCACGCATACGTAGGGATCTCGCGTACGCGTCACATGGCAACTTTCCTTATCACGTGTATGCGTCAGTCACGCATACGCGTCACATTAACGAGTTTTTTCTTCACGCGTACGCGTCGGTCACGCGTACGCGTCGCTTTGAATCTTCCAACTCCTTGTTTTCCATGAGTTATCCATCTTGCATGCTTTTCTCTTCACTTCTTTGATCCATTCTTTGCCTTTTAACCTTGAAATCACTAAAAACATATCAAGGCATCGAATGGAATTAAAGTGAATTAAATTTAACTAATTAAAAGCCTAAAAAGAATGTTTTTAACCACTAAGCACAATTAGGAGAATTTCATGAAACCATGCTATTTCATTGAATAAATGTGAGATACGTTGATAAAATCCCCTAAATTCAACATAAAATAAACCACAAAATTGGGGTTTATCAAGACTCGATACTCTGTTGACTCTACGTCATAAGGGTGACTGGGCACGTATAAATTCCCGGCAATGGTACTCCCCATTGAGTAAAGTTATATATATGAATGTATGAATTATGAATGAAAAGAGAAAAAGCTATGCATAGACTCATGGGGATGTGCGACAGGGGACAGTCCAGGGTTTAGCTGTAACACCCTCACTATCCGAATGTCACGCTTCTAGCTGCGCCACTCTGATAGCTTGGGCTTTACGACAACTCTAAACATATTTAATACTAAAATAGGAGCCTGTTTAAAACTTAAAACCGCATAACCTTAAAAAAATAATTTTTTTGTTGAAAACACTAGCTTACAAACATACATATCATAATTTCCTATCCCTCTTACAAACTTAATAAAGATAAATGCGAGGGAAAGATAATAGCTAATATAATACAAAAATACCGAATAAATAGAAAATGAACATAACTCTTCTGAAGATTCGTCGTCCATATCCTGAAAAGGAATAACCTGTAGGGGGAGTGAGAATGTCGTCCTCGCTTGTTCTCACTATAGGATTTACAGAAATTGCTACAAGATACGTAATATAAAATTATTCGTAGAGTATAATGATCATGGCTCGTCTTATGAGTCTTTCCAAAAACCTTGGGTACACATTTGAAATCCAGAAAATCCCTTTTCGAAGACTTGGTAAATTTCTCAAATATTTTAAAACAAAACCTTTTTCCTTTCTTGAAAAATCTGAAAATTTTTCCTAGACAGTATGAATGACTAACATGTCCCAAACATAGGTTCAATTAAGTCTATGTTGTAAGAGTTTGATTTTTCATAATTTTCTAGACTACAACCATGAAAGCAGTTACCTACGCAGTATAAATGATCACCCCATTCCAAGCATAGGTTCATTAAGTCTATGCTGAACTGGTCAGATACTTTATACAAAACTAGAACTCAACATACCAACCATGGCCTCAAGCCCATCTAATCCAACACGGCCCCCGACCCAAATAACTCAATCATCAACCAATTCAACACAACCTAACCCATCAAACACAATCACAAATACTGTAGTTCAAACACAATCAATAGCAATTACAACAAATATAGCAGTTAACAGTTAACATAAGTTTTCACATAGGCAAACCAATTACAATATGCACACCCAAATAATGTCACATAAATGCAAATGATGAATGTCTGTCCTACTGGCTGTGATATCACATTGTCGGTTATCTTGCCAAACCCGACTAGGATAAGTGGGATCCAACCACCGTCCTTATTCGTAGGTCCCATAGACAAGCGGGATTAAACCACCATCCTTGCCCGAAACACGCAAGCGGGATCAAACCACCGTCCTTGCCTCCACCGTAAGTGGGATTAAACCACCGTCCTTACATGGGCACCACCCCCTCGACAAGCGGGATTAAACCACCACCCTTGCCAGGCGCAAGTGACTTATCAACAATCTCATCTCAGCATAAGCGGGACAAACCCGGCTTTTATGCCTACCAAGTAATAACTCATCAATCTTGATGATATCCACAATCAATCAGGCTCAATAACTTATTTCAAATTCATTCTTGGCCCATTTTCATTTAAATAACAAATGTACTCAATTCACATCTTGCCAAGAATCACTTTTCAAAATGGAGCCTGATGGTAGAAAAAACGTCGGTAAAGAATTTCACAAAAATAAGCACGTAATAAGTATAGATCTAAACCGATAATTAAACCTCAATCAAATTTAATTTGTTTGTCACTAAAGCAAACCCAATAAAATTAACTGAAGTATTCAATCCTGGAGTTGTCTCTCAAGGAATTGCAGGGAAGTATTTTTACTATTGGCTATGAGACTATATCTTTTTGGGTTTTTAAATGTTGAACAAGAAATTTAAATATCAAGGAAATAAAATAATAATTAAGAAAAATCTTAGCAAGGATTGATAATTAGAATTTCTATCCTCATTATCATAGTCACTTGTGATGGTAATTGCCTTTTGCTCTCACTTAGTTAACCTCTAACAATTGAAGTTAAGTCAAGTGAGAAAATCAACTTGAATTCACAAGTCCTAATCAAAGACTAGAGTTAGTGAAGCTCAAGCCAACTAGTCAGTTTCAATCACCAACCAACAAGAGACTTATGATGATTCAAGAGTCTCCAATTAATCAATTCAAGCTAAGAATATAAAAATCTAACTTAAAACCCTCCCAAGTATTTTATCAAACACTTGGAAGGCACAACATAAAAACATAGAAAACTAACAATGAATATTAAATCTAAACAACCAATTGCAAACATCAATAATAACAAACGAAGAAAGGAACAATAGTTATGAAATACCTCAAATTGTATTAAATGGAAAATCAAATCTAACATGAGAATTCATAACCTAAATTAACAACATAAAGTAATTGGTGCACGAAATTGTGATCATCAACAATGGCGCCAAAGACTTGGTGCTCTCAAACGTGAATCACACTTTATCACAACTTCGCACAACTAACCAGCAAGTGCACTGGGTCGTCCAAGTAATAAACCTTACGTGAGTAACGGTCGATCCCATAGAGATTGTCGGCCTGAAGCAAGCTATGGTCACCTTGTAAATCTCAGTCAGGCAGATTCAACTGGTTTTAGAGATTGATAATTAAAACATAATTAAAATATAAACTAGGATAGAGATACTTATGTAATTCATTAGTGAGAATTTCAGATAAGCATATAGAGATGCTTTCGTTCCTCCTGAACCTCTGCTTTCCTGCTGTCTTCATCCAATCATTCCTACTCCCTTCCATGGCAAGCTTATGTAGGGCATCACCGTTGTCAATGGCTACATCCCGTCCTCTCAGTGAAAATGGTCCAAAATGCGCTGTCACCGCATGACTATTCATCTGTCAATTCTCGATCATACTGGAATAGGATTCAGTCATCCTTTTGCGTCTGTCACTATGCCCAGCACTCGCGAGTTTGAAGCTCGTCACAGCCATCCCTTCCCAGATCCTACTCGGAATACCACAGACAAGGTTTAGACTTTCCGGATCTCAAGAATGGCCGCCAATAATTCTAGCCTATACCACAAAGACTCTGATCTCATGGAATGGAAGGCTCGGTTGTCAGGTGAGGCAACCATGCGTCATGAACTAGAAGGCTAAGAGATATGCGCTTAAGCGATTGCAAGTAGAATGGAGGTGGTTGTCAGGCACGCGTTCATAGGTGAGAATGATGATAAGTGTCACGGATCATCACCTTCCTCAAGTTGAAGAACAAGTGTATATCTTAGATAAGAAATAGGCTTGAGTTGAATAAAAAAACAATAGTACTTTGCATTAATTCATGAGGAACAGCAGAGCTCCACACCTTAATCTATGGTGTGTAGAAACTCTACCGTTGAAAATACATAAGTGATAATGGTCCAGGCATGGCCGAATGGCCAGCCTCCATAAAGGTCTAAGATAGCATAAAACTAATCAAAGATGATCCGAAGAATCCTATAAATACAATAGTAAAAAGTTCTATTTATACTAAACTAGTTACTAGGGTTACAAAAATAAGTAATTGATGCAGAAATCCACTCCTAGGCCCACCTGGTGTGTGCTTGGACTGAGCATTGAAGCTTTCACGTGTAGAGGTCTTCCTCGGAGTTAAACGCCAGTTTGTAACCTGTTTTTGGCATTTAACTCTGCTTTGCAACCTGTTTCTGGCGTTTAACTCCAGAATAGGGCAGAGAGCTGGCGTTGAACGCCAGTTTGCGTCGTCTAAACTTGGGCAAACTATGGACTATTATATATTGCTGGAAAGCCCTAGATGTCTACTTTCCAACGCAATTGAGAGCGCACCATTTGAAGTTCTGTAGCTCCAGAAAATCCACTTTGAGTGCAGGGAGGTCAGAATCCAACAGCATCTGCAGTCCTTCTTCAACCTCTGAATCTGATTTTTGCTCAGGTCCCTCAATTTCAGCTAGAAAATACCTGAAATCACAAAAAAATACAAAAACTCATAGTAAAGTCCAGAAATGTGATTTTTATTTAAAAACTAATAAAAATATACTAAAAACTATGTAAAAACAATGCCAAAAAGCGTATAAATTATCCGCTCATCAGTAATCAACAAGGAAAATAAATAAACTAGAATGCTAGAACAATTAAAAGTAGAAGAGAACTAAGTAGAAATAAGATAAAATTCAGAAATTGAGAAGGAATAAAACTAAGAACCTAAAACCTAGAGAGAGGAGAGAGCCTCCCTCTCTAGAAAACTACATCTAAAACCTAAAAAATAGGTGAATGAATGTTGTCTGCATGATTCCTCCACTCTGCAGCCTCTAATATGTGTTTTCGGGCTTGGAACTAGGCCAAAAATAGCCCAGAAATTGCCTCCAACATTTTCTGATACGTGCAGCATGTGGCTCTATCACGCGTACGCGTCGCCCACGCATATGCGTCGCTGAACTTTCGCAAGGTCACGTGTACGCGTGATTCAGGTGTGCGCGTTGCCTAACTGTATGGCAACTATGGCAATTTACATATCATTTTGAAGCCCTGGATGTTAGCTTTCTAACGCAATTAGAACCGCCTCATTCAGACCTCCGTAGCTCAAGTTATGATTGATTTAGTACCAAGAGGTCAGACTTGACAGCTTAGCAATTGCTTCAATTTCTTGTGTTCCTTCCACTTTTGCATGCTTCCTTTCCATCTTCTAAGCCATTCCTACCTTATAAACCCTGAAAACACTTAACGAACATATCACGGCATCGAATGGTAATAATAGAGGCTTAAAATTAGCAAATTTAAGGCCAAAGAAGCATGTTTTCAATCATAGTACAAAATTAGGAAGGATTTGTAAAACCATACGAATTATATGAATAAGTGTGAGTTTAGTGGATAAAATTCACTCAATTAAGCACAAGATAAACCCTAAAAATGGGGTTTATCAATCTCCCCACACTTAAACATTAGCATGTCCTCATGCTAAGCTCAAGAGAACCAAAAGAGTGAAGAAGAATGGTGGAATTTATGAAATGCAACCTATCTGTATGAATGCACCTAAACGTAAAAATACTTCTACCTACTTGGTTAAAAGTAAACAAATTCTCCAAGACAAACATAAACTGGATTCCACTCATTCAAATCACAAAATAAAGTACAAGTAAACTTGAAAGAAGAAAGCTCGTGAAAGCCGGGAACAAAGAATCGAGCATCGAACCCTCACCGGAAGTGTATACACTCTAATCACTCAAGTGTTTAAGGTTCGATTCTCTCAATTCCCTACTAACCTTGCTTTCTAAGGCTTGCTCTTCTTCTACCAATCAACAAATAATTTGATGCACAAATACACATATCAAGAGGTCTTTTAAGGGTTGTAATGGGGTTAGGGTCAAGGTAGGATTGTATTTTGTCAAGTAGACTAAAATCTGAATCCTTAATTAACCCAAACTTCCCACCTAACTTAGGACAATCCATGTAATCAAAATACAAAACCTAACTATCCATTAACCATGTTTTCCATATATTCATGCATCCTAATTTTGAGTACAGTACATATGCATTGCTATCACCATTTACTTTGGAACATTTTGTCCCCTTTTATTATTTTCTCTTTTTCTTTTCTTTTTCTCCTTTTTTTCTTTTGTTTTTCTCAATGCATACGATTAAGATATTGAATGCAAGAATATATGCTTAACTATTATTTTGCACATTTTCACAAGAATATACAACACCAAATTCTCAAACCAAATATTGGCAAACCCAACTTCCCCACACTTAAATCATGAACACTTTCACTAGTCTAAGCTAACAAAGGATTCAAATTAAGGACATTATTATTTTCTACTTAGAGTTAGTGATGAGCTAAAGTAAAGAATAAATGGGGTTAAAAGGCTCAACATGGTTTACAAAGGATAATGAAAAGGTTAAGGCCATATGGGTATGTAAGCTCAGTGAAACAAGGCCTCAATCATGTAAGTGCATGCATACATCAAATAATGAAAATATAGAATTAAGCAAGACAAAGATCACAATTTTAGAGGTAACAACACACACCAAAATTAAAATATTGGTTGATAAAATGCAACCAATCGAATAGGCTCAAAATCTCACTGGTTTTGTGTGTTCGAGCTCTAAACCATGTTCCAAAATAAAATTTTTCAAGCAAGTTTAACAAAAATTTTAATTCAAATTAGTGAAATGCTATAAAAAATTTCTTGAAAAAGAAAATATTACCTCAACCAAGTAGTAGCTAAATGCACAAAATCAAACAAACATGCAATCAAACATGAAAATGCAACAACTAATTTAACAAAGGAAATTAAACATTGGTGTTGAGAAGGAAATAAATGACCCATGGAAGTCGGTATTGACCTGTCCACACTTAAAGATTGCACCGTCCTCGGTGCATGCTAAGATGTGCAAGTGGATGGGTTGCTCCAACTGATGCTTTTTCTCCAAATAATGTGCGTAGGAACTTGTCTGTTGCCCCATTGAGAAGCTTTTCCTTTCCCGTCTTGGTGGCCATCCTGAGGGAAGAGAAAAAGGAAGAATGTAACCCAGAAACAAAGATAAGGAAATAAATAAAATATGGGTGGATTAATGCCGAATAATGAGGGTCTCAACTATATGGTAGCTACAACATGTAAGTGAGAAAATAGTAGAAGCACATGGCATATCAATAGTGCAAAAATTGCAACGATGGGGAAGAGAGAGCGTGTCATGAAAGACAGTATAAGTGCATATCAATGCGAATGGAATACAAGTTTCAGAAAAATTTAGCATTGACCTATGAATAATAATACCCAACAATTTAAAACAAGTCACGAAGTACCAAAATAACGCAAGAAAAGATGCAACAGTTGAATAAGACATTTAACACCAATAGAAAAATAATAAACTTAGAAAAGAAAATAAAAACATGAAAAAAATTAAAATGCAAGGAAGAAAAGTATGCAAATGCAGTAAGTAAAAGAAATTGAAAGGGAATATGGAGGACAATGTAAAGAAATGAAGAAGAAGAAAGTAAGAAAGGAGGAAGAAAGAGGGAGAAATGATAAGAGAACAAGAGACGGACGCGACGCGCGTGCATGCATCACACGTACGCGTGAAAACAAAAATGGCCATGCGACGCGTAAGCGTCGTCCACACGTACGCGTGGGTGGTAAAAAATGAACACTGATGAGTGAGCGTCGGTCACACGTACGCGTGACTACTCGCGCGATTTCAGCACAGTGGCAGCCTAACTCTCTGTTCAATTCACTATTAACTCCGATTTTCATGCCCACGCGTACGCGTCGCTGACGCTTATGCGTGGATTAAAAAATTGGCAGAGGACGCGTACACGTGGGTCACGCGCCGCGTGGGGTGGCTGTGTGCCCAGCACCCCTCCCGCGCGTCTCCATCGCAACTCTTTGTTCATCTCATTAACATTACGCACTGACACATGACATGTGCGCGTCATCAACGCTTAGGCGTCGAGTGTAAATTTTTTTTTAATAAACTAACAAACTACCAAAATAAATCCAAATATTATTAAACCAGTAAAACCACAACTTAAACTATATAGTTCTAACTAAAAATAAAGATTCAATTAATTACCAACATAAATAAAAGAAATAAAATTGGAGGAGTTTACCATGGTGGGGTGTCTCCCACCTAGCACTTTTAGTTAAAGTCCTTAAGTTGGACATTTGATGAGCTCCTTGTCATGGTGGCTTATGCTTGAACTCATCTTGAAACTTCCACCAACGCTTGGACTTCCAATAAGCTCCAACATTTCCAAGTGAGTCCACCAAGCCTTGAGGAAGTTCTTCACAAGCTTTGAGCTCCCAAAGTTGATCCTCATGTATTCCCGGATCCCAAATCTTGTTTCTACACCCGTCTTTAAGTGGATCATCATCATTCCACCCGGGTGGCAAGCAAGTCGAATTCTCAATGCAATACCAAACTCTTCTCTTAGATCCAACCAAATTATCACTAGCCCAACCCTTGAAACTAGCTCTTGATGTCTCAACCTTGATGAGCCTTGATTTGTAACTCCAACCACTGAACATTCTTCTCTTACGCTTAATGCCACAAAGCTTCCTAAGTTGGTCGTCCGTTTCAAGAATACCATACTAAAGTGGGATAGGAAGGCGAATAGAGATAAGTTTTATCCACTCAAATGAAGGAATAGATGGCAACCTAGGTAGAGAATTTTCCAACGATCTTGACAAAGCATGTTCAACTCCCTTCCACCTTTTTCGAAGGACTTTCACTTCCTCATCATTCTTAAACTCACTCAGAGAAGGCTCTTCATACCCACGGAGTTCAATTGCGGATGTAGCTTCATCATTAGGAAGACTTGATTTATGATTGATAAACCCCATTTGTAGGGTTTATCTTATGCTTCATTTAGGGGATTTTATCACCTTTTATCCACATTTATTCAATGAAATAGCATGGTTTCATGATTGTTTCCCAATTTGTGCTTAAGTGTGAAAACATGCTTTCTAGGTCCTTAATTAGCTAAATTTGATTCACCTTTGATTCCACTAGATGCCTTGATTTGTTTGTAAAGTGATTTCAGGTTGAAAAGGCGAGGAATAGATCAAAGAAGTGAAGAGGAAAGTGATGAGCGGATATTTTATACGCTTTTTGGGGATAATTTCATATAGTTTTGAGTATGTTTTAGTTAGTTTTTAGTCTATTTCTAGTAGTTTTTAGGAAAAATTCATATTTCTGGACTTTACTATGAGTTGTGTGTTTTTCTGTAATTTCAGGTATTTTTCTGGCTGAAATTGAAGGAGCTGAGCAAAAATCTGATTCAGGCTGAAAAAGGACTGCTGATGCTGTTGGATTCTGACCTCCCTGCACTCAAAGTGGATTTTCTGGAGCTACAGAACTCGAAATGGCATGCTTCCAAGTGCGTTGGAAAGTAGACATCCAGGGCTTTCCAGAAATATATAATAGTCCATACTTTTCACAAGGATAGACAACGTAAACTGGCGTTCAACGCCAGTTCTCTGCCCAATTCTGGCGTCCAGCGCCAGAAAAGGATCAAAAACTGGAGTTGAACGCCCAAACTGGCACAAAAACTGGCGTTCAACTCCACAAATGGCCTCTGCACGTGGATTGCTTAAAGTCTCAGCCCCAGCACACACCAAGTGGGCCCCAGCACACCAAGTGGGCCCCAGAAGTGGATCTCTACATCATCCATCATAGTCCACTCATATTTTGTAACCCTAGGCTACTAGTTTAGTATTTAAACAACTTTTAGAGACTTATTTTGTATCTCATGACATTTCAGATCTAAACTTTGTATTCTCTGACGGCATGAGTCTCTAAACCCCATTGTTGAGGGTGAGGAGCTCTGCTGTGTCTCAATGAATTAATGCAAGTATTTCTGTTTTCATTCAAACACGCTTGTTCCTATCTAAGATGTTCATTCGCGCTTAACTGTGATGATGGTGATGAGCTGTGACACTCATCACCTTCCTCAACCCATGAACGTGTGCCTGACAACCACCTCCGTTCTATATCCGATTGAATGAGTGTCTCTTAGATTCTTCAATCAGAATCTCCGTGGTATAAGCTAGAACTGATGGCGGCATTCATGAGAATCCGGAAAGTCTAAGCCTTGTCTGTGGCATTCCGAGTAGGATTCAAGGATTGAATGACTGTGACGAGCTTCAAACTCCTGAAGGCTGGGCGTTAGTGACAGACGCAAAAGGATAGTAAATCATATTCCAACCGAATCGAGAACCAACCGGTGATTAGCCGTGCTGTGACAGAGCGCGTGAGCGTAGTTTTCACTGGAAGGATGGAAGGTAGCCATTGACAACGGTGATCCACCAACACACAGCTTGCCATAGGAGGACGTGCGTGCGTGAATCAGAAGACAGAGGAAAGCAGAGATTCAGAGGACAAAGCATCTCCAAAACTCCAACATATTCTCCATTACTGCACAACAAGTAACTTTTAATTTATGCTCTACTGGTTATTCACAATTCAACTGATAAATATAATTGAATTCCTGACTAAGATTTACAAGATAACCATAGATTGCTTCAAACCAACAATCTCTGTGGGATTCGACCCTTACTCACGTAAGGTATTACTTGGACGACCCAGTGCACTTGCTGGTTAGTGGTACGCGCTGTGAAAAGTGTGATTCACAATTCGTGCACCAAATTTTTGGGGCCGTTGCCGGGGATTGTTCGTGTTTGAACAACTGACGGATTATTTTGTTGCTTAGATTAGGAAAAATCTTCTTTTTTTTTTGGTTTAGAGTCTTTTATTATTTATCCCTTGTTAAAACACTTTAAATTTATAGCTCAGTTAATTAGAACGTGGTGCTTATGTTCATAGTAATTGGCTATCATATTTTTTAAAAAAAAACCTTTTTCAAAAATAATTTTTCTATTAATAAGGTCCCATAACTCATTTGGCTAGAACATTAATTTGATTGGGTTAGAATCTTTTATACTCTTTTTAAAACCTTCTTTTTCAAAAATAATTTTTCTATTAAATCCTGTGCCAAACTTTAAGTTTGGTGTTTTCTTGTTGATTCCCCTTTGATTTTCGAAAATTTTGGTTTGGTTTTCTAAAAATTTTAAGTTTGGTGTTCTTCCTTCATGTTCTTGTGTTCTTGTGAGTCTTCAAAGTGTTCTTGAGTTTTCTTGTGTCTTGATCTTAAAATTTTTAAGTTTGGTGTTCCTTGGTGTTTTCCCTCCAAAATTTTCAAAAACAAGGAGCATTAGATCTAAAAATTTTAAATCTTGTACTATCTTATTGTTTTTCTCTCTCCTCACTAAATTCAAAAATATCTTTTCAAAATATCTTTTCTAACTTCCTATCTTTTCAAAATTTGTTTCAACTAACTAACCAACTTTTTGTTTATTTCTTAACTTTTTCAAAACTACCTAACTAACTCTCTCTCTCTCAAAATTTTCGAAAATATCCCCCCTCTTTTTCAAAAATTTCTGTTTTTTTTAACTAATTATTTTTAATTTTTTTTTTTACGAAAAAAAAAATTTTCAAAATTCAAATTCTTTTTAGTTATTTTATTTTACTTAAGTATTTACTTCTTATAAAATAAAATAAATAAAAAGATAAATCAGTCCAAGTTATATCCATAGATCCATCATGGACATAAGTGGAAATGAACAGTCCAGGAGGACTCTGGGGTCATATTCTAACCCCTCTACTGCTTCATATGGGAGTAGCATATGTATACCCTCCATTGGAGTTAGTAGCTTTGAGTTGAATCCTCAGCTCATTATCATGGTGCAGCAAAGTTGCCAGTATTCCGGTCTTCCACAGGAAGAACCTACAGAGTTTCTGGCACAATTTTTACAAATTGCTGACACAGTACATGATAAGGAAATAGATCAGGATGTCTACAGACTATTACTGTTTCCATTTGCTGTAAAAGATCAAGCCAAGAGGTGGTTAAATAACCAACCTAAGGCCAGCATAAGAACATGGAAACAGCTGACAGAAAAATTTCTGAATCAATATTTCCCTCCAAAAAGGATGACACAGCTAAGGCTGGACATCCAAGGCTTTAAACAAGGAGATAATGAATCTCTTTATGATGCCTGGGAGAGATACAGAGAGATGCTACGAAAATGCCCCTCTGAAATGTTTTCAGAGTGGGTTCAGTTAGACATCTTCTACTATGGGCTTGCAGAAGGAGCTCAGATGTCTTTAGATTACTCAGCTGGTGGATCTATCCATATGAGAAAGACAATTGAAGAAGCTCAAGAGCTCATTGATACAGTTGCCAGGAATCAGCATCTGTATCTAAGCAGCAACCCTTCCATGAATGAAGAGGTTAAAACAGTAACTGCTGAATTCAGTACTGTAAAACAAGCTGCTGAATTCAATCAGCAATTAGATTTTCTAACAAAACAGCTAGCTGAATTCAAAGACAGGTTACAGGAGACAAGGATAGCTAATATACATATGGACGAATAGTTTAAGCAAACAAAGCAGTAGCTATCAAAGCAAATAGCAGAAGAATGCCAAGCAGTTCAATTAAGAAGTGGGAAAACATTAAATACCCCACTTCAAGGCATCAAAAATTCAAGAAATGAGCGACCCACCAAAGATTCCCCTGAGGACAGTAAGAGCCCAGGGAAAAATAATTCTGGCACCAAAACGCCAGAAAATGGGTGGAAGGCTGGCGCTGAACGCCCAGACCATGCCCAAAACTGGCGTTCAGCGCCAGAAACAAGGCAGGATTGGCGTTCAACGCCAGAAATGGGCAAGAATCTGGCGTTGAACGCCCAAATGGGGCAGAATCCAGCGCTGAACGCCCAACAGGGGCACATTTCTGGCGTTCAGGCGCCAGGAACAGACAGTGAGTTGGCATCTAACGTCACTCCAGCTTCTGACTCTGGCATTCAATTGCCAGTGAGGGATCAGACACACACAAGTGCTGATAACAACCCCTCTAAAAAGGCTTCTTTAACCACTAAGGTTGAGGAATATAAAGCCAAGATACCTTATCCTCAAAAACTCCGGAAAGAGGAGCAGGATAAGCAATTTGCTCGCTTTGCAGATTATCTAAGGACTCTTGAAATAAAGATTCCTTTTGCAGAGGCACTTGAGCAAATACCTTCTTATGCCAAGTTCATGAAAGAGATCTTGAGTCATAAAAAGGAGTGGAGAGAAACAGAAAGAGTTTTCCTCACTGAAGAATGCAGTGCAGTCATTCTGAAAAGCTTTCCTGAAAAGCTTAAAGACCCTGGGAGTTTTCTGATACCATGCATATTGAAAGGTGATTGCACCAAGACAGCCTTATGCGATCTTGGGGCAAGCATCAACCTATTACCTGCATCCACTATCAGGAAGCTTGGCTTAACTGAAGAAGTTAAACCAACCCGGATATGTCTCCAACTTGCTGATGGTTCCACTAAATACCCATCAGGCATGATTGAGGACATGATTGTCAGAGTTGGGCCATTCGCCTTTCCCACTGACTTTGTTGTGCTGGAAATGGAGGAGCACAAGAGTGCTACTCTCATTCTAGGAAGACCCTTCCTAGCAACTGGACGATCCCTCATTGACGTCCAGCAGGGGGAAATAACCCTGAGAGTCAACGATGACGAGTTCAAATTGAACGCTGTCAAAGCCATGCAGCATCCAGACACATCAACAGACTGCATGAAAGTTGACCTTATTGACTCTTTGGTAGAAGAGATCAACATGGCTGAGAGTCTCGAATCAGAGTTGAAAAACATCTTTAAAGATGTTCAGCCTGATTTGGAGGATTCAGGGGACATGAAAGAGCCTCTGAACTTTCTTCTGAAAGAGGAAAAACCTCCTAAACCAGAGCTCAAGCCACTGCCACCATCCTTGAAATATGCATTTCTAGGAGAAGGTGACACTTTTCCAGTGATCATAAGCTCTGCCTTAAATTCACAGGAAGAGGAAGCACTTATTCAAGTGCTAAGGACACACAAGACAGCTCTTGGGTGGTCCATAGGTGATCTTAAGGGCATAAGCCCAGCTAGATGCATGCACAAAATCCTATTGGAGGATAATGCCAAACCAGTGGTTCAACCACAGAGGCGGCTAAATCCAGCCATGAAGGAAGTGGTGCAGAAAGAGGTCACCAAATTACTAGAGGCTGGGATTATTTATCCCATTTCTGATAGCCCCTGGGTGAGCCCTGTTCAAGTCGTCCCAAAAAAGGGAGGCATGACAGTGATTCATAATGAAAAAAATGAACTGGTTCCTACAAGAACAGTTACAGGGTGGTGCATGTGTATTGACTACAGAAGGCTCAATACAGCCACCAGAAAGGATCATTTTCCTTTACCATTCATAGACCAGATGCTAGAGAGACTAGCAGGTCATGATTATTACTGCTTTTTGGATGGCTACTCAGGCTATAACCAGATTGCAGTAGATCCCCAGGATCAAGAGAAAACAGCATTCACATGTCCATCCGGAGTGTTTGCTTATAGAAGGATGCCCTTTGGGCTATGCAATGCACCTGCAACCTTCCAGAGATGCATGCTCTCTATTTTCTCTGATATGGTGGAAAAATTTCTGGAAGTCTTCATGGATGACTTCTCAGTATAAGGAGACTCATTCAGCTCCTGTCTTGATCACCTGAAACTTGTTCTGAAAAGATGCCAAGAAACCAACCTAGTTTTAAACTGGGAAAAGTGTCACTTCATGGTGACTGAAGGAATTGTTCTTGGACATAAAATCTCAAACAAGGGAATAGAGGTAGATCAAGCAAAAATAGAGGTAATTGAAAAATTACCACCACCTGCCAATGTTAAGGCAATCAGAAGCTTTCTGGGGCATGCAGGATTCTATAGGAGGTTTATAAAGGATTTTTCAAAAATCGCAAAACCCCTAAGCAATCTGCTAGCTGCTGACACGCCATTTGTGTTTGACACAGCATGCCTACAGGCGTTTGAAACGCTGAAAGCTAAGCTGGTCACAGCACCAGTCATTTCTGCACCAGACTGGACATTGCCATTTGAGTTAATGTGTGATGCCAGTGATCATGCCATTGGTGCAGTACTGGGACAGAGGCATGACAAGCTTCTGCATGTCATTTATTATGCCAGTCGCGTTTTAAATGATGCCCAGAAAAATTACACAACCACAGAAAAGGAATTACTTGCAGTGGTTTACGCCATTGACAAGTTCAGATCCTACTTAGTAGGATCAAAGGTGATTGTGTACACTGACCATGCTGCTCTTAAGTATCTACTCACAAAGCAGGATTCAAAACCCAGGGTCATCAGATGGGTATTGCTTCTGCAAGAGTTTGATATAGAAATAAGAGACAGAAAAGGGACACAGAACCAAGTAGCTGATCACCTGTCCCGGATAGAGCCAGTGGAAGGGACGTCCCTCCCCTTCCTTGAGATCTCTGAGACATTCCCTGATGAGCATCTATTTGCCATTCAGGAAGCACCATGGTTTGCCGATATTGCAAACTATAAAGCTGCAAGGTTCATACCTAAGGAGTACAATAGAATACAAAAAAAGAAACTAATTACTGATGCAAAGTACTACTTGTGGGATGAGCCCTATCTCTTTAAGAGATGTGCAGACGGAATTATCCGTAGGTGTGTCCCCAGAGAAGAAGCACAGAGAATCTTATGGCATTGCCATGGATCTCAATATGGAGGTCATTTCGGAGGTGAGCGAACAGCCACCAAGGTCCTCCAATGTGGCTTCTATTGGCCCACACTCTATAAAGATTCCCGAGAGTTTGTACGTAATTGTGACAGTTGCCAAAGAGCTGGTAATCTGCCTCATGGTTACGCCATGCCTCAACAAGGAATCTTGGAAATAGAGTTGTTTGATGTATGGGGAATTGACTTCATGGGACCTTTCCCACCATCATACTCAAACACTTATATTCTGGTGGCAGTTGACTATGTATTAAAATGGGTTGAGGCTATTGCCACACCCACCAATGATACTAAAACAGTGCTGAAGTTCCTCCAGAAACATATCTTTAGCAGGTTTGGTGTCCCTAGAGTGTTAATCAGTGATGGGGGCACTCACTTCTGCAATAAACAGCTTTACTCTGCCATGGTTCGGTATGGAATTCGCCACAAGGTGGCCACTCCATATCATCCACAAACCAATGGGCAGGCTGAAGTCTCTAACAGAGAATTAAAGAGAATCCTGGAACGGACAGTAAATACCCGTAGAAAGGATTGGGCAAGGAGCTTGGATGATGCTCTGTAGGCTTACAGAACAGCATTCAAGACCCCTATAGGGACCTCTCCATACCAACTCGTGTATGGTAAGGCATGCCACTTGCCCGTGGAACTGGAACATAAGGCCTACTGGGCAACCAGATTCCTAAACTTAGATGCCAAATTAGCAGGAGAAAAACGATTGCTCCAGCTAAATGAGCTAGAGGAATTCAGATTCACAGCTTTCGAAAATGCCAAGCTTTATAAAGAAAAATCAAAAAAATGGCATGACAGAAAGCTGTCATCTAGAATCTTTGAACCAGGACAGAAGGTCCTGTTGTTTTACTCTAGACTCAGGCTATTCCCCGGGAAACTGAAATCCCGGTGGAGGGGACCATACGTGATTACAAGTGTGTCACCATATGGTTATGTGGAGCTTCAAGATATTGATTCTGATAAGAAGTTCATTGTCAATGGACAGAGAATCAAGCATTATCTTGAAGGCAACACTGAGCAAGAATGCTCAAGGCTAAAGCTAGATTGAAAGCTCAGCAAAGTCCAGCTAAAGACAATAAAGAAGCGCTTGCTGGGAGGCAACCCAGCCATGGGGCAACAATCCTCTAAGTATTTTTGCCCTATTTTTATTTTTATTTGTTTATATAAAGTTCACTGACACTAAGGTACAAAGTCATTTGTATGAGTTTACAGGGTTACAGAAGGAATCAGCACACAAAACAGAGTAAAAGAGCTCAATGGCAAGAAAACGCCAGTAAAGGGGCATTTTGGGCGTTCAGCGCCCAAAATGGGCATCCACTGGGCGCTGAACGCCAGTAATGGCAGCATTTGGGCGTTCAACGCCAGAAATGGCCACCCATTGGGCGTTGAACGCCAGGAATGGCAGCAACTGGGCGCTGAACGCCCAGGAGATCAGCATTTGGGCGCTGAACGCCCAAAACAGGCAGTGTTTGGGCGTTCAAACGCCAGGAAGACAGGAAGGAGCCAAATCCAAGCAATCCCACACGTATTTCCATTTTAATCTCAAATTTTATGCATCAATGCATGATGTTTACATGAACATATCAAGAACCCTGATTTCTAAAAACCTTAATTTCTAAAAATCCATCTTTCCAAATTCAACCCAACTCTTTTCAAAATCTTTTCTGAAAAATCTATCTTTTTCAAAATCTATCTTTCTCACTCAAAAATCTTTTCAACTAATCCATATCTTCTCCAATATCTTTTTCATACTATCTTTTTCAAAATCCAGAATTATCTTTTTCAAAAATCTATCCTATCTTTTCAAAATTAAACTATATCTTCTATCTTATCTTTTTCAACTCAATCTTTTTATCTTATCTCCTCCAATTTTTCGAAAATTCACCCCTCCCCCCCCTTTAAATTGGGTTCGCCCCCCCCCTCCTTCATCAACAAGTGCTACTCAATCTCCTTCTATCCCTCTCCTTTCTTTTCTTTTGCTTGAGGACAAGCAAACCTCTAAGTTTGGTGTGTTTTTCCGAAATCACTAAGATCATGGCTCCCAAAGGGAAACAATACACTCCTAGAGACAAGAAAGAGAGCAGTTCAAAACCACTTTGGAATCAAGGGAAGTTCTTATCTAAAGAACATTCAGACCATTATCTTAAAGTAATGGGTCTGAGATCAGTGATCCTGGAAGTTAGATTCGATCTGAAAGAAGATGAATATCCGGAGATCCAGGAGCAAATTCGAATCAGGAACTGGAAAGTCCTAGCTAATCCTGAAACAAAAGTAGGAAGGAACATGGTCCAGGAGTTCTATGCTAATATGTGGCAGACTGACAAGCAAAGACTATCTGGAACTGCCTGCTACGAATTTCGGACCATGGTCAGGGGAAAAATTGTTCATACCACCCCTGACAAGATCAGAGAGATACTAAAGCTACCTCAGCTAAAGGATGATCCAGACTCCTTCAACAGGAGGATGATGAGAGCAGACATTGGCCTGGATAAAATTGGAGAGGACATCTGTATTCCTGGAGCCAGGTGGACCACCAACACAAAGGGCGTCCCAAATCAACTCAAGAGGGAGGATCTCAAACCAGTTGCCAGAGGATGGCTGGACTTCATTGGGCGTTCTCTGTTGCCCACCAGCAACCGTTCTGAAGTCACAGTTAAAAGAGCAGTGATGATTCATTGCATCATGATGGGAAAGGAAGTGGAGGTTCATCAGCTGATTTCAACAGAGCTCTATAAGATTGCTAACAAAAATTCAAGAGAGGCCAGGTTGGCTTATCCAAGTGTGATATCTCTGCTCTGCAAGGACGCTGGAGTCAAGATGAGAATAACTGAATATATCCTAATTGAAAAGTCAATCACCAAAGCATCAATGGAGAGACAACAAGCACAGGAGGATCATATCAAGAAGAGAGCACAGGAATTCCTCCCAGAGATTCCTCAAGCAGAATATTGGGAACATCTTGAGACGTCTGTCACCAAGATACAGGAAGCTATGGAGCAAATAATAAAACAACAGAAGGAACACAGTCAAATGCTGACCCATATGCTTAAAGAACAAGAGGAGCAGGGACGTGACTTAAGGGAACTGAAGCGCCAAAAGTCTTCTGTGATACCAAGTCTCCCAAGGATCAGAGGAACTCCCATACCTCCAAAATAAAGGTTGTTAATTTCCAATTTCTGCCGTAACTCTGTGACAGTGTCCTTATAAAAATTTTACCTTAGGAGTCATATAGTAGTAATTAGTATCTATTTTGATTTTATCTCCAATTAAGCTATAGTTTATTTTTCTCATCATCAGCAAACATGAATAAAGTAGTAGATCTTTTGAATAAGAAGCAATAAAATTTCGAGTTTTAATAAGAGAAATTCTAATTGGTTAAATGTGGTGGCAATGCTTTCTGTCTTCTGAATGAATGCTTGAACAGTGCATATGTCTTTTGAATTTGTTGTTTAAGACTGTTAAATATGTTGGCTCTTGAAAGAATAATGAACATGAGACATGTTATTGAGAATCTGAAAAATCATAAAAATGATTCTTGAAGCAAGAAAAAGCAGCAAAGAACAAAGCTTGCAGAAAAAAAAAAAAAAGAGAAAGAAAAAAAGAGAAAGCAAGCAAAAAAAGCCAAAGCCCTTAAAACCAAAAGGCAAGGGTAATAAAAAGGATCCCAAGGCTTTGAGCATCAGTGGATAGGAGGGCCAAAAAGGAATAAAATCCTGACCTAAGCGGCTAAACCAAGCTGTCCCTAACCATGTGCTTGTGGCGTGAAGGTGTCAAGTGAAAACTTGAGACTGAGCGGTTAAAGTCAAGGTCCAAAGCAAAAAGAAGAGTGTGCTTAAGAACTCTGGACACCTCTAATTGGGGACTTTAGCAAAGCTGAGTCACAATCTAAAAGGTTCACCCAATTATGTGTCTGTGGCATTTATGTATCCGGTAGTAATACTGGAAAACAAAGTGCTTAGGGCCACGGCCAAGACTCATAAAGAAGCTGTGTTCAAGAATCATCACACTGAACTAAGAGAATCAATAACACTATCTGAATTCTGAGTTCCTATAGATGCCAATCACTCTGAGCTTCAATGGATAAAGCGAGACGCCAAAACTGTTCAGAAGCAAAAAGCTACTAGTCCCGCTCATCTAATTAGAATCTAAGCTTCATTCAAAAACTCTGAGATATTATTGCTTCTCAACCTATTAGTCTTCTATTTTATTTGTCTAGTTGCTTGAGGACAAGCAACAGTTTAAGTTTGGTGTTGTGATGAGCGGATATTTTATACGCTTTTTGGGGATAATTTCATATAGTTTTGAGTATGTTTTAGTTAGTTTTTAGTCTATTTCTAGTAGTTTTTAGGAAAAATTCATATTTCTGGACTTTACTATGAGTTGTGTGTTTTTCTGTAATTTCAGGTATTTTTCTGGCTGAAATTGAAGGAGCTGAGCAAAAATCTGATTCAGGCTGAAAAAGGACTGCTGATGCTGTTGGATTCTGACCTCCCTGCACTCAAAGTGGATTTTCTGGAGCTACAGAACTCGAAATGGCATGCTTCCAATTGCGTTGGAAAGTAGACATCCAGGGCTTTCCAGCAATATATAATAGTCCATACTTTGCACAAGGATAGACGACGTAAACTGGCGTTCAACGCCAGTTCTCTGCCCAATTCTGGCGTCCAGCGCCAGAAAAGGATCAAAAACTGGAGTTGAACGCCCAAACTGGCACAAAAACTGGCGTTCAACTCCACAAATGGCCTCTGCACGTGGATTGCTTAAAGTCTCAGCCCCAGCACACCAAGTGGGCCCCAGAAGTGGATCTCTGCATCATCCATCATAGTCCACTCATATTTTGTAACCCTAGGCTACTAGTTTAGTATTTAAACAACTTTTAGAGACTTATTTTGTATCTCATGACATTTCAGATCTAAACTTTGTATTCTTTGACGGCATGAGTCTCTAAACCCCATTGTTGAGGGTGAGGAGCTCTGCTGTGTCTCAATGAATTAATGCAAGTATTTCTGTTTTCATTCAAACACGCTTGTTCCTATCTAAGATGTTCATTCGCGCTTAACTGTGATGATGGTGATGAGCTGTGACACTCATCACCTTCCTCAACCCATGAACGTGTGCCTGACAACCACCTCCGTTCTATATCCGATTGAATGAGTGTCTCTTAGATTCTTCAATCAGAATCTCCGTGGTATAAGCTAGAACTGATGGCGGCATTCATGAGAATCCGGAAAGTCTAAGCCTTGTCTGTGGCATTCCGAGTAGGATTCAAGGATTGAATGACTGTGACGAGCTTCAAACTCCTGAAGGCTGGGCGTTAGTGACAGACGCAAAAGGATAGTAAATCCTATTCCAACCGAATCGAGAACCAACCGGTGATTAGCCGTGCTGTGACAGAGCGCGTGAGCGTAGTTTTCACTGGAAGGATGGAAGGTAGCCATTGACAACGGTGATCCACCAACACACAGCTTGCCATAGGAGGACGTGCGTGCGTGAATCAGAAGACAGAGGAAAGCAGAGATTTAGAGGACAAAGCATCTCCAAAACTCCAACATATTCTCCATTACTGCACAACAAGTAACTTTTAATTTATGCTCTACTGGTTATTCACAATTCAACTGATAAATATAATTGAATTCCTGACTAAGATTTACAAGATAACCATAGATTGCTTCAAACCAACAATCTCTGTGGGATTCGACCCTTACTCACGTAAGGTATTACTTGGACGACCCAGTGCACTTGCTGGTTAGTGGTACGCGCTGTGAAAAGTGTGATTCACAATTCGTGCACCAGAAAGTATACAAAGTGGAGAAATCATAAAAAGCCAAAGATTTGAGAAACATCATCCACGCGCACGCGCACGGTATGCGCACTGTACGCGTACGCGCCGGTGGCTGCACGTGATTTTTAAATAGAAAATGTGCCCAGCAATTTCTGAGAGTTGTGGGGCCCAATTTGCAACCAACTTTGGTGCCAAGATGCATTTAAAGGACCAAGGATTGAAGGGAATGAGGAGGTAGTATCATTTTTTACACACATTAGGATTAGTTTAGAGTAGTTTTAGTGAGAGAAGCTCTCTCTTCTCTCTAGGATTAGAATTAGGATTAGGTTCAGTTCTTAGATCTAGGTTTTCATTCATGCTTTCTTCTACCTTTGCTTCTCAATTCTTATTGTTGCAATCATCATTCTTCTATTCCTTTGTTGTAATTTCCTTTATGTTGTTCTTATACTTTGTTGTAGATCTACTTTTGTTTCTTCTCTTCTCTTTCAATTCAATTAGAGGTAATTCATAATAATTGTGCTTCTTTTGATTGTTGTTGTTAATTCCTTGCAATAAGTAGTTGTTAGATTTCATTGTTGTTATCACTTTACTTTGCTTTTCTTTTGTGCCTTCCAAGTGTTTGATGAAATGCTTGGTTGGATTTTAGTATAGATTCTACTCCTCTTGGCCTAGGTAGAGTAATTAGTGATGCTTGAGTTATCTAATTCCTTTGTTGATTGATAATTAGAAGTTGCTAATTGATTTGGATACCACTAAAACTAGTCTTTCCCTTGGGAGTTGGCTAGGACTTGTGGAATCAAGTTGATTCATCCACTTGACTTTCCTCAATGGTTAGAGGTTAACTAAGTAGTAGCAACGGATAATTGTGGTCACAATTGAGGAGGATAACTAGGATAGGACTTCTAATTCTCATTCCTTGTCAAGAGCTTTGTTAGTTGTTAGTTTAATTTCCTTGCCATTTACATTTCATGTCTCTTATACAAAACCCCAAAACACACCTCTAACCAATAACAAGAACACTTTATCGCAATTCCTAGGGAGAATGACCCGAGGTTCAATACTTCGGTTTATAAATTTAGGGGTTTGTTTTAGTGATAAACAAATTTTTGTATGAAAGGATTAATGTTGGTTTAGAAACTATACTTGCAACGAGAATTCATTTATGAAATTCTAAACCATCAATTTTCCGTTCATCAATGATCATCATCACCAAGGGAACTTGCTTCTTGATCTATCACATCCAATTCTTCATAAGGAATATGCCATGGAGGTTGTGCACTAGCCTCCTTGACATCAATTTCAATCTTCTTGGAGGAATACTCTACAACTCGTGATTCCCATGGAGGTTTGGCATCTCCTAAGTCTTCAACCACTTCTTCCTCTTCAACTATTATGGCTTCCTCCACTTGTTCCAATACAAAGTCACATTTCTCGTTGTCCACCGGAGTTTCTAGTGTCTCCTTCATGCTACGCTCTTCTATTGATTCTCCACATGTAGCCATGGGAGTACTTTGAGTGTTGAAGTGTAGTGAGGCTAAATTACCTACTACATCGGTCAAGGTAGCTATGAACTCTTGTGTCATCCTTTGCATCTCTATTTACTCTTGAAGAAGAACGCTTAGAGTGTCATTCATTTGAGATTGGGGTGGATATGAGGGTTCATTACTTGGGAGGAAGGGTTCATGATATGAGGGTGGTTCATCATAATAAGGGTGTGGTGGTTCAACACTCTCCATCTTTTCCACTTGTTGTACAACACACTTCAATCCTTGGTTCTCACATGGTTCGAACTTTTGACGGATGGTTGCTTGAAGTTGATCCATTGCTTTCTTGAGACGATCTTTTGACTCTTGTTCCACTTGGCTAACATAATTAGGATCATATGGCTCTTGGATTGATGGATATGGACATGGTGTATACGGAGGTGGTGGTTCTTGGGAGTAATTGTGTTGGAATTGGGGTGGCTCTATGTATGGTTCATATGGCTCATAAGGTGGTTGGTATGGTGGATATGAGTTAGGATCATATGAGGGTGTTTGGTAGTAGGTGGCTTGTGAGTATGGTGGTTCAAAGCTATGTTGAGGAGGGGGTTCATAGGCAAATGGTGGGGCTGGGGCTTGTTGGTAACTACAAGAGGGTCCACCATATCCATTGGATTGATATGCACCTTGGAATGGTTCTTGCTCATTGTAAGTGGGTGGAGGTTGTTGCCAAGAGGGTTGATCAAATCCTTGTGGTTCTTCCTATTCTTGATTGTCCCATCCTTGATGCAAGCTTTCATTGTAATCTCCTCTTCCTATAACATGATTGTAACCAAACTCATAGCCAAAGGGGTGAGAATTCATAGTATCAAGAGAAAATAAAAACAAAACTAATAAGGAATAATGAAACTGAACTCCTAAAACTAGAAATAACTAACTAAGAAATGGAAAAGCAAATTTATTCACAATATTCACAATAACCAATAATAAGGCACACGTTTGCAATTCTCCGGCAACGGCGCCAAAAATTGATGTTGGAAAAATCGTCGGTAAAGAATTTCACAAAAATAAGCGCGTTGTAAGTATAGATCTAAACCGACAATTAAACCTCAATCAAATTTAATTTGTTTGTCACTAAAGCAAACCCAATAAAATTAACCGAAGTATTCAAACATCGGGTCGTCTCTCAAGGAATTGCAGGGAAGTGTTTTTACTATTGGCTATGAGACTATATCTTTTTGGGTTTTTAAATGTTGAATAAGGAATTTAAATAGCAAGGAAATAAAATAATAATTAAAAAAAGTCTTAGCAAATATTGATAATTAGAATTCCTATCCTCATTATCATAGTCACTTGCGATGGTAATTGCCTTTTGCTCTTACTTAGTTAACCTCTAACAATTGAAGGTAAGTCAACTGAGAAAATCAACTTGAATTCATAAGTCCTAATCAAAGACTAGAGTTAGTGAAGCTCAAGCTAACTAGCAAGTTTTAATCACCAACCAACAAGAGACTTATGATGATTCAAGAGCCTCTAATTAATCAATTCAAACTAAGAATATAAAAATCTAACTTAAAACCCTCCCAAGCATTTTATCAAATACTTGGAAGGCACAACATAAAAACATAGAAAAATAACAAAGAATATTAAATCTAAACAACCAATTGCAAACATCAATAATAACAAACGAAGAAAGGAACAATAATTATGAAATACCTCAAATTGCATTAAATAAAAAATCAAATCTAACATGAGAATTCATAACCTAAATTGACAACATAAAGTAATCAACAAGGGAAATAAATAAACTAGAATGCTAGAACAATTAAAAGTAGAAGAGAACTAAGTAGAAATAAGATAAAATTCAGAAATTGAGAAGGAATAAAACTAAGAACCTAAAACCTAGAGAGAGGAGAGAGCCTCCCTCTTTAGAAAACTACATCTAAAACCTAAAAATTATGTGAATGAATGTTGTCTGCATGATTCCTCCACTTTGTAGCCTCTAATCTGTGTTTTTAGGCTTGGAACTAGGCCAAAAACAGCCCAGAAATCGCCCCCAGCAATTTTTGATACGTGTAGCACGTGGCTCTGTCACGCGTATGCGTCGCCCACGCGTACGCATCGCTGAACTTTTGCAAGGTCACGCGTAAGCGCCATCCACGCATGTGCGTTGCCTAACTGCATGGAAACTATGACAATTTGTATATCATTTTGAAGCCCCGGATGTTAGCTTTCCAACGCAACTGGAACTGCCTCATTCAGACTTCTGTAGCTCAAGTTATGATTGATTTAGTACCAAGAGGTCAGGCTTGACAGCTTAGTAATTCCTTCAATTTCTTGTGTTCCTTCCACTTTTATATGCTTCCTTTCCATCCTCTAAGCCATTCCTACCCTATAACCCCTGAAAACACTTAATGAACATATCACGGCATCAAATGGTAATAAGAGAGGCTTAAAATTACCAAATTTAAGGCAAAAGAAGCATGTTTTCAATCATAGTACAAAATTAGGAAGGATTTGTAAAACCATGCGAATTATATGAATAAGTGTGAGTTTAGTGGATAAAATCCACTCAATTAAGCACAAGATAAACCCAAAAAATGGGTTTTATCAGAGCCACATTCCACATCTTTCCAACACTTCCAAACAATCACAAAACCATGCCAAATTCAAAATCTCTTTTGAAAGACTCAAAATCATTCATTTCAAAATCAGGATTTGATCATAAAATTCCTCAACGGAGTCTCAAGACTTCAGGGGAGAATAACCTAACTCATTTCTTAAATTCCTTGAAAACCTCCGAAACCTTAACTTCTTGATTTGAATAAATAAATTGAATTTAAACTAAAACCAAGTCATGTATCCAAATATTCCGAACCAATTTCAAAACCAACTTACTTAAACCAAAACCAAATCATTTAAGCCGAAAACCAATTTCAGTTTCATTCTTAAATCTGTTTCCAAAGGCTCGGAATTGTTTCTGTTTTACTAAGTCAAAGTTTCAAAAAATACTTCAAACTTTTCCTAAAATGTTGCAAAGTGAAATTAGTTAATCAAACTCCATTAAAACTCCTTCAAATTCGCTTACTTACTCAAATTCCAAAACTTAATTATCTTCATCTTGAAATTGACTTTAAAACACGATTCTTTTCTAAAATAGTTTACATTCAAAATATAATAATTTCCTTAATAAAAGGGTTCAAACATAATCCATTTATCAGTAATACAGTTCAAGGCATAATCCATTCTTTTTTAAAATACCATTTCAAATAAAATCTTGGATTTTATAGAAATTTCGGCAGCATCTCTCCTAAAACTTGGACTTTGCCACCCTTTCCAGATTCCAACCAAACCAATCATCAACTCTTTCCTACAGGTTCAAGACCAAATCAGTTTCCAATAAAACAAAAACTCAAATTTCAGATTATCAAAAACCATTTCAAATCAACCAATCCAGAAATCTCCAATTTATCAAAATCAAACATTGTTTCAATCAAACAGGCAACCATATTCATTCAAGACAAAATCAGACAATTCATAAGACTTACACAATCACCAGAAATACATTTCGCACAGCATATCTATTTATAACAATTCTCATTTAAAATAAATTAGTTTGTATAAAAATCCCCTACCTTGACTCGTCGAAACTATAACCCAAACGCTTCAACCGAACTCTTTCCTCTCCGCCCGGAACCGACGACAACCACAAACTTAGCCCTTTATCACTTTTGCAGCACTCACAGCAACTTAAAAGCGGAATTCAACATACATACCTCAAACTTACGTTACCTAACCTCATAGTTTATAACCAAGCATAATAGAATACTAACGTAGGGGTTTTCTGAAACATAAATACTTACCGAACTAAGAAAACAAAACAGCGGCGTTCACTGAACCAGCTTGGCGGCAGCCCCGGCAACCACCTCGAGCGGCAGCGGCGACCAGAACTCTGGCAACGACGACTGTAACAAACATGCAGCGATGAAAAGCTTCCGGAAACTCAAAAGGAACGAAAGCTAACTTAAAAACCCTTACCGGCAATGGTTCTTAGTGGCGGCAGAGGCGTTCTCGGCGGTAGAGGCTCGGCCAGAAGTTTCGGCAGTGGTGGATCTGGCGGCGGTTCGGACGAAGACGGTGCCGGCGACATGGACAGCAACTAGACAGGTCACGGCCCTTCCTGTCTCGCAGATCTCTCTGTCCTCTGCTTCACCCATGAACGACGGCGATGCTGGCTCCCTTCGGCGACGGTGGCAACGCGGACAGCTGCAACAATGGCAACGGGCTTCATGGCGGCAGCTCCCACGCAGCACGTCTCTCTCTCTCTCACTCTCTTCTCATGAACGGCGGCGACGATGTCTGGCAGCAGGGAGGACGAATGGCGACCATGAAGACTCCTCCTCGCGCGGCTCTCTCTCTCTCTCTCCCTCGGTCTTGGTTCTCCTCGTGATGGCGATGAGTGGCGCGGTGGCAGCGGCGGTCTGCGATGGTGGCACGAGCTCCTCCCTCCACCGACACTCTCCTCTTGGACCTCCTCTCTCCTCTGCCAGCAGCGGTGGCGACGGTGGCACTGACACCCACCACGCCACCTCCCTCTTCCCGCGCCCTACTTCTCTCCCCTTCCCTTTCTTTTCTTTTCTTCTTTCTTTCTTTCTTTCTTTCTTTTCCTTCTGTTAACCGTGGGTGATGGGGCTAGGGTTTGGTTGGGGAGTGTGTGTGAGAGAGTGTTATGTTGAGGTAGAATTAGGGTTTCCATTTGGGGGTTTTGGGTTTAATTAGAGTAAGGTAATTTTAATAAAATTTGAACATAGAGTATTAATTTGAAAAACTAATTTAATCTCTAAAATTAATTTTAAATATTATTTGTGGTATAAAAATACTAATTGATTATCAATCAATTTCTCTAATTGAAAATACATAGTAATATAATTAATTTTCTTTATCCTTAAAACTTAAATTATTGAATGATATAAATATAATTGATCTAAAATCAAATCATATAAAATTCTTATTATTTCATAACTACCAACTTTATAACTTAATTATAGAAATTAATTCAATAATCATAAAATTAGATGAAATTCTGATTTAAATAGCCAAACCTCATTATTTTTGAATTTCTAAAACTTTAAATCATAAATAGAAAAATAATCCATAAGTATAGAGTTTGGATAAAAACCTTAATTTATTTCAAATCCAATTAATCAAAATTGCCTTAAATTATTTTCAATAAAAAGAATTTTTGAAATTAAAACTGTAAATAAATATATGATTTGAGATTAGTTCAAAATAGGACTTTTCAAAAGTCTTGGATCCTACATTCCACCCACCTTATAAAAATTTTCGTCCTCGAAAATTAAAATAATGCATAAGATAATACATAGCCTTAGTGATCTACTTTTTAAATATTTTTTAGAAAAGTAAGAAATCTTAACACACACACACACACACACACACACACACACACACACACACACATATATATATATATACATAAGTTCAAATACCTGACATCCATAAGATTGAAATATAAGGGTGAAATATAGCGCAAGGCAGAAGATAAAGATAGGCTCGATGCAAAAAGGTTATATGGTTTCAAAACTTTACAAAAGCTTGAAGAAATAATATAGGGTGCAAGTCAAGATAAGCAAAGCGGTGGTTAGCATGGCAAAAAGGCTACAAAGCAGGTTGGTATCTAACAACAGATATAACGTTCACTCACAGATCTCGTACCCCTTTCCAAATATCAACTTCCTAATTCCATCAATTACTTCACAACTCCATAACTGGTCACAAGCCTAACATCTGCAAACTCTTCCGCGAGAAACAAAACTCCCACAACATCTCATAATGTCGGACACTTACTGCTTCCCTTTCCATAACCGCAAACCACATTCTAGAGAACTAAAGCATCGCATTACTATATCTAAAGATCGCACGTGACATCAAAATAATTCTCGAGTTTATTCAGAAGGATAAAAGACTTTGAAAAAAGAAGGACAAACAACAAGGATAATCTCCGCAAGAGTTTTGAAAGAACTGCTGAATCTACAAGTAAACAAGGATGTACAATCGATGAAGAGTATTGGAAAGAAATTCAGTTTAACAACCTCAAGGATGACTCCCAAACCAGAGATAACTGATAGGAACACAAAAAAGATAAGCAAGGCAGTAGTTTGGAACTAAATCAAGCTGAGTTAAAAAGTATAAAATCATAGAAGAAGGTTAACTAAAGCTAGTGATGGCACTCTCAAGGTTTAAAGTTTATGATTAAGTACACATAATACATTTGAATATAAAGAATGAAAAACTGAAGGAAGATCACCTTATGTGCTAAAAGAAAGGTATGTAACTCGCATTTTACAAAAGGGTGACAGAAACATATATCAAAACTACAATATGGTTAAAAAAAACTAAATTGCATTTTGTCCAAATAGTTTCCAAGTAAAAGACAAAATAGGTGAGGTTTGAAAAATGAAAGTCAATTGAGTTAAGGCCAAACAATTTTGAAAATCCTGAAAGACATTTAGGTACTTAATCAAATAAAGGTATATACTGAAATTGTGGCAAGGTTGTAAGAAAATCAAATGTTTGTTCAAGAATTCTCAAAGTTTATATTCAAACAAGCGTGTATAAAATTTATAGCAAATATGGAACAAGTTAAACTCTATTTAGAAAAGGAAACTCTGAGGTAAAAATTTGCTTATCAGTCAGTGTCAAAATTTTATTTAAAACAGTGCATGCCAACTTCAAAATAATTTTGTCAATTTAAAGAATAGCTATGGATGCAATTTAAGCGGGAAGAATCGATTTAAATTTTTTAAGAGAATCCAAAACTTGTTTCAAAAGTTCACATCAAAACTCTAAGAATACACTTGAAATTGCCATCACATAAGAATATTCAAGAATATTAAGATGTACTTAAAAAGAAATCAGACCAAACAAGAAAGGATCTTAAATCAAGGGAGTTCAAACAAGATCCACGAAGCATGGGACATCAAACAAACTTTTCATTTGTCCAAAAGAATACAAAACTCGTAAGGAAAGACAACTCAATCAACAGTGAATTTTCAAGAAAGAACCTTTGGCTAAAGAAGGACAATTAAGAGAACAAACAACGCACTAGATAGAAACAAATTCAAGCTGACTCGGATGAGTATGAGATTTACAAGAGAAGGAAAACTGAGACTAATGGTGGTGTTCATAAAAGAAAAAGAATAGTTAAAAACAAAATCAAGTATCACAACATAGAAACAAAAGCTTAAAGAATTAGTCCATACTTGAGAGGAAAGGTATGAACCCAATATTTTCAAAAGAACTACAAATGCATAAATAATGTATCATGCTAAATTAAACTCAATTTGTCAAACGAAAGCTAACTAGAATAAAAGCGAAAATCCCTTCCTTTTTGGATAATAAAAAAAATACCTAAGTACATAATCAAATAAAGTTACGTATAGGAACCGTAGTAAAATTATTTGAAAAGTCAAATTGTATGTAAAGTAAGTATAGTTCTGTAAACCAGTAAAAGAACATGCGAAGTATTAGAAATAAATAGTTTTTAAATTGCATAAGGAATTTTCAAAGTTTTCTATAAATAAGTGTATATTGAATCAAAAGCAATCTTTATAAAAATTTGAAAATTGATTGTAAATGCGGTCAAATAAGAGAAAACCTAAATTATAAGTGGATTTGGAATAAGGACCTAAAAAGCACAGTGGATGAAGACGAGGTCAAGGTCATATAAAAAAAATATACGAATCACGAAGAAGAAGTTAAACAAAGAAAGGCAGATGCAACATGGATTTCAAACAAGAATATAAAAGTAGGATCAAACAAGAATGCATATGCATAGAGGAATAGGGTTAGAAAAATCAAACTACTTTCAAAAGAATTTGCAAACAAGAACTTCAAGTTAGGCTATGAAAGAACAAGTTGACTCCAGTAGAATTCAAGATATATAACTGGATAATCTCGAGAAATAGTTTCTAACGTTCCCAAAACCCACGAGTCACGTTACCTATTACTCGTATCTCGTCTATAATAACCCATTAGTACATTCATATACATAATCCACTCGTTTTAAGCCGGCCAAACTTAACACAAGGAATTATGCAATGCAAGACTAACAACATTAATCAATAGACTGTCATGTGCAAAAAGCTCTAAATCTCGTTATCCTAACAAGACTATTACATGACAAAGCTCAGAGTATGCAATTGAAGCATAGTCAGTCCATTCCTCGGGCTCTACAGAAAAGACTGCTCTGATACCACAAATGTAACACCCTCACTATCCGAATGTCATACTTCCGACTGCGCCACTCTGATAGCTTGGGCATTACGACAACTCTAAACATATTTAATACTAAAATATGAGCCTGTTTAAAACTTAAAACCGCATAACCTTAAAAAATACATTTTTTGTTGAAAACATAAACATACATGTACATACAAACCAGATACAATACCTTAAGATATATATATATAAAACACTAGCTTACAAACATACATATCATAATTTCCTATCCCTCTTACAAACTTAATAAAGATAAAGGCGAGGGAAAAATAATAGCTAAGATAATACAAAAATACCGAATAAACAAAAAATGAATATAACTCTACTGAAGATTCGTCGTCCATATCCTGAAAAGGAATAACCTGTAGGGGAGTGAGAACGTCGTCTTCGCTTGTTCTCACTATAGGATTTACAGAAATTGCTATAACAAGATATGTAATATAAAATTATTCGTAGAGTACAATGATCATGGCTCGTCTTATGAGTCTTTCCAAAAACCTTGGGTACACATTCGAAATCCAGAAAATCCCTTTTCGAAGACTTGGTAAATTTCTCAAATATTTTAAAACTTGCAAAATCTGAAAAGTTTTTCCTAGACAGTATGAATGACCAACATGTCCCAAACATAGGTTCAATTAAGTCTATGCTGTAAGAGTTTGATTTTTCATACTTTTCTAGACCACAACCATGAAAGCAGTTACATACGCGGTATAAATGATCATCCCGTTCCAAGCATAAGTTCATTAAGTCTATGCTGAACTGGTCGGATACTTTATACAAAACTAGAACTCAACATACCAACCACGGCCTCAAGCCCATCCAATCCAACATGGCCCCTGGCCCAAACAACTCAATCATCAACCAATTCATCACAACCCAACCCATCAAACACAATCACAAATACTATAGTTCAAACACAATCAATAGCAATTACAACAAATATAGCAGTTAACAGTTAACATAAGTATTCATATAGGCAAACCAATTACAATATGCACACCCAAACAATGTCACATAAATGCAAATGATGAATGTCTGTCTTACTGGCAGTGATATCACATTGTTGGTTATGTTGCCAAACCCTACTAGGATAAGCGGGATCCAACCACCGTCTTTATCCGTATGTCCTACAGACAAGCGGGATTAAACCATCGTCCTTGCCCGGAACACACAAGCGGGATCAAACCACTGTCCTTGCCTTCACCATAAGCAGGATTAAACCACCGTCCTTACGTGGGCGCCGCACTTCGACAAGCAGGATTAAACCACCGTCCTTGCCAGGCGCAAGCGACTTATCAACAATCTCATCTTAGCATAAGTAGGACGAACCCGGCCCTTATGCCTACCAAGTAATAACTCATCAATCTTGATGATATCCACAATCAATCAGGCTCAATAACTTATTTCAAATTCATTCTTGGCCCATTTTCTTTTAAATAACAAATGTACTCAATTCACATCTTGCCAAGAATCACTTTTCAAAACGGAACCACATTCCACATCTTTCCAACACTTCCAAACAATCACAAAATCATGCCAAATTCAAAATCTCTTTTGAAAGACTCAAAATCATTCATTTCTAAATCAAAATTTTGTCATAAAATTCCTCAGCGGAGTCTCAAGACTTCAGGGGAGAATAACTTAACTCATTTCTTAAATTCCTTGAAAACTTTCGAAACATTAACTTTTTTATTTGAATAAATAAATTGAATTTAAACCAAAACCAAGTCATGTATCCAAATATTCCGAACCAATTTCAAAACTAACTTACTTAAACCAAAACCAAATCATTTAAGTTGAAAACCAATTTCAATTTCATTCTTAAATCTGTTTCCAAAGGCTCGGAATTGTTTCAGTTTTACTAAGTCAAAGTTTCAGAAAATACTTCAAACTTTTCCTAAAATGTTGTAAAGTGAAATTAGTTAATCGAACTCCATTAAAACTCCTTCAAATTTGCTTACTTACTCAAATTCCAAAACTTAATTATCTTCATCTTTAAATCAACTTTAAAACATGATTCTTTTTTTAAAATAGTTTACATTCAAAATATAATAATTTCCTTAACAAAAGGGTTCAAACATAATCCATTTATCAGTAATACAGTTCAAGGCATAATCCATTCCTTTTTAAAATACCATTTCAAATAAAATCTCAGATTTTATAGAAATTTCGGTAGCATCTCCCCTAAAACTTGGACTTTGCCACCCTTTCCGGGTTCTAACCAAACCAATCCTCAACTCTTTCCAACAGGTTCAAGACCAAATCAGTTTCCAATAAAACAAAAACTCAACTTTCAAATTATCAAAAACCATTTCAAATCAACCAATCCAAAAATCTCCAATTTATCAAAATCAGATATTGTTTCAATCAAACAGGCAACCATATTCATTCAAGACAAAATCAGACAATTCATAAGACTCACACAATCACTAGAAATACATTTCGCACAGCATATCTATTTATAACAATTCCCATTTAAAATAAATTAGTTTGTATAAAAAGCCCATACCTCGAGTCGTCGAAACCATAACCCAAACGCATCAACCGAACTCTTTCCTCTCCACCCGGAACCAACGACAACCACAAACTCAACCCTTTATCACTTTTGCAGCACTCACAACAACTTAAAAGCGGCATTCAACATACAGAACTCGAACCTACGTTACCAAACCTCATAGTTTATAACCAAACATAATGGAATACTAACGCAGGGGTTTTCTGAAACATAAATACTTACCGAACTAAGAAAACGAAACAGCGGCGTTCACTGAACCGGCTTGGTGGCAGCCCCGGCAACCAGCGATGAAAAGCTTCTCGGCAACCAACTTAAAAACCCTTACCGACAATGGTTCTTAGTGTCGACAGAGGCGTTCCCGGCGGCAGAGGCTCGGTCAGAAGCTTCGGCAGCAGCGGATCTGGCGGCGATTCGGACGAAGACGGCGTCGGCGACATGGACGGCGACTGGACAGGTCACGGCCCTTCCTGCCTCGCAGATCTCTCTGTTCTCTGCTTCACCCATGAACGACGGCGATGCTGGCTCCCTTCGGCGATGGTGGCGACGCGGACAGCTGCAGCAACGGTGACGGGCTTCACGGCGATAGCTCCCACAGACGCGTCTCTCTCTCTCTCTCTCTCTCTCTCTCTCTCTCTCTCTCTCTCTCGTGAACGGCGGCGACGGCGTCTGGCAGCAGGGAGGAGGAATGGTAACAATGACGACTCCTCCTCACGCGGCTCTCTCTATCTCCCTCAGTCCTGTTTCTCCTCGTGACGGCGATGAGTGGTGCGGTGGCAGCGGCGGTCTACGATGGTGGCACGAGCTCCTCCCTCCACCGACACTCTCCTCTCGGACCTCCTCTCTCCTCTGCTAGCAGCGATGGCCACGGTGGCAGTGACGCCCACCACGCCACCTCCCTCTTCCCGCGCCCCACTTCTCTCCCCTCCCCTTTCTTTCTTTCTTTCTTTCTTTCTTTCTTTCTGTTAACCGTGGGTGATGGGGCTAGGGTTTGGTTGGGAAGTGTGTGTGAGAGTGTGTTGTGTTGAGGTAGAATTAGGGTTTTCTATTTGGGTATTTTGGGTTTAATTAGAGTAAGGTAATTTTAATAAAATTTGAACATAGAGTATTAATTTGAAAAACTAATTTAATCTCTAAAATTAATTTTAAATATTATTTGTAGTATAAAAATACTAATTGATTCTCAATCAATTTCTCTTATTGAAAATACATAGTAATATAATTAATTTTCTTTATCCTTAAAACTTAAAGTATTGAATGATATAAATATAATTGATCTAAAATCAAATCATATAAAATTCTTATTATTTCATAATTACCAACTTTATAACTTAATTATAGAAATTAATTCAATAATCATAAAATTAGATGAAATTCTGATTTAAATAGCCAAACCTCATTATTTTCGAATTTCTAAAACTTTAAATCATAAATAGAAAAATAATCCATAAGTATAGAGTTTGGATAAAAACTTTAATTTATTTCAAATCCAATTAATCAAAATTGCCTTAAATTATTTTCAATAAAAAGAATTTTTGAAATTAAAACTGTAAATAAATATATGATTTGAGATTAGTTCAAAATAGGGCTTTTCAAAAATCTTGGATCTTACATTAGCAGCCAGACTTGTCGGGTTGGCTTGATAACTGACAGATGAGTCTCATCAGCCATAGGACAGGCATGTATCATGTGCATATTGTTGAATTGTTTGATTGTGCATTTAATTGGGAATGCCGAACTGGTTATAACATGCTAGTTATTATACTTGCTATTTGTACTATTTGTATTCTACCTCTGTCTGCCTTTGTTTGCTTATTTGTCTTTGTAATTTCATCAGAGATGGAGGAACGGAGGAAAGGCGGAGAGATTTAGGATTCTAATTCAGTTTTAGTTAGAATTTAAGGAATTAGTTTAGTTTAGAAAGCCTTAGAGAACCACCATGATTCATAGATTCTGTTTTAGTTCTTTAAGGTTCATAATCTGAGTGTCGACGTTCTATGATTGCCTCTTGTATTACCATGACTTTATATCTTATGTGCGTGGCACCTTTACCATGCTGAAAACTCCCAGTTCTCATTTCATACAATGTGTTTTTTCAGATGTAGGTCGAGAGGCACCTCGCTAGGCGTTTGGAGTTCTCTGGAAGCGAAGTGGACTTTTTGGGATTATACTTTTGTTTTGTTTTGTTATATATATGTATAGATTTTCCCTATGTATATATGTTTTACTTTAGCTCCTCATAGAGGTTTATGGAGAACTAGGGTTGTTTTGATGTATTTTGGGTTATGGATTATATATATATGTATGTAACTATTCTCTTGCCAGCCTTAGCTTCGCAGGCTGAGTTCGGGGCTTGATATTTTGTATCTTGATCCTCTGCTCTTACTGTTCATATAAATATGTTTAAGAACCGTAGTTTCTTCTTATGCAAGTTACGTTATTTATCAGAGTTGCGCTTTTAAATTTTGCGATTTTGTTTAACCTGTTCTTCAAGCCTCTAGTATACTACATTCTTTCGACTATTATATATATTTATATATTATTTTAGAGGTTGTAGCGCCTCGCCACCTCTGTTTTACATCCTAGGTGTAAAACTCTGTGTGGTAGGGTGTTACAAATACTAACATTAAATTTGATTTAAAATAATTAAATATATTTATAATTTTTATTAGAAAAAATTAAATATAAAAATATATTTTTTTAAAAATTAAAAAAATTAAAAACCAAATATAAATATAAATATATTTATATTTAAAAAATTAAATATAAATATAAATATATTTTTATTTTTATTTTTATTGTGAATATGAAAACCAAATCAAAATTGAATATTTTATACAACTCAAAATTTTAGTAGCAAAATTATTAATAATTTAAAAAAATTAAAATAAATCAACTCACAAATAAAAATAATACAAAAATAAATACTGTAAAATCACAAATTATAACCTACTTTAATAATTATATATAATTTATAATAATATTTATAATTTAAATTAAATTTAATCTTTCCTGTAAGACGCGGAAAAATAAACTAGTTTGTGTAAAATAAAAAGGCCGTAACAAGTACCCGTTGCCTTCGGCGCGGGGGATTAAGGTACCTTCCCCGTGTCCGCGGTACTCATTAAGCACTTAACTACTTATATAGAATGAATTTACAAAATTATCCTCGCATAATCTGAAAATAGTCAAAAGACCCCAGACCTGACCTTTACAATCTCCTCCGCCCCAACCGCTGCATTCACTACTCTAAATCTCCGATTCTCTTCTTCTCATCCTCGCCACCGGCCCACCGCCTGCCGCCGTCACGCCGCACACTAACCCTTATCTCTGTCTCTGCTGTTCCACCCGTTTGCCGCTGTCCTCTGCTTTTCTTGTCGTCCGATCCGTGCTGCCATCTTCCACTTGTCCCGCCGTCCTGTTCCTCGCCTCCGTTCTCTCACCTGCTGTTTTCGCCGCTGGTATTGGTACTTGTATAAATGATCTGATTTAGTGTTAAGTTTTTCTGTTAATTGTTCATTGCTGAGGAAAGCATGTTGTAGCATTCTGGAGCAGAACATCCTTGAAAATTAGACCCTGTGATCGGGTATATCTATTTGGATCAATGATGTGAATGAATCAGGGATGGTGTATGAAAAGGCTCAATTAGAAGATCTGTTAATTTTGTTGTCCATGAATATGCTTGTTATTTAGGGTTAGTTTTGATTAGGAGTATAGGTTGTGTATTCTTTTTCGCTGATTTGGCTATTGGACATTAAGATTTTTAGAATCTTTTTACCCTCTTCCATGGGGCTCATTGCCGCTTCTCATATTACAAGTTTGATTCAAAAGTCTCTTTGAGATACTACAATTTCATTTTTTCTTGGAAGGGTCTCTTACGTCAATATGTTCTTCAGTATTATTATTTGAAAGCTTGACACAGTGTGATGGTTTATGGATGCATATGGATTTTTGGTCAAGAGTGGCTTTTCAGCCTCTTGGCTTTGGATTTGGATTTTGAATGGTTATTCTCAAAATATTAGACACCACTGATAGAAGGTTGGTGTATACTTTCGGCTGTAGCTCTTAGGAATAGTTTCCTTTATTATAGTTCTCTGAGTGAATGTGGAATAGATTACTCTCGTTGGACATGGAAAATAAATAAATAAAGAAAATTTTTTTTTCCTAGGATCTTTTTTTTGCTGGATTATCATTTTCCTAGATGGTGATGTTGCAATGTTATCTTAGAATTACATTTTCTGTAGATAAATGATCCACATGCTTATATTAACCTAGTTTGGTTACTTTATTATGTGTTTCAGATAACGCAAGGACATAAGAGTTGTTAGTAAAATGGTTTCCTTTGAGATGAACGATCGCAAAAGTAAGTGGAATGTGATACTTTTTGTTGTTGTAGCTGTACTAATGGTGTTATATTATGTGGTCTACTGCATCTAATGCTTATGTTTGAGACTTAAGAGTAGATTGTTGTAGATTAAGCTAGTAGTTCCTTAAGTTACTTAGATATTCAGTTATTTGGTCAATGGGCTTTGGTTTATTTTAAGGCTCTGCATTTTATTTCCTTTTCTGGTGTTTTCTTTTCTGCCTATACCTTGAATTTATCTTCAGTTCTTTTCATGGTCAAAAGAAATTGCACCCAAATATTTTCTCAAATTGATTACTCGAAATTAATTTCACTTCTTGGAACTAATTGGATTTGGCTAATATGATATAGTTTTCAAGATATCTATTAGTGCCTTTGTTTTGCTCTCACATTTTTCCATTATTCCTGGACAAGGATTAATTTGACAAAACTGTCTATTGGTCATATCTAAGTTACGTAGTCGGAATCTACTTGTGTCGTATTTTTTTACCTTATTTACAATTCCTCTATCTGAATATGTTTATGGGATGGGCATATGATACAGAGATCGGGTTAGGGTTAACTGGATTTGGTATATTTTTCTCATTCCTTGGGATTATCTTCTTCTTCGACAAGGGATTACTAGCTATGGGAAATGTAAGTTTCTAGCTATTTTGAGTCCCTTGCTTAAGTATAACTTCTTATTATGGTTTTTATAGTTAAGCTTGAAAGTGGTCATTGAATTTGAATTTTGACCCTAGCCTCAAATTGGTCTCCGGATTTTCAGTTGCTTTAATTTGGACCCCAAATTTTCACTTGGTAACTTACATTAGTTCCTCGAGAACTTTTTGTTAACGACGGGGTGGCATGACATACTAATGTTGAAAGTCAGTATCGAATGTCAGAACATGGTTAGGCTATGTGTAATGGAGTGATGACGTGTTGGTTAGTGACACAGCATTTTGACATGAATGGTAATGCCATCCATCATGACAGTTTGTCCACGTGTCACGTATAGCAATATGATTTGTTTACACGTCATCAAGTGACTCAAATAGGTTCCTAAATTTTCACTCATAACTCATTTTAGTTTCTAAAATTAAAGGACGTGAATCAAATAGAAAGCACCTTTTGACGACTAAGTTACAATGTATCTCTCTGGGGATGCTAAGAATATTTGAAACAATGAGATACTCTCTCTTATTTTGTTTCATAAATTCAAAATGCTTAATATTTTTTAAACCCTAACCCAATTTAAACCATTTGTAATGATAACATCCTAGTGATATATAGACAAATCATGTTACATCACATGTTACCAAAATGACACGTGGCATTACCGTCTGCGCCAATATGTCATGTGTCACTAATTGACATGTCATAATTCCATTAAGCACGACTAAATCATGTTTTGACATATGGCACTAACGTGAAAATGCTAGAGGGACTAACGTGATTCATGGCTCCAAATTAACGTAATTTTAAATTTGGGAAATTTCAAAGACCACTTTGAAGCTTAATTTGGGTTTTTGCTATCGTCATCTCTAATGCCTTGTTTCCTTGTCACTCAAATCAGATCCTGTTTATTTCTGGAGTGTCCTTAACCATTGGTGTGAAATCCACTATGCAATTCTTCACGAAACGAAGTAATTTCAAGGTATATTTGTTACATGTGTATCCCTCTCTCTCTGTATTGTAGTAAACTTTCAACAATAATTTTTATCTTTTCTCTTAAGGGATCAATCTCGTTTGGCATTGGATTCTTGATTCTCATCATGGGATGGCCTATTTTGGGCATGATCATTGAGGCTTATGGATTCATAGTACTATTCAGGTTTAATGGAATTGAGACTCGTGTGTTCTGTTGAAGTGTATATCTGTAATTGAAGCTAACCATGTATTCATGTGCAGTGGTTTCTGGCCCACACTGGCTGTTTTCTTACAGAAGATTCCAATTCTTGGTTGGTTGTTTCAACAGCCATATGTCCGATCGGTAGGTATTTGTAATGTAATGTAATTGAAATGCCTTACCACCTGCCATCCAACTAGACTTAAGTAGAAGCATCCGACACTTGTGTGATTTATCGTAGCTGCTATATTAAAAAATGCCTAAAACCCTAAATCAATCCCTAAGAAAAATTTTTATCAGACACTTTAGTTCTCAATAAATTTTAATCACCAAATCAGTCCCTAAATTTTTCGTTAGATAAATTAGTTCCCGTATCAAATTGTTCGTCTATATGGAAGAACCAGTTTGAGAACTTCAAAATTGTTTAGATATTGTTGTCTTTATAAAATATCGATAGGGATTAATATGCCAAACTTTTTACGAGAATTTTATATGATTGATTTGTTTAACAAAATAGGTTAGAAATTGATTTGGTGATTAAAATTTGGATTAGAGTGTCCTACTAAAAGTTTATTGGAGAGTGGTTTGGACTATTACTCTAAAAAATTTATGTTCTTGGTCAATCAGCGAAAAATTTACAGTCTCTCTGATTGTTTGGAGCAATTTGATTTTAATTTCCATTGATAGATGTGAAAGATAATGTCAAAGGAGGGTGTAAAAGCAACACCTATACACAGTGCATCAAGCTAAAGTATTCTGAATTCTGATAATAAACATGGAAAAAAACTTGAATTTTGAGTACAAAAAACTTTCCCTTGTTCAATAAAGTTGTATTGAGCTACAAATTAGGCAATGCAGGGGAAGATTAATGGTTAATTTTATCTGTCTATCTATCTATGTAGACAATGTAGAATGATACAATGTGAGTTTTTCCAGGCTTTGCTTAGATATTGTGGAAAATGGTGAAATTTTCAACTTGAGTCTGCTAATTTTCTGGTATTCTCTGCAGTTGTTGGAACGTTATAGAGGCCGGCGAGTACCCGTGTAAGAGAGGAGGAATCGGCGGAAACATTTTGTAGCTGCTAGCAAGCAAGCACGTTTATCAGTGTATGTAAAGAAAATACCAGCTTATGGGAGATACCTGACTGTGAATTCAGAGTTGGCACTCTGATGCTAGCAAATGATTGTCACTTTTAACACGATAGTCATGTATGTAGTGACATGATAGTCATGTATGTAGTGCAAAGAGTTCATTGATTATGCGTCGAATTAATCAATTACGCAATCTTTGTTCAAAGGATAAGAATGATCATTTCTTATTTGGGTCAGTGTATGTCACAGTGCCTTCCAACAACACACTGCTATAAAATGAAAATTTGACGAGTTGCATGTGTTAATTTTCCTCGTTTCAAACTAAACATATCCGTAGCTTTATTTAGGTAAAGTTTTTATTTTTCACAAGTAGTTTATTAAAATTGGTCTTTGAAAAATAATTTCTTAAAAGTTGTATTATCTATGTAATACAAATCAAATTAAAAGTAATTTTTAATAAATATAAGTAATAATTATGCTTAGTAGAATAGATTTTAAAATTTAAAATAACCATAGATATAAGTAGAGAGAATTTAGATCATCAATAGAATTTGGTATCAATAATTTATTGAGAATAAATTTGAATATTTATTTATATATATAGTTAAATTGTTTTAAATTTGATAAATACAAATAAATTTTAAAAATTATTTGTTTAAATATTTTTAAAAATGTCTCTAACTTTTTTAAATGCTATAAAGACATAATTTTTTATTTACCAAACGACAAGTGAGATACTTATGGTTTTTGAGAACCACACCTATTTCTTTGAAAAAAATTTACCAAAGCAGGCATTAGCCTGCCAATGTCGAAAGCTCTTTGAATCCACACTGTTCTATTGAACGGCATCCATGTTCTCCAATTTTTAAATTGCTAGCAGCATATGAAAGTCTGTTTGTAAAAGAAAAAGAAAAGAATCTATCCATCCTTTTGAGCTGAGTCCCATTTTAATCTTTGAAAATAGTAAGTTACAATAATTTAGTTTTTGAGATTCCAATTACACTAAATTAGTTGTCCAAATTTAAAAAAGTGCATCACGTTAGTCCCAAGCACATTTTTCGTTATCAGATCGTTTTGAGTAACGTGACTTAGTTATTGCCATGCTAAAAAGAAAAACGAGTACATGACGTAGAAAAAAAATGAGATTGAACCAATTTGGTCCTTTTCCCTTTTATAACCTAAAGCAAATAATGTTCATCTCATTCTTCTTCTTCTCCATATTCTTCTTCTTCTCTGTGCATAGTCGCAGATCGTGAATCATGATTGATGTAAGACCTGCAAAATATTAACTAGTTAATTAATTAATTAAAAGTGAGTTAAGAGCGTTTAAACACTGCGTTTTGCGCTATAAATTTAAAATTCAAAATTAAAAAATTTACAGATAAAAATTTAACTCAAAAAGTTACTTAGAACACAAAAATATAATTAATTGTGAAAAAACGCATACTGGTGTTATAATTAACTGTACAGATTTAAATCTGTCCGGTACTACATATGAAAAAAATAAAAATGTAGAAATAACCAAAAAAAACAAATCTACCGACGTTTTCACTAAATACTTAAAACTTTTTCAACAAGAACAAACAACACATATTCATATACTTAATATTAATAATGCATTATAGCATTACTATAAGATCCAGGATTTTTGAAAATTAAATAATTAGCTATTTGTGAGTTAAAATATTATATTAAGATGTAATTTTTAAAAAAATTATTTTTAACAAAAATAATTAAAATTTTTTTTATGATTATTGAAGTTTAATTTAATTATTACTTATTCTATTAAATTTGAATTATTTATCAAAAAATAATAATTTAATAAGATAAAAATTAAATTTATTATTATTATTATTATTATTATTATTATTATTATTATTATTATTATTATTATTTTTGTTATTATTATTATTATATTATTATTTTATTATTTTATTATCATATATATATATATATATATAGACACCTTGGCGGAAGCCTTAAGGAAATCAAAACAAAGAAGCCAAACGTAGCATATGTATACATGTATATCCATGTGATAATGATACCTAAATGCTTTACTACCACAAATTTTCATTAATTCCTGTTAGTGTTAAATGTTTTCATTTCCTTCATTCATACCACTGAATAAACTTGGAAAAAAAATAAGAAAAGAAACACCGTGAGAGAGAAGAGAATGGAAACCATGCAAGTGTGACTTTCCAGCTTTGATTTCTTGCGATCCGTAACTCTAATAAAAAATTTAATCCGATAAAAGTGTTCATATATTTTTTCTCTACACGTTGGCGTTACTTTTGTACGGTAAAAGTTAACGATGACGTAGCTCTCTTTCCCTTTGAGTTCGACCAATTGGAGTTTGATATAAGAATTATTGTCGATATAGAATTTCTCTCAATAGAAATAAGAACTTCGTTGTAAGCATAGCTCCAAACCAACTAATAACTCTTACATCAAATTTTAATTGTTTGGTTGTCACAAGTACAAACCTCAATAAAAATAACCAAAGTATTTAAACCTCGGGTCGTCTCATAAGAAATTGCAATGAAGTGATCAATTATTGGCTATGAAGATGCAAAGGGTTTGATTTGTAGTTGACAAGAAAAGTAAATAACAAGTAAATGGCAAGAACTAATAAAGAAATGGAAAATAACTCTTGGCTAAGCAAAGGAATTAAGATCACCATCCTTGTCAACAAACCATATATTGACAATTATGAGGGACCAACCCATTTAGTCTACCTCTATGCTTGAAGTAAGTATAATGTCTACCTCAATGCATTAAGTATGTCAAATAGGCTTGATCAATCATCAATCCATAAGACCTAACCTAGCCACTAATTGACTTAGTAGTAGGCTAGAGTCAATGGTTATCAAATTGACCACTAAGGGTTCTCAAATCACCAATTCATTAAGACCCAATGACTCAAGGTCACTCAATTTGTAACACCCTAATTACCCTAAGCCTTACCTCTAGCCATAAAGAAAAGGATAATCAGAGGTTACGACAGTTCTAAGGCTTATACATATTTATATACAGAAGGAAATAATATATTCTAGAAGCCTGATAAAGGATACAGCTCAAAGTAGGGTTTCAAAAGCGCAAAATGTACTGATGGAGCTACTCGTTTAAGGCACAAGAAACAGATATAAGATAACATAGATAAGTATATAATAATCATAAGAAACTAGCCACGGCTTGCGGAGTTTAAGCCGGCTAGCCATATACAGACGACCAGAAACTGATGTTTTAAAAGAGCTTATACAAGTTTTGTCCTCTCAAATACAAGCCTCTAGGCAAAATAAAATACAAAAGATCAGAGAAGTGTAATCAAAATAGACAAAAGACTCAAAAAAGGTATCCGGATCCTCTGCTTCTGTCACCAACCAGACAACTCACCGAAGTGGGTTGCGACCTGCATCTGAAAAACACAGCAGAAATATGGTATGAGAACCGGAGATTCTCAGTATGGTAACAGTGCCCAGTAATGTAGGATATAAGACCCCGGACGCCAAAGACAATCCTAGACTCCATATCCATCACAAGAATTCAACTTAAAGCATCCTAAAACAACAAAGCATAATATATACAAATCTTAACACAGTTAAACATGGTACTCTATCTTAATGGATTTCTATTCTAACCAAACACCGCTGTCCCATAGCCTTCACCAACCTATCCTCCATGCGATCCCATCGCCACTGCCTACCTAACCTCCTCAGCACCGGGCAATCACAATTAATGCAAACAAATAAAATACAGATAATATTCATATACAACAAGTAGGTCAAGAAGCAGGTAGGCATGTTATACAATTAGGCAAACTCAAGTAAACAAAGCAAGCAAGCATATAAAAGATGCACATGATAAATGTCTGCCCTATTGGCTGTGATATCACATGTCGGTTAATGCCAAACCCGACAGAAAATCCGGCCGACAACTCCCGGATTAGTCTTTCTATTGTGCATAAGGAGGAATAGTTCCGAGGGAGAGTGCCTTACCACCTTCTCCTTTTAGAGGAAAATATTCCGTAGGAGCGTGCCTTACCACCTTCCTCTGGTTGCCGCATGATTCTGTGGGTTAGTGCCCTACCACCTTGCAATCAGAGAGAAATCGCATTTTCAGGAGGAATAATTCCGAGGGATAAGTGCCCTACCACCTTCTCCTTTCAGAGGGAAACATTCCGAGGGAGCGTGCCCTACCACCTTCCTCTGGCTGCGAGAAATATGAGTGAGAAGCCCAGCTTCAACTCTCACATATGAACGTAGGTGGGAGACTGTCACAGCCCCTACGATGGAGAACATTGCATATCATAATTACATATTCAGTCTTAGAGGCCACTCTTCTAAACTCACTTCCCCTCATACTCATCACAACCATCATCAAGTCATTAGTTCCATTCCGAACTCCCTAGTTCATCAGTTTCTCAATTTCATTATCAGCAATCACCATACTCACCACTCTTCCTTCTCTCTCAACCAACTTATCTTTACTACACCAGAAACCTAAATCTCCGTTTGCTAACTTTTCAAAGTAAAACCCAAATTAAACCTCCTAAGACCTTTTCCATATTCCAACATCCAAAATTGAGCCTAAGAGTCTTAAAATGGTGTTATAGAAGCTTACAACCTCGTTGGGAAGATAGAATAGTTGAAAATAAAGGAAAATTTGAAAAACAGGGGAGTGTGCGTCCGCATAGGTGTCAAAATTTACAAAGTTTCGTCACTCGCACAACCTGTGCCAGCGCCCCCAACAGACTGGCTTCCCCAACACGTGCGTGCGCATAGGGCTGTGCATACGCACATGTTGCAATTTCTCTTTAGATATGTGCACGCACAAGTTGTGCTCGCGCTGCAAACAGAACGCACTTCCCTGCCTGTGCATGCGCACAGGTCTATGAGTCCGCATAGATTAAGATTTTTGCAGGGTTGTGCGTGCGCACAAGGCTGTGTGTGCGCACGTATCAGAAATCCTGAAATTTTACAATTTTGCATAATTTCAGTTTTTCAACACCAACTTTGAATGATCATAACTTCCTCTACAAAATTCCAAATTTTTCAAACTTTATATCGTTTTGAAGAGTTTTCAATAAACTTTAATTCTAAACCAATTTCAACCTATTTTGAAAACCGAGGCAAAAGCTATGATCAGACAAAATTCACCAAAAATCAACTTTTACCCAAAATCAAACTTTCCACAATTTCTTTGTAAAACATAACCAAAACCAAACTAACCCATTCCAAACTCCATTTTTCCACCCAAATCCACCGTCTATGTCATATTACACCAAGCTTACCACATTTTCCTTCACCTTTCCTCATACACAATCTCAACATCGATATATCACATTATCGTCAAACCTTATTAACAATTTTCCAACTATATTACCAATTCATCAACATCAATATCACAAATAGCAACATAATTCACTTCCCAACTTCACCCATCATTCATCCTCATCATATCATTATCAATCATTATTATCAAACTCAACAATCATTATTTTCATCATAAATCATTACATACCATCAATCAACAACTCAACAACCATTCAAATCCAAACCTATCCTATAGGTCACTAGCCTAAGTGTCCATGAACATTATATACTACATAGAGAAAACCGAAACCATATCTTGGCCGATTCCAATATGCACCAAGACCCCAAATTGAGCCCAAGATAAGCTTCCAATCACAATCTAAGCCACCAATAATCTCCAACAAGCATCAACAAGCTCCAAACTCACCATAATCAAGCTATATATACATAAATCATCATAAATCAACCTAGGGCTCATTATAATTGAAATTTCACAAGAGTTTCAATGCCTCTTACCTTGCCCAATAGTTTTGGAAGCCAAAACCAATATCAATCAAAGGCTAGAGTGTACCTAAACACCCAAAAATCACAAAACCTCACTTAGCCAAAAACCATAAAACTCGAAACTTTGAGGAGACGAGCTGAGAGAGATTCAAGATTTACTTACCAGTTTCTTATATGGATTTTGTAGAGCTTTTCACAAGAAACGCGTAGCCGCAAACGGTGCGGCAATCGGAGCTCTGTAGCTCAAGATATGAGCTTGGGAAGATTGAAGTGAATAGTGCTTCTCTCTTCTCCTCTCCCTCCTTTCTTCAACTGGGTGTGTGTGTGTGTTTGAGTGTGTTATGGGTGTTTGGGTTCATTAAATGAACCTTTTATATGTTGCGCTTGGGCCCAACTTGGGCCCGGTCCAACCCGTTAGCGTTGTTAGCCCGTTTGGCCCAACTTCGGGCCAAGCCTTTAAAATTAACGCCCAGTTTTCCATTTCTAATATTTTTCTAAGGTTTTCGACGGTTTTCACTTTTTCTCATGCTGTACCAGGCAGACTTGAACCGGTTCAACCGGTTCAACTGTCGGTTCACGATTTTTCACAGAAAACACATTTTCTGACTCGGAAGGACCTACTGAGTCCAAAAAACATATTTAAATCCCCAAATTCTCATCCTAACTTTCCAGAATTTAATTTGGACATTTAAATAATTTTATTCGTGAAAAATCTGGTTCTTACATTTCTCCCCTCCTTAAAAAGATTTTCGCCCTAAAAAATATGATCCACGCGATGTAATAAATATATATATTACATATTCTCCACGAAGCATCCTACTCCCAACGTTACCAACCCAACAAGTTGCCAAAGCATCTCATTCTCCAATTCCCAAGTATGCTCTCCAACTTTTGCTCTCTCCAAGCAACCTTAACCAATGAAACTTTCTTTCCTCACAGCTTCTTCATACGGGTGCCGTCGATTCTTACTAGTGTCACTTGGAATGTCAAGTTCTCTCTCAACTCGACCAAATCAGGCTCTAACACACGGGTCGCATCCGACGTGTACTTACGGAGTTGTGACATGTGGAATACGTCATGCAAGTTAGACAGATGGGGTGGCAAAGCTACTTGATACGCCACCGGCCCGAATCTCTTCAGAATCTCAAACGGTCCTATATATCTTGGATTCAACTTCTTGGTTTTGATTGCTCTTCCAATCCCAGTTGTCGGTGCAACCCACAGAAATACATGTTCTCCCACTTTAAACTCTAACAGTTTCCTTCTTTGATCCGCATAACTCTTCTGTCGACTCTGGGCAGTTAAAATTCTCTCTCGAATCTTTTTAATCTTCTCAGTAGTCTCGGCAACCAAATCAAGACCCAAAACACTTGCTTCACTGGATTCATACCAACAAAGTGGAGATTGGCACTTCCGTCCATACAAGGCCTCATACGGAGCCATCCCAATGCTCTCATGAAAGCTATTGTTGTACGCAAACTCCACCAATGGCATGTAGCGATCCCAACTTCCACATTGATCCAAAACACATGCTCTCAGCATATCTTCCAACGTCTGAATGGTCCTTTCCGACTGTCCATCTGTTTGCGGATGATATACGGTATTGAGACATAGCCCCGTACCGAAATCTCTTTGGAAAGCTCCCCAAAACCTTGAAGTGAATCGAGGATCATGGTCCGATACTACGCTCGACGGCACACCATGCAACCTTACTATCTCCTTTATATACAACCTCGCTAACTCCTCCATAGAACAGTTCACTCAGATAGGCAGAAAATGAGCGGATTTGGTTAAGCGATCCACGATCACCCAAATCGCATCAAATCCCGACCTAGTCCTCGGTAAACCGGTCACAAAATCCATTGCAATTCCTTCCCACTTCCATTGAGGAAATTCAAGAGACTGTAGCATCCCTGACGATTTCTGATGTCCTACCTTCACCTTCTGACACGTCAAACACTTGGATACTGTTGAAGCTACATCACCTTTCATCCCAGGCCACCAGAACATCTTCTTCATGTCATGATACATTTTCGTACTTCCGGGATGAACAGAAAACCCACTGTTGTGAGCTTTCGACAACAAATCTTGTCTCAAACTTCCGACATCCGGTATGCAAATTCTTCCCATATATCTCCACAACCCTTCATCATCCTTGGTGAATTCTCCACGCCTCTTATCACCCATTGGTTGAAACAATTGCTGAATCTTCTGTTCATCTTGCTGAGCCTTTTGAATCTCCGTCTTAAACGTATTTGAAATCTGCAACTGACACAAATAAGCTCTTTTGGCGATTTCACCAATATTCAACTTAAGATCCACAAACTTATCCACTAACTCCTCCTCCTAGATTCTCATCCAAGCTATTTTCAAGGACCTTACACTCAATGTGTCTACTACCACATTCCAGTGTTGCATCAACATGCAACCCAAACCCTTCAGAGAAGCATCACAGTACATTTTGAATGGTTCATGCGATTCCGACAAGATTAAAACAGGTGATGAAGTTAACTTCTGCTTCAAAGTCTAAAAACTCTCTCGCCCTCCGGTGTGTCACTCTGATTATCGTCGTTAAGAATCCAAAAATTGTTCCTTAAAGCAAATACGGATTTTTTTGTAATATTTTTCAAAACCTTTAAAAACAAGTTCAACCTAGATGAGTCCATTGTTAAAACCTTATCAAAAGAGTCAAAAACATTCTATTTGTAAATCAATCATCTTAAAGCATGATTTTCCTAAATTCATTAAAATCCTTAAATCAAAACCTTTCAATTTGAATCCCTTTTTGATAAGTCATATTTACAAACTAAAATCACAAGTTAACAAAATCTTAGAACTTACTTTCCTGTTTAAACCGTGTCATTTGATCAAAAGTTTCCAGTGCTAGTTTCAAAACCAATTCATTCAAACTAGAATTTCTAAACCAAGTTTAAAAATCAATTTGAGCTTTAAAACTTTTTCAATACGAACGATGATAGTCTATACTATGAAGATAAGTTGAGGCTTGGCCATCGGCTTCATAATTACCTCAACCCTATTGTTGTAATCGACCCGCCTCATGTGTTCCTCAGCGTGGGCAATCTCTAACCAAATGTCCCGGTGTGCCACACTTGTAACATAGTTTCTTACTCGACTGGCATGGCCTATTCGGATGGTAGCTCCCACACTCCTGACATTTCATATCAAGGGAGTAAGACCTTGACCGCTTCTCTTCACCATATCTCTTGAAGTTCTGTCCCCTTGGCCCAAGGTAATCGTCGCGCTCTCTACTAGTGTTTCCTCTATGAATGTCCCTTGACGAGGCTACTGTCTTAGCGTATTTCTCAACCACTCTTGCCTTGTTCACCAAATCGGAGAAAATCCGAATCTCCATAGGAGCCACAGCAGTCATGATATCGTCCTTCAAGCCCCTTTGATACTAGACACACTTTCAACTTTCATAAGTCTCCGGGGCACCCTGACACGCCCTAGAGAACCTACAGAGTTTCTCAAATCGGCTGGTGTGGTCTGCCACTGATAAGGAACCTTGCTTCAGCTGCAAAAGTTCCATCTCCTTTGATTCCCTTGCAGATTCAGGAAAGTACTTCTTGTAGAAAGCCGTTCAGAATACATCCCAAGAAACATTGGAGTTCTGAAGTTGAAGCAAGCGACATTCTGCCCGTCACCAATGCTGGGCCAATTCCAGAAGCTGATAAGCAGCAAACTCCATGTATTGGTTATTCGGGACAAGCTGTGCTTGCAGTGCGTGCTCCATAGCTTGGAACCAGTTATCCACTTCCGTGGGGTTGGTCGATCCTCTGAAAGTCGGTGGGTGAACTTTCAGAAATGTAGCTAGGGTAATCGGAGCACCTCCCAAGTCATCACCATTTCCGTCTCCATTCCCCGCTGGTTGGCCTAACCTCTGCGCAGCTTGCAGAGTCACAATAGCATTCGCCTCCATGGTGTTTGCAAGATTTGCCATTGCCGCCATGAACTCTGCATGGTTATCGACCGGTTGCTCATTTCTACTTTCTCTACGAGAACGTCTACGACCTCATTCGCGAGTAGCCATTAGGGTTCCTGTCCACACCAAACAATCGATATCAAGGTGATCAGTCTCAATATCAAAAGCCTAGTGTGTCAATTATCCCAAACAGGCACTCACAAACAAGCATGCTATGCAATATCAAGTATATAACCTAAATAGCATGAAAGAAAAATGACCCAGAGTGTGCAACACAGCACAATCGGTCCATCCCTCAGGCTCACGAGGACGAACTACTCTGATACCACTAAATGTAACACCTTAATTACCCTAAGCCTTACCTCTAGCTGTAAGGCAAAGGTTAATCAGAGGTTACGACAGTTCTAAGGCATATACATATTTATATACAGAAGGAAATAATATATTCTAGAAGCCTGATAAAGAATACAGCTCAAAGCAGGGTTTCAAAAGCGCAAAACGTACTGACGAAGCTACTCGTTTAAGGCACAAGAAACATATATAAGATAACATAGATAAGTATATAATAATCATAAGAAACTAGCCACAGCTTGCAGAGTTTAAGCCGGCTAGCCATATACAGACGACCAGAAACTGAAGTTTTAAAAGAGCTTATACAAGTTTTGTCCTCTCAAATACAAGCCTCTAGGAAAAATAAAATACAAAAGATGAGAGAAGTGTAATCAAAATAGACAAAAGACTCCAAAAAGGTATCTGGATCCTCTGCTTCTGTCACCAACCAGACAACTCACTGAAGTCGGTTGCGACCTGCATCTGAAAAATACAACAGAAATATGGTATGAGAACCGGAGGTTCTCAGTATGGTAACAGTGCCCAGTGATGTAGGATATAAGACCCCGGGACGCCAAAGGCAATCCTAGACTCCATATCCATCACAAGAATTCAACTTAAAGCATCCTAAAACAACAAAGCATAATATATATAAATCTTAACACAATTAAACAGGGTACTCTATCTTAACATATTTCTATTCTAACCAAACACCGCTGTCCCACAGCCTTCACTAACCTATCCTCCATGCGATCCCATCGCCACCGCCTACCTAACCTCCTCAGCACCGGACAATCACAATTAATGCAAACAAATAAAACACAGATAATATTCATATACAACAAGTAGGTCAAGAAGCAGGTAGGCATGTTATACAATTAGGCAAACTCAAGTAAACAAAGCAAGCAAGCATATAAAAGATGCACATGATGAATGTCTGCCCTATTGGCTGTGATATCACATGTCGGTTAATGCCAAACCCGACAAAAAATCTGGCCGACAACTCCCGAATTAGTCTCTTCATTGCGCATAAGGAGGAATAGTTCCGAGGGAGAGTGCCCTACCACCTTCTCCTTTCAAAGGGAAATACTCTGAGGGAGCATGCCCTACCACCTTCCTCTGGTTGCCGCATGATTCCGTGGGTTAGTGCCCTACCACCTTGCAATCAGAGAGAAATCGCATTTTCAGGAGGAATAATTCTGAGGGATGAGTGCCCTACCACCTTCTCCTTTCAGAGGGAAACATTTCGAGGGAGCGTGCCCTACCACCTTCCTATGGTTGCGAGAAATATGAGTGAGAAGCCCAGCTTCAACTCTCACATCCGACCGTAGGCGGGAGACTGCCACAATCCCTACGACGGAGAACACTGCATATCATAATTACATATTCAGTCTTAGAGGCCACTCCTCTAAACACACTTCCCCTCATACTCATCACCATCAAGTCATTAGTTCCATTCCAAACTCCCTAGTTCATCAGTTTCTCAATTTCGTTATCAGCAATCACCATATTCACCACTTTTCCTTCTCTCTCAACCAATTCATCTTCACCACACCAGAAACCTAAACTTTCGTTTGCTAACTTTTTAAAGTAAAACCCAAATTAAACCTCCTAAGACCTTTCCCATTTTCCAACATCCAAAATTGAGCCCAAGAGTCTTAAAATAGTGTTATAGAAGCTTACAATCTCGTTGGGAAGATAGAATAGTTGAAAATAAAGGAAAATTTGAGAAACAGGGCGTGTGCATCCGCACAGGGGTGTGTGTGCGCACGCCTGATGAAGCCATATTTGATGATGATTTTTTGTTAGAATTGAATGAATTTTCATCATATAAACTTGCACTTATTCCCTTGAATAGCATGCTTTTGAACTTTCCTTCCAAATTGCGCTTGATTATGAAAAGGTGCTCTTTTGTGCTTAATTTAATCTATTTTATTCCGTTTGCCTTCCATTCGATGCCTTGATGTTGTTTGTGAGTGATTTCAGGTGTATAAGGTAGGAATGGATTGGAGAAAATGGAAGAAGATCATGCAAAATGGAGGAAACATGAAGAATCAAAGAAGATGAGCTCAGAGACGTGTGCATGCGCACGGCTGCCTGTGCGTACGCACAGCTGCCCAATCAGAGCGTGTGGATTGCTTTAAGCGCGTCGCGCGTCCATTCAAGCATTGCCTAGTGTGCGTGCGCATGGCTACTTGTGCGTACGCACAGGACGATATTTTTCGCGAGGTGTGCGGACGCACGCATCTGTGCGTCCGTACAGGTGTCCGCACATGACTTCATTAAAATGGCACGTGACTCGCAATTTGGGGGCTTTGGAGGCCCATTTCTGAAGTCTTCTAGCTCATATTGGAGGGGAAATGAGGGACATAACATAGCATATCATTAGTATAGTTTTAGGAGTAGTAGTAGAAAGCTTTAGTTAGTTTTTCTCTAAGTTTTTCATAATCTCTATTAGGGTTTATATTAGGGTTTTACATTCAAGTGCCATTTCTATTTTTGATCTTGGATTTTGCTATCTTTCATTGTAAGTATTCTCTTGTTATTACTCTTTATAGTTACATTGTCACTACTCTTTCTTTAATTCAAGTTATAGTTCAATTTTGCTTCTCTCTTACAATTTTAATTTCTTGTTGATGAATTTGATGTTTGATGTTTGTTTCATGCTTTCTTGTGTTATTCTTGTTGATTGAGATCAATTGTTGCTTTTAGTTTCAAGCCTTTTATCATTTTTTCCATGTTTAAGGTTTTTGCCCACCAAGTGTTTGACAAAATGTCAAACATGGTTTTAGGCTAAATTTTTTGTTCTTGGCTTGGGTAAAGTGAGAAATTGGATTTCTAGAGTTGGAATGTTCAACATTTAGTTTCAATTCTTGGATTGTTAATTGTTCTTGTTCCCACTAACGCTAATTTGTTGCTAAACCAATTAGCAAGCAATTTAGGATTTGTGGGTTGGGAACACTTATGCTCATTTAACTTACCTTCCGATGCGAGGGTTGATCAAGTGAGATTAATCCATCATAATTGTCATAGTTGTCGTTCCAACAAGGAAAGGACCCTTAGCTCACTCCAAGCCAAGACTCTTTTTGATCCTTTTAATCTTTCATATACTTCTATGTTGATCTCTTTTATAGTTTACTTGTTTATATTACATAGTCGGTTCTTTAATTTCTTCATTAGTTCAATCATTACAATTTTGCATGTTCTTTTATTGCTTTATATGTTCATTTTTTCATTGACAAACCCTTGATCACTACAACCGGATTTGCACACTCATTGTTCTAAAAGTACTCCTTGGAAGACGACTCGGGAGTCAAATACTCTCGGTTTTGAATTAGTTTTGAATTGTGACACATCTTGTGAACCTCCAATTTGACCGGTGGCCAACTTGTCGGGTTAGGACTATACTTACAATGCTAATTCCATCTTTTGGATAATCAAGTTCCTAACTATGTGCGATTTGTCCATTTGTCAACGCCTTGGAGAGTTTTAAAATGTGTGCGTACTGATAAATCCCGATTTCGTGATTTATCTTGTGCTTATTTTGGGGAATTTTGTCACCTTTTCTCGTATTTATTCAATGAAATAGCATGGTTTTGTAATTCTCCCTTGAATTTTGCTTAAGTGTAAAAACATGCTTTTTAGGCCCTAAATTGGTGATTTTAATTCACTTTAATTCCATTCGATGCCTTGATGTGTTTGATGAGTGAATTCAGGTTCATAAGGCAAGTATTGGATGGAAGAAATGAGGAGAAAAGCATACAAAAAGGGAGAATGCATGAAGAAACAAAGATTGGGAATGCACCAAAAGACGCGCACGCACACCAGGTGCACACGCGCAAAAGTGGTTTCGCCTATAGACGCACACGCGTACATGCCGCGTCCGCGCGGGTTGAGAATTTTCCAGTCGACGCGCACGCGCACATGGCGCGCACGCGCCGATACTCTCACGTGGCCCACTTGAAGGCAAAATGCTGGGGGCGATTTCTGAGCTGCCCAGGCCCAAATCCAACTTGTTTCTGAGTGTATTTCATGAAGAATTGAAGTCCAAGCAAGGGGGCAATTAGTTTAGCCAACATGAGCCTTTAGTTAGTTTTCTAGAGAGAGAAGCTCCCTCTTCTCTCTAGAATTAGGTTAGGATTAGGTTAGATTATCTTAAATTCATGTTTAATTACTTGATCTCATCTGATTTGTTTTACAATTTCTCCTTTCTACATCTTGATTCTCTTAGTTTTTTTTTTATGTTAATTTCCCATTTTGCTCTCTTTTGTGATGATGACTCATGTTGGATTTGCTTACATTTAATGCAATTTTGATGTTGATGTTTCTTTAATTGATGAATTGAGTTGTGATCTTACTTTTCTTGCAATTAATAGTGATAGATTTTAGTATTCTTGCACTTTATGATGTTGACTTTTATTGCATTCCAAGTATTTGATGAAATGCTCTCCTTAGTTTTTGAGTAGTTTTGTCAAATCTTGGCTTAAGCCAAGGGGCTTGAGTGATCTTGAGTCTTTGGACATAATGGATTTGGTGATTTGAGAACCCTGGGTGATCAATTTGAAGCCCATTGACGCTAACCCACTACTAAGTCAACTAGTAGGTAGGTTAGGACTTAAGGGTGGATGTGATCAAGCCTATTTGACATACTTCAAGTCTAGGAGTAAATGTTACGTACTTAAGACTTTGAGAAGTAGACTTAATAGGTTGGCCTCTCATAATTGTCAATAATTGATTTGTTGACTAGGATGGTGATCTCAAGTACCCAAGTCTTAGCCAAGAGATCTTTATTTTGCTTTCTTTACTTATTCACTCAGTTTACTTTCTTACCATCTCATAAACAAAACCCCCTTTTCCCCATCATAGCCAATACGCATGCACTTCATTGTTTCCTAGGGAGACGACCCGGAGTCTAAATACTCTGGTTAATTTTTATTGGGGTTCGTTATTTGTGACACAAACCCATATCTTAATTTGATGTGAGAATTATTTGTTGGTTTGGGGCTATACCTGCAACGTAGATATTTTATGAAATTCCTTACCGACAATAAATTTATGCGTGTCAAATTAATGGCGCCGTTGCCGGGGATCACAATGGTGCTATGTTATTGGCTATTGTATATATTGTGAATAGCTTGAACTTTGGTTTGTTTGCCAGTTTTTACTAGTTAGGATTTTATCTTCTTTGTTTCTTGTTGCTCTTTGTTTTTATTTTCTCTTTCATTATGAATTCTCATTCTTTTGGCTATGAGTGTAGTTCAGACTATGTTGTAGGAAATGAAAGCTCAAATGAGGATATGCATCAAGGACTTGGGAATCAAGGATGGGAGGAACCTCAAGCTTATGAACAACCTTCATGGCAACAACCTCCTACGAATTCCTATGGGTATAATCCTGATCCTAATGTATATCAATCCAATGTGTGTGATGACCCTTATTGTGGTTGTCAACCACAATCATCATATGCATGTGACCCTATTCCTCAATATAGCCACACACCATACTTACAAGCCTCACACCACCATTCAACTCTATGTGACCATAACTCATACACACCATATCAACCACCATTCGAATCACATATAGAACAACCACCATCCCAATACCGATATTCCCAAGAATCACAAATTCCACATACACCACCTCAAGAACTCCACCAATACGAACTACCTTCCGATTACAACAATCTTCCCTTAACCGATGAATTCTTTTTCCCACCACCACCTCCCGACGAAGCCTTTATATTAGAACTAAGAGACCTTGAATCTTGCATCTCAAGGTGGCAAGAGGAGGATGAAACTAAGTTTAAGGAGCTAAAAGCAAAGATAGCTAGCATGGTAGAAGCCGTGAATCACCTAATATCCCACCTAAGTTCATGCACCATAAGTACCCCCATTGTTGAATGTGGACGAACGATCAAGGAGCTTAGTGAGGATATGAACTTGAAGCTCCATGGTGATGAAGGAAAATTGAAGCAAGAGGGACAACAAGAGGAGAAGATAGAGATTAGCGAACAAAAGGAAGCAGTGGATGGATGTTTAGGATACGTTGAGCACATAAAGGAATCTCGACTTGAAGAACCCTCTTCCAAGAAGTTTAGAGGGGATATTGAAGAGAAGAGTAATATTGTGGGTGTAAATAGAGAGTTGAAGGAAATTGATCAAGAAGTGGATTCCATCACTAGTGATTTTTTGCCCATGTTGATCAATCCCCTTGACGATCTTATTGAACCTTCCCCCAGTGGATTAGAAAGCAAGGTTGAGGAAGATGTAAAACCTCCAAGACCTACTGAGGGTGAAGAACTGGGAGAAGTATTCCAAGCAACAAGCGCTCCTATCTATGATGATTCCGAATCAATATATGATCCTTTTAAGTTTGAAGAGTCCTTCCCCAAATTGCCTAGACTTGATGATGAGGTCGACTTCACTATACTTCCTATCTATGATGAGAGTGATGGGGAAGAAATAGAAGAAATTGGTGAAGAAGAATGTGAACTTGAGGAAGCTTGGCATGAGGAGGAACTTGAAGAACCTTGCCAAGTGGTGGAAACCTCTAGAAGAGGATGGACATGAGTAGATCATGCTTTATCAAGATCTTTGGGAACTCCTCCACCTAGTTCGTCATCCAACCCTCTGCTTGAGTAGGTAAAACTTCTAACTCTCAGCTTTATTATCCCACCTGAGTATGGTTTGCTTGAAACGGATGGCCAACTTAGGGCGCTTTGTGGAATTAAGCGAAAGAGGAGGATGTTTAGTGGTTGGCGTTCTAAATCTAGGCTCATTATGGTGGGAAGCTCGAATTTGAAGAGCATGGATTGGTGTAATGCTCAATTAAATGGGTCTAGGAGAGTAGTTTGGTACTTCCATGAGAATTCTGCTTTCTCGCTGCCCGGACAAAGTCGAGGCAATCAACTGGAAGATGGGTGCGAGGATAAGATATGGGATCCTAGATTATCCTATGGTAGTCAATTTCGGGAGCTCACGTCTTGGAGAGGACCTCACCAAAGCTTAATGAAGACGGTTGGAACTTCTGACAACCGATTGAAGGACAAGCACTCTTGGAGGTTCAAGAATGGATATAAGCACAAGCCACCTTGACAAGAAGCCTCCCAATGTCCAACTTAAGGACTTAAACTAAAAGTGCTTAGTGGGAGACACCCCACCATGGTAAACTCTTTCCATTCTCTTGTAGATATAATGAATGAATGATTTGAGTTCCATTGTATAGAGTTTCTTTACTTTGTAGTGTATTTGCTTTGATTGCTAAGGTATCTGTACGTCCTATGCGTTAGTTAAGGATAATTCTTTGAATTTGAGTTTTTGCTTGAATTGCAAGTTTTCTCAAGTTGTTTGAAAAATCCCCTATGTTTCAAAATGTGCTTAATTTTACACCTTAGCTAGTTCTAGAGTTTTAGAGAAGGATGGAAAGTTATGAGGTCTTTTGATGCTCTTAAAAAAAAAAAAAAAACCAAGCCACGCGCAAGCGCAAAGCGTGCGCGCGTAGGCTGCTCATTTCAACTATCTGGGCCAAGGACCAGAGAGTTGTGCCACTTTTGGGCCAACTCTGTGTCTCAACCCACGCGGACGCACGTTGTACGCATTCGCGCCACTCCCTGTTTCTTCGCTTACGCGTTGGCGTACTCCGCGCCTCCGCGTCCATTCCATAATCTCAACCCATCCACGCGAACGCGTACAATGCGCGCAGTTTTGTGCCAAAGGCCTAGCACAAGAGTTGTGCCAACTCTAGGCCTCTTTTGTGCCTCTGGCCTAGCACACCTGCGCGGACGCGCACCGTACGCGTTCGCACTGATCTCTAATTCCCCCATTTACGCGTATGCGCGTATGGCGCTTCCGCGCCAATCCTTAATTACCTCCACCCACGCGGACGCGCATGGTGCGCGCACGCGTGGATTCGAATTTTTACTTACCCCAGTGACGCGAAGCCCTAGCGCATTCACGCAATACCCCTCTTCTCCTCTCCAACATTCCATTTCTTCTCTCCCTCCATCTTCAACCTCACCTCTGGGCAACCAATCACCGGCTGCCCTCCGGCGAGCGACTCGCAACCATCGCTGCCGCCGTCATCACCCAACCCCCTTTCTTCACTCCCTCTCTTTCACTCAATCCTCTCTGTCTCATCTCTCTCTCACAGCCAGCCTCAGCGCCGCCCCAAGCACCGCCACGACCACCATTGTCGCCGGCGTGAGCTCAACGGTGACGTCGAACTATCACTCCACTTCACCTTCCTTTCACTTGCGCCGTTCAATTTCTGCATCGCCAGGTTTCTGCTTCCCCTGTTCTACCTCCTTTTTACTACTTACTGTTAATTACATTAGTTTCGTTAGATTAGCTTAGTTAGTTAGTTTAGTTTGGTTTAGGTGGTTAGCGAATCTGGGCTGAGTAGTGGATTTAGGGTTGTTTGAATTTCTGTTGCTATGTGAAATGGCTCTGTTCTGTTGCATTACTCTGTGTTCATTTAATCTATTGATGCTGCTTACTTGTGATGGATTGGTGAAGGGAATGCTGATTGAAGCAACTGCCCCTGTTCTCTGGGCTGTTTGATTTGCTTTGTTGCTGAACTATTGGCTGTCTGTTACATCCATACGAACTCATATATATGATTTTGTGTTTCTAATTGTTGATGAACTCATATGGAATCTAATTTGACTGTTTGAATTTGGGAAATAGCAAATTTGCTGCTGAAATGCTGCTGGATTTTTCTTAACCATAGTCCTTGAATTGACCTTGTTTGATGGGTGTAGCAACTTCTAGTTGATGATTTCTGTTCAATTAGCACTTTGTTGCCCAATTGGTTTTGGAAAATCTTCAGGAACAAGTTTTGGTCTTGCTTATACTCTTTGCTTGTTATGCATGATAATTTGCGTATAGGCATTGAATAGTTTGAATGAATTTTCTAATTGACCATCACTTAAAATTTCCTTAAAATCTTGTGCCTCTTTTGCATAGACACACAAGTTTGAATATTCTAATCTATGTGACCAAATAGTTCATTATGTTCATACATAGTCTCATTAAATCACATGGACCATGAGGTTTCCAATTCATATTTGAACTTGTGACTTGTATGCATTGTTAGAATTGGTGTTAAATGTGCTTGATTTACTTGTTTCTCAAGGTCTTGATTTCACCAACACTACTAGTGATCCTTGCAGTGATTGATGTTTTGTTCCATATTAGTTGCTTTCTAGCTGTATCATATTTCATCATCAATGACTTGTTGCATTTCATGATTGTGAATGTGCTTACACTCCTAATTCGTGCATTCCTTTTGAATTGAGCTGGTAGCCACCATATCACTAATTTTCAACTTGATTTCTAACTTTAACCTGTTTAACCAACTAACTTCTTTTGGTTTTTAACTTGACTCTTTAGATCATTCTTTTGGATATGGTGTTTCCTAGGCTTAGTAAACGAGTAATGTGCAAATGTGGTGTGAATTCTTGGTTTGAAGTTGGTTTGCATTCTGAATTATGTTTGCTTGCATCCCAAGAAATCTCCTTTCTTTATTCACTTCATGAGTATGCTTTGCTTTGAGTGCTTTATACCTATTTGGCTATCTGCTTATATTGTATCGTCTTTGTTTTTCAAGATGTCGGATAAAGGAAAAGCTATAGCCACTACTTCCAAAAAGAGGAAGCACTCCAAGACGTCTACCCCCTCGCCATAAGCTAACTATGCCAAGAATCCGCTAAATGAAGAAGACAAAGAAAATCAGCTACTTCCATCCACTGATTCAACCAAATTCCCCAACCTCTACTACGAGCTATGCTTCTCCAGTTATAAGAAGAAAAATCTGAACATTGAGAAGAAGCTGAATCTTCCCAATGAACTGAGGCGTGCCATAAACACCCGCATCTCAGAGTTGGGATTGGATTTCGTTGATAGGGACTTAGGAAGGATTAACATCTCATGGGTTAAGGAGTTTTACTGTAACTTCTTCTGAGCGAACTTGGATTCAGTGCACTTAAGGGGTAGAGAGATTATGATCAATGAGAATGCTATAGGGGATGCACTGTTTTGCAGAGTTGGTACTCCTGACACTTGTGCCTACCAGCAGGCAGAGGTAGCTCTTCTCTCCATGACTTTTGACTATGAGGCGCTTAAGTGCGTGATTGCTACACCAGACGCTCCCTGGGTGATGGATTCGAACAACAAGAAGCCTAAGGGGATGCTATCTACATATCTGTCTAAGGAGGCTAGGACCTGGTAGTAGATATTTGCCCACTATGTCCTGCCTACCACTCACTTCTCAGAGATTCCGATGGATATGCTAGTTCTGATTGGGTGTGTCATGGAAGGAAAAGAGGTGTATTTCCCCCGGCTGATTAGGGATAGCATGTGGAGAGCTCATATTCGCGGCTTGCTCCCATTTCCTACACTGGTTACTAGTTTAGCTGAGCTAGCTGATGTTCCGTGGGAGGATGACGACGTGACACCACCACCCCCAGATGATGACGACAAGGAAGTTACTATTCTATGGGGTGGATGGGTGCACGAGAAGCCCCTGACCAGACGTCGTTCTCGGGCTAGAGCGGTAGTTGAGGCAGCCAGACCCTCTTCCTCCACAGCAGTAGCAGAACCCTCTTCCTCCACAGCAGCTGCAGCATCCTTACCACCGCCACCACCAGCACCTGAGCCGACTTATCTGTTAGTGCAGCACCTTCTTCGCTTCATGGTGCGCTTCGAGCGTCGTGTCATGCGACGTCTTGACCGCATAGACCAGGTGTTCGCATCGCAGGGCATTGAGCTCCCTCCACTTCTGGAGTCTCCCGCCTCTGACGAGCAGGATCAGGAGGAGGAGCATAGTGAGGAGCTGACACAGCAAGAGGCACCACCAGAGACGCAGACCACCACTAAGGTCCAGCAGCCTCCTGAGGTCCAGCATGACATTCCAGAGTCACAGCTAGTACCTGAGCCACAGCCAGTACCACCTCCAGTCCTACAGCCTGAGCATGAGCCACAGCCTGGTGCGATTGTTAACCCCCATCCCGAGCTTCAGTAGTAGCATCGAGGATGATGCTTGATTCTAAAGTGTGGAAAGGTCACCGTTCGTGACTGGTGTTTACATTTATGTGGTGAACTTTCAGACTTCTATTTCTATTCGCTACTACTTTATTTTGTTTTATTCCGCACTTTATGTTTTGCATCATAGTTATTGATTGTGATTAGAAAATTTCTGGATTGCTGAAAATCTAGTCAACCCTTTTTAGACAAGAAATGTGTTTTGATTGAAAAAGGGGTAAACTAGGAGAATTTTTAAAATTTTCTAAATCACAATATTGCATTAGAATAAGCGTAGTCAATATGATGAAAATTTCCAAGAAACTCATTTTTAGGGCGCCACCCCAATTGGTTGAATTTTTTTAGAACTTCCTTGAGTTATACACTTTGTGGATCATGTTTTGAGCTAAGAACACAAGCATGTGAGAATTGAGCTTAATTGTATGGTTACATCATACATAACCACCTACTTCCATTCTTGTGTGCATTATTCTCTTCCTATGATTGTAATCCTTGATTTGTTTGATTCTTTATGTCCATTATCTTGTGTATATATGCATTTATATGATTGAGGCCATTGTTCAAATAGCTCACTTACCCAAATAAGCTTACCTTTTATCTTCCATTGCTAGCCAATTTTGAGCCTATGATTAACCCATTTGTTCTTAATTGTAGCACATTACAAGCCTAAGTGGAAAACAATAAATGTCCTTAATTTGGATCTTTGATTAGCTTAGACTAGTGAGAGTGTTCATCAATTGATTTTGGAAAGCTGGGAACATGGGGTAGAGATAAAAGTGTGTTTGTTGAAAAATCTTGGGAATTGGGTACATACTCATGTATTAATCATGTGTAAACTATATGCATTGATGTTCTTGTATATATTTTAGTTAAAAAAAGAGAGAAGAGAATTACAATAAAAAAAGGGGACAAAATGCCCCAAAGTGAAGCTCAATAAAAGTCAATGCATATGTGTGGTGATCAAAAAGAGAATACATGAGTGTGTGAGAAAAGTGAAGAATGGGTAGTTAGGTTTGTTTAGAATTGTATAGGTTGTCATAGGTTAGGTGGGAAGTTTAAGTTAATCAAAGATTCGAATTTCTAGCTCACTTAACCATATGGATCCTACCTTGACCCTAGCCCCATTACAACCTATGGTAAAGACCTCATGATATTTGTATGCATGCATAAGGTAATTGTTGATTGTTAGATGAAAAACAAATCTTGGAAAGCATGATTAGAGGAGAATTGAGTGAATCAACCCCATACACTTGAGTGCATAGAGCGGATACACATCCGGCGAGGGTTTGATCGCTCAATTACATGTTTCCACCCATGATCATCTTTTCTTGCAAGTGTGTGAACTCTTTCAATGACTCAATCCAATTGTGGTTTGCTTAATTGCTAACACCTTGGCCCTTGTGCTTATATGCGTATTCTTGGAAGCTGATTCATTTTGACTAGGCCATTGCATTCGTGTAAATTGATTGCATATAGATAGATTGCATTTAGTAGTTGCATTGAATAAATGTTAATACTCTTTGCTTCTTCTTGATTTTAGCATGAGGACATGCTTAGTTTAAGTGTGGGGAGATTTGATAAACCCCGATTTCGTGATTTATCTTGTGCTTATTTTGGGGGATTTTGTCACCTTTTCTCGGATTTATTCAATGAAATAGCATGGTTTTGTAATTCTCCCTTGAATTTTGCTTAAGTGTAAAAACATGCTTTTTAGGCCCTAAATTGGTGATTTTAATTCACTTTAATTCCATTCGATGCCTTGATGTGTTTGATGAGTGAATTCAGGTTCATAAGGCAAGTATTGGATGGAAGAAATGAGAAAAGCATACAAAAAGGGAGAATGCATGAAGAAACAAAGATTGCGAATGCACCAAAGGACGCGCACGCGCACCAGGCGCGCACGCGCACCAGGCGCGCACGCGCACCAGGCGCGCACGCGCACCAAGCGTGCACGTGCAAAAGTTGTTTCGCCTATAGACGCACACGCGTACATGCCGCATCCGCGCGGGTTGAGAATTTGCCAGTCGACGCGCACCCACACATGGCGCGCACGTGCCAATACTCTCACGTGGCCCACTTAAAGGCAAAACGCTGGGGGCGATTTCTGAGCTGCCCAGGCCCAAATCGAACTTGTTTCTGAGTGTATTTCATGCAGAATTGAAGTCCAAGCAAGGGGGGCAATTAGTTTAGCCAACATGAGCCTTTAGTTAGTTTTCTAGAGAGAGAAGATCCCTCTTCTCTCTAGAATTAGGTTAGGATTAGATTAGATTATCTTAAATTCATGTTTAATTACTTGATCTAATCTTATTTCTTTTACAATTTCTCCTTTCTACATCTTGATTCTCTTAGTTTTTTTTATGTTAATTTCCCATTTCGCTCTCTTTTGTGATGATGACTCATGTTGGATTTGTTTACATTTAATGCAATTTTGATGTTGATGTTTCTTTAATTGATGAATTGAGTTGTGATCTTACTTTTCTTGCAATTAATAGTGATAGATTTTAGTATTCTTGCACTTTATGATGCTGACTTTTATTGCATTCCAAGTGTTTGATGAAATGCTCTCCTTAGTTTTTGAGTAGTTTTGTCAACTCTTGGCTTAAGCCAAGGGGCTTGAGTGATCTTGAGTCTTTGGACATAATGGATTTGGTGATTTGAGAACCCTTGGTGATCAATTTGAAGCCCATTGACGCTAACCCACTACTAAGTCAACTAGTAGGTAGATTAGGACTTAAGGGTGGATGTGATCAAGCCTATTTGACATACTTCAAGTCTAGGAGTAAATGTTACGTACTTAAGACTTCGAGAAGTAGACTTAATAGGTTGGCCTCTCATAATTGTCAATAATTGATTTGTTGACTGGGATGGTGATCTCAAGTATCCAAGTCTTAGCCAAGAGTTCTTTATTTTGCTTTCTTTACTTATTCACTCAGTTTACTTTCTTACCACCTCATAAACAAAACCCCCTTTTACCCCATCATAGCCAATACGCATGCACTTCATTGTTTCCTAGGGAGACGATCCGGAGTCTAAATACTCTGGTTAATTTTCATTGGGGTTCGTTATTTGTGACACAAACCCATATCTTAATTTGATGCGAGAACTGTTTGTTGGTTTGGGGCTATACCTGCAACGTAGATATTTTGTGAAATTCCTTACCGACAATAAATTCATGCGTGTCACGTACGCACAGGAGTGTGCGTACGAACATGTGTCAAAATTTACAAATTTTGGTCACTCACACAACCTGTGCCAACGCCCCCAACAGACTGGCTTCCCCAACATGTGCATGTGCACAGGGCTGTGCGTACGCACAGGTTGTAATTTCTCCTTAGATATGTGCGCGCACAAGCTGTGCTCGCGCTGCAAACAGAACGCACTTTCCTGCCTGTGCATGCGCACAGGTCTGTGCGTCCGCACAGATTAAGATTTTTGCAGGTTTGTGCCTGCGCATAAGGCTGTGCGTGCGCACATCTCAGAAATCCTGAAATTCTGTAATTTTGCATAATTTCAGTTTTTCAACACCAACTTTGAATGATCATAACTTCCTCTACAAAATTCCAAATTTTTCAAACTTTATATCGTTTTGAAGAGTTTTCAATAAAGTTTAATTCTAAACCAATTTTAACTGATTTGAAAACCGAGGCAAAACCAAACTAACCCATTCCAAACTCCATTTTCCCACCCAAATCCATCCTCTATGTCATATTACACCAAGCTTACCACATTTTCCTTCACCTTTTCTCATACACAATCTCAACATTGATATATCACATTATCATCAAACCTTATTAACAATTTTCCAACTATATTACCAATTCATCAACATCAATATCACAAATAGCAACATAATTCACTTCCCAACTTCACCCATCATTCATCCTCATCATATCATTATCAATCATTATTATCAAATTCAATAATCATCATTTTCATCATAAATCATTACATACCATCAATCAACAACTCAACAACCATTCAAATCCAAACCTATCCTATGGCTCACTAGCCTAAGTGTCCATGAATATTATATACTACATAGAGGAAACCGAAATCATACCTTGGCCGATCCCCAATATATACCAAGATCCTAAATTGAGCCCAAGATAAGCTTCCAATCACAATCTAAGCCACCAATAATCTCCAACAAGCATCAACAAGCTCCAAACTCACTATAATCAAGCTTTATATACATAAATCATCATAAATCAACCTAGGGCTCATTATAATTGAAATTTCACAAGAGTTTCTATGCCTCTTACCTTGCCCAATAGTTTTGGAAGCCAAAACCAACATCAATCAAAGGCTAGAGTGTACCTAAACACCCAAAAATCACAGAACCTCACTTAGCCAAAAACCCTAAAACTCGAAACTTTGAGAAGAAGAACTGAGAGGTATTCGAGCTTTACTTACCAGTTTCTTATATGGGTTTTGTAGAGCTCTTCACAAGGAACGCGTAGCCATAAACGGTGCGGCGATCGGAGCTCTGTAGCTCAAGATATGAGCTAGGGAAGATTGAAGTAAATAGTGCTTCTCTCTTCTCCTCTCCCTCCTTTCATCAGCTGGGTGTGTGTGTGTTTGAGTGTGTTATGGGTGTTTGGGTTCATTAAATGAACCTTTTATATGTTGGGCTTGGGCCCAACTTGGGCCCAGTCCAACCCGTTAGCATTGTTAGCCCGTTTGGCCCAACTTCGGGCCAAGCCATTAAAATTAACGCCCGGTTTTCCATTTCTAATATTTTTCTAAGGTTTTTGACGGTTTTCACTTTTTCTCGTACGGTACCAGGCAGACTTGAACCGGTTCAACCGGTTCAACTGCCGGTTCACGGTTTTTCATAGTTTTTCACAAAAAACACATTTTCTGACTCGGAAGGACCTACTGAGTCCAAAAATCATATTTAAATCCCCAAATTCTCATCCTAACTTTCTGAAATTTAATTTGGATATTTAAATTATTTTATTCGTGAAATATCCATTCTTACACAATTCCGTTAGCCTAGGCCAAGAGTAAAGAAAACTACTCTAAAACTAGTGGAAACATTTTATCAAACACCTAGAGTGCAAGAAAAGTAAACATCACCAAATACAAGAATTAAAGAAACCCATAACTAACATAAGCAAGAAATCAATAATAATAACTAAGATAAGTAATAAAAGAAATGGAAACATAGAATTGCATTAAAGAAAAATAGAATTCAACAAGAGTGCATCAATATAAAAATGACATGAAAAGGAAATTAACAACAAGAACTAGAAGAATAAAGATGTAACAACAAGAAATTAAAAGGAAAAACTAAATCAAAGCAACAATTAAAGGTTGGATATAAGGAAAAGTAACCTAAACTACCCTAAATTCTAGAGAGAAGGGAGAGCTTCTCTCTCTAGAATTTTACCTACAACATGATTAAAACTACACTATGGTTTCTCCCCCCTTCAATCCCTTGCCATCCTTGGGTTCAAAAGCATCAGAAATGAGTTGGATTTGGGCCTCCTTGAGCTCAGAAATCGCCTTCAACGTTTTGCTCTTAAGTAAGTCACGTGCTGCTTGTCACGCGTACGCATGGGTCACGCATACGCGTCATTGGCAATTTTCCTGGTCACGCATGCGCGTGGGGTGACGCGTGCGCGTCGCTTGCGATTTTTCATCTCACGCGTACGCGTGGGTGACGCGTGCATGTGGCCTTTAGTTCAGCAAATCCTCATTTCTTCATGAATTCTCCATTTTTGCATGCTTTTTCTTCACTTCTTCCATCCAATACTTGCCTTATGAACCTGAAATCACTCAACAAACACATTAAGGCATCGAATGGAATTAAAGTAAATTAAAATTGGCAAATTAAAGGCCTAAAAAGCATGTTTTCACACTTAAGCACAAATTAGGAGCAATTCACAAAATCATGGTATTTCATTGAATAAATGTGGAAAAAGTTGATAAAATCCCCTAAAATCAACACAAGATAAACCACAAATTTGGGGTTTATCAAACCTCCCCACACTTAAACCAAGCATGTCCTCATGCTAAACCAAGAAAGACAAGAAAAGGGATATGAACATTTATTCAATGCAAATAAACTATATACACCTATCTATATGACGATTTATTTGAATGCAACTAAATGCGAAGTGATTCTACTTGCTTGGTTAAAAGCAAATCAATCTCCAAGAACATATATGAACATGTAGGGCTAAGATCATATGATGATTCATGAATCCTATCAATTCAAATACAAAAATTGAAGTTCAAATAGACTTTCAAGGAGAAAGCTCATGAAAGCCGGGAACAAGGAATTGAGGATCGAACCCTCACCGGAAGTGTATCCACTCTAGTCGCTTAAGTGTATAGGGTCAATTCACTCAATTCTCTTCTACTTATGCTTCCCAAGATTTGTTTTTCTTCTAACAATCAACAATTATTCAATGCATGCATACATTTATCATGAGGTCTTATTCATAGGTTGTAATGGGGCTAGGGTAAAGATAGGGATGCATACGGTCAAGTGAGCTTGAAATTTGCATCTTTGATTAGCCTAAGCTCTCACCAAACACATATAACAACCTATACAATTCTAATACAATACCTAGCTATCCATGATTCCTACTTTTTCACATACTCATGCATTCTTTTTAATTCACATTCCATATGCATTGTTATTGTTACTTTACTTTGGGGGTATTTTTGTCCCCTTTTTATTGCATTCTTTTTCTATAAAATTTTTTTTCTTTCTTTTATTTTTCCATTTCTTTTTGTACATACATATTTTTTTCTTTATCATTTTTTTCACAATAAAATATATACAAACGTATCAATGCATATGGTTTAATAAACACAATTAATACATGAGTATGTACCCAATCTTATGATTTCCAATAAAAATACAAAGTAAACTTTTACCTCAACCAATGTCCCAAGTTTTCCATACCCAAATGATACACACCCTAATATTTATTGTTTTTCACTTAGGGGTAGTGATGTGCTAACATTAAGAACAAAAGGGGATTAAATAGGCTCAAAATTGGCTAACAATGGTTGATGAAAGGTAGGCTATTTGGGTAAGTAAGCTAAATGAAATGATGGCCTCAATCATATAAATGAATGTATACATGGAATAATGGACATAAAGAATCAAACAAATCAAGGATTACAATCATAGAAAGAGAACAATGCACACAAGAATGGAAATAAGTGGTTATATGATGTAACCACGCAATTGGGCTCAAAACTCACATGATTGTGTTCTTAGCTCAATAATCATGTTCCAAAATAAATTCTTCAAGCAAGTTCAACAAAATTTTTTTTCAAATTGGTAGGGTGCCCTAAAAATAGTTTCTTGGAAAATCAATTATCACCCTAACCAAGTAGTCCTAATAAGAAAGAAGTGGTAAAATATGTACAAATTCTAACTATCATGCAACCTATCATGCAATGCAACAACTAACTACAAAGAAAATTAAGAATTGGTGTTGAAAAAGGAAATTGTTACCCATGGAGATCAATCAGACGACCTCCCCACACTTGAAGATTGCACCGTCCTCGGTGCTTGCAAAGAAGAGCAAGGTGGACGGGTTGTTACAACTGATGAGCTCTTTCAAAAGATTGTGCGGATGAACTTGTTTGTTGCCCCATTTAGAAGCTTTTCCTTTTCCTTTCGGTGGCCAGCCTAAAAGGAGAGAAAAAGAAGGAAAATTAGGCCTACAACAAAGATATCAAAGTAAATAGAACATAGGCGAGGGCTAATGCCAAATAAGAGTATGGTTCTCATCTATATGGTAGCTACAACATGTGAGTGAGAAAACAATATAAGCTAAGGCATATTAACTAGTACTTGATGTAAGAGTAAAGTCAAAGCATGAAGAGCATGTTGATCATCAAGTTCAAACAAGAAAAACTGGGTAAGACAATAAAAGTTCATATCAATGCACAAAGGACACAAGAATCATCAAAGGTTAAGCATTGATTTACAAGTTTTATCACCCAACAATATCAAACAAGTCAAGAAGCACCAAGATTAATCAAGAAATTCTCAACAATTGAGTAAGAGAATTCAACACCATTATTAAAATAGAAAACTTAGAAAAGAAAAATAAGAACAAGCTACAAAAACTAAAATTAAAATGCAATGAATGATAATATGCAAATGCAACAAATAAAAAAATGAAAAATAAGAAAAATAAGAAGTGAAAATTTGAAAAGTAAGAAAGGAAGAAGAAAGAAGAAGAAAGGAAAGAAGAAGGAAGAAGAAAAGAAAAGGAAAGAAGAAGAAAGGAGAAAGAAGGAAGAAGAAAGAAAGAAAAAAAAGAAGAGAGAGAGAGAGAAAAAAAAAACAGAGCAGAAACAGGGGAGGCAGGGAGCGGAATCGATGCGCAAGCGTCGCCCACGCGTGCGCGTAGAAGGCAGCAGGGACAAGCAACGTGTAAGCATCGCCCACGCTCACGTGTGGGTGGGCGAAATAGACAATCGACGCGTACGCGTCAGCGACGCGCACGCATGGGAAGCAATTGTGCTCCCAGCATAATTCTCTTACAAATTTCGCACAACTCTCTGGTTTTTGTACCAGGAGTCCCAAAATGCCAAACGACGCGTGCGCGTCGGCCATGCTTAGGAGTGGCGCGCATTTTTTTTTACATATGAAAACAGAAACAGGGCACTCTCCTATTCTACAAGCATTCTAAAACAATCAAAATTCAAATTTAGCAACAAATCTTTTGATTTTTGAAAAATTTTCCAATACAAAACAAACAAATCTTACACTACAAGAAAAACACAATTCAACAACAACTAACCTACAACTAAAGGCACAAATTTAATCAAACAAACTAACAACCAAAACACTAAAACAAGAATATGTAAGGAAGAAAAAAAACTACCTAACAATGGCAACCCAATTCATTCATTGATTATATATACAAGAGAATGGAAAGAGTTTACCATGGTGGGGTGTCTCCCACCTAGCACTTTTAGTTTAAGTCCTTAAGTTGGACATTTGGGAGGCTCATTGTCAAGGTGGCTTATTCTTGTATTCATCCTTGAACCTCCAAGAATGCTTGCTCTTCAATTGGTTGTCAGAATTTCCAACCATCTTCACCAAGCTTGGGTGAGGTTCTTCCCAAGATATGAGCTCCCAAAATTGGTCTTCATGTTGTAATCCGGGATCCCATATCTTATTTCCACACGCATCTTTTAATTGATCATCATGATTCCATCCGGGTGGTAGGTACATAGAATTCTCCTTAAGGCACCAAATTCTCCTCCTAGACCCATACAATTTAATATTCCTCCAACCATAGTATTTATGCCTTGAGGGTTCAACCTTTATGAGCCTAACATTGTTATTCCAACAACTACACAATTTCCTCCTACTCTTAAGTCTACAAAGAGCTCTAAGTTGACCATCATTTTCAATCAAACCATATTTAAGTGAGAAAGTGAAGCTTAGGGATAAGAATTTTACCCACTTGAATGTTGTGTTAGATGGTGACTTAAAAAGGGGTGGTTCCAATGATTTTGCAAGTTTCACTCCCTTGTGTTCTTCCTTGACTATCTCCACCTCTTTACAAGCTTCTTCAATTTCAATTCCTTGCTCACCAACTTCTTCTATACACCCCTCATTGCTCAAACCATGTGTCGGAGGTTGTGCACGGTCCTCCTTGTCATCAGTTTCATAACACAATGAGGGAGATTCATCAATTCCAAAAGACACATTGGTTGGTGTGGAATTATCTTCAATGATGGAGTTTGCTTCTTGCTTAACCTCTTCCTTTTGGTAGCTTCCTGCCAATTCAATCTCTTCTTCATTGCTTACCAAAGGTATAGGAGGTTGTGCACACCTTTCTATTATCTTAATGTCAATTCCAATGGGAGAGGATTCAATTGTAGATAGAAAATCCTTAATGATTGAATCCATCTCTTGATCAACCTTTTCAAAGTCTTTAATCATGATATGCTTTGGAGGTTGTACACCCTCCTCAACATCAATATCAAGCTTCTTGGAAGAGAGCTCTCTAATTCTACATTCCCATGGACTTCCATCATCTCCTAGGTCTTCAACCACTTCTTCCGGCTCAATTATCTCAACTTCCTCCCCTTGTGACAATTCTTGCTTCAACTCCCCTTCTTCACCTTGAAGCTCCAAACTCACTCCTTCACTATGCTCCTTGATTGCTTCTCCACATTCAACAATGGGAGTACTTGGGATGTATGAACTTAGGTGGGAGGTTACGCGACTAATGACTTCTTTCATAGTGGCCAACATGGCCTCTAACCCCTTATGCTCTTCTTCTTGCTTTTGAAGGAGAGAAAAGAGATCTTTTTGTTCTTACACTAGGGGGTTGAGAGATTCGTCCAATGAAGGCGATGGTGGAAGGGAGGGTTCATTGTTTAGAGGGAAGGTATCATAGTTGGAAGGTAGTTCATCTTGGTAGGGGTATAGAGATGGGGTGTATGAGATTTGTGGTTCTTGGGAGTATTGGTGTTGGAATGGTGGTGGCTCCATGTATGGTTCATATGGCTCATAAGGTGGTTGGTACGGTGGGTAAGGATTAGAGTCATAATGAGGTATTTGGTGGTAGGGGGCTTGTGAGTAAGGTGGTTCAAAACCATATTGAGGAGGTGGTTCATAGGCATATGGTGATAGTTGTTGACAACTACAAGAAGGATCACCACATCCATTAGATTGATATGCATTAGGAGTGGAATTATACCTATAAGAGACCGGAGGAGGTTGTTGCCAAGAAGGGTGATCAATTCCTTGAGGCTCTGACGAATGGATTTTCTGCTAGTAAAGAAATTCACAAATAAATTCTCGTTGCAAGTATAGTTTCTAAACCAACAAAGAATCCTTTCGTACAAAAACTTGTTTGTCACTAAAGCAAACCCAATAAAATTTATAACTGAAGTATTTAAACCTCGGATCATATCTCAAGGAATTGCAGGGAGGTGTATTTATTATTGGTTATGGAAGATTATCTTTTTGGGGTTTTTGAAATAAGGAACAAGTAATTTAAATGGCAAGAAAAATAAATTAATAATTAGAAAAACTCTTGGCAAGGTATGAGAACTGGAAATCCCATACTAGTTATCCTTATCAGGTGTGATGAGAATTATTTATTGCTCCCACTTAGTTAACCCTTACTAAATAAAGGAAAGTCAAGTGGACTAATTAACTTGATTCCTCAAGTCCTAGTCAACTCCTATGGAAAGACTAGCTTTAGAGGGATCCAAATCAATCAGCAATTCCCAATTTTTAATCAACCGCTGAGTTTGACAACTCAAGTGTCACCAATTACTTATCCAAATCTAAAAGGGAATGAAATCTACTCGAATAAAAATGCCTTTTCATCAATTAAAGCTAAGAGTATCATAATTCTGAAATACGTCAAATTGCATTTAAACATAAATTCAAATCTAACATGGGAAGGTTCATAAGCCAATTTGGCAACATAAGTAATTAACAAGTAAAAGCATTAGAGTAAATAAAAGTAGAAGAGAAACATAAATTAAAGGAACATTGAACCTGGATTGAAGAAATAACCATACTCTAAGAGAAATCCTAATTCTAAAACCTAAGAGAGAGGAGAGAACCTCTCTCTCTCTAAAACTACATCTAAAACCTAAAAATTTCTTTTCTCCAATTCCAATAATGAATGAATGAATTGATTCTCTTATTCTCCAGCCTCTATTCTGTGTTTCTGGGCTTGGATTTAGGCCGAAAAAGGGCCCAAAAATTGCTGGAAGCATTTTCTGCAATTTCCTGCACGTGGAGTCTATCACGCGTGCGCGTGGGTCACGCATGCACATCATTTGGAGTTTTTCCTTGTCACGCGTACGCGTCAGTCACCCGTTCGTGTCGTTTGTGCTCTGCGCCTAGGCACGCGTCCGCGTCGTCCATGCGTGCGCGTCGCTGCCATTTTCTTCAAAACTCCATTTTTGTGCGTTCCTTCCATTTTTGTGTGTATAGAAAAGAAGGGCGAAACACACAAGAATGAAAACTATGGTTAAATGTAACCATGCAATTAAGCTCAAAAACTCACGGGTTGTGTGTTCTTTGGCTCAAAAACCATATATCAGTTATGTATATCATGCAAGTAGAAATCAAGAGTTTTCATTCAACTCAATGTGAATCTTTGAATGGCTCTTATAAAAATAAGTATTTTTCTTGAAAAATGTTGTTGATTTACCAACATTTATTGCTATATATATATGGTGGGTGGATTGTTGTGATTCTGAAAAACTAAAATTTCTAGTCTACTCTTTTATTTTCAATTAAACCAAATTATCATATGCTAAAAGGGTAAACTAAACTAAGTAATCTATATTTTTTATATCACAACTAATAAGCTAAAGGTGCAATTTAAGCTAAATATCTAAGATATATATACGAAGTGCAAAATGTAGAAATAGAGTAGAAATAAACAGAAATACAGCAAAAAAAATGTGCAAGTACTGAAAGACACATAAGATAAAATAAAATAAAATAAAATAAAAATACAGAAAAGGAAGTAATATAAGATAAAGAGTCTGAAAGTGGTTCACCAAAATAGAATTCGCCGGAGATGGCGACCTCCCTACACTTAAATAATAGCATCGTCCCCGATGCTCAATCAAGCATGGTGTGAAGAAGTGGCATCTCCGGAAGGATGCTCTACTGGTGTCTCAATGGTGGCCTGAGGTGCTGCAGTCTGTATGGGTGGCTGGGGATCTGCCTGCTGAAGCGGGGGCTCTGTCTGTAAAGGGACCTGTGGATTGGCTGGCTGTATCTGCTGGGGCTCCTCATGATGTGGCGCAACCTGCTCGGGTCCTGCCTGCTCAGCCTCGGCTGGTGCATCCTCCTCCTGGTCATCCGCCTCCTCCTCAAATGGCTCTGATGGTGTGTCAGGCTCGGAGGGTGTCATGGTGGCCCGATCGGATCATCAACTTTAAATACTCATAGCGTCGCTTGCTGCGACGCTCAGACCTCTCATATCGCCGCTGGTTGTGGCGTTCCATCTGGTCGAGCTGCTCGAAGAGACGGTGCACAAGGTGGTAAATGGGCTCTGAAGCAGGTGAGGGTGCTGTAGTGGTAGCTGGTGCAGCAGGTGCAGAAGGAGCAGCAGAAGATGTGGCTGCATCAGCGAAGGCAGTGAGAAAGGGCGATCTGTAGCCCAGAGCCTGGAACTTCCTGCCATGTGGGATAATCTTCTTGCAGTCACCGGCAGGTGGCTTCTCATCCGCAAGCTCCCAGGGTACCTCAGCTCGGTGGCCTAGCTGAGTAATCAAGTAGGGGAAGGGCAGTGTGCCTCGAACATGGACCCTGGACATGGAATACCGGATAAATCTGGGAAGGTACAGGTCCTTGCCCTCCATCACGCACCAGATAAGTGTAATCATGGCAGCTGGCACCTCAGTCTCATGAGTGTTTGGCATCACATAGTTGCTCAGAATTTGCTGCCATAGCCGAGCCTCATCATTCAGATAAATAATTTTTATTCCCTTTGAGGTCACTGTTGACTTACCCATGACCCATGGGACAGTAGGATCAAGAGCTATAGTACGCTTCACTGCGTCCCAATCAAAATGCATAAATCACATATCCTCTTCAGCCTTCTGGTAACCATCTGGCTGATCAGATTTGGGCTGGAGTTGGAGGATATCTTCAATTGCCTCCTCAGTAACCAAAATTTGTTTGCCTCTGAGCTGCACGAAATCCAGGGTCATTTTAAAGTAGTTGCAGTAAAATTCTCTAACCCAGAATGTATTTACCTCAGTCAAGTTCCTCTCCAGAAAGTACCAGCCTCTCTATTTGATTTGGTCTATGGTGTACTCTAGTAATTCGGCTGGAATTCGGATGGTCTTTTCTAGATATAAGTTTCTTGAAGTTGCAAAGACTGGATACTTGAGTTCACAGTATCGGTTGGCAAACTTAACTGGGTCGGTGGCAGGCACTAACTAATCAGCTTTTTTCTGCGGGGTAAAATTCTTCTCCCGCTAGGAATCATCATGTAGTATATCCAGGATGGCCATAAAGGGCTCTCCTCGTTTCCTTTTGCCTGTGCCTATTTTGGCTTTTCCTTTTCCTTTAGGGTCAGACATCCTGAAAAGCAGAGGTTCCAGGATACAGTTTATCAAACTAAAGCAGAAAAACAGGTAAGTAAATAGTATGTGAGCAATATAAGCATAGAGGGGCAAAAGAGGAATATCATAGCAATATAAGCATGAAGTGAGTTAGATAGATGTAGAATTTTGGACCGTATACAAGCCAAAAGTCCAAGAATTGAAATAAAATCACAATCCAAGATCCATGATATGCAGAATTGTTTGTTTATCAGGAACAACAATAATCATGCCTTGAAATGGGTTGAAAGTAGTTAGGTAAAAACTAAAAGAGAGTTAGAAAGTTAATGCAGTTAAGAGTTAAAAAGTAAGGTTAAAGTAAGTGGCATGGTATTGTATGTCCTAATTAAAAAAAAATTGCATAAACTTGAAGAACAAGCAACTCACATTCAAGAAAAAATTGCAGTTTATTGATGATAAATCATATAAATAAAAGAATTGTAAAATGAAAATAAAATCATCAATAATGCGAATTAACTAATAAGGGAACTAGAAAGAATAAGAATGCTAGCCCATTCATCCATGAATTGGCTTGGTTGAAACTAATTAGTGCGGAATTTAAAAGTACCAGAACCAATTCATGAATGGGGGTTGAGTGAAACAATTTGCGGAAAAAAAATTGGGCAGCATTTCGGCTAAAAATTGGACGTTCCCGGGTAATAAACAGCAGCAAAAATAGTTCATATGACATTATAGTAGTGCACAAACGAGTAACAAATAGCAAGTCACATGAATTCAGAATAAACAAACTCAATTTTCAGCAAGAATTGCAATTTAAATCAAAACAACATTAAACAGTAATAATGAACAGCACAGCAATGTCAGAATTGCGAAATAGATAAAGCAAGCAGTAAGAACAGCGCAATTATCATACCTAAATCCACTAACCACATCCTAGCTACCTAACCACCTAAAATCTACTACGATCATGCATCTCTAACTATCCTAATTTGAACAGAATTGAAAAATATGCAAACTAACTAACTGGAATGGGAATGGGATCGGAGTGCAGTGGAACCTGGTGTGCGCAGTAGCATAAATTGAACACAGAGAGAGAGGGTGGTGGTGTGGTGGTGCTGGTGGGTTGCACATCGGCAATGGGAGGTGGCACGGCAGTGCTGGGAGTGTGGGCTGTAGTTCGGGTGGGGGCAGGGGATGAAAGAGGGAGAAGAAGAGAAGGGAGGGGGGCGAGGAGGGGGTGGCGTTGGGGTAGTGGTGTTGCTGGCGGTCTGGGTGGTGGCGGCGGTCCTGGTTTGGCTACTTGGAGGCAGGGGCGGTGAGAGGGTGGAAGGGGAAGAAGAAGAAGGAGAAGAAGAGAAGAAGGAGGGGTGAGGGTGGGTCGGCGAGGGAGGTGACGGTGGCGGTGATGGCTGGGTGGTTGGTGGGAGGAGAGGAGGGCGAGGAAGCACTGAGGGGTTGGGGGGGAGGGGGGAAGGGGCGACGCTGGAATTAGGGCTTCTGCATCGGGGGTTAGGTGGATTCAAATCCATGTGGACACGTGGATCACGCAAAAGCGTGGCTGAGGCGGAAGTGCAACGACGCGAAAGAGTCATTGACGCGAACGCGTGAATGGTGGATAAGGAAAATGACGCGTACGCATGGAGCATGCGTACGCGTTGACTAGAATTGTGCTCTAGCGTCATTTTGGCGCAACTCTCTGTTTCAATTAGGGAGGCAAAATTTTCACGCGACGCGTACTCATCGCCCACGCTTACGCGTGGTGTGTGTTAATGAAAATGACGCGTACGCGTGGCCCAATTTATGCCTAACGCATACCAGCCGCACGATTCAAGCCCAACTTTCTGGGCGTTGGATTGTGACGTCGATTTGGAGTCGATGCCCACGCGTGGCCCTGATGAGCGGATATTTTATACGCTTTTTGGGGTTAATTTCATGTAGTTTTTAGTATGTTTTAGTTAGTTTTTAGTATATTTTCATTAGTTTCTAGGAAAAATTTATATTTCTGGACTTTACTATGAGTTTGTGTGTTTTTCTATAATTTCAGGTATTTTCTGGCTGAAATTGAGGGAGCTGAGTAAAAATCTGATTCAGGCTGAAAAAGGACTGCTGATGCTGTTGGATTCTGACCTCTCTGCACTCGGAATGGATTCTCTGGAGCTACAGAAGTCTAATTGGCACGCTCCCAATTGCGTTGGAAAGTACACATCCAGGGCTTTCCATCAATATATAATAGTCCATACTTTGCTCAAGGATAGATGACGTAAACTGGCGTTCAACGCCAGTTCCATGTTGCAGTCTGGCGTTAAACGCCAGAAACAGGTTACAAGTTGGAGTTAAACGCCCAAAACAGGTTACAACCTGGCGTTTAACTCCAGAAACAGCCTAAGCACGTGTAAAGCTTAAGTCTCAGCCCCAGCACACACCAAGTGGGCCCCAGAAGTGGATTTCTGCACTATCTATCATAGTTTACTCATTCTCTGCAAACCTAGATTACTAGCTTACTATTTAAACAACTTTTAGAGGATTATTTTGGACCTCATGATATTTTTAGATCTGAACTTTGTACTCTTTGATGGCATGAGTCTCTAAACTCCATTGTTGGGGGTGAGGAGCTCTGCTGTGTCTCGATGAATTAATGCAATTATTTCTGTTTTCTATTCAAACACGCTTGTTCCTATCTAAGATGTTCATTCGCACTTCAATATGATGGATGTGATGATCCGTGACACTCATCACCATTCTCAACCTATGAATGCGTGCCTGACAACCACCTCTGTTTTACCTTCGATTGAATGAGTATCTCTTGGATTCCTTAATCAGAATCTTCGTGGTATAAGCTAGAATCCATTGGCAGCATTCTTGAGAATCCGGAAAGTCTAAACCTTGTCTGTGGTATTTCGAGTAGGATTCAGGGATTGAATGACTGTGATGAGCTTCAAACTCACAAGGGTTGGGCGTAGTGACAGACGCAAAAGGATCAATGGATCCTATTCCAGCATGAGTGAGAACCGACAGATGATTAGCCGTGCGGTGAAAGCGCACCTGGACCATTTTCACTGAGAGGATGGATGGTAGCCATTGACAACGGTGATCCACCAACACACAGCTTGCCATCTTCTTTGCGTGTGTGAAGAAGAAGACAGGGGGAAAGCAGAGATTCATAAGACAAAGCATCTCCAAAACTCCAACATATTCTCCATTACTGCATAACATGTATTTAATTCATGCTCTTTTATTTTTCGCAATCCAAACTGATAATTATAATTGATATCCTGACTAAGAATTACAAGATAACCATAGATTGCTTCAAGCCAACAATCTCCGTGGGATTCGACCCTTACTCACGTAAGGTATTGCTTGGACGACCCAGTGCACTTGCTGGTTAGTGGTACGAGTTGTGAAAAGTGTGATTCACAATTCGTGCACCAAGTTTTTGGCGCCGTTGCCGGGGATTGTTCGAGTTTGGACAACTAACGGTTTATTTTGTTGCTTAGATTAGGAAAAATTTTTCTTTTTGGTTTAGAGTCTTCTATTATTGTTTTTGGTTGAAATTTCTTTTTTTTTAAATCCTTATTTTTTCTTCTTAAATTTTTCGAAAATTTTATAAACTGATAATTGAGTTTTTCTGTTTGAGTTTAGTTTCATATTTTAAGTTTAGTGTCAATTGTATTTTTTTTATTTATTTTCTTTTAAATTTTCGAATTTGTGTTCATTGTTCTTTCTTAATCTTTAAGTTGTTCTTTTTTATTTTCCTTGTTTGATCTTTAACTTTTCTTGTTCTGTGTCTTTTCTTGTTTTTCTTGTGCTTTTTTCAAAATATCAGTTTTAAAAAAAAATCTTTATTTATTAAATACCTTATTACAACACGTTAAATTTATAGCTCAATTGGTTAGAGCATTGTGCTTATGTTCTTGGTAATTGGCTATTTTCTTTTTAAAAAACTTTTTCAAAAATAATTTTTCTTTGAATAAATCTTGTGCCAACCTTTAAGTTTGGTGTTTTCTTGTTGATTTTTCTTTAGTTTTAGAAAATTTTATTTTGGTTTTCTAAAAATTTTAAGTTTGGTGTTCTATCTTCATGTTCTTGTTGTTCTTGTGAGTCTTCAAAGTGTTCTTGAGTCTTCCTTGTGTTTTGATCTTAGAATTTTTAAGTTTGGTGTTCCTTGGTGTTTCCCTCCAAAATTTTCGAAAATAAGGAACATTAGATCTAAAAATTTTTAAGTTGTGTGTCTTTTGTGTGTTTTTCTCTTTCATCATAAAATTCAAAAATCAAAGAAATATCTTTTCTCTCTATTTTAAAGTGAATTTTCGAAAATTGCTTTTAAAATTCAGATTTCTATTTCAAAATTTAAAATCTTTTTCAAAAATCATATCCAAAGTTTTTCAAATCTTCTTAATTAAGTAATTATTTTAGTTTTATTTTTTTTTATTCTTAATTTTTGAAATCTATATTTAATTTCTAGTTATTTTATTTCATTTTTTTATTCGTTCTCTTTTTATAAAATAAAAATAAAAATATATTTTAATTGCAATTCACATCAATTCCCTTTTCTCCATCATGGACCTAAGTGGAAATGAGCAGTCCAGAAGGACTCTTGGGTTATATGCTAACCCCACTACTGCTTCATATGGGAGCAGTATCTGTATACCCTCCATTGGAGTTAGTAGCTTTGAGCTGAATCCTCAGCTCATTATCATGGTGCAGCAAAGTTGCCAGTATTTCGGTCTTCCACAGGAAGAACCTACATAGTTTCTAGCATAATTTTTACAAATTGCTGACACAGTACATGATAAGAAAGTAGATCAGGATGTCTACAGATTATTACTGTTTCCATTTGCTGTAAAAGACCAAGCTAAGAGGTGGTTAAATAACCAACCTAAGGCTAGCATAAGGACATCCTGAATCAATACTTCCCTCCAAAACGGATAACACAGCTAAGGCTGGACATCCAAGGCTTTAAACAAGGAGATAATGAATCTCTTTATGATGCTTGGGAGAGATACAGAGAGATGTTAAGAAAATGCCCCTCTGAAATATTTTCAGAATGGGTGCAGTTAGACATCTTCTATTATGGGCTTACAGAGAAAGCTCAAATTTCTCTAGATCACTCAGCTGGTGGATCTATACACATGAGAAAGACAATTGAAGAGGCTCAAGAGCTTATTGATACAATTGCCAGAAATCAGCATCTGTACCTAAATAGTGAATCTTCTCTGAAAGAAGAGGCTAAAACAATAACTGATGAACTTAGTCCTGCAGAACAAATTACTGAATTCAATCAGCAATTAGACTTTCTAACAAAACAGCTGGCCGAATTCAAGGAGATACTACAAGACACAAGAATGGCTAATATAAATATGGAGGTACAGTTGAAGCAAACAGAACAATAGTTATCAAAACAAATAACAGAAGAGTGCCAAGCAGTTCAATTAAGAAGTGGGAAAACATTAAATACCTCACTTCAAGGTAGCAGGAAGCCAAGAAATGAACAAACTGCTATTCAAAATCCCTCTGAGGACAGTAAGAGCCCAGAAAAGAATAACTCTGGCGTTTAAACGCTAGAAACAAGCAAGGAGTTGGCGTCAAACGCCCAATGGAAGCTCAGTTCTGGCGTTCAAACGCCAGGAACAAGTAAGGAGTTGGTGTCCAATGTCAATCCAGCTTCTAACCCTGGCATTCAAATGCCAATGAGGGATCAGACATACACAAGTGTTGATAACAACCCCTCTAAAAAGGCTTCTCCAACCACCTCTATAGGAAATAAACCTGCAGCAACTAAGGTTGAGGAATATAAAGCCAAGATACCTTATCCTCAAAAACTCCGCCAAGAGGAGCAGGATAAGCAATTTGCTCGCTTTGCAGATTATCTCAGGACTCTTGAAATAAAGATTCCATTTTCAGAGGCACTTGAGCAAATACCTTCTTATGCCAAGTTCATAAAAGAGATCTTGAGTCATAAAAAGGATTGGAGAGAAACTGAAAGAGTTCTCCTCACTGAAGAATGCAGTGCAGTCATTCTGAAAAGCTTTTCAGAAAAGCTTAAAGATCCCGAGAGCTTTCTGATACCATGCATATTAGAGGGTAATTGCACCAAGACAACTTTATGTGATCTTGGGGCAAGCATCAACCTAATACCTACATCCACTATCAGAAAGCTTGGTTTAACTGAAGAAGTTAAACCAACCCGGATATGTCTCCAACTTGCTGATTGAGGACATGATTGTCAGGGTTGGGCCATTCGCCTTTCCCACTGACTTTGTAGTACTGGAAATAGAGGAGCACAAGAGTGCTACTCTCATTCTAGGAAGACCTTTCCTAGCAACTGGACGAACTCTCATTGATGTCCAAAAGGGGGAAGTAACCCTGAGAGTCAATGAGGATGAGTTTAAGTTGAATGCTGTCAAAGCCATGCAGCATCCAGACACACCAAAAGACTGCATAAAAGTTGATCTCATTGACTCTTTGGTAGAAGAGGTCAACATGGCTGAGAGTCTCGAATCAGAGCTGAAAGACATCTTTAAAGATGTTCAGCCTGATTTGGAGGGTTCAGAGGAATTGAAAGAGCCTCTGAGACTTCCTCAGGAAGAGGAGAAACCTCCTAAACCCGAGCTCAAGCCATTACCACCATCCCTAAAATATGCATTTCTGGGAGAAGGTGACACTTTTCCAGTGATCATAAGCTCTGCTCTAAATCCTTTGGAAGAGGAAGCACTAATTCAAGTGCTAAGGACACACAAGACAGCTCTTGGGTGGTCCATAAGTGACCTTAAGGGCATAAGCCCAGCTAGATGCATGCACAAAATCCTATTGGAGGATGATGCAAAGCCAGTGGTTCAACCAAAGAGGCGGCTAAATCCAGCCATGAAGGAAGTGGTGCAGAAAGAGGTCACCAAACTACTGGAGGCTGGGATTATTTATCCTATTTCTGATAGCCCCTGGGTTAGCCCTGTTCAAGTTGTTCCCAAGAAGGGAGGCATGACAGTGGTTCATAATGAAAAAAATGAACTAGTTCATACAAGAACAGTTACAGGGTGGCGCATGTGTATTGACTACAGAAGGCTTAATACAGCCACCAGAAAGGATCATTTTCCTTTACCATTCATAGACCAGATGCTAGAGAGACTAGCAGGTCATGAATATTACTGCTTTTTGGATGGCTATTCAGGTTACAACCAAATTGCAGTGAATCCTCAAGACCAAGAGAAAATAGCATTCACATGTCCTTCTGGAGTATTTGCTTACAGAAGAATGCCTTTTGGTCTGTGTAATGCACCTGCAACCTTTCAGAGGTGCATGCTCTCTATCTTCTCTGATATGGTAGAGAAGTTTTTGGAAGTCTTCATGGATGACTTTTCATTATTTGGAGACTCATTCAGCTCCTGCCTTGACCATTTAGCACTTGTTCTGAAAAGATGCCAAGAGACCAACCTAGTTTTAAACTGGGAAAAATGTCACTTTATGGTGACTGAAGGAATTGTCCTTGGGCATAAAATTTCAAACAAGGGAATAGAGGTGGATCAAGCTAAAGTGGAAGTAATTGAAAAATTACCACCACCTGCTAATGTTAAGGCAATCAAAAGCTTTTTGGGGCATGCAGGATTCTACAGGAGGTTTATAAAGGATTTTTCAAAAATTGCAAAACCCCTGAGCAATCCGCTAGCTGCTGACACACCATTCGTGTTTGACACAGAGTGTCTGCAGGCGTTTGAAACTCTGAAGGCTAAGCTGGTCACAGCACCAGTTATTTCTGCACCAGACTGGACTTTACCATTTGAACTAATGTGTGATGCAAGTGACCACGCCATTGGTGCAGTACTGGGGCAGAGGCATGACAAGCTTCTGCATGTCATTTATTATGCTAGCCATGTTTTAAATGATGCCCAAAAAAATTACACAACCATAGAAAAAGAATTGCTTGCAGTGGTTTATGCCATTGACAAGTTTAGATCATACTTAGTAGAATCAAAAGTGATTGTGTACGCTGACCATGCTGCTCTTAAATATCTACTCACAAAGCAGGATTCAAAACCCAGGCTCATAAGATGGGTGTTGCTTCTGCAAGAGTTTGATATAGAAATAAGAGACAGAAAAGAGACAGAGAACCAAGTGGCTGATCATCAGTCCCGGATAGAACCAACAAAAGGGGAGTTTCCCCCTCTATTGAGATCTCTGAGACCTTTTCGGATGAGCATTTATTTGCCATTCAAGAAGCACCATGGTTTGCAGACACTGCAAACTATAAAGCTGCAAGGTTCATATCCAAGGAGTACAGCAGGCAACAAAAGAAAAAATTAATTACTGATGCAAAGTACTACTTGTGGGATGAACCCTATCTCTTTAAGAGATGTGCAGACGGAATAATCCTTAGGTGTGTACCTAGAGAAGAAGCACAGAGGATCTTATAGCATTGCCATGGATCACAATATGGAGGCCATTTCGGAGGTGAGCGAACAGCCACCAAGGTCCTCCAATGTGGCTTCTACTGGCCTACACTCTATAGGGATTCCTGAGAGTTTGTACGTAACTGTGACAGTTGCCAAAGAGCTGGTAATCTGCCTCATGGTTACGCCATGCCTCAACAGGGAATCTTGGAGATTGAGTTGTTTGATGTATGGGGAATTTACTTCATAGGACCTTTCCCACCATCATACTCAAACACTTATATTCTGGTGGCAATCGACTATGTATCAAAATGGGTAGAGGCTGTTGCCACACCCACCAATGATACTAAAACAGTGCTGAAGTTTCTCCAGAAACATATCTTCAGCAGGTTTGGTGTCCCTAGAGTACTAATCAGTGATGGGGGCACTCACTTCTGCAACAAACAACTTTACTCTGCCATGGTCCGGTATGGGATTTGCCATAAGGTGGCGACTCCATATCATCCACAGACAAATGGGCAAGCTGAAATTTCTAACAGAGAACTAAAAAGAATCTTGGAACGGACTATAAGTACCCGTAGAAAGGATTGGGCAAGAAGCTTGGATGATACTCTGTGGGCTTACAGAACAGCATTCAAGACTCCTATAGGGACCTCTCCATACCAGCTTGTGTATGGTAAGGCCTGTCATCTGCCCGTAGAACTGGAACATAAGACCTACTGGGAAACCAGATTCCTAAACTTTGATGCCAAATTAGCTGGAGAAAAAAGATTGCTCCAGCTGAATGAGCTAGAGGAATTCAGATTCACTGCTTTCGAAAATGCCAAGCTTTATAAAGAGAAATAAAAAAGGTGGCATGACAGGAAGCTGTCATCTAGAGTCTTTGAACCAGGACAAAAGGTTCGGTTGTTTAACTCTAGGCTCATGCTATTCCCCGGGAAACTGAAATCCTGGTGGAGGGGACCATATGTGATTACAAGTGTATCACCATATGGTTATGTGGAGCTTCAAGACATTGATTTTGATAAGAAGTTCATTGTTAATGGACAGAGAATCAAGCACTATCTTGAAGGGAATGTTGAGCAAGAGTGCTCAAGGCTGAGGCTAGATTAAAAGCTCAGCAAGGTCCAGCTAAAGACAATAAAGAAGCGCTTGCTGGGAGGTAACCCAGCCATTAGCAAAACTTTTTCTGTTATTTTATTTATTTTTAAAATATATGAGCTTAATATTAACAAGGTAAAGAATCATTTGCATAAGTCCACAGGGTTACAGAAGAATTCAGAGCACAAAACAGGAAAAAGGAGCTCACTGGCAAGAAAACGCCAGTAAAGATAGCCATCTGGGCGTTAAACGCCAGAAAGAAGCAGCTTCTGGGCGTTTAATGCCAGATTTACAGCATCCTGGGCGTTCAGAAAAATGCCCAGTGACAAAGGGGTTTCTGGCGTTTAACGCCAGCTAGAAGCAACAGCTGGGCGTTAAACGCCCAAAACAAGCACCAACTGGGCGTTAAACGCCCAAAACATGCAGCAGTTGGGCGTTTAACGCCAGGATTGTGGGGAGTAGGCAATTTCATTTTCAATTCAAATTTTTTCCATTTTTTATGTTTCAATTCATGATTTCTTGCACAAACATGTTACAAATCCTAATTTTTCAAATCCTTTTTCAAAAGATATCAAATGTATCTTAATTCATAAACCCTTTTTCTTAATCCTCTTCAAATTATTTTCAAATCCTTTTCAAAACAAATCTATCTCTTTTCCTTCTAAAATCTTTTCAACTCATCAATATCTTTTTCAAATCTTCACATCATCTTTTTTTTTAAAATCCAGATTTATCTTTTTCAAATATCTTTCATATCTTTTCAATTTTAAATCACATCTTTTCCTATCATACTTATCTTTTCCAAATTACTTTTTCTATCATATTTTTTTCAAATAATTTTCAAAACCCACCCCCCTTCCCTTTAAATATTGGTTCGGCCTCTCCCCTTCTCCTCCACAAGTTGCGCTTGGCTCTCCCTCTTTCCCTTTCCTTTCCTTTCTTTTGCTTGAGGACAAGCAAACCTCTAAGTTTGGTGTGTTTATCCGTGATCACTAAACCAATACCCAATAAGATCATGGCTCCTAAGGGAAAACAAACCGACTCCAGAGGCAAGAAAGAGAATATTCCAAAACCACTTTGGAATCAAGGGAAGTTCATAACCAAAGAATATTCAGACCATTTTTACAAAATAATGAGTCTAAGGTCAGTGATCCCGGAAGTTAAATTCGATCTGAAAGAAGATGAATATCCGGAGATCCAAGAGCAAATCCGAAACAGGAGCTGGGAAGTCCTAGCTAATCCTGAAACAAAGGTGGGAAGAAACATGGTTCAGGAATTCTACGCTAATCTGTGGCAGACGGACAGGTAAAGAATAGCTGGAACCGCATTCTATGACTATAGAACTCTGGTCAGAGGGAAGATTGTTCACACCCACCCTGACAAAATAAGGGAGATCTTCAAGCTGCCTCAACTGCAAGATGACCCAGATTCCTTCAATAGGAGAATGATGAGATCAAACCTGAGCTTGGACAAAATCCTAGAGGAGATATGCCTCCCTGGAGCTAAATGGACAACCAACACAAAGGGTGCCCCAAACCAACTCAAAAGAGGAGATCTCAAACCAGTCACCAGAGGCTGGCTGGACTTCATTAGGCGCTCTATACTGCCCACTAGCAACCGCTCTGAAGTCACCATCAGAAGAGCAGTGATGATTTATTGCATTATGCTGGAAAAAGAAGTGGAAGTTCATCAGCTGATTGCTTGTGAGCTTTACAAAATTGCAAACAAGAACTCCAAAGATGCCAAATTGGCCTATCCAAGCTTAGTTTCTCTGTTATGTAAAGATGCTGGGATAAAGATGGGAGTAGATAAGTATATCTCAGTTGAGCAACCAATCACCAAAAAGTTTAAGGAATAACAGCAAAATCAAAACAGCATGCTCTGCAAATTGCTTAGAGAACAATAAGAGCAAGGGCGTGAACTGAAGGAATTAAAGCGTCAGAAACTATCTCTTGAAGGGCCAAGCACTCCACAGACTAAAGAGGCATCCACCCCCCAAATTCAAGGTTGTTGAGTTCTAATCTTAGCCTTAACTTTGTGATAATTGTTCTTATTTGAGTTTTACCTTAGAAGTTATATATGAGTAGTAGTAATTAGTATCTATATTTTCATTTTATCTCCAATTAAGCTATAATTTATTTTTCTCATCATCATTAAACATGAATAAAATAGCAGATTTTCTTTAGAATAAGGAGGCAATATTTTTTCGAGTTTTTAATAAGAAAAATTCTAATTATTTACATGTGGTGGCAATGCTTTTTGTCTTCTGAATGAATGCTTGAACAGTGCATATGTCTTCTGAATTTGATGTTTATGAATGTTAAATATGTTGGCTCTTGAAAGAATGATGAAAAAGGATAATGTTATTTGATAATCTGAAAAATCATAAAAAAATTGATTCTTGAAGCAAGAAAAAGCAGTGAATACAAAAGCTTTCAGGAAAAAAAATTGGCAAAAATAAAAGAAAAAGAAAAAGAAAAAAAAGCAAGCAGAAAAAGTCAATAGCCCTTAAAACCAAAAGGCAAGGGTAATAAAAAGGATCCAAGTCTTTGAGCATCAGTGGATAGGAGGGCCTAAAGGAATCAAATCCTGGCCTAAGCGGCTAAACCAAGCTGTCCCTAACCATGTGCTTGTGGCGTGAAGGTGTCAAGTGAAAACTTGAGACTGAGCGGTTAAAGTCAAGGTCCAAAGCAAAAATGAAGAGTGTGCTTAAGAACCCTGGACACCTCTAACTGGGGACTTTAGCAAAGCTGAGTCACAATCTGAAAAGGTTCACCCAATTATGTGTTTGTGGCATTTATGTATCCGATGGTAATACTGGAAAACAAAGTGCTTAGGGCCACGGCCAAGACTCATAAAGTAGCTGTATTCAAGAATCAACATACTGAACTAGGAGAATCAATAACACTATCTGAATTCTAAGTTCCTATAGATGCCAATCATTCTGAGCTTCAATGGATAAAGTGAGATGCCAAAACTGTTCGGAAGCAAAAAGCTACTAGTGCCGCTCATCTAATTAGAATCTGAGCTTCACTCAAAAAAACTCTGAGATATTATTTCTTCTTGACTTATTTGTATTCTATTTTATTTGTCTAGTTGCTTGGGGACAAGCAACAGCTTAAGTTTGGTGTTGTGATGAGCGGATATTTTATACGCTTTTTGGGGTTAATTTCATGTAGTTTTTAGTATGTTTTAGTTAGTTTTTAGTATATTTTCATTAGTTTCTAGGCAAATTTCATATTTCTGGACTTTACTATGAGTTTGTGTATTTTTCTGTAATTTCAGGTATTTTCTAGATGAAATTGAGGGAGCTGAGCAAAAATCTGATTCAGGCTGAAAAAGGACTGCTGATGCTGTTGGATTCTGACCTCTCTGCACTCGGAATGGATTTTCTGGAGCTACAAGAGTCCAATTGGCGCGTTCCCAATTGCGTTGGAAAGTATACATCCAGGGCTTTCCAGAAATATATAATAGTTCATACTTTGCTCAAGGATAGATGACGTAAACTGGCGTTCAACGCTAGTTCCATGTTGTAGTCTGGCGTTAAACGCCAGAAATAGGTTACAAGTTGGAGTTAAACACCCAAAACAGGTTACAACCTGGCGTTTAACTCCAGAAACAGCCTAAGCAGTGTAAAGCTTAAGTCTCAGCCCCAACACACACCAAGTGGGTCCCAGAAGTGGATTTCTGTACTATCTATCATAATTTACTCATTCTCTGCAAACCTAGATTACTAGCTTACTATTTAAACAACTTTTAGAGGATTATTTTGGACCTCATGACATTTTTAGATCTGAACTTTGTGCTCTTTGACGGCATGAGTCTCTAAACTCCATTGTTGGGGGTGAGGAGCTCTGCTGTGTCTCGATGAATTAATGCAATTATTTCTGTTTTCTATTCAAACACGCTTGTTCCTATCTAAGATGTTCATTCGCACTTTAATATGATGGATGTGATGATCCGTGACACTCATCACCATTCTCAACCTATGAACGCGTGCCTGACAACCACCTCCATTCTACGTTCGATTGAATGAGTATCTCTTGGATTCCTTAATCAGAATCTTCGTGGTATAAGCTAGAATCCATTGGCAGCATTCTTGATAATCCAGAAAGTCTAAACCTTGTCTGTGGTATTCCGAGTAGGATTCAGGGATTGAATGAATGTGACGAGCTTCAAACTCACAAGGGTTGGGCGTAGTGACAGACGCAAAAGGATCAATAGATCCTATTCCAGCATGAGTGAGAACCGACAGATGATTAGCCGTGCGGTGACAGCGCACCTGGACCATTTTCACGAAGAGGACGGATGGTAGCCATTGACAACGGTGATCCACCAACACACAGCTTGCCATCTTCTTTGCGTGCGTGAAGAAGAAGACAGGGGGAAAGCAGAGATTCAGAAGACAAAGCATCTCCAAAACTCCAACATATTCTCCATTACTGCATAACAAGTATTTAATTCATGCTCTTTTATTTTTCGCAATCCAAACTGATAATTATAATTGATATCCTGACTAAGAATTACAAGATAACCATAGATTGCTTCAAGCCAGCAATCTCCGTGGGATTCGACCCTTACTCACGTAAGGTATTACTTGGACGACCCAATGCACTTGCTGGTTAGTGGTACGAGTTGTGAAAAGTGTGATTCACAATTTGTGCACCCGGCCCATGCGCACGCATGGTGTTATTTTTATTTTATTTTATTTTTTTATAGAAAATGCAGAATGCGAAATGCAAATGCGGATGCTGATGTTATGAATGCTGCTAGGGAAATTAAAATAAAATAATATAGAATGAAACTAAAAACAAGCAAAACGAAATAAAATTAAAAATTGAAAAGGAACGATCATACCACGACGGGTTGTCTCCCACCTAGCACTTTTAGTTAAAGTCCTTAAGTTGGACATTTGAAGAGCTTCCTGTTATGGTGGCTTGTGCTTGAACTCATCCAGAAATCTCCACCAACATTTGCAGTTCCAATAGCCTCCGGGGTCCCATACTAGGTACGTAAAGCCTTTGAGCAAGTTAAAGCAGATTTTCAGACTCCAGGAGTATTGATTGTCAGGATAAATTCCAGGATCCCAAACTTTGCTTCTATACCCGTCTTTGCTGTTATCTTCATTATTCCAACCGGGCAGTACACAACCTGAATTTCCACTGAGATACCCAAACTTCTTCCGAAATTTATTCAATCGAGCTCTATACCAATCCTTGCACTTTCATTTGGAGCGTGGAACCGTATTGAACTTTGGATGTCAGCTCCTATTGCTAACCATTTCCCGCTTACTCTGAAAGCCACAAAGAGCTCTAAGCTGGCCATCGGTTTCAAGCAAACCATATTCAAGTGGAAAGGTAAAGATAAAGGCTAAGGATTTTACCCACTTGAAGTTTGTATTAGGTGGTAATGGCCGTGGGAGAGGTGTTTTCGGTGGTTCTGCAAGCTCCACTTCCGTGTACTTCTCTGTAAATTCTTCCATTTCCTGACAGACCTCTTCAATTGCAACCTCGTCTTGATCAAAGTCTTCAATTTCTTCCTTATCACTCAAGTCATAAGTTGGAGGTTGAGAAAAGTCTACCTCCACATCATCTTCATATTCATTTACGGCAGAATCTTCAGTCTCGAAGTATTCAATTACGGATGCAAGTTCATCACTAGGAGAGCTTGATTCATGATCATCATTACTAAGGAAACTTGCTTCTTGATTTGTTCCGTCCATTTCTTCATAAGATACATGCTTTGGGGATTGTGCACTATCCTCCTTAGCATCAACTGCAAAATTCTGAGCGGAATTTTCGACAACTCTTGATTTCCATGGAGGTTCAACATCTCCTAAGTCTTCAACGAATTCTTCTTCCTTGATAATTTCAGCTTCATCTACTTGTTCTAGTACAAAGTCATGCTCTTTACTGTCCGCCGGAGCTTCTAGTGTCTCCTTCATACTACGTTCTTCATTAGATTCTCCACATGAAGTTTTGGGAGTTCCTTGAGTGTCCGAACGTCGGGAAGCTAATTGATTTATCGCTTGCTCTAGTTGATGAAGGGTTGCAAGAAATTGATCTACTGTTTCCTTGAGGCGAGCCTGTGATTCTTGGGTTGATGGATATGAACATGGTGCATATGGAAGTGGTGGTTCTTGGGAGTAATTAGATTGGAATTGGAGTGGATAAAGGTTAGGGTTCATTGGCATATGATGGGGCTTGTTGGTAACTACAAGGGGGTCCACCATATCTATCATCTTGGTATGCACCTCAGAATGGTTTTTGACCATAGTAATTTGGTGGAGGTGGTTTGTCATGAGAGGGTCCACCATAACTAGTGTCTTGGCATGCATTGAAGAATGGTCGTTGTCCATGGTACTTTGGAAAGTGTTGTCGCCGCAAGGGTTGATCAGATCCTCATGGCTCCTTCCATCTGTGATTGTTTTGACCTTGACGCATGTTCCTGTTATAGCTTCCATTCTTTTCAACAACATTAGAACCAAACTCAAAGCGACGGGGGTGAAAACTCATAGTAGCTAATAAAAATTAGAAACAAAAATAAAAACAAATAAACAGCAAAATAAAATATTTACAATAACCAATAATAAGGCACACAATTGCAATTCCCCAGCAACGACACCATTTTTTGATGAACGGATTTTCTGCTAGTAAAGAAATTCACAAATAAATTCTCGTTGCAAGTATAGTTTCTAAACCAACAAAGAATCCTTTCATACAAAAACTTGTTTGTCACTAAAGCAAACCCAATAAAATTTATAACCGAAGTATTTAAACCTCGGGTCGTCTCTCAAGGAATTGCAGGGAGGTGTATTTATTATTGGTTATGGAAGATTATCTTTTTGGGATTTTTGAAATAAGGAACAAGTAATTTAAATGGCAAGAAAAATAAATTAATAATTAGAAAAACTCTTGGCAAGGTATGAGAACTGGATATCCCATCCTAGTTATCCTTATCAGGTGTGATGATAATTGTTTATTACTCCCACTTAGTTAACCCTTACTAAATAAAGGAAAGTCAAGTGGACTAATTAACTTGATTCCTCAAGTCCTAGTCAACTCCCATGGAAAGCTTTAGAGGGATCCAAATCAATAAGCAATTTCCAATTTTCAATCAACCGCTGAGTTTGACAACTCAAGTGTCACCAATTACTTATCCAAAGCCAAGAGGGAATAAAATCTACTCGAATAAAAATGCCTTTTCATCAATTAAAGCTAAGAGTATCATAATTCTAAAATACCTCAAATTGCATTTAAACATAAATTCAAATCTAACATGGGAAGGTTCATAAGCCAATTTGGCAACATAAGTAATTAACAAGTAAAAGCATTAGAGTAAATAAAAGTAGAAGAGAAACATAAAATAAAGGAACATTGAACCTGGATTGAAGACATAACCATACTCTAAGAGAAATCCTAATTCTAAAACCTAAGAGAGAGGAGAGAACCTCTCTCTCTCTAAAACTACATCTAAAACCTAAAAATTTCTTTTCTCCAATTCCAATAATGAATGAATGAATTGATTCCCTTATTCTCCAGCCTCTATTCTGTGTTTCTGGGCTTGGATTTGTGCCAAAAAAGGGCCTAGAAATTGCTGGGAGCATTTTCTGCAATTTCCTGCACGTGGCGTCCGTCACGCGTGCGTGTGGGTCATGCGTGCGCGTCATTTGGAGTTTTTCCTTGTCATGCGTACGCGTCAGTCACGCGTTCACGTCGTTTGTGCTCTGCGCCTAGGCACGCGTCCGCGTTGTCCATGCGTGCGCGTCGCTGCCATTTTTTGCTAGGCACGCGTCCGCGTCATCCATGCGTGCGCGTCGCTGTCATTTTCTTCAAAACTCCATTTTTGTGCATTCCTTCCATTTTTGCGTGTTTTCTTTCTGTCTTCTAAGCCATTCCTGCCCTATAAAGCCTGAAAATACTTAAAACATAGATCACGGCATCGAATGGTAATAAAGGATAATTAAAATAATTATTTTTAAGGCATAGGAAACATGTTTTCACATATATCATAGAATAAGGAAGGAATTGTAAAACCATGCCATTTCTTATGAATAAGTGGGTGAAGAATTGATAAAAACACTTAATTGAGCACAAAATAAATCATAAAATAGTGGTTTATCAGGCTCCTCCCACCTTTGATTGTTCCATCCTTGATGCAATTGTCATTGTAGCTCCCGTTTCCTACAACATAATTTGAGCCAAACTCATAGCCAAACGGATGAGAATTCATAGTAGCAAATGAAAACAAAAGCTAACAAAAATAAGTAACAAAGTCCTAGTTCTAGCAAAAACTAACAAACAAGCAAAAGGCAAACATATTTACATATTCACAATAGCCAATAACATAACACCATTAGCAATTCCCCGGCAACGGCGCCAAAAATTTGAAAGAGCATTTTTGTATGGTTAGGAATTTCAATCAAAATAATTCTGTTGATAGTATAGTTCCCAACCGATAGGCAATGCTCAATCAAAGTTTTAATTTGGTTTTGTCACGTGTACAAATTCCAATGAAAATTAACCGAAGTATTCAAACCTCAGGTCGTCTCACAAGGAATTGCAATGAAGTGATCAGTTATTGGCTATAAAGATGCAAATGGTTTGATTTGTAGTTGACAAGAAAAGTAAATAACAAGAAAGTAAATGACAAGAACTAATAAAGAAATGGAAAACAACTCTTGGCTAAGCATAGGAATTGAGATCACCATCCTTGTCAATAAACCATATATTGACAATTATGAGGGACCAACCCATTTAGTCTACCTCCATGCTTGAAGTACGTATAATGTCTACCTCAATGCATTAAGTATGTCAAATGGGCTTGATCAATCATCAATCCATAAGTCCTAACCTAGCCACTAATTGACTTAGTAGTAGGCTAGAGTCAATGGTTATCAAATTGACCATTAAGGGTTCTCAAATCACCAATTCATTGAGACCCAATGACTCAAGGTCACCCAATTCCCTTAGCCTAGGCCAAGAGTAAAGAAAACTACTCTAAAACTAGTGGAAACATTTTATCAAACACCTAGAGTGCAAGAAAAGTAAACATCACCAAATGCAAGAATTAAAGAAACCCATAACTAACATAAGCAAGAAATCAATAATAACAACTAAGATAAGCAATAAAAGAAATGGAAACATAGAATTGCATTAAAGGAAAATAGAATTCAACAAGAGTGCATCAACATAAAAATGACATGAAAAGGAAATTAACAACAAGAACTGGAAGAATAAAGATGTAAAAATAAGAAATTAAAAGGGAAAACTAAATCAAAACAACAATTAAAGGTTCGATCTAAGAAAATGTAACCTAACCTACCCTAAATTCTAGAGAGAAGGGAGAGCTTCTCTCTCTAGAATTCTACCTACAACATGATGAAAACTACACTATGGTTTCTCCCTCCCCCCCTTTTCAATCCCTTTCCATCATTGGGTTCAAAAGCATCAGAAATGAGTTGGATTTGGGCCTCCTTGAGCTCAGAAATTACCCCCGGCGTTTTGCCCTTAAGTGAGTCACGTGCTGCTTGTCACACGTACGCATGGGTCACGCGTACGCGTCATTGGCAATTTTCCTGGTCACGCGTGCGTGTGGAATAATGCGTGCGCGTCGCTTGCGATTTTCCATCTCACGCGTACGCGTGAGTGACGCGTTCGCGTGGCCTTCAGTTCAGCAAATCCTCATTTCTTCATGAATTCTCTATTTTTGCATGCTTTTTCTTTACTTCTTCCATCCAATACTTGCCTTATGAACCTGAAATCACTCAAGAAATACATTAAGGTATCGAATGGAATTAAAGTAAATTAAAATTGGCAAATTAAAGGCCTAAAAAGCATGTTTTCACACTTAAGCACAAATTAGGAGCAATTCACAAAACCATGCTATTTCATTGAATAAATGTGGGAAAAGTTGATAAAATCCCCCAAAATCAACACAAGATAAACCACAAAATTGGGGTTTATCAGAGTTCTAGGAGGCACAAACGATTTCTGACGTTTTTCTCTTCAGCAGCTCGGTCAGAAAGCTTTTTCGGGGCTTCGAGTATTTTAATTTTGTATGGAGGTAGGGTTTCGGTAAGTTCTCACTGATTAAATTTGAGTTGGATAAGTGAATGATTGTTGTAATTAATTATTGATGGAGTTTGGTTGACTTTATATCCAATGTTATAGATATATTATTATTTGTGATTAAGCTTGTGATTTGGTTATGTTTGTGCTGCCCAAACTGTGATGATGAGATTAATTTGGGGCTATCGTTGTGTTAGTTTGAATAAAATAGGTGAGGTTTAATGGCCGAGGAATTAAATTAAAAACTGTGAAAAAAATCGGTAACCGGAAAAGCTCAAAAAATGGATTTAAAATCTAGTATATATTTTGAAAGGTCACAAGAAAATATTTTAGTTTTGAAAGGATTTTGTCACCAACTTAAATAATCTTTTTGAATATGAAAATGTAGTTTGATAAAAGATCAGGGTTATTTTTAGAAATACGAAATTAAATTAGTAATTTTTATAATGCTAGATTAAAAGTAAAATATTTAAAAGTTTAAAGAATAGAACATTAATAAGCAGGTTTTGATATAAAAATAGTAATAATAACACTCTTTTATTCTTAAAACTAGCATTATTTGTATCATTATAATATATTAGTATTTTATTTAAAAGATATTATTTTATTTAAGACACTTAGGGAAAGGCGAGGGAATAATGTGAGGATGATTTATATTATGAAGATAAGAAAGAAAGAAGAAGAAAGAAAAGAAAAGGAAAGAAAAGTATTATAGAAACCTCTGCCACAGAAGAGTAGAGAGAAAAGATTAAAAGAATCTAAAGAATCTCTACAACAGGAGAACAAATAGTAAGAATAAAAGAAACGAAAGAAAGAACGAGCTAAGATGATTATGTACCTGCTAAAAACGAGTAGAGATATGGTGGTGAGTCCACCGAGATTGCTTCTAGAGATACATCGGCCAATCCAGGGGATGGTCGCACCTGTAAGACAGAAGTTGCTTACAGAGGTTATCGATACATACATTGGCCAGAGAGAGCCTCACCTGTAAGACCAAGGTTGCTTACAGAGGTTATGTTTGCATACATCGGCTCAAGAAAGTCGCACCTGTAAGACAGAGGTTGCTTACAGAGGTTATGACACTGGAAACTAAACTCAGACAAAGGTTGCTGAGTTGCGTCGGGAGTGGGTCAAAACTGACAGATGAGCTCATTACCTGCACTAGGGATAGACATGCATCATACTTTTTTGCTCATATTTGTATGTGAGTGTAATTTTCTGTGATTGTGGGTGTGCTAAATGACTGTTTGAATTTTGTGTTCTTTAATTGTTGAATTAGATGGTACCTTGTTGACTGTTATTGCTGACCAAGTATATATAGAATGAACGTAACTCCTAACCCCGACCCTACTAAGAACTCCCCAGTTCTTACCCCCTATCTCGACCCCTTTCAGCTACAGGTGCGAAGGCTTATTGCGAAGCTGTGGGAGCACAAAGGAATATATTTACGAGTTGAGTTGTTAGAATTTATTTTCCTCTCGTTGTTTATTGTCTTGATTTTTTTAGAGGGGAAGGAATTGCTTTTGACAATCTTGAAATAAGTCTATGTATATAATGCTATGTGATACTTTTGTGATTAAGTAATTGAAAATAAAGTCTCTTCTTGTCTTCTTAATTAAAATTTCGATTCATATTCGCGAAGGCTTAATATTAAATAAAGATAGTATATAATAAAAAGGTTTAGAGGTAAGTAATGCCTGGGCTTTTGGTGCGATCATGAGGTGCTAAAAGTTAGGGTGTTACAATTACATACAAAACCAATTACAAAACCTACCCCTCTGAATAAAACTCTAACTAACAAGGTGAGGGAAAAATAAACTCTAACAAGTCAACTCGTAAACATAATATTCTATGCTCCTGTAGCTCCGCACTAAACCTTCACACCTGTAGCTAAAAGGGGTGAAAATAGGGGGTAAAAATTGAAAAGTTCTTTATAGGGTTGGGGTGTATTGTTATGTTCATTCTAATATTTATTACATAAGAATTCTACAAAAAAATACTTACAATCTTTAACAGATGGCCAATAGCAACAAACTACACAAATACAAACAACTTTAATAAACTAGAGATACAGAGAAAATCACAAGTCAAGAAGCACACACACACAATCACAAAAACACATATCACAAAGAAGTATGCGCAAACAAGTATGATGCATGTCTATCCTATACAGGCCATGAGCTCATGTGTCGGTTGCCTACCCACTCCCGACATTACCCGGGCACAAGTCCCGTATATGGCTTTTCAGATGCATACAGTGCGCATATAAGTTTTACGGCCAGGCCGCATACAGTGTGACTTTTAAACATGTTGTAATATGCTTACATTTGGAAACAAGTTCACAGTGTGTGGGCGTCCCCACTATACATTTGGCCCTAAGGCCCAAACAAGGTTGCATCTGCCTCATGTTGCAGACAGTCTTTTAAAGTCTTTTTATCTTTATCTTCTGCTCTCTTGTGGCAGATATCCCTTTAGTTAATACATTATTTTCTTTCCTGTGCTCTGTTTTCCTGTAGCAGAGGTTCGTTAGATTCTTTTAGTCTTTGCTCTTTACTCTCCTGTGGAAGAGATTCCTTTAACTAATATATTCTTTTTTTTCTGTTCTCTGCTCTCCTGGGCCAGAGGTTTTTTAATCCTTTTTTTCCTTTCTTTTCTTTTCTTTTCTTTTCTTTCTCATCATTCTTTTAATTCTTTATTTTCAACATCACAAACTATCTTCACACTCTTCCCTCATCTTTCTCTAAAGATTTTATGAAGAGAGAATCATGAGATCCTTAGCTTAGATTTGTCTTTCTAAAACTTTTAGAAAAACTTGTCTGTTTACCACTCTCTATTTATTTTTCATAATACATACAATAATATTCTTATAAAATAATATCTTGATAAATAATTATTATAATACTAATTTACTCTAATGTAAATGAGTAATTTTAAATAAATATTTAAAATAATATTTATAATACTCTTAAAAATTATTTTATAAAATCTTATTTTCAAACTTTTATTAACTACTTTCTAAACCACAAGTTCCTCAATATTGTATAGAATTGTATTTAAACATTAACTCTTTATTTCATATTTATAAAAATTACCCTAAACTTTTATAAAATACTCATTTTATCCCTGAACTTTATTTATTACCCAACATACCCGAAAAACTTATATAATTATGATATTAGACTCAATCTTTTCGTAAAAATATATTTATATCCCCCAAAAAATAATTTTCACGGAGGTTTCTTTTCTTCACAAAGAATTGAACCCTTCTTATTTTTGTTTCAAAATATACATTTAAATTTTAATCCGTTTTTGAGTTTTACGGTTACCGATTTTTTCACAACTTTTAATTTAATCTCATGGCTATCAAATCTCATTAAATTTATCTCAAAATAACACATCAAAACAACTCCAAAATCATCAAAATACCTCATCTGGCTATTCATACATAACCAAACCAAAATCTCAAGCAAACAACAATAATTCAGCAAAAATTCAAGATAAACTTAATCAAGCTCATACAATAATCAAGCAAACCAAAATTTACTTATCAATTCACATTTAATTACTCTAAAATTACCAAACCATACCTCCATACAAAATCAAAACAACAGAAACTCCAGAGAAGCTTTTCGACCGAGCTGCTAAAGAAGAAAACGTCAGAAATCGTCTGTGCCTCCTAGAACTCCAATTGACCGAACTCAATGGGAAAGGAAGCTAAGTCATTGTCAAATTCTACTGAACAACGGTAACATCAGTGTGTAGAGGATGAGGATACGAATACTTTTATCAGATTAGATTTTTTATTGGAGTTACGGATCTCAAGAAATCAAAATCAGAAGCTTTTGAGTTCCATGGAATTTACGTTCTCTCTCTCTCTCTTTTCCTTTCTTCTTGTAACATTAAAGGAAGAAGATGAGATGCCGATGATGGTGATTAATAATGATGAGGATGGTTTTGAATGGTTTGGTGACACGTAAGGGGTTGGGTGTCACGAAACCAAGCTGCTGAGTCATTGATTCAAGTTATAAATATCCTAAATAGATAATTATGAAAAATGGGTATATTAAAAGACAAGTAATAATATATATAAGTTACTAATATAAATAACATTATCAATAAAACCATAAAAGATATACGGTGAAGCATTAGCAAAACTATGTTCACCGAAGAGTACCAATATTTACTCATATCGGCGGATATTGAACTCGATAATAATATTATTAACTAAACTTTATTTTTAAATTAAAAATATCAATTACTCAAATATATATATATATATATAATTTTCATTATTTATAAATTACTAAAATTATAGTTTTAATCATGTAAAATATTTTATCATAATAAAACTATATATAAGAATCTGAATTTTATTGAACTCAAATAGTTATAAAATTAATTTAATTACTTTTAATGAATTAATTTCAAAAAATAAGAAGTTCTAATTAATAAAATAAATTATAACTTATTTATATTTAGATTTAAAAAAATGTGGGTCGTTACATTCTATTCACCTTATAAAAGTTTTTGCCCTCGAAAATTGATACAATAAAATAAATTCAAAATATATGAAAAAGAAACTAGATTCACATGAAAAATACAAGCAACATCAAGGATGAATACTCAAAAAGATTCAAGTGAATAGATAGGATCACAATTAGGCAAAGATATACATGAACGATAAGATATGGTTGAAAAAAAGTAATCAAATCGCATTTTAAGGAAGGAATCTGAAACAAAGAATTCTAATTAAAACAATAAAAGAAGAGATAACACCAAGTCACATAGCACGAATAGAGAGTAAACGTCGAAATGAATCCTTAAAACATAATTTCTAACGTTCCCAAACCCTGTGATTCGCATAACCTATTATTTCTATTTACTCTATGATAATCTATCAGTATTCCCGTATATAATTATGCATCTGAAACTCAAACTCTTGTCATTAAGACAAGTCCTATTGCATGAAAGACACTCAGAGTATGCAGTGAAGCATAGTCAGTCCATTCCCAAGGCTCAAACAGGAACAAACTTCTCTGATAATAAGGTATTACAACTACTTTATATACTTAATAACATGGATATCACTATCAGAATATCACGTTTCCAGCTGTGCCTCTCTGATAGCAAGAAGTATTACGACTACTTTATATATTTAATAATAAGGTATGAGCCTCTACGCATAAATTTACCAATGGTTTCACTAAAAACTTAAAAATTTTCCAACAAGAACAAATAACACATATTCACATACTTAATATTAATAATACATTATAGTATTACATACAAAATCAATTACAAAACCTACCCCTCTGAATAAAACTCTAACAAGGCGAGGGGAAAGTAAATTCTAACAAGTCAACTCATAAACATAATCTTTTATGCTCCTATAGCTCCACACTAAACTTTCGCACTAGGGAGTTCTTAGTAGGGTTGTGGTGTATAGTTATGTTAATTCTAATATATGTTACATAGGTATTTCACAATAGAATACTTACAATCTTCAACAGATGGCAAATAGCAACAAACCTCACAAATATAAACAACTTTAATAAACCGGAGATAGAGAGAAAATCACAAGTCAAGAAACACACACACACACAATCACAAAAACACATATCACAAAGAAGTTTGTGCAAACAAGTATGATGCATGTCTATCATATGCAGGCCATGAGCTCATGTGTCGGTTGCCTACGCGCTCCCGACATTACCCGGGTACAAGTCCCATATATGGCTTTCCAGATACATCCAGTGTGCATATAAGTCTAACGACCAGGCTGCATACAGTGTGACTTTAAACGAATATGCTTACATTTGGAAAACAGTTCACAGTGTGTGGGCGTCCCCACTATACATTTGGCCCTAAGGCCCAAACAAGGTTGCATCTGCTCTCATGTGGCAGACAGTCTTTTAAAGTCATTTTATCTTTGTCCTCTACTCTCCTTTGGCAGAGATCTACTCTCTTGTGGCAGATATCCCTCTAGTTAATACATTCTTTTCTTTCCTGTGCTCTACTCTCCTGTAGCAGAGGTTCGTTACGTTCTTTTAGTCTTTGCGCTCTGCTCTCCTGTGGCAGAGATTCCTTTAACTAATATATTCTTTTTTTTCTGTTCTCTGCTCTCCTGTGGTAGAGGTTCTTTAATCCTTTTCTTTTCTTTTCTTTTCTTTCTCATCATTTTTTTAATTTCTTACTTTCAATATCACAAACTATCTTCACACTCTTTCTTCATCTTTTCCTAAATATTTTATGAAGAGAGGATCATGAGATCTTTATCTTAGATTTGTCTTTCTAAAACTTTTAGAAAAACTTGTCTGTTTACCACTCTCTATTTACTTTTCATAATACATACAATAATATTCTTATAAAATAATATCTTGATAAATAATAATTATAATAATAATTTACTCTAATATAAATGAGTAATTTTAAATAAATATTTAAAATAATATTTATAATACTCTTAAAACTTATTTTATAAAATCTTATTTTCAAATTTTTATTAACTACTTTCTAAACCACGAATTCTTCAATATTTTATAGAATTATATTTAAACCTTAACTCTTTGTTTCATATTAATAAAAATAACCCTGAACTTTAATAAAATACCTATTTTATTCCTGAACTTTATTTATTATCCAACATACCCGAAAAACTTATATAATTATGATATTAGACTCAATCTTTTCATAAAAATATATTTATATCCCCCAAAAAATAATTTTTCTTGGTGGTTTCTTTTCTTCACAAAGAATCGAACCCTTCTTATTTTTGTTTCAAAATATACATTTAAATTTTAATCCGTTTTTGAGTTTTACGATTTTTGATTTTTTCACAACTTTTAATTTAATCTTGTAGCCATCAAATCTCATCAAATTTATCTCAAAATATCACATCATAACATCCCCAAAATCATCAAAACACCCTAAATGTTTGTTCATGCATAACCAAACCAAGATCTTAAGCAAATAACAATAATTCAACAAAAATTCAACATAAACTTAATCAAACTCAAACAATAATCAATCAAACCAATATTTACTTATCAAATTCACATTTAATTACTATAGAATTATCAAACCATACCTCCATACAAAATCAAAATAACGAAAACTCTGGAGAAGCTTTTTGACCAATCTGCTAAAGAAGAAAATGTCAGAAATCGTCTGTGCCTCCTAGAACTCTAATTGGCCGAACTCAAGGGGAAAGGGAGCTACGTCATTGTCAAATTCTACCAAACTAAAGTAATGCCAATGTGTAGAGGATGAGGATACGAATACTTTTATCGGATTAGATTTTTTATTGGAGTTACGGATCTCAAAAAATCGAAATCAGAAGCTTTTGAGTTCCATGGAATTTACGTTCTCTCTCTCTCTCTCTCTCTTTTTTCCTTTCTTCTTGTAATGTTAAAGGAAGAAGATGAGATGCTGATGATGGTGATTAATAATGATGAGGATGGTTTTGAATGGTTTGGTGACACGTAAGGGGTTGGGTGTCACGAAACCAAGCTGCTGAGTCATTGATTCAAGTTATAAATATCCTAAATAGATAATTATGAAAACTGGGTATATTAAAATACAAGTAATAACATATATGAGTTACTAATATAAATAACATTAGCAACATAATGATAAAAGATATATGGTGAAGCATTAGCAAAACTAAGTTCACCGAAGAGTACCAATATTTACTCATATCGGCGGATATTGAACTCGATAATAATATTATTAACTAAACTTTATTTTTAAATTAAAAATATCAATTACTCAAATTAATATATATATATATATATATATATATATATAGAGAGAGAGAGAGAGAAAAGTAATATAATCTAGAAGCCTGACGAAGGATATAGCTCAAAGATAGAATTACAAAAGCATGAAAGGTTCACACGAAGCTAATGCATAAGATCCAAGTAATAGATGCAAAAGAGTAAAACATATATAGATATAATGTTATAATAGATCATTTTCTTAAAACCCTAAATGAGTTCATTGTTAAAACTTTTTCAAAATAGCCAAAAATCGTTTACTCGAAAGTCATCTACTTGAAATCATGGTTTTCTTAAATAAAAATTTTTCAGTTTGAAATCCTTTCGATAAAATAATTTGGAAACCAAATTCACAAATGAACATAATCGGACAACTCACTTTTCTTTTTAAACAATATCCTCCAAACCAAGAATTTCCGAGGTAGTTTCAAAACCAAAGATTGCTTTTGTAACATATCGCAAAGCTGTGGAAACAAGTCCAATCTAAACTAATTCATTATGAAAGCTTTTTCAAAAGGCTCAAAAATTCATTTATTCTTAAATCAAAACCTTTAAATTCGAATTCCATTTTGATAAGATAAATTATAAACCAAAATCACAAATCAAGAAAATCATAAAACTCACTTTTTCTGTAAACCAGATTATTCAGACAAAGAGTTTCGATTTAATTTCAAAAGCAAAACATTTAAACCAAAAGTTTCAAACCAAATTTGAAAATCATGTTAATCCTTCAAACCCTTCTCAACGTGGTTTAAGACCATATCAGTTAGAAATCAAAAACCACAATTTAAAAACCGCAAAAGCAGCCGTGTGTATCTCCCCTTCCATAACCACAAACCACATTCTAAAGAACTAAAGCTTCGCATTACTGTGCCTAAAGATCACACGCGACATTACAACTATTCTCGAATTTATTCAAAAAGATAAAAGACTTTGAAACAAAAAGGACAAGCAATAACGATAATCTCCACAAGAGTTTTGAAAGAACTGCTGAATCTACAAGTAAACAAGGACGTACAATCGATGAAGAGTACTGGAAGAAATTCAGTTTAACAAACTCAAGGATAACTCCCGAATATGATAACTGATAGGAACACAAAAAGGATAAGCAAGGCAGTAGTTTGGAACTAATCAAGCTGAGTTAACAAGTATAAAATTATAGAAGAAGGTTATCTGAAGCTAGTGATGACACTCTCAAGGTATAAAAATTTATGATTAAGTACACCTAATACATTTGAATATAAAGAATGAAAAACTGAAAGAGGATCACCTCATATGCTAAAAAAAAGGTATGTAACTCGCATTTCACAAAAAGGGTGACAGAAACATACACCAAAACTGCAATGTGGTTAAAAGAAAACTAAATTGCATTTTGTCTAAATAGTTTCCAAGTAAAAAACAGAATACGCGAGGTTTAAAAAATGAGAATCAATTGAGTTAAGGCCAAACAATATTGAAAATCCTGAAAGACATTTCGTTACTCAATCAAATAAGGTATACACTGAAATCACAGCAAGGTTGTAAGAAATCAAAGGTTTGTTCAAGAATTCTCAAAGCTTATATTCAAACAAGTGTGTATAAATTTTATAGCAAATATGGAACTAGTTAAACTCTATTTAGAAAAGAAAACTCCAAGGTAAAAATTTGCTTATCAGTCGGTTTCAAAACTTTATTTAAAACAGTGCATGCCAACTTCAAAACAACTTTGTCAATTTAAAGAATAACTATGGATGTAATTTAAGCGAGAAGAATTGATTTAGATTTCTTAAGAGAATCCAAAACTTGTTTCAAAAGTTCACAGCAAAACTCTAAGAATACACTTGAAATTGCCATCACATAAGAACATTCAAGAATATTAAGATGTGATTAAAAGAAATCAGACCAAACAAGAAAGGATCTTAAATCAAAGGAGTTCAAACAAGATCCAAGAAGCATGAGACATCAAACAAGCTTTCCATTGGTCCAAAAGAATACGAAACTCGTAAGGAAGGACAAATCAATCAACAGTGAATTTTCAAGAGGGAGCCATTAACTAAGGAAGGAAAATTAAGAGGACAAACAACGCATTAGATAGAAATAACTTCAAGTTGACTCGGACGAGTATGATATTTACAAGAGAAGAAAAACTAAGATTAGTGGTGACGGTCATAACAGTAAAAGAATAATAAAAAACAGAACCGAGCATATCATTCAAAGAAGTGAAAAGCTTAAAAAGGAATTGGTCTGTTCCTAAAAGGAAGGATATGAACTCAATACTTTCAGAAGAACAACAATTGCATAGACAATGTGTTGTACTAAACCAAATTCAATTTTAAAATAAATTAAGTGAAGTTTGTCAAATGAAAGTCAACGAAAAAGAGGCAAAAATCTTTCTTTTGAAGGATTCCTAAATACATAATCAAATAAAGATATTTGTAAAAACTGTAATAAAGTTGTTAGAAAATCAAGTTGTATTTAAAGTAAATATATTTCCATAAATCAGTGAAGAGACAGGCGAGGTATTGGAAACAATTAGTTTTAAACTGTAAAAGAAACTTTCAAAGTTTATGTAGAGAAGTGTATATCAAATCAAAAGCGATTTTGTTTAGATCTGAAGAATGGCTGTAATTATCGTCAAATAAGAGGAAACTGAATTACAATTTGTTTACAAAGGACTCGGAATAAGAGCTTAAAAAGATATAATGCATCAAAACATGTTCAAATATATATCAAAGAATACATGACTCAAGAGGAAGTGCCTAAACAAAGAAGATAAATACACCAAGGATTTTAAGCAGACATATGCAGTTAGGATCAAACAAGAATTCATATGAATAGAGGAATAAGGTTGGGGAAATCGAACTACTATCCAAAAGAAAAGACCACAAGAACTTTAGGATAGAGTAGGAAAGAACAAGTCACATGATTCTAACAGAATCCAAAGCACGTAACTGAGTAACCTCGAGAAATAATTTCTAACGTTCCCAAAACCCACGAATCACGTTACCTATTACTCGTATCTCGTCCATGATAACCCATTACCAATAAAACAAACCAATAGTTTTTCAAACTCTTTTCAACAGTTTCAAACAAATTCTCAAAATCATTTTAAGCTTTAAAACATTTTTAACAAGAATCCAAGCCATACCGTGTAGAAATTGAAAATCTTAAGTAAAAACTGCAAAAGCGTCAACCATTACTTCCGTTGCCACAAGTGTTAAGCCGCACCCATCAGCCGATATGCCGCAACTCCACGAACAGGCTTTTCAGGAACATGCTAAGCTCGTCGCGCATAGGCTAGGTTATCCATCCTCACTACCTCTCCATTAACGTAATCGACCTCATTCATGAGTTGCCATTAGGGTTCCTTTCTTCACCAAACATTTGATATCAAGGTGATCAGTCTCAATACCAAAGGTCTAGTGCGTCAATTTTCTCAATAAGGCACTCACAAAAAAGCATGCTATAAAATATCAAGTAGATAACCTAAATAGCATGAAAGAAAATGACCCAGAGTGTGCAACGAAGCACAATCGGTCCATCCCTCAGTCTCACGAGGACGAACCGCCCTGATACCACTAAATGTAACACCCCGATTACCCTAAGCCTTACCTCTAGCCGTAAAGCAAAGGTTAATCAGAGGTTACGACAATCCTAAGGCTTATTCATATTTATATATAAAGTAATATAATCTAGAAGCCTGACGAAGGATATAGCTCAAAGACAGAATTACAAAAGCGCGAAACGTTCACACGAAGCTAACGCATAAGATCCAAGTAATAGATGCAAAAGAGTAAAACATATATAGATATGATGTTATAATAGATCGTAGGGAACTAGCCGCAGCTTGCAGAGTTTAAGCCGACTAGTTACAAATAGATAAAATACAGAGTTTTGGAATTAAAACAGCTTATACAACCTATCTTTCAAGTAAGCCTCTAAGGCCATAAAATAAAATACAACGAGATGTGAGAGTAACTATAATAAGGTAAATTAGAAATAAACCAAGGAGGAACCATACTCTGCTCTATCACCATATCTGCAATCTCATCGAAGTAGATTATGACCTGCATCTGAAAAACAACAACAAAGTATGGAATGAGAACCGAAGATTCTCAGTATGGTAACAGTGCCTAATGGTGTAAGATGTAAGGCTCTGGGACGCCGAAGGCAATCCTAGAACTTCACATCACATATGGATATTCAAGCTTAGGACAATTATAAGTAAATATATACAGAACTTAAACCATAAACCATAAGCAGGGTTATCTAACATAGGAGATTTCTAACTAATACTAATCACACCGCTGTATCCTACAGCCCTCACCAACCTAACCTCTGTGCGATCCCATCGCCACCGCCTACCTAACCTCCTCAGCACCAGACAATCACAATTAATACAAACAAGTAAAACACAAATAATATTCATATACCACAAGTAGTTCAAGAAGCAGATAGGCATGTTATTCAATTAGGCAAGCCATTACAAGTAAACACAACATACAAACAGATAAAAATGCATATGATGAATGCATGCCCTACTGGCTGTGATATCACATTGTCGGTTCAACTACCAACCCAACACATCTCCATGGAGATGTTGCCCTTTGGATTCATGGTGTGGGAACCCCCGAGATATAGTGCTCGGATCATTGTCCAGGATTTTGTGCCTGCACGCTCTGATGATCCGAAGGGATGCGAGCGGGATCTATTGCCTCCGACCTCACATCTAAGCGCAAGCGGGACGAGCCATCGCCCTTACGCCGTCGCCACTACCTCGACAGGCGGGATCCAACCTCTGCCCCTGACGGGCGCATAGCGTCTCATAATCTCAATGAAAAAGTAGTACAGTAGTTTTCAAAATATTTTTAGTACAAGATGGATCCATTACTTCGTTCAGAGTCCTCGACTCCTTTCAACCATTGTTCATGCACATTTCAGTTCCTTGATTTCGCATCTCATCCATCAACCATTCATCACATATCATCAAACTTTCCCCAGTACAACAGAAACCTAGTTCTCCGTTTGGTAAATTTTTCCCAACCAAACATCAACTAAAATCCTTAGCTTGTTTCCCATATCCCCATACTCAAAAGTAGGCCTAAAAGCTTTAAAATAGTGTTATAGAAGCTTACAACCTCATCGGAAAGGTGAAAGAGTTGCAAACAAAGCAAAATTTGAGAAACAAGGCGTGTACGTCCACACAGAGGTGTGCGTGCGCACGCCCAGGAAGATTTTGAAAATGTGCGTACGCATAGGAGTGTGCGTACGCACAGGTACTAAAACATACAAGCCTGTTCACTTGCACAGGCTGTGCGAGCGCCCCCAACAGACGACCCTTCCCGACTTGTGCATGCGCACAGGGCTATGCGCCCGCACAGGTCGTAATTCTTCATTGATGTGCGCGCGCACAACCTATGATAGCGCTGCCACCAGAGCACTTTCCCTTGCCTGTACGTACGCACAGGTCTGTGCGTCTACATAGGATAACATTTTTGCAGGGTTGTGTGTGCGAACAAGGCTGTGCGTGCGCACATATCAGAACATCCTGAAATTCTGTAACTTGCAGAATTTTATATTTTCAACACCAACTTTGAATGATCATAACTTCCTCTACAAAATTCCAAATTTTGCAAACTTTATATCAAATAGAAGGATTTCCAATAATCTTCAAATATAGACCAAATTCAACATATTTTGAAAACCGTGGCAAAAGTTATGATCAGACCAAGTTCGCCAAAAATCCTTTTTTACCCAAAACCTCAAATCCTCAAGTTTAACTACCTCCCAATTCAAAATCAAACCAAACCATATCCAACCATCATAAACCACTACTTCATACAACATCTTACCATTTCACATCATCCTCTTCAATTACACCCTTAAATTACTCAACCATTATACCATATCTCCTTACCAAATCCACAATTTCCTACTTAAACATAAATCCTCACTCATAATCATAATCAACCAACAACAAACTCAACTACCGAAACAAATCCTCATAAATTCCAATAATCATTATCAAACCCTATCCATCATTAACCAAATTCATCATAAAGCTCATCAACACCAATATCATTCTCACAACTTATTATCAATCATCAACAACATCAACCACTCTCAATATAATCCAATAATTTCATCATTTCACAACACCGTTTCACATCAATAAATTTTCATACATTGATCCATCACTTATCATCATCATCATCATCATAGTACTCACCCAACACCAACTTTTCCCCATAATCATCATCAACCACAACAATTCAATACTACCAACAGTTAATATCAATTCACATATAATTATTCATACACCAACAACATTCAATCCTATCTTAGGGTCAACTAGCCTAAGTGTCCAGAAATATTACATATTACATAAAGAAAACTGAAACCATACCTTGGCCGATTCTCAAATGCACCAAACATCAAAACGAAGCCACCAAGCTTGATTCAAAGCCTCAACCAACACCAACAAACACCAAGGCTCACACTAACAACACATATATCATTAAAATCAAAACCTAAGATACAAAAAATAACTAAACACAAGGGTTTATAGAAGCCTTACCTTACTCAACGTGATTAGGGTAAAATTCAATATTTACCCGCTACTAGAGATCACCTAAATAACCAAAACCACAAAATCTACTCATAAACTATACATGAAAACGTGCAGAACCTAGGGCTGGAAACTGGAACATGAAGAGAGAGATTTTACCAGATTTCTTTAGATAGAAATGTAGAGCTCGATAAGAGCTTCGCGTGGCTGCAAACAGCTTGTCAATCGGAGCTCCGGATCAAATGTTATGGCTTCCGGAAGGTGGAGGTGAAAAGTATCACCACCCCTTTCTCCTATCTTCTCTAAATCTGCGGCCCTCTCTCTCTTAGGGTTGAAAAATGATCTCAAAGCTCATTAAATGAGCTTATATATGTTGGACATTGAGCCCGGTCCAACCCGTTAGCGTTTTTGGTCCGTTTGGCCTACTTTGGGCCAAAACCTTTAAGATTAGTGTCCGGTTTTCAATTCTAATTTAATTTTCTCCTTTCAAAATAATAAATCGATTTTCAAAGTATTATTTTCCAAAATACGCGATACTGGACAGTCTAGAGCCGGTACTACCGGGTTAAGTGTCAGTACGCATTTTTACAAAAATTTTTCGAAAGAAATACATTTTCCAAATCAGAAAAATTCACTGAATTCAAATTTTACATTTTTATTTTCAAATTAAAACTTCTAAAATTTGAATCTATTCCGGGCATTAAGATTATTTTATTAAAACAGTTTTACGTGAAAACGCGGGTTCTTACACCTGAAGCGTATGTTTTGGTGGCCAGGGTTGAAGAAGGATGTGGTTGAGTATTTTTCAAAGTGCCTAACCCATCAGAAGATAAAAGTGGAACATTAGAGACCCACAATGACTTTACAACCTTTGGATAAAGCTCAGTGGAAATGGGAAAAGATCACCATAGATTTCATAACTTGGTTACCAAGAACATTGATAAACCACTATTTTATAGTTTATCTTGTGCTCAATTGAGTGGTTTTTATCTACTCTTTACCCACTTATTCATACTATTTGCATGGTTTTACATTTGTCTTCCTAATTATGTGCTTTGATTGAAAACATGCTTCTTTGATCTTATATTTGCTTATTATTAATCCTCTCTTATTACCATTAGATGCCTTGATATGTGTGTTAAGTGTTTTCAGATATTATAAAGCAGGAATGGCTTGGAGGATGGGAAGAAAGCATGCAAAAGTGGAAGGAATGCAAGAAGTTGGAGAAATTGCTAAGCTGTCCAGCCTGACCTCTCTGCACTCAAACGGCTATAACTTTAGCTACAGAGGTCCAAACGACGCGGTTCTAGTTGCGTTAGAAAGCTAACGTCTGGGGCTTCGATTTGATATATAATATGATATAGTTTCCCTGACGCTAGGCAACGCGACTGCGTGATCCATGCGGCCGCATCGCAGTGATGGAAATCCATCGTGGCAAAATTCGAAACCAGCGAATTTTGGACTGTTTCTGACCCAGTTTGCGGCTCAGAAAACACAGATTAGAGGCTATAAAGTGGGGGACTGCATCCATTCATAGAGAGGCTCTCACATTCACAATTTTAGGAGTAGATGTAGTTTTTAGAGAGAGAGGTTCTCTCCTCTCTCTTAGGATTAGGATTTAGGATTTCTCTTAGTTTTAGGAGTGACTCTCAATCCCAGGTTTAATATTCCTTTTACTTTATATTCCTCCTTTTACTTTCAGATGCTTCAATGCTTGTATTAGATATGTTGCCCAATTGGCTTATGAACTTTTTATGTTAAGATCTGCATATTTTATTTAATATTATTTGAGGTATTTCAGATTTAAGATTGCTTTGCTTTATTTATATTAATGCTTTTAATTTAATTTAGATATTTTCTTCCTTTTGGTTTTGGTTAGGTAATTGGTAACACTTGAGTTGTCAAACTCAGGAGTGGTTGAAATTGGCAGATTTTGCTTTAGCTAGGATTGCTCTAACACTAGTCTCTCCACAGGAGTTGACTAGAACTTGAGAATCAAGCTAATTAGTCCACTTGACTTAACTAAGTGGGATTAAAATCCAATTCTCATCACATCTGATAAGGATAACAAGGACAGGATTTCCGGTTCTCATACCTTGCCAAGAGTTTATTTTACAGTTATTTATTTATTTTTATTGCTTGAAAATATACCTGTGCGCATTGCCCAAACTTCCAAAACCCCCCAATTTACAATCTTCATAACCAATAATAAGAACATACTTCCCTGCAATTCCTTGAGAAGATGACCCAAAGTTTGAATACTCGGTTATTAATTTCAAAGGGGTTTGTTACTTGTGACAACCAAAATATTTGTATGAAAGGACTTTTGAAGGTTTAGAAACCCCGAGAGCCTAAGAATCTTTTTGAAGCTGCTCAAGGGTTTTACATGCCATTTTGACGTTGGGATTTCTGTCGGTTTAGAGACTATATCTACAACGCGACTCTTTTTTATGAAATTCTTTACTGGCAAAAATTCCAACGTCAAACATCATTAGGACATGAAGTTATTTGGGTACTAGTAGACAGATTGACTAAGTCAGTGAATTTCCTCCCGATACAAGTTGATTATACATTGGAAAGACTTTTCCGGTTATATATTCAAGAGATAGTGTGATTGCATAGAGTGCCTTCATCGATTATTTCTGATCAAAACCCGAGATTCATGTCTAGATTTTGGGGAGCTTTTCAGAAAGAATTTGGAACAGAGCTGCACATGAGTACAGTGTACCATCCCCAAACAGATGGATAATCGGAGCGAAAAATCTAAACTTTGAAAGATATGTTGATTCCTTGCATGATGGATCATCAAGAAAATTGGGACAAGTATCTGCCGTTGATTGAGTTTGCCTACAACTACAATTTTCAACAATATATTGGAATGACGCCATATGAAGCTCTTTATGGAAGGAGGTGTCAGTTGCCATTATGTTGGTATGACAGAGGAGAAGTTAGTATATTGGGACTAGACTTGGTATAGGAAACGACTGAGAAGATTAAGAAAATCCGTGGAAAGATTCAAGCAGCGCAAAGTTGACAGAAGAGTATACCGATAATAAATGTAAGCTTCTAGAGTTAGTGAGAGTGACCATATTTTTCTGAAAGTAACCCCTGCTACCGGAATAGGTCTAGTATTACATTATGGTATCAGAGTAGTTCGTTCCCGTAGAGCTTGGGAAATGGACTGGCTATGCTTTTGAGCATATTCTGGGTGTGTGTACATGCTATTTAGGATGTTTGATTGACATTATAGCATATATGTTCATGAGCATACTTTTGGAGATTCGAAGCAACTAAGGAAATTAGAATTCGTGCAGCTGAAGTAAAGGTTGATGATGTTTAGTCAATGAAATAAATATATTCAGGGAGAGTTCTGGCCGAGTAGATGGATGATTAAGTTCTTAGTGGTTTACAATCAGAGTGGTGATGTGGAAGCACGGTGATTTTGGTGGCTTTAGAATTGTAGTGATGTGAGAAAGAAGTTTTGGGATATGAAATTTTTTCGAGGATTGACGAAGAATCGAGGAATAGGAAGTGAGTGCATGGTCTAGGTTACAATGGATTGATTTAGCCTAAGAGGTTGAAGAATTATTTAGTTTTTGAGAGAGTTGAGAAGGATTTAAGATTGATTTGATTTAGATAGAACCCTTGAAGGGTAGGAAAGTTTAACAAGGAATGACATGAACTTGATATTTTGTAGTTGTTGAGAAAGAGCTAGACGAAGCTAAGAGTGAAACATATAGGTATGCCTTAGGCTTGAATTAGGTTAAGTTTATGACCTTGTACATGAGAATGAAGGATGTGAAATAGTATTTAAATTAATTTTGGGAATGGTAGAACGAATGGTTTGAGGGTGGTTGAATTTGAGATATGAAGATTGGAGAGCAAATTTTGGAGACAAATATCCTAATTAGGTAGGTAGGATGTAAACTTTGGGTAATTAATAAATAATTAACTAATAAATTAACTATTATTCAAAGAAATTATAAAATTAAGTTTGATAAGTTAAAAAAGTAAAAATATTTAAAATACGAATTTCAACACTAATTTTAAAGATTTTGGCCCAAAATTTCATTAACACTTGAGAAAGTGAAAGAGAGCATGGTGAAGGAGAGATTGAAGGAGAGAACCCTAACCCCAAATCACTTCTACTTTCAAATTTTTCTAACTTTCAATCCGAAGCTCTAATTAACGAGTCATTTGTGGCCACATATTCATTTCGTTGAGCTCTTCGATTCTATTTGATTGATTTGGTAAGGAATCTCGAAATTCATGCCCAGTTCTCCCTTCCCTATAATTTCACATTTTTGGTTTTGGAGATGTTGAATTATTGTAATTTTGATTGTTTAGGGGTACTCTATCGTGGATTATAAGTGGGTTTCATCCCAATTTTGAGTGGTTAAGGTAAAGAATCTTTGAACCCTTGTAAATTATTGAAATTAATGAACCCTATGTTAATTATAGTAAAATTGTATGGTATTAGATTGAATTGTGTGAATTGGAGTCAAATTAATAGATGTTGGATGCTTGAATTGAGATTTGGAAGCTGAAAATTCATTTGGTGAGGAATTAGAGACTTGGAAACGTTGGACGAAGAAAGGTTTTGAGATGTTTCCGGGCTTGGGAAAAAATCGGCCAAGGTATGGTTTTGGTTTCTCATAGTTAATATATAATGTTGCATGAAAACTTAGGCTAATTGTTCGTAAGATAGGTTGAACGGTGTGGAATTGTGCATTGTTGTTGAGAATTAAATTGTATGTTGGCTGAGTGTGAAGTGAATTGGATTGATAGAGCTTTGATATGATGCTATGGAATGATGATAATTGTTGATTTTAATAATGATTGGTGAGAGGTATTGTTCGATTTTGAATGGTGGATTTTAGAGTGGAAAATGTTGAATAAAATGAATGTTTTAGGTGTTGGATGATTGAAAATTGGTTGAGGAGTGCTTAATAATGTAGAGGAATGTTTTTGGTATTGCTGAGGGTATGGTTTGATTGGTTTTAAAATGAGATTTTTGAAAAACTAGAGGTTTGTAAACTTTGGTAAAAATTGATTTTTGACAAACTTCGATGGGCCATAACTTGGCTTCCGGACCTCCAAATTTGGTGAAAAGTATTTTGAATAAAAATTGGGTCCGTGAAGTTTATAATGTTTGAAGAATGGGCTAAAAATGATTTTTAACAAAAAGGTTATTCGTGTTCGAAGTTGGGTGTAAAAAAACTGATTTTCTGAAACTTAGTAACTTTTTACCAATTCAGCTATATGCGCGTACGTGGACATGCACGTGACGCGGGGATTTCTCTCTGCCCAAAGAGCTCGCGTACACGGACAAGGGTCGCATACGTGAGATGCCAAATTTTACACTCCCGCGTACGCCGACGATTGTGAGTACGCATGACCCTGTTTTTCTGAAAATAGTGTTTGAGTTTTAAACCATTCCTCTAGTTTTCCAGACCTCTGTAACTACTTTTTAAGGTCCAATAGCTAGCTTTTAGGTTTTAGAAAGAGAGCGAACCTATTGAGGAAGTTTGGTTGACATTGAGGGAGATTTTGTGAAGTGAAATAATTGAATTAATGAGGTAGGGACAAAGTTGAATGAAATATGATTAATGATGAGGTTGGCTATGAAAATTGATTTTAATTATGACTTTTGAATGAATTAGAATGTATTGAAAATGGAGTTGAGAATGAAAGTGACTCTGATTGAGATGTACCGGATAAGATACAATAACGTTGTCCACTTGCTCCGGGTAGAATGTTTGAGATACCTGGGCAGTAGCAAGGGTTGTGGTTAGTCCAACTTGCTTCATGTTGTGATGTTCTGTCCAGGGTTCACTACTAGACATGTCGGGTTTGGCTATATAACCGACAGATGAGACTTATCGGCCATAGGGTAGACATGCATCATATGTACTTGTTTGTTTTGTTTGAGTATACATTTGTTTTGACTTGCCTAATTGCTTAACTATAATTAACTGCTATTTGATCTATTTGTTGTATCTGCTTTGTATATTTGTGTTTTTCTTGTTTGTCTTGTATCTGTTTATTTCTAAGAGATCCCTCAGTGGTGGAGGAGTATTGAGGGTTATATCTTGGTGATTTCTAGAGGTTGCAGAAGATGAAAAGGAAAGATATAGATTAGGACTAGATTCCCTTAGATAGATTACCGAAATTTCTGGTTTAGTATGAACTTTAAGTTTGATTTGGGTTGTCAGAGTTCTAGAAATGCCTCTGGCTTTCCCGAAGCATTATACTTTATCTATGTGGGCACCTTTACCATACTGAGAACCCTTGGTTCTCATTCCATACATATTTGTTATTTTACAGATGCAGGACGTAAGACACCTCGCTAAGCGTGCGGGAGACTCTGCTGCACCTGTCGGAGCCTTGGCCCGTTATTCACAATGAGACCCTTGAATCCTCCATGAGGAATAGAATTAGGGTACTTGAAAATACGGATTGCATTTTTCTCCTTGATAAGGAGAAGGGGGAATATTGGGCAGAAGTCAAAAGAAACCTCGACTCTTGTCCTTCTCAACAAGAATATAACCGAGTAATAGAGTTTGAGAGTCGCGATCTCCAAATATATATATATTTCTAGCCGGTCTTTGCTTGATATTCATATGTTAAGTCTCTTCTACTTTCTATTATCACACTCTTTCCTATTTACATATGAGTACGACACGAGTTTCATATTGTCTTGCTTACCCTTTTCTTTCAAGGCTCCTAGCTAAACTTCCTTTCATATATATCCATGTACATATTTTACTTTTAGAGGTCGTAATACCTCACCACATTTGATTTACGAACTTAAGCGTAAAGCTCTGTGTGGTAGGGTGTTACATCTAACCCTTAGAACTAAGAAACTTAACCTCAGTACGTACGACCCTTCCAGATGCTTAAAAGAGTCGGTCCAGTAGCATATCAAATAGCCCTTCCCTCTTCTTTGTCAAGCCTTCATGATATTATTCATGTTTCGCAACTCAAAAAGTATAATCCCAACGAAGGCCATTCTTTGCAACCAGAGTCAGTACAATTCCGAAGCGACTTGACATATCCAGCATCACCGGTCAGGATCATGTATAAGAGTGACAAACGGATGAGAGGCATTTTCTTTGGTTAAAGTAGCTTGGGAACGCGATGAAGAAGCACCTGGGAGTTAGAAGATAATATGAGAACCAATTATCTGCACTTTTTTATTGGTAAAGAAAATTTTGAGGGCAAAATTTTCTTTTAGAAAGGTAGAATGTAACATCTTGATTTTTTTTCATAACTAAACAACGTTTTCATTTCTTCAGTAATTAATTTTATTTAGTCGTTTCTAATCCCTACAAATAAAATAAATGATAATGTAATTTTATTATGTTATTTATTTATTTTATATGCCATAGTTATGATAAAGTTTAGATAATAATATTATTTTTATTATTATCCTTATCGTGTTCGATATTCGCCGATATAAGTAAATATCAGTACTGTCTTGGCATTGCTAATGTTTCATCATATATCCTTTATCATTAAGTTACTAATGTCATTTATATTAGTAACTCATATATATTTAATATATATATATATATATATATATATATATATATATATAATTACTTGTATTTTAATATATCCAGTTTTTATAATTATCCGTTTAAGATATTTATAACTCGCTGACTCAACAGCTTTATAACATGACACGTGGCCTATGCTTGACACCTAACCCACCATTATCATTATTCATCATCATCTAATCTCTCATTCTCTCTATTGAACCACTGAACCAAGAAGAAAGAAAAAGAAAGAGAGAAGGCCGTGTGGGATTTATGGCACCTCCGAGCTTCTAAGTTTGATTTCTTGATATCCAAAACTCCGATAAAAAATCTAATCCAACTAAAGTATTCCTATCTTCCTCCTCTCCACATTGACGTCAATTTTGTTCGGGAGAAGTCGATGGTGAAGCTGATGCCCCTCCATGCATGTTCGGCCAAGTGAGCCCAGAAGCGGAGTAGCCGATCTTTGATATTTTTTTCTTAGATTTCTCGATCAGGAAGTTTCTCGGATACTTCGGTTGTGAGGACAGGGAGATAAAGGTAAGGTTTGGTATATTTTTACCGATTAAATGTTAATTTGATAAGTAATTGTTGGTTTGATTGATTATTGGTTGAGTTTGTTTATGTTTATGTTGAAATTTTGTTGAAATGTTGGTGATTTATTGATGTTTATGGTTTGGCCATTGTGTACAGTCATGATCTGATTTGTTTTGGTGAATTTTGGGGCTGGTTTCATGAGGAAAATTGAGAAAAATTGATGAGGTTTGATGGCCAAGAGATTAACTGAAAAACTATGAAAAATCGATAACCGTAAATCTTGAAAACGGATTAAAAATCATATATATTTTTGAATAGATTACAAGAAAGGATTTTTGGATTTTAAGAGCTGTGTTTATCACCAACGTCACATTATTATTTTGATAATAAAATTGTATTTTGATAAAAATTGAAGTTGATTTTATAAATAAATAAGTTTAGGGATATTATGAATAAAAAGTAAGCGTTCAGGGGTGAACGGGTATTTTTGAAAATTCTGGGTTATTTTTGTAAACATTAATATATGTGATAGTTAATTAGTAATTTTCTAAAAATATTGGGTCAAAAATAAAATATTTAAAAGCTTGAGGTTTAAAGTATAATTTCTAAAAGTTTAAGAATACAACTTTAAAACTAGTTTTTGGTATATCAAAATAAAAATATTAAATATTAATACTCCCTTAATATATTATTTTACTTATACCAATTTAATTAGTTTACATTTTTATTTATTTATTTTTACTAAAACTAATATTTTTATTAAATATGAAAGAAAAATAAAATAATAAGGGTTTCTAAAAGTATTAAAAACACAGAGTTATATTAAGAAATTTATAATTCCCTTTTCATAAGATATTTAGGAAAGGCGAGAGAATAGTGCGAACATGATTTAATATTTTGAGATTTGTAAAGTAAAAGATTGAAGAAAGAAAAATAAAGAAAAGAAAACAAAGAGAATAAAGAGGACATGAGAAGAAATAAATGTTTGAAATTGAATACGAGATTAATTGACTGTGTGCTACTTTAAGCGAGTAGAGATATGGTGGTAATTCCACTGAGAAAGTTACTTTTCAAGGATATGACAACCAGTCTGTAGTGATGGTTGATGCATGAGCATCTTTAGTTATTTTTAATTATTTTTTTGAATAAAGTTAGTGATTTCATTGTTATAATTGAGATTTTTGTGCTTTAATCAATGTTTCTTGGAGTTTGCTTTTACTTTTGGTATGTGGAGAAAATTGTTGAAATCAAGCCCAATCAACAAGCAAGAGGAACATTGGGACCAAGGAAGGGACAGGCAACCCAAGAAGTCCCTGGGAGAGTTAAGAAAGATTGCATTAGGAAGTAACCTCCCAGGGAAGCAAGAGTTGGAAACAAGCCAGGGAAGTTTAAAGAGAAATTACAACCCTGACCTCTTCATACTCCAGCAAGGATAACTTGAGTTATAAAAGTCTAAATGACATGGTTTTTGTGAAATTAGAAAGCTAACTTTTAGATATTTTCAATGATATATAATATTTAATAGTGGACATTTAATTTGAGCCTTGAATGATCCTCTTATTTCAGTGTTTGAAAATGACCACACGTCCAACGTGGGACGTCCTGCGTGCAACGTATGGAACCAAGCCCCTTTGACCTCTTCATACTCCAACGAGCATTACTTGAGCAAGATATCTTCAAATGATGCGGTTCTAATAGCGTTAAAAAGCTAACATCTAGAGCTTTCTAATGATATATAATAATCTATAGTAGACATGCATCTAAGGTAGCCAACCTCAAGCGACAAAAAGCACTCCAGGGCTGCCATGATTTTAGCCGTACAACGTCAGTTATGTGTACACATCTCCCATGCGTATGCACGACCAGCACCATAAGGAAAATCATGCATACGCATCTGGCATGCGTACACATGATTTCACTAGTTGTGGGACATGAGAATTCAGTCGTAGGACACCTGGGAGCAAACAAAGAGCTATTTGAGGCCAAAATGCATGGCCGTGGGACGTGGGAATGTATTTTAGTCCATATGTTGCACGGCTACTTAAGGCATATTCTACGCACAAATAGGCCACCCTTGATTAATCCTTCAGTTATTCAAGTGTTTGTTGGCCCAAGATTGAAGTTTCAGGCCCATGATTTTAACTAAGCAAGGCACCAAGTTTGAATTTCAATTACATGATCATTAACTAAATAAGAGTATTAAGACTTAATTAATTAGATTGGATTTGATTTAGTTTCTTTTTGAATCAATTTGAATTCTGAAGTAGTTTTTAGGGTTAGTATAAATAGGAGAGGAGCCACACACGTCTATCTCTCTCTTCTCTCCCCCTTCCTCCTTTCTTCTTTTCTTCGGCAATTTTTACAATTCAAAGTTTTTAGGTTTTTCTTGAAGCATGAGCAACTAATCTCTTTGGTTAAGGTTAGGAGCTCTGTCGATTCCTATGGAGTAATATTCTAGCTTTTCTATCTTTTATTAATTTATTGATATTTTCTTTAGAAAAAGTGTTCATTCTTCATTCAAAGGATTTAAATGTGTTGGGAAACAATTATTCTTTGACTTGAATTATTTTAAATTCTTGAAAAAGTTAATTAATTGAATTAAGCTTGAAAACTTCTTCTCACAATTCTTATGTTTGAAAACAAGACTTGATTTGTGACATCGAATCAACTAGGAATAATTCTTATGCATTGCGTGGCTTCTAAATCAGTGAACATGCTACAACTCTTTTCTTAAGTAATTAACTAAGGAATTAACAATTAATTAGGTTAAAGAGATATTAAATTACTAAGGGATTGGGGTTTGATTACCAATGATTTGCGATAGATACATCTTTGCATGATCAAGGTGGAAAGTGAAAAGTATTTTTCTGAAAGTCTTAACATCTCTGAAACCTTAACTCTCTTAATCATATTACTTCCTAAACCAATATTAGTTTACTCTTGTTTAATTCTCTATTTCATGTTATTTGCTATTGAAACCCTAAGTTTGTTCTTGTTTGACTAGAATAAACAATTGACTATTATTTGCTTAATCTGTTAATCCTCGTGGGAATGATAACCCACTCCCATGATTTTACTTGGTACGACTCAGTGCACTTGCCGATCGTTTATGGTTTTGTAAAATTCGCATCAAGTTTTTGGCGCCGTTGCTGAGGATTAATTGTGATTAACAACTATCAGTTAGTTGATTACCTAGATTAGACACTTTTTCTTTTTCTGTTTTTCTTAAGAAAAAAATCCTTTCTATTTATTTCTCTTTTCTTTTCTTTTTACCACATGGTGCGTTTAATTCAGTTTGGTATTTTGTGCTAAGAAAAATAATAGAGAGAAATCACATGAGTTACTACTCACACTCAAGGAATGATTCATATTACTGTGGATGGAGAAACTATCCGGATTTTGGTTGAAAAAGTCAAAAACAAGGAAACTTTCATGTTCCATATCCCATCCATCAAGAATTATCATTTCCTTATTTATATCAGGAACCATCATCTAATTATTCATATCAAGAACCACCATCTCTATATTCATATCAAGAACCATCTTCTTTTTGTTTATATCAGGAACTATCATCTCTTTATTCTTATCAAGAACCATCATCTCTTGAGCTTACCATGAAAAAACTAGAGAACATTGTTACTGATTGTACACGAGATAAGAATGAGTTTCAAAAGTATGGAGAAACATGTGGAATTGATTGCCAAGCATGTGACAGAGGAATAACTAAACTCATTTCCAAGATAAGCAATACAAATTCCTACAAAAGAATGTGAGAGAATCTTTCAAAGGAGTCTATACTCCAGTGAATTAGAGAGCTGCATGGGGGTTGATTGAGTTGACCTACTAATTCACGAAGTTCTTGATGAAGGAACCCTTCCAAACACTACACAACACTTAAGCCCTGAAAAGGAAGAAGAACTAAAAAAGGTAAAGGCAATCATGGAAAATCTAGAAAGAAGAATTGTGGTCAATGAACAAAAGACAATATCTATGATAAAGAAACGGTCAACAAAAGTCAACCCAGCCTCTATCCCAAAAAGCGGTTTGGATCGAGCTAATAATAGTAAAAGAACACTTGTTGGGAGGCAACCAAATCGGATGGTACTCCTTTTCTCCTTTTCTCCATTAAAATCTTTTCGCTTAACTAATTGGAAGAAGAGGAAGAGAATTCAAGTTTAACAAGAACCACATGCCAAGTTAATAACATTAAAAGAGCGCTTGTTGGGAGGCAACCAAACGTTAGGTAACCTCTTTCCATCTTTCCTTTTGCTTTGCTTCATGTTGCATATGTGTTTCATGGATTAAGTTTGGTGTTGCTATACCAACAGGATGCTTGTATTTCACTGGGTACTTAGCCTAGTTTCACATTGATTGTGTCACACTAAGTTTGGTATTGCCACACTTCACCTATGCAAGGTCCACCCCATGCAAACACATTAGCAACCTATTTATTTTACGTTGTTTTATCTTTAATTTTGTTCTGTTTTAATTTTGTTTATTTTATTTGAATAAGCTTTTGCATCACTTATTGCTTTCACTAGATAATCATGATTATTCCTATTTTCATCACCACTATTTTTTTTGTTGCTTGAGGACAAGCAATCACTCTAAGTTTGGTGTTGGAGGTTATGCTCTACATAGTCTAAAAGATGATGAAAAAAGAGGTAACTCTACCTTTGAGTTTTTATTTCTTATATTTTGCATCTGTTTTGATCATCATGATTCAATCTTCCTTATTTCACCTTACTTTTGAAATTGCTTGCACTCAATATCTTTAAGCATGCAACAAAGAGTTTTTGAATGGAAAAAGTTGAAGAAAATTTTTAAAATTTGGGGCAAGTAAAGATCAAGAGAAGTGGAGGTTCTGATAGTGTAATTGCATAGGGAGCTTTAAGACATGGAATAAAATTTAGAGAAGTATTATGGAGGATCTCAAAATTTTATAAAATCAAGAAGCAGCAAGAAAAGAAAAGAAAAAGAAAAAAAGCAAGGCCCAAGGCTCTGAGCACCAATGACTAGGAAGGTTTAAAAGAACCAAAGCTCAAAGAGTTGTTTTCCTAGTTAAGTGCTTGCGGTGTGACTGTGTCAACTTGAGACAGAACATTTAGAGTCAAAGCCAAGTCCAAATAAAAGAGAAGCTAAAGGCTTTGAGCACCACTGACTGGGAAAATAAAAAGAAGCACGGATTCAAAGAGTCCCCAGTTAAGTACTTGTGATGTTTCTGTGTCGAGCAAAGCTTAAGACAAAACATTTAGAGTCACGGTTAGGCTCAAGGTGCAAAGTACCCAAGAAAAGTAAAGGAAAGGAAAAGCTGTCTTCAAGGTTAAAATTTATAGAGGCCTCCATAATAACATCTGAATGTAATCCCTATATTCCAAGACTTTCAATTGTAAGCCTAGTAAGCACTGGAATCCATACATGCTCACACAATTCGGAGTTAACCCTACTGTCACTTGATCACTTCACTCGGTGAAATGTCAAGCAATTCTTCAATCCACTCCGATTTAGAGGACTCCTTTGTGCATAGTTCTTTTCTTGCTTGGGGACAAGTAAGATTTTAAGTTTGGTGTTGTAATGCATGAGCATCTTTAGTTGTTTTTAGTTATTATTTCTTTGAATAAAGTTAGTGATTTTCTTGTTATAATTGAGATTTTTTTTGCTTTAATCAATGTTTTTTAGAGTTTGCTTTGAGTTTTGGTATATGTAAAAATTGTTGAAATCAAGCGCAATCAACAAGCAAAAGGAACATTGGGACTAAGAAAGGGAGAGGCAACCCAAGAAGTCCCTGGGAAAGCTAAGAAAGATTACATGAGGAGGTAACCTCCCAAGGAAGCAAGAGTTGGAAATAAGCCAGGAAAGTTCAAAGAGAAATTGCAACCCTGACCTCGTCATACTCCAGCAAGAATAACTTGAGCTGCAGAGATCCAAATGAAGCGGTTATAGTGGCATTAAAATGCTAACTTCCAGATTTTTCCAACGATATATAAAGTTTATAATGGACATTTAGTTTGGTCCTTGGACAATCCTCTTCTTTTGGCATCTGAAAACAACCACACGTCCAACGTGGGGTTTCCTGCATGCAACGTATGGAACTAGACCCCTCTAACCTCTTTATACTCTAACGAGCACAACTTGAGCTAGAGAGCTCTAAATGATGCGGTTTTAGGGGCATTAGAAAGCTGACATCTAGTGTAAGAACAAAAAATTTATTAGCTGTTTAATCAGAATAAAATAATAATTTAATTGTCTTGAATAATTTAGAAAATTTAGAAATATTAATTTGAAAATTCAAAGGTGAGATTTGGATTCAGCGGATTTTTCCGAGTGAAAAAAAGTAATTTTCTGCAAAAAAGCGTAAAAATGCGTACCGGTAATTTAGCTAGTAGTACCAACTTAAGTCTGTCTAGTACTATGTATGAGAAAATAAAAACTGCTGAAATACTTAGAGAAATTTTTAGAATAAAAAACCAGACAATTATTTTAAAGATTTTGACCCGAGGTTGGGCCAAACAAACTAGAAATCCAACTAGGCCCAAGTTGAGCCCGTGGCCCATACACTAATACCCCACCCTTAACCCATTCAGCCTCGTGATTGACTTTTGGGGGAGGGAATCACGTTGAAGGATAAGAGAAGGGTGAAGAAACATAAACCCCAAAATAACTATTCATCATCTTCTTCTTCTTTTGATCATATTTTGTGATCCGGTGATCCAATTGGCGAGCCGTTTACAGCCACGTGATCCTCTCATCATGCTCTCTAATTCTATTTGAACAAAGTGGTAAGAAACTCACATTCCATGCTCCAGTTCTCTGTTCTATGTCAAATTCAAAATTTGGCTGAGATGTTGAGATTCTTCGTGCTTTCAATGTTTAGGTGTTATCTAGCTTGGATGATTAGTGAGTTTCACCCCAAGTTTCAGTGCATAATGTAAGGAATCACTAAAACCTTATGGTTTGTTAAAATTATTGAACCCTAGTGTTGATTCTTGGTTAATTGTATGAACTGGCTTGAATTCTTGTTGATTGGAGTTGATTTGGTGGATTGAAGTATTTGGATTAAGTTTGGTGGCTGAGTTTTGGTGTTTCAAGCTTGGAAGAAAATTGGCCAAGGTATGGTTTCAGTTTTTGATAGATAATATATAATGTTGTGTGAAGCTTAGGCTAGTGGCTTTTAAGATAGGATGAATTGCATGAATTGGTTGATTGAAATGAATATTTGATATAATTTGTGGAAGGAGTTTGTATGTAAGGGATATTGATGGTGAGGTTATGAAATGAATGGTATTTGTTGATATTTATGTTGATGATTATTAATGTTAATGATAATTGAGGATAATTGTGAAAGTGGTAAAATTGTGAATGGAGAATTTAAATAAATTGAATAATTAGGTGTAGAATGATTGAAGAAGAATTGATGAGTGATTGGTAATGTATATGAGTATTGGTATTGAATTGGGTGTGTTGGCATTAAATTGAGTTGTTTTGGTATTGATTTGCATATGGTTGAATTGGCTTTGGTTTGTGAGTTTTAAAAACTAGAGGAGTTGGAATAATTTGGTAAAAATAAAATTTTAACCAACTTTAGAGGGTCATAACTTGGCCCTTAGAGTTTGGAATTGAATGAACTTTATTTCAAATTGTGAGAGCTTTAAAATGGTATAAAGATGAGAGAAAATAGAGTTTTATAGAGAAAGTTATGAACATCGGAAGTTATGTATAAAAAACTAAACTCTGTAATGTTGTCGAAAATCAGATATTCTGGTTTGTGAGCCCACACACTCTATCGTGCGCACGCACAGAGCAGAGCATGTGTTGAGACTCGTGCTTATGCACGAGGGGGTGTGCATATGCAGACCTTGAAAATTTTACAAGTTGTGCGTACGCATACTATGATGTGTACGCACACGCTGGGAAAGTCGTTTGGTGCGTGCGTACGCATAGTATGATGTGTACACAAGATGCCCTGCTTTTGTACTAAAACCCTGTTTTTAACTGTTTGACCTTTCTGGTAAGCTTGTAAACCTCCCTAACCCCTGTTTAAGGCCACCTAGCTAGCGTTTAGGCTTTGGAACAATAGAGAGAATATTGGGTGAATCTAGAGACAGTGGCTTAGGTTTAGGAAGTTCTGTGGATGGGATAACTAGAGCGGATTGGCAGAGTGTTATATTGATGGCAATTGAGAAATGGATATGAATGACGAACTATGAAAGGTTGAGATTGGTGAATATGATGAAGATAAATAGTGATCACTGAGATGGAGTAACACATTATTGATATATTATGATTGGTAAGTCGCTATGCGCCTAGCAAGGATTGAGGTAGGATCCCTCTTGTCGAGGTTGCGGCGCCAGCGTAGGGGCTGTGGCAGTCTCCCGCCTACGTTGAGATGTGAGGACTGAGACAGTCTCCCGCTCACATAACCTTTCCTGCCATAAGAGTGAAATCGGGTACTGTAACCCAAAAGAGTGAGTCAGGCACTATATCCCAGTAGTGTGCATAAGAGTGAGTCGGGCACTATATCCCAGAGAGCGCATAAAGTGAGTCGAGCACTATATCCCAGGGGTGCACAAAGTGAGCCGGGAACTATATCCCAAGGACGTGGCAGAAAGGCAACATATGAAAGGATATGTCGGATTGGCAGTTGAACCGACAAGTGATATCACAGCCAATAGGACAGGCATTCATCATATGCACTTTCTATGTATTTGCTTGCATTGATTAATTACATTATGCCGAAATGAATAACATGCCTGATTGCTAATTGAATTACTTGTTGTATATGAACTCTTCTTGTGTTTTACTTGTCTGCATTACTTGTGTTTTGCTGGGATTGAGGAGGTTCGGCAGGCGGTTGCGATGAGATCACGTAGAGGCTAGGTTGGTGAAGGCTGTGGGACAGCGTGGTTCTATTTAGTTAGAAAATCCTTAAGTTTAGATAACCCTTTTTAGTTTTAAAGTATGCTTATAAGTTTTGAATCTTTATGCTTGTGAGGAGTTCTAAGATTGCCTTTGGCTTCTTGGAACCTTATATCTTATCTATTGGACACTGTTACCATGCTGAGAACCCCCAGTTCTCATACCATATATGTTGTTATTTTTCAGATGCAGGTCGCCACCTACCTCTGTGAGTTGGCAAACATGGTGATAGAGCGGAGGATGGCTCAGCTTTACTTTCACTTTATTTTGTTGTAGTCTCTCACTTTTGTATACTTTGTGCCTTAGAGGCTTTATTTCTAAAATTTTTGAGAGATAGGATGTTAGCTATTTTATTATTAAAACTCTGATGTATCTTTTGTTTAAACAAGTCGGTCTTTTGGATTTTGTATATATAACTTGTTTACTTATTTACGACCTTGTATATCCTGGAGCTTTTGCAAGGTTTTATATATTACGTTTTGTTCTTACTCGTGCCTACTCGCATTAGTTATTGTGTGTGAACGCTTTGCGCTTTGTATCTTTATATTATATATTTTTGGTCTTCTTTTCCTTCATCGGGCTTCTAGTTTTAATATTTCTTGAATATATATTATTGTATGGAGCTTTAGAACTGTCGTGATGCTTTATTGTTTTTTGCTTCATGGCTAGAGATAAGGTTTAAGGTGATAAGGTGTTACATCCAGAGCTTTCCAACAATATGTAATAGTCTATAGTGGACATGCGTCTAAGGTAGCCAAGCTCAAGCCACAAAAAGCACTTCAGGGATGCCATGAATTTAGTCGTGCAACATGAGCCATGTGTACACATCCCCCATACGTACGCACAAATTTGGAATTTGCCCAATCATGCGTACGTATCTACTATGCATACCTACGACCAGCGCCACAAGAAAAATCATGCGTATGGCATGCGTACACACAATGACAATTGCACCAACCGTGGGACGTAGGAATTCGGCCGTGGGATTCCTAAAAGCAATAAAAGAGTTATTTGAGGCCAAAATGCATGGCCGTGGGACGTGGGAATGTATGCATAGGACGTCAAGCTTGAAACAGAGGCCACACTCCCCAAATTTAGGCCATACGTTGCATGGCTACCCGAGGCATGTTGCACACACAAATGGGCCACCCTCCAGGATCTTCAAGTCTTCATTAATCCTTCATTAATCCTTCAATTCTTTAAGTGTTTGTTGGCCCAAGATTGAAGTTTCAAGCCTATGATTTCAACTAAGCAAGGCACCAAGTTTGAATTTAAATTATAAGAAAGATCATTAGCTAATTAAGAGTCACTAAGACTTAATTAATTAGATTGGATTTGATTCAGTTTCTTTTTGAATTAGTTTAAATTCTGAAGTAGTTTATAGGGTTAGTATAAATATGAGAGGATCCACACATGTCTATCGCTCTCTTCTCTCCCCCTTCCTCTTTTCTTCTTTTCTTCGGCAATTTTACAATTAGCTTTTAGGTTTTCTCTTGAAGCATGAGCAACTAATCTCTATAGTTAAGGTTAGGAGCTCTGTTGATTCCGATGGACTAATATTCTAGCTTTTCTACCGTTGATTAATGTATTGATATTTTCTTAAGAAAAAGTGTTTGCCCTTGATCCAAAGGATTTGCATGTGTTGGAAAATAATTCTTTTCTAACTTGATTTCTTTTAATTTCTTGAAAAAGTTAATTGATTGAATTAAGCTTGAAAACTTCTTCTCACAATTCTTAAGTTTGAAAACTAGACTTGATATGTGACATCAAATCAACTAGGAATAATTCTTATGCATTGTGTGGCTTTTAAATCAGTGAACGTGCCTCTACTCTTTTCTTAAGTGATTGACTTAGGAATTAGCGATTAATTAGGTTAAAGTGAAATTAAATTACTGAGGGATTGGAGTTTGAGTACCAATAATTTGCCATAGATACATCTTTGTATGATCAAGGTGAAAAGTAAAAAGCATTTTTCCGGAAGTCTTAACATCTCTTAAACCTTAACTCTCTTAATCATATTACTTTCTAAACCGATTTTAGTTTATTCTTGATTAATTCTTGGTTTTCATGTTATTTGATATTGAAACCCTAAGTTTGTGCTTGTCTGACTAGAATCATCAAATGACTATTGCCTGCTTAATCTGTTAATCTCAATAGGAATGATAACCCACTCCCGTGGTACTACTTGGTATGACTCAGTGCATTTGCCGATCGTTTATGGTATATTTTCCTGTAAACCTCATTTTCTATGATTGTGTATGTGTTGTGCTTGATTTTCTATGTTCTTTAGTTGTTATGCTTTGTTGTGTTTATTGATTATTGTTGTTGACTGGGTATAGTATTAAAACGGACTTAACTAACTACCCTGACCCTACTAAGGACTTTCCAATTCTTAACCCTTTTCCTTCCCCTTCAGATGGAGAGAGGGATCCTATACTTTGAGTTAGACTACCCTTGTATCTACAAGAACTCGGTGCATCATAGTTTCTACATAGTAGCTGCCGAGCCTTGAGTACGACTATATGTGTTACAAGACCATCCCTTCCATCATCTGATCGACACTACTTTCTTTGACACTAATGCCCCTTATGAGTTTTCTTTATCTTGGCTTCATCCGGATGCTCCACATCATCTGTTTCCTGATGGACCTAGACATCCTCATCTTGTACAACCCGAGGACCAGGATGTTCCCCACTAGACCCAATTTAGCAGCCTATACCTGAGCCCGTACCTGAGCCTGTACCTGAGAGGGATATTCCTCTAGAGCCAATTTTACCACCCTTGTCTGGCATACAGACCAGAGAAAAATCTGGACTTTCTGTGCCAACTTTGGACACGACATCTGCAGACAGACCTGTGTTCGCTAATGAGCCTATGCATATGGATCTTAGTAGTGATAGCAGCATCAGAGAGGTTCTAGAGGTTATAAAGATTTCTAACAATGAGGAAAATCTTGAGGAGTACCCTGATGTCATAGAGATTTCATCTTCAGATAGTGATGACTGATGGTTCGAGCTTAACAGCATGTTTTGGGAACATTTCGGCTTACCATAGATTTTATGTTGTAGTCTCTTACTTTTGGTTTAGATCTACTAAAAGATTAGGAGTTGCATAGCTTTGCTAGGCTAGTTCGGGTGCCAGATTAAAGGCTTCCTCTATGGACTAGGACCTATATATATATATATAAGCTATGTTAAGATGGTACTCTGACTAGTTTGTTTTGGTTTAAGCTGTCTTTATGTATATTGCATAAAAGATATGTATATATTATATATTATTATAGTTTCTCTATGTGTTGCTTTATTTCTTTTCGTGTTTGTTTGTGTTTGGTTAAGTTTTTGCAATCATTTGACTCGTTTAAATATATATATATTGTGTGCTAATTCAACTATAGGCTTAATAATAATTATTAATTAAGTTTTAAGAAAGCAAGTTAGTAGCACTTAGTTTAGGGTATGATCATGACGTGTGAAACTCGGGTCGTTACAAATGTCAACACAATGAATGCATGCTCAAAACCCGCACAACACAATCAACCTTTGTAACACATTAATGGATGCTCATAACTTACCAAGGGTGTAACTCTCCTAACACAGTCTCCGTCCCAAAATTCATCCAACAATCAATGATAAACCAATTTCACATTTTTAACAACCATCCAATATCATATATTCACACTAAGCCATTATCACCAACCACATCAATTCATCTATATCTTAAAGTCAACTAGCCTAGGATTTCATGTTAAAATCCAGTTAAACCATAATTAAATAAGTAATAATTAAATATGAACAAAAAAGGTTGAAATATTTAGCAGTCATAATTTGAAAATTTAATGATGATATTTGGATTCGGAGAATTTTTCTGAGTAGGAACACAGTTTTCTACGTAAAAACGCATGCTGGTGTTATAACTGGCAGTGTCAGCTTAAATCTGTGTAGTACTGCGATTGAGAAAATTTTTTATGAGTGGAGAGGGTTAAGAAATTAGAATTCATAATTTAAGGGAGTGAAAATAATTTGAATACAAATTAAAACACAAATCTAAAGGGTTTTGGCCCAAAGTTGGGCCAAGGCGCTAAACCAACTGAACCGGGCCCAATTGGGCCTAAGGCCCACTCACTTACATCCTTACTTAACCTCCCCTTCAGTACACACACTCCCCTTTCATTTCAAACATAAACCATGCCCCAAGAGAGGAAAAGGGAAAAAGAGATTCCATTATTACTATTCACCTCCTACTTCAAACCACCATAGCTTTCTCTCCGGAGCTCTGATTGTCGTACTGTTTGTAGCCACGCAAAGCCCATCTTATCCCATTTTTGCTGTACATGACAAATTCGAGTTTGAGTTTTGGGTATTGAGAAATCTTGTGATTTTGATGGTTTAGGAGTGCTCTAGTATGAGCTATAGCTAGGTTTCACCAAATTTAGTGGATAAAGGTAAGATCTACTTTCTCCATGTGTTTATAAAGTTTTTATGAAGCCCTAGTTATTGAATATTGTGAATATTATGTGAAATTAGTGTAGATTGAGTACTAGAGGCTTTGAATTGATCATTGGTAGTGCTTGAGCTTCGTGGAGGTGAAAGTTGGAGCCAAACCTTAGTGAAATCAAAAATTGAGGGTTGATCTTGGCTCCTTAGCTGTATGCTTTAAGTTTCATTTAAATACCATGTAATGTGGCATGAAATCCTAGGCTAGATGCCCCTAAGAATAGGTTCGAATTATGTATTGGATAGAATGAATATGTGTAATTGTTGTATTACTAAAATTGAATTTGGTTGGTGATTGTGTATTTATAAATTATGAGTTGAATTGATCAATGTTGGGCCGGAGACCGTGAATTTTAGGCCGGAGGCTGTGAAAGGTAAGTCCGGTAAGTTATTAAAATTTTATGCTTGAAGTTGAGATGTGAAGTTGATAATTCAGAGTTGTAATGTGTGAATTGAGTAGGTTTGAACTTGGTTGACTGTAAATGATTGAATTGGATGGTTTATGAGTCATTTAATTGTGTAGAAATTGAGGTGGCTTATGAACCTTTAGAAAAAAAATGCTAAATTTTGCTTTTAGGCAAAAACTAATCTTTGATCAACTTTGGCATATTGTAACTCGGTCCTCGGAGTTGGAAATTTAACGAAAGTAGATTTTTATGAAAATATATGTGACAATATTTCCAATGGTTGAAGAATGGTTGAAAAATGAATGTTGTACAAAAAGTTATAAAAGTTTGAAAATTGGGTTGAAAAACTGAATTCTACAACATATCAACTTTTTGAAAACCTGGTATGCATGCGTACGCGAAAACACTCATGCGTACCTGAGCATTTGGCTCGGCTAAGTGCTCTCGCGTACGCAAACGTGACTCGCGTATACGAACATGTCTTTTGACACTCATGAGTATACGGTACAAGTCATGCATACGCGAGTATTCATTTTGCCCAACATCCCCGTGTACTCGAAGGTGGTCCGCATATGCGAGATTTGCGTGTTCATGTGCATGCGTACGAGACCACCCCTATTTTATTGAAAATTTAATTTTTAAGTTCTTAACCATTCTTCGAGCCTTCTAAACCTCTGTAAACCCTATTATGAGTCTAGATCCGGTTTATTAGAGGGTAGAAGAGTTAGGAATGAGGACCCAGTGAGTTGGGACAATGAATTGAAGAAAGATAGAATAAATGTAATGAGAGATGTGATTAGTGACAATTGATTTTGAATGAGGTCTGATGATGATTATGAGATTGAGAGAGAAGATAATGATTAAGTATGATCGAGGTATGATGGGGGTGATAGGAAATGAGTTATGGTGATGACTAATGATGATTATGAATAAGAATAGAGTGAAATGGAGTTGAGAAGGAAGTAAATAATGAAATTAACTTTGAATTGAGATGGAAATGCAGCGGAGTGCTTCCACTTGCCGGAGTAGAGTGATTCCACTTGCCGCAGTAGAGTGATTCTACTTGCTTCTGGATTTGACTACAATGCTGTGGAGTGATTCCACTTGCCGCAATGGAGTGATTCCACTTGCCAAATATACCTGTCTAGGTAGATCCAGTGGAGTGATTCCACTTGCTCCGGACATGTTGGGTTTGGCTGTATAACCGACAGATGAGACTCATCGGCTATAGGACAGGCATACATCATTTACATTTGCTTGACTTATTTGGGTTTGCTACTTGTCATGGCTTGCTTAATTTGTATATCTTATACGACTATATGCTAATTGCTTTACTTGAATTTACTTGTGTATCATTTGTTTGCATTGCTTGTGTTTGAACACATGAGAGATCCCTTATACTGGCGGTAGTGACGCTGAGGGTTGTTTTTGATGAGACAAAATAAGTAATGATTGGGTAGTAAAAATGAATACTGATTGAGATGATTTTGAGCTTGATCGCAGATTTTACAATTCACAAAACGCTGGCAAGTGCCCCGGTCGAATCAAGTAATAACCTCAGTTGAGTGAGGGTCGATCCCACAAGGATTAACAGATTAAGCAAGCAACATCAATCGATTAATCTAGTCAGACTAGCAAATTAAGGTTTTGAACGAGTTTAAGCATGAATAGAAAGTAAACAAAACAATCAGAGAAGCAAACAGTGAGTATGAAGTAATGTATAATTGAGATAGCTAAGGTTTCAGAGATGTTAGTCGTCTGAATTAACATTTTTCACTTTCTATTCTAATCATGCAATGATTCTTTCATGGCAAATCATTAGTAATTATACCCCAAGCCCTAGATGATTCAATTTCTCTTTAACCTAATTAAACGTTAATCCCTTAGTCACTTAATCAAGAAAAGAGTTGAAGAACGTTCACTGATTTATAAAACCACACAATTTATAAGAGTTTAACCTAGTTTATTTTATGTCACCTATCAATACAGTTTCAAAACTTACAAATTATGAGAATCAGTTTTCAAGTTTAATTCAAATGATCACTTTCCCAAGAGATTAAGAAAATTCAAGTTACAGAAGAATTATTTCCCAACATATTCAAACCTTTTGAGATGAAGAACAAAAACTATTTCTTAAAGAGGAATCAATTGCATCAATTAGAAATAGAAAAGTTATTACATTAATCCATAAAACTAACAGATTTCCTAACCTTGACCAAGGAGAATTAGAAACTCATGTTTGTTCTTGAAATCCTTAACAAAATAAAACTGCAAAATGTCGAAGAAGAAGAGAAGAGGGAAGAGACTTCTTCCCTTATATACTAACCCTAAAAGATAGAAAATCAAAATTCAATCTTCTGAATCAAATTCAAAATGAAAAAAATAATCAAATCTTTTCCTAGTTATTTTTCACCAAGAAGATCTCTTCCTTGATTGCTTGTGATCCTTAATAACTACATCATAAATGAGCTGGTAATTGATCTTTCAAAGGGTTGAGAAATTGAAGGACAGAAGGTCTTGGTTTGAGATACTGGAAGAAGCAGTAAGGCCTACGTAGTATATGACCTGTTCCACGTTATACGTGGTATGAAAACTTGGTCTTGGAGTGTCTTCTATGGGCTCACGTACAACATGAAGTAGGCTACATTGTACATGAGCCAATTTTCCTTCAGTTTGGCTTGTTGCTTGCCTTAGTATTGTACGTGGGAAATTCCACGTTATACATGAAAATCAACTTGTGCATATGCATACATGTGTCCATACGCACACTCACGAAAATTTATAATGTTGAGCGTATGCACAGGTGTGTGCGTACGCACATATGCTGCGTACTACGTGAAATTGCCCACGTATTACATGAAATGGAGAATGATAGCTGTTTGTGTGTACGTACATATCATTTTTTTGCCTTCACATAGTACACCAAATTATTCACGTTATACACCACTCACTTTCACTTTCCAGTGAGCTTTCTGTCCTTAATAGAAAGTATTCTGGTTCTAGGGTCTTTCTGTTTCCAGTGACTTTCTGTGCCTCTTTCTATTCTGTTTCCTCCGGTTTTTCTTCTAAAGCTTTCTGTATTCAATCAAATTCAAATAATCAAAATAATATTCATTCTAACCTCAAATTCATTGATTATTTAACAGAAATTCTTAATAAATCGATTGAAATCAAGAGGGAAAAACACTAAATATGCGCACACATCACAACACCAAACTTAAGATCTTGCTTGTCCTCAAAGAAGCAAAGAATCATGGCTTAATCAAAACTTCTTAACCTTATGATACAAGGACAAAAGATTTCAATCTAAATGAGTTTTGTTAAACGTTTCACTTATGCACAATTTAACACAATTGATTATGATCTTTTAAATCTTCTATCCAGATTAGATTATGGAATCCTCTATTGATTTATCACCTTAAAGTAGCTCAGTTACTTTCTTTTCACCATTTAAGTTCAGTAGGTGCTTTGCACCCTGAGCCTACCCGTGACTCTAAATGTTTTGTCTCAAGCTTTTGCTTGCCACAGAAACACCACAAGTACATAGTTGGGGAGCTCTTTGAGCTTATTTATCTTTTCTTTCTTCCCCAACATTGGTGCTCAAAGCCTTTGGATTTTTCATTTTTGGGGAGATGCTTTGCATCTTGAGTTTAACCGTGACTTCTAAATGCTTTGTCTTCAAGCTTTTGGCTTGACACATAAGCACTACAAGCACTTAACTAGGATGCTCTTTGAGCTTATTTTTCTTTCAATTCCCTTAGTCAGTGGTACTCAGCACCTTTGGTTTCTCTTATAACCCCTTTTTCTTACTTATTGTTTCTTATATTGTTGCTTCTTCAAGGTTTTGTCAAGTATAAGGATCCCGTAATAGTCCTCTAGACTAAAACCTCAAGCAATGTGGCTCAGATCATTTGAACATTCTTATTGGTTTTCCAAACTCACTTTGTCATGCTCTTTTATGCCTGTTCTTTTTGTTACTTTCTCAGCACATGACTCTTTACTCACATTTAGGAGCAAGCACAATTATAATTGTGGGTTGTGATGGACATGATATGTACTTGATGATTGAAAATCTTAAATGCATTATATGAGAGAAAAAAAATTAAAACACATGCATATTATTATTAAAAAGGAAGGAAACAACCTTAGTTTTCACTGCCTTTTTCTTCATCATCATCTTCTCCATCATCTTGCATAGCCTCAAAAACTTGATCACGGATTTTACAATCCACAAAACACCAGCAAGTGCACCGGGTTGAATCACGTAATAACCTTAGGTAAGTGAGAGTCAATCCCACAAAGATTAACGGATTAAGCAAGCAAAATCAATCTATTAATCTAGTCAGACTAGCAAATTAAGGTTTTGAATGAGTTTAAGCATAAACAGAAAGTAAACAAAACAAACAGAGAAGCAAACAGTGAGTATGAAGTAATGTATAATTGAGAGAGCTAAGGTTTCAGAGATATTAGTCGTCCGAATTAACACTTTGCACTTTCTATTATAATCATGCAATGATTCTTATATCGCAAATCATTAGTAATTAAATCCCAATCCCTTGGTGATTTAATTTCTCTTTAACCTAATTAAACGCTAATCCCTTAGTCACTTAATCAAGAAAAGAGTTGAAGAACGTTCACTTATTTATAAAACCACACAATTTATAAGAGTTTAACCTAGTTTATTTTATGTCACTTATCAATCTAGTTTCAAAACTTACATATTATGAGAATCAGTTTTCAAGCTTAATTCAATTAATCACTTTTCCAAGAGATTAAGAAAATTCAAGTTAGCGAAGAATTATTTCTCAACATATTCAAACCCTTTGAGATGAAGAACGAAAACTGTTTCTTAAAGAGGAATCAATTGCATCAATTATAAATAGAAAAGTTATTACATTAATCAATAAAACTAACAGAGCTCCTAACCTTAACCGAAGAGAATTAGAAACTCATGCTTGTTCTTGAAATCCTTAACAAAATAAAACTGCAAAGTGCCGAAGAAGAGAAGTGGTCAGAACCCTCTTCCTTTATATACTAACCCTAAAAGATAAAAAAAATCAAAATTCAAACTTTTGAATCAAATACAAAAATCAAAATAGAATCAAATCTTTTTCTAATTATTTTCCACTGAGAAGATCTCTTCCTTGATTGCTTGTGATCCTTAATGACTGCATCGTGAATGAGCTGGTGATTGACCTTTCAAAGGGTTGAGAAATTAAAGGATAGAAGGTCTTAGTTTGAGATACTGGAAGAAGCAGCAAGGCCTATGTAGTACATGACATGTTCCACGTTATACGTGGTACGAAAACTTGGTCCTGGAGTGTCTTCTATGGGCTCACGTACAACGTGAAGTAGGCTACGTTGTACGTGAGCCAATTTTCCTTCAGTTTGGATTGTTTCTTGCCCTAGCGTTGCACGTGGGAAATTCCACGTTATACGTGAAAACCGAGTTGTGCATACACAAACATGTGTGCATACGCACACTCACCAAAATTTACAATGTTGTGTATACACACAGGTGAGTGCATAAGCACATATGCTGCGCACTACATGAAATTGCCCACGTACTATGTGAAATGGTGAATGATAGCTGTTTGTGCGTACGCACATATCCTTTGTTTGCCTTCACGTAGTACACCAAATTGCTCACGTTCTATGCCATTCACTTTCTCTTTCCAGTGAGCTTTCTGTCCTTCACAAAAAGCATTATGCTTCTAGGGGTTTTCTATTTTCAGTGACTTTCTGTGCCTCTTTCTATTCTGTTTCATTTGGTTTTCCTTCTAAAGCTTCCTGTATTCAATCAAATTCAACTAATCAAAGTAATATTCATTCTAACCTCAAATTCATTGATTATTTAACAGAAATTATTAATAAATTGATTGAAATCAAGAAGAAAAACACTAAAGATGCAAACGCAATAGAGCTCCTTGGGTAGATGCAGTGTTTCATCTCACTTGCTCTGGGTGGAGATAATTATGAGTTGATGTGAAATCACTAAATTTGAACTATTTGAGGGCAGTTCTTTTTGGAGTTTATGGAAACTTTGATAAAAGTGAATTAGATTAGCATTCCCTAGAATAGTTGTCTAATCATGGATTAGTGAGAACCTAGGATGGAAATATTGATGCATGGAGCTTAAGATTGCTTAGCGAGTTTCTTATTGCCTTATATTGTATCTATTTGGTATTTTTACCATGTTGGGAACCCATGAGTCGGGGGTTCCCAGGTCGTGCCTAGTGGCTATCTTACGTATTATTATTATTATTATTATTATTATTATTATTATTATTATTATTATTATTATTATTATTATTATTATTATTATTGTATATATATATATATATATATATATATATATATATATATATATATATATATATATTATGTCTTTACTCTAATCTTCCTTAAGTTTTTATTTTATCCCGCTCTTTCGAACACGTTATTATTCGATACGTGTGTGTTCACGCTCGCAATTTTCTTTTACCCTTTTTCAGACTTCTCGTTTCATAATTTCTTCTAATAATATAAGTATTAAAACTCTACCTTGAGTTGTACAACCTTATTATCATTGACTTATGACTCGAGCATAAGGATATGAATGTTAGGGTGTTATATTATGGTATCAGAGCAGTTCGTTTTGTGAGCCTGAAGGATGGATTGCTTATGCTTCAATGCATACTCTGAGTTTGTGCCTGTGCTATTTTGGATATCTAATTCATATGTTTAGTATGAAGTTCATGAGTATACTTTGGAAAATTGAGGTACTTAAGTTGAGATATTGAAACTTATCACTCTTCTACTCCAACTCGACTCCTGGCGACTTTTACCAACAGGAATTCCTCTCTATGAATTCTTTCGCTTTTAACATCATTAACTAAAATTAGGGTTCACTTTAAAGTTTCAAATTCTCATCCTATCGAACTATGCCAAATTTGTATACGTAGTGGGTGTATATAGCGCTCTTTCAGAGTTTATCGACATGGGACATGGCACGAAGTTAAAGGAATAAGGCCATGTGTTGCTTGTCTCACACCCATCCTCCGATTCATGAAGTCACAATGATCATCGATTATGTCTCCTTGATGCGAGACTTAAGGGATGAATATCCTATGAGCGTATAAGGTGGGGCAACCTCTGAATGCATCAACTGCAAACTTAAATCTCTTAAGCTCCTCTATAATAATTTAATACTCACCTATGATCCTCCGTTGGGTGTTCAAACAATTTTTCTAGTTTGGGGGAAGTTTTTCTCAGCTCAGAGTATGGACTTAACAATTCACGATGTAACACTCTAATATTGAAATCCTTATGCTCGAGTCATAAGTCAATGATAATAAGGTGGTACGACTCTCAGGTGGATTTTTAATACATAATTATAAGTATAATTAAAAGGGGTATTAATCGAGAAAGCCTGAAAAGAGTAAAAATAAAATCACGAGGTCAAAACACTCATGTATCGACAATATAACGGAGATAAAGCATGAACCGAGGTGATGTAAAGATAATTCCGTCAAGAAGAATAACATAAAAAAAATATAGATTTAGCCACTAGTTGCGACCCGCAAAGTTTAGGCCGGCTAGGATACAGAATAAAAGCAATTTGACAACAATATCTCCTAATCTCTCCCAAAGGATACATAAGGGCCTCTATAGGCAAGTTTTCAAAAGGATTAAATACATAGCATGAGTTCTTTAAAAACAAAAGTGGAGAGAATCTAAGCAAAATGTAAATAAGAGATCTTAAAGGTCTTCGCTATCTTTCAAACAAACCACAGCTCACTACCGAGCATCTGGACCTGCATTTGAAAAATAAGAGATATATACGGTAACCCCTGACCCATGGGTTCCCAGTACGGTAAAAGTGCCAAATAAATACAATGCACTATAATAAAAACTCACTAAGCATCCTAAACTTCCTTTATTCATTTATTCATCATTTCATCTTAGATTCTCACTAATCCATGAATTAGGCAACTATTCTAGGGAATACTAAGTCTAGTTAACTCTTCATGTTTCCAAACCTCTTAACACTCAAATAAGAATAAACTATAACCAGTACCTCAAACTCGATACTTCAATATTAATAGTCTCATTCTCTACCTGGAGTAAGTGAAATCACTTCACTGTGTCTACCCAGGGAGCTCAAATTATCTCATTTAATAGCCATTATCAGTATTCAATTATATCATCAACTCATCTCATCAAGAACAGCCATCAGCCTCAACCGACATCAGCATGAGGGACTGAAGTTAGGATTTTTGCCAGTAAAGAAGTTCATAAAAATAGTCGTGTTGTAGATGTAGTCTCTAAACCAACAGAAATTCCTTCGTACAAACGTTTTGGGTGTCACAAGTAACAAACCCCTTTTAAAATTGTTAACCGAGTATTCAAACCTCGGGTCGTCTTCTCAAGGAACTGCAAGGAAGTATGTTCTTATTATTGGCTATAAAGGTTGTAATCGGGGTTTAGAAGGTGAGAAGCAAGTGATTTGAATGACAAGTAAAGTAAATGGCAATTAAAACAAATAAATACTGTAAAGCAACTTTTGGCAAGGTAAGAGGAATTGGAAGTCCAACTTAGTTATCTCTCTCAACAATAATAAAAGTTGAATCTAAATTCCACTTAATTAACATTTACTAAAGTAAATGAAAGTCAAGGGACTAATTAGTTTGACCTTCTAGTCCTATTTATTTCCTAAGAAAAATTTGGGATTATTGAAGTTCAGTTCAATTAACAAGATAGTGATTATCAGTTATGTTGAGTTTGATAATGTTGAGTTACTGATTTCTTAACCAATACCAAAAGGGAAAAAAGTAAAATTGCTAGAATAAAAATGTCCTTAGATAGAAGGCAATGGTAACACAAATTAAAGAGAAAGCAATCAATAACTGAAATACCTCAAATAATCATTAATTCAAATAACAATCTGTAACATGGAATAATTCATAAGCCAATTGGGCAACATCTGTAGATACGAATAAAAGAATTAAAGTAAAAGTAGCATAGAAACACAAATTAAAGAAAATATTAAACCTGGATCGAGAGTTACTCTTAAAAACTAAGAGAAGTCCTAAATCCTAATCCTAATCCTAATCCTAAGAGAGAAAGGAGAGAATCTCCTTCTCTAAACTAAATCTAAATCATGGAAAGTAATAAAATTGCGAGCTCTCTTTGAATGGATGCATTCCCCCACTTTATAGCCTCTAGTCTATGTGTTCTGCACTTGGATTTAGGCCAAAAAAGGCTTCAGAATCCGCTTTGAGCGTACTCTGTAAATTCTGATACGTGGCCTCTGTCACGCGTCCGCGTGGGTCACGCAGTCGCGTCATCTGGAGTTTTCCTTGCCACGCGATCGCGTCAGTCATGCGTCCGCGTCGTATGCGTTCTACTTAAGGTGCGCGGTCGCGTCAGTCATGCGGCCGCGTCGCTGCTTCTTCGCTTCTGGCACGCGATCGCGTCGTCCATGCGATCGCGTGGATACCAGTTTCTTCAAAACTCCGTTTCGCACTTTTCCTTCCATTTTTGTACGTTTCCTTTTCCATCCTTTAAGCCATTCTGCCTTAGAAAATCTGAAACTACTCAACACACTAATCACGGCATCGAATGGAAGTAAAGGTAATTAAAATAATTGATTTTAAAGCTTAGGAAACATGTTTTTCACATACATCACATAATAAGGAAGGGAAAGTAAAACTATTCAATTAATATGAATAAGTGGGTGAAGGCTTGAATAAATCATTCAAACTAAGCACAAAATAACTCATGAAATATGGGTTTATCAACCTCCCCACACTTAAACAATAGCATGTCCTCATGCTAAATCCAAGGTAAAGAATAAGGTAAGGTTAAAGTGGTGGAATGTTATGCAATGCAACCTATTCTAAATGCATCTACCTAAATGATTCATGCAATTCCAATTTATCTACTCATATATAAAGCTTACATGTAGTCAAATTAATTCACATTCTCAAGGAGTATATATATATATATATATATATATATATATATATATAGCCAACCCTTAAATAATAAAGCATTTTAGCAAATGAGATGGGGAATAAAAATATTGTACAAACTTGCAAAACAATTAGTAAATTAAAGTACAGATATATGTTGATGAGATATTGAACCCTCACTGGATTTTGTGTTTACCCTCTAGTCACTCAGTGTTTATTGGGTTTATTCACTCTACTTTTTCTTTTTATTCTTACTTTCTATAACTTTATTCTTCATCTAACCAATCAACAATTATAGAGTACAGTCATACCAAAAGTCATGAGGTCTTTAATTAAGGTTGTAATGGGGCCAAGGTAAAGGTAAGGATATATGTATAAGGCTAAGTGAGCTAATAAGTGAATCCTTAATTAGACTAAGATCTCACCTAACATACATATTTAATAGAACAAAACTTCTTTACCAATTTTCCCATATTATCCCACTTGTTGTTACATGCTCATGTTTCAATTTTATTTTTATTTTTATCCCATGTGCATTGCTTTTAATTTGCATTGGGGAATTCTTTTGTATCCCCTTTTTATTAAATGCTGAAAAATAACTTTTTTTTAATGCACATGGTAATTGAATCACTTTGATTTCTCATGAGCATGCTTCCCAAATTTTATTCTATTTCTTTTAACTTTTCTACCCTTTTGTTTCTATCATCCATGCTCCCAATAGGTTTCCCACATTTTAATCTATTTATAATTTTCTATCTTAAGCTAACCAAGGATTCAACTTAGGATTTTATTTTGTTTTTCTGCTTAAGGCTAGTAGTGTGGCTAAATAGAATAAAAGAGATTTTAAAGGCTCAAGGGGGCTACCAAGGGTGATGTGAAAGGTGGGTTATTTTGGGGTAAGTGAGCTAAAATCAAATGATGGCCTTAATCATTCTTTTGGTATGTATCTAGATTCTATAATTGGACATATAGATTAAAGCAAAGTAAAGAACATCAGAATAAAAAGAAGCAAAACACACAGGAATGAAATTATGGTTTGAATGCAACCATACAATTAAGCTCAAGACTCACAGGCTGTGTCTTCTCTAACTCAAGCATCATATATCATTCATATATGTTATGCAGGTTTAGTTAAAAATTCCCATTATTCTCATAAAAAAATTATTTATGGTAGCCTTTAAAGTTTTGATGTTCCTCCTTGATGAAATGTTGTCAACTTAACTATATGATGTAATGCTATATATACAAGGTTTATGGATTTAAATCTGTTATGTTCAATTTCCTAGCTTACTTCCTTTTTCAATTTAACTATGTTATCTTATGCTAAAAAGGGTAAAATATACTAATTAATCCACTAATAAGTCATAATTGCAAACTAAACTAAATAACTAAAAATATGAACTAAAAATGCAAAATGCAGAAATAGAGTAAAAATACATAAAAGTAGCAATGTATAAGTACTCAGAAAATAACAGTAAAAAGAAAAATACAGAAAAATATCCAAAATAAAAGAAAAAAGAGATGTAGTGGTTCACCAAAATAAAATGGCAGAGATGGCGACCTCCCCACACTTAAAGTGAAGCATCGTCCCTGATGCTCAATCAAGCCAGGTGTGAAGGGGTGTCATCACTGGTAGGGATGGTAGCTAGAGGCTCTGTGGTGGTGGTGGGCTGAGGGTCTGGCTGCTGTAGAGGTGGTGCTGACTGGATTGGGATCTCCGGATCTGCAGCCTCGATCTGATGCGTAACCTCCTGATGTGGGGCAGCCTGCTCTGTGTCTGCCTGCTGATGGGTCTCCTCCTGGAAGTGAGTCTCCTCCTCGTGCTCATCCTCCTCCTCCTTTGATGGCTCTGATGGTGTGTCGGGCTCGGAGGGGATGTCGCCACCCTGTCGGATCATCAGCTTCAGATGCGAATAGCGTCACTGGCTGCGACGCTCCAATCTCTCGTACCGGCGTCGGTTACGGCGCTCCATCTGATCAAGCTGTCGGAATAGGCGGTGCACGAGGCGATATATGGGCTCAGAGGTAGATGGAGGTGCAGTGGTGGCAGCAAGGGCAGCAGGGGCAGCCGTGGATGAAGAGGGTCCAGTAGACGATGGGGCTGTCTCATCAGTAGCAGGGAAGGGTGGTGGTCTGGAGCCCAAAGCTAGGAAGCTCCTGCTGTGAGGAATGATCTTCCTGCAGTCCGCCGCTGGTGGTCTCTCATCGGCATCCTCCCATGACACGTCAGCTCGACGGCCTAGCTGTGTAACCAGATATGGAAAAGGGAGGGTGCCTCGGACGTGGACCCTAGCCATATAATGCCAGATAAAGCATGGTAGATAAAGGTCTTTACCCTCCATCACACACCATAGGAGGGTGATCATAGCAGCTGGGATCTCCGTCTCATGAGTACTCGGCATGACATAGTTGCTCAAGATCTGATGCCATAACCGAGCCTCATCATTTAAGTACGCCCTCTTGATCCCTCTAGGCATGGTGGTGTCCTGACCCATTTCCCAAGGAACAGTCGGGTCGAGAGCTATCCGTGCCTTTACAGCATCCCAATCAAACTGCATCAGGCGCATGTCCTCCTCAGCCTTTGAATAACCATCAGGCTGATCGGACTTGGCTGGGAGCTGGAGAATGTCCTCTAAGGCCTCCTCAGTGACTAGAATTTGTTTTCCTCTCAGGTTTACTGCATCGAGGGTGGTGATGTAGTAGTTGCAGTAGAATTCTCGGACCCAAGATGCATTGACCTCTGTCAGTACTCTCTCCAGAAAGAACCAGCCTCTTTGCTTGATTTGCTCAGTGGTGTACTGCTGGAGTGCTTCTGGAATCCTCAGAGTTCTCTCCAGGTATAGATTCCTAGAGTTTGCAAATGCCGTATACTTCAGCTCACAGTACCGGTTTGCAAATTTTATTGGATCATTTGCAGGGAGCAGCTGGTCAGCTTTTTCCTGCTGTGTAAAGTTCTTCTCCCGCCATGAGTAATCATGCATTAGGTCAATGATGGACTGGGAGGAATCTCCTCTCTTGCGCTTGCCAGTAGCCTTGCCTTTTCCTTTCCTCTGCGAGGCAGACATCCTGAAAAATGGGAAACCAGGATATGGATAAAAATAGGAAAGCAAATAGGCAATTTAAATAAAGAAAACTCAAAGCGGCAAAGGAGAATGGGAAATAGGTAAATGAGTTAAGTAATGGTATATTAAGGATTGTATAGTAGTTTAAATGTTTGAAAGGAAGAATTTACAATCCAAAATGTATTAGAATCCAAGTTAAATAGAAAAAATTGTCATTATGCCATGCTTAGAAAGTTAGAGGAAAGTGAAAAATCAGAAAAGAGATTCTAAAAGGTTAGTATGGTTAGAATTTGAAAAAGAAGTTAGTAAATTAAAATTAGTGAGTCAGTAAAATGCGGGTTAAAGTAAGTGGCATAAAGAAAATAGTCCATGTAACAAGGATTCATAATTATGACTGGAAATAACTCATAACTGAACAAGGAAAACAGGGTGATGTTGATTCTAATAGATATAAAGAAAGCAAGAATTGGAATCAGAATATCACAGATGCAGTTTATAAACCAGGAAATCAAAAAGGATAAGAAAGTCTGCCATAGCATTCATGAAGTGGTTTGGGTAAAGCAGAGGACAACAGATTTCAGATTGTCAAACCAAAACATGAATGAAAATAATTCACAAAAAATTTGGGCAGCATTCCGGCTAAAGTTGGATTGTCCCGGAAAATAAACAGCAAACAAGGCAGTTCATATGAATTAAAAAAACTTGCTGCAGTTACTTATAATTAATAGAACCAGGAAAATTCAGAGTAACAAGCAGCAAATGCAGGAAATCACAGCATATGAACAAGGTCACAGGGACAGCAGAATTGCAGTTTTGATAAAACAGAAGCATGAACAGTGCAAGTAAACAGACCTAGATCCACTAACCACAGCCTAAGCTACCTAACAACCTAAAAAGCCACTACAGCATGCATATCTATCTATCCTAATTATGAACAAAAATAGAAAAAAGTTGTAAAATAACTGCGACGGACAGAAAGGCGGCGTTCATCGGAACCTGGTAGGCGTGAGGAGTAGAACGGGGTAAGAAAGCGGCTGGGTGGTGGCTGCGGCAGCGTCTGGCGCGGTAGAGGGGTACGGCGGCGCGGTGGCGGCTGAGGGGGCAGTCGAGACGGGGGTAATGGGGATAGGGTTTAGGGTAATTAATAGAGGAAGGGAGGGGGGGTTGCGTGTGGGTGGCGGAGGGGGCGCGGCTGGGTTGGGTGCGGCGGTGTGAGGTGGGCAGTGGCGGAAGGAAGTGGCGGAGAAGGAGGGAGAAAGAGGAAGAAGGAGAAAGAGGAAGAGAAAAGGGGTGGGGGTGGTACGGCGGCGGTGTCTGGGCGGTTGACGGCATCGGCGGGGGTCGGAGATGGTGGTTGGGTGGTGGTGCGGTGGTGGCTGGGGTTTGGAGGAGGGGAGAAGAAAGGGTTGGGGTTCAGGGGGGTGGTGGCGCGAAAATAGGGTTCGCGTGATCTGGGGGGGTTTAAATTGGAATCCACGCGGCCGCAAGGGGCACACGGTCGCGTGGTGGGGGTGAAAATGGGGGTGACGCGATCGTGTAGGTCGTGCGATCGCGTGAGAGGGGTAGGGGAGGGGTGATGCGATCGCGTGGGTCGCGCGATCGCGTCGCTGGAAATTGTGCTAAACGCACGACTCCAGCACCGTTTCAGCGCAACTCTCTGTCTCCTTCTGGGGTGATGTGCAATCCATGCGACGCGATCGCGTCGCTCACGCGGTCGCGTGGGATTGGTATTGTGCAAGTGACGCGATCGCATGGGGCATGCGATCGCGTGGGCCAATTTGTGCAAAACGCACAAGGGCCGCACGATTCCAGCCTAACTTTCTGGACGTTGGATATTTACACCGATCTCCAGGTCATGCGGCCGCGTGGATGACGCGGTCGCATGGATAGTGTTTTCGCCATATGACGCAATCGCATGGGGCATGCGGTCGCGTCGTGCATCCCCTTTTTTTTTTACTGAATGCAGGATGCAATGCTTAATGTGAATGTTATGCATGATTCCAGGTTCAATAAAATAAAAATAAAATTCAAAAACAAACAAAACGAAATAAAATTAAAATTGCAAAAAGGAACGATCATACCATGGTGGGTTGTCTCCCACCTAGCACTTTTAGTTAAAGTCCTTAAGTTGGACATTGGAAGGGCTTCCTGTTATGGTGGCTTGTGTTTAAATTCATCCAGAAATCTCCACCAGTGCTTGGAATGCTAATAGCCTCCGTGGTCCCATACTGGGCATGTAAAGCTTCCGAGCAGCTTCAGACAAATTTTCAGGCTCCCGGGGTGACGAATGTCAGAATAGATTCCAGGATCCCAAGCTTTGCTATTAAATCCGCCTCCGTCTTGATCTATATGTTTCCATCCGGGCGGTTTAAAAAGTAGAATCTCACCATGGTGACCAAACGTTCTCCACGATCCATGCAATTGAGCATGATACCAATCCGTGTACTTCGAGGTGAAGCGTGGAACCTTATTGAACCTTGTGCACCAGCTCTGAGTACGAGCCGTTTCCCTCTTACTCTTAAAGCCGCAAAGAGCTCTAAGCTGGCCATCTGTTTCAAGCAAACCATATTCAAGTGAATAAGTAAAGTTATAGGTTAAGTATTGTACCCACTTGAAGCTTGTATTAGGTGGTAATGGCCTTGGGTTAGGTGTTTCTGGTGGTTCTGTAAGTTCTACTCCCTTGTGCTCTCCTGTGAATTTCTCCACTTCCTTGCAAGAGTCTTCAAATGTAGTATCACCCTGGTCAAAGTCTTCTATGTCTTCCTCATCACTCGAGTCATAGATTGGAGGTTGAGAGAAATCTACCTCTGCATCATCTTCGTATTCATCTGGGGAAGATCCTTCGATCTCAGAGAATTCACTTGCGGATGCAAGTTCATTACTAAGAGAGCTAGACTTGTGACTATCATCATCAAGGGAATTTGTGTCCTGGGTTATTCCGTCTGATTCTTCATAAACAACTTGCCCTGGAGATTGTACAATATCTTCCTTAGCATCAACTGTTGCGTCCTTGACGGAGTTCTCCTCAGTTCTGGATTCCCATGGAGGTTCAGCATCTCCTAGATCTTCAACCAACTCTTCTTCTTGAACAATGACAGCTTCTTCTACTTGTTCTAGTACGAATTCATTCTCTGTCTTGTCCACTGGAGTTTCTGGTATCTCCTTCATGCTACGCTCTTTGTTAGACTGTTCACATGGGGCTGTGGCTGATCCTTGTGTATTTGAGCACCTAAAAACCCATTGAATTATTGTTTGCTTCATTTGTCGAATGGTTGTTTGAAGTTTATTTACTGTTTCCTTTAGGTGAACCTCTGCTTCTCGGGTTGCCGGACTTGGGCATGATACAAAGGAAAGTGGTGGTGATTGGGAGTGATTGGATTGGTACTGGGGTAAGGAAGGATCATATGGTGGCGAATGGTGAAGAGAAGCTTGTGAGTGTGGTGGTTCGACGTTATGTTGAAAGGATGGTTTATATGCACGGGGTGGGGCTTGTTGGTAGTTACAAGGTTGTCCACCATATCTTTCAGCTGGGTATGCACGGTAGAATGGTCTTTGTCCAGGATATCTCGGAGGGTGTTGCTGCCTAAAGGGTTGATTAGATCCTCTTGGCTCCATCCATCCTTGATTGGTCTGACCTTGATGCATATTCCTGCTGTAACTTCTATTTCCTTCAACAAAGTTAGAACCAAACTCAAAGCGAGAGGGGTGAGAGTTCATGGTAGCAAATAGAGATAAAAAGGAAAAACAAAAATAAATAAACAAGTAAAAGAAAAATATTTACAATAACCAATAATAAGGCACACGTTAGCAGTTCCCCGGCAACGGCGCCATTTTGACGTTAGGATTTTTGCCAGTAAAGAAGTTCATAAAAATAGTCGCGTTGTAGATGTAGTCTCTAAACCAACAGAAATCCCTTCGTACAAACGTTTTGGGTGTCATAAGTAACAAACCCCTTTTAAAATTGTTAACCGAGTATTCAAACCTCGGGTCGTCTTCTCAAGGAACTGCAAGGAAGTATGTTCTTATTATTGGCTATAAAGGTTGTAATCGGGGTTTAGAAGGTGAGAAGCAAGTGATTTGAATGACAAATAAAGTAAATGGAAATTAAAACAAATAAATACTGTAAAGTAACTTTTGGCAAGGTAAAAGGAATTGGAAGTCCAACTTAGTTATCTCTCTCAACAATAATGAAAGTTGAATCTAAATTCCACTTAGTTAACCTTTACTAAAGTAAAGGAAAGTCAAGGGACTAATTAGTTTGACCTTCGAGTCCTATTTATTTCCTAAGAAAAAGTTAGGATTATTGAAGTTTAGTTCAATTAGCAAGATAGCGATTATCAGTTATGTTGAGTTTGATAATGTTGAGTTACTGATTTCTTAACCAATACCAAAAGGGGAAAAAGTAAAATTGCTAGAATAAAAATGTCCTTAGATGGAAGGCAATGGTAACACAAATTAAAGAGAAATCAATCAATAACTGAAATACCTCAAATAATCATTAATTCAAATAACAATCTGTAACATGGAATAATTCATAAGCCAATTGGGCAGCATCTGTAGATACGAATAAAAGCATTAAAGTAAAAGTAGCATAGAAACACAAATTAAAGTAAATATTAAACCTGGATCGAGAGTCACTCTTAAAAACTAAGAGAAGTCCTAAATCCTAATCCTAATCCTAATCCTAAGAGAGAAAGGAGAGAATATCCTTCTCAAAACTAAATCTAAATCATGGAAAGTAATAAAATTGCGAGCTCTCTTTGAATGGATGCATTCCCCCACTTTATAGCCTCTAGTCTATGTGTTCTGCACTTGGATTTGGGCCAAAAAAGGCTTTAGAATCCGCTTTGAGCGTATTCTGTAAATTCTGATACGTGGCCTCTGTCACGCGTCCGCGTGGGTCACGCGGTCGCGTCATCTGGAGTTTTCCTTGCCACGCGATCGCGTCAGTCACGCGTCCGCGTCGTATGCGTTCTACTTAAGGTGCGCGGTCGCGTCAGTCATGCGGCCGCGTCGCTGCTTCTTCGCTTCTGGCACGCGATCGCGTGGATACCAGTTTCTTCAAAACTCCGTTTCGCACTTTACCTTCCATTTTTGTACGTTTCCTTTTCCATCCTTTAAGCCATTCTTCCTTAGAAAATCTGAAACTACTCAACACACTAATCACGGCATTTGAATGGAAGTAAAGGTAATTAAAATAATTGATTTTAAAGCTTAGGAAACATGTTTTTCACATACATCATATAATAAGGAAGGGAAAGTAAAACCATGAAATTAATATGAATAAATGGGTGAAGGCTTGAATAAATCATTCAAACTAAGCACAAAATAACTCATGAAATATGGGTTTATCAGGGACCTCTCAGTTGTACAAACACAAGCAATACAGACAAGTAATACACAATTAAGATACAAATAGAACAAGTAGCATATGGTTAGGTAATATAGCATATATGATTTAGCAATCCAAATCAATAGGCAAACCCATGCAAGTCAAACATATGCAAATGATGAATGCCTGCCCTATGGCCAATGATATCATCTGTTGGTTAATAGCCAACCCGACATGTCCGGTAGCTAACTCGGACATAGTTCTCTCTGCTGTATACTCGCTATATAGCATAGCCTCGCAGGGTGAGTGCCCTGTACACTTCGCAGAGTTAATACTCTGTATATCTCAAAGGGTGAGTGCCCTATGCACCTCGCAGACAGATGGAAAAAATCTCGCAGGGTTGAGTGCCCTACGCACCTCGCAGAGTTAAGTGCTCTGTACACCTCGCAGGCTTTAAACTTGTATCTCTTCTTAAACTCTTTATTCGTCTCCCAGGGTGAGTGCCATGTACACCTCGCAGGCTTTAAACCTCTATCTCTTCTTAAACTTATTATTCGTCTCGCAGGGTGAGTGCCTTGTACACCTCGCAAACTTTAAACATGTATCTCTTCTTAACTCATTATTCGTCTCGCAGGGTGAGTGCCCTGTACACCTCGCAGGCTTCAAACCTGTATCTATTTATTTATAACCACAATAACTAGGGGGATTCTCAACCCCAACTCCTCTATTCATCCCATGATATAGTGCCCGTTACACTTATCAAACCTCATCACTTCAGAACCTCCACTTATGCCATTCTCATCATAATTCAACCCACACTTAGTGCGTTCATCAAAAGTTCAAGCCACATTTAGTTCCCTTTCACTTTAATTCATTAACTCACTCTTTGAGCCTTGTTTTTAGCTCCTCTATACTTAATTTTACCGGCTCTATAATCTTATCAATGTTCATAAAGGTTTGGGAGGCCAAAAGAATGGTTGAAATACATAAAATACACTCTTCAAAATCTGTGAATCTCGCGTACGCATGCAGGTAGCTCGCGTACGCAAGCAATGAAAATTGGGGGTGTCGCGTACACGATATTTAGTCGTGTACGCGAATGGTGAAGACAGAAATGTTTGCTCGCGTCGTGTACCACCTTCCGCGTACACGAGACTTCGATTTTTGCACTCCCGCGTACACGTGCCTCCTTCTGCGTATGCGAGACCACTGGAATGAGCCCAGTGCTCGCGTCACATGGCACCCTCACGTATGCTAGTCTTGCAGAAAAGGTAAAAGCTGCTAAGTGTTAAAAACCAGTTTTTGACCCCAATTTTCAAAGTTTCATAACTTTTTCTACAAAATTCCTTTTTCAACCATTCTTTAACCGTTGGAAAGATCGTTGAATGAACTTTCTAAAATTCCAATTTGAATAATTCCTAACTCCGACGACCGAGTTATGGACCGCCGAAGTTGGTCAAAATTCAGTTTTCACCTAAAAACAGAAATCACCAAATTTTTCAAGGTTCACAAGCCAAATTCATTTTCACTCATCAAATTGACCACAACCTAACCACATTCACATATTTACACTCAAACAAATCCAAACCTACCTCATCTACACAATTTCACTCAAAACTATCAAATTCCACACCTCAATTGCTCAAACCTTATTATTCAACAATCAAATCAATTATTCACACACTCAATATCTAAAATCCATACAATCTCTTATATCATCACATAATACACACATCAACTCACCTTCCTTACCTCTTTCGGTCTTCGGCCCAAAGTTCACGGCCTCAGGCCCAACATCCATTCAATTTAACATAATAAATTCATCAACATATCGTCATTAACCAATTTCTCAAATCCACAACATACTAAACATACCCATTCACACAAAACTCATTCCAAATCATTAATTTCCACCTCATAATATCTATACATATCAATTCCAATCAAGGCACACAATCCAAACCTAATCCTAGGGGCATCTAGCCTAGGAATTCATATCACACCACACGGTACTTAAATAAAACTTAAACCGTACCTCTTGGAAGTTGATGAGCGGATATTTTATACACTTTTTTGCATCATTTTCTTATAGTTTTTAGTATGTTTTGATTAGTTTTTACTAAGTTTTCTTAGGTTTTAGTGTTAAATTCACATTTTTGGATTCAACTATGAGTTCTTTTGTTTTTGTGCAATTTTAGGTAATTTCTGGCTGAAATTGAGGAGCTGGAGCAAAAGTCTGATTCAGAGACAGAGAAAGCACTGCAGATGCTGTCTGGATCTGACCTCCTTGCACTTGGAAGAGCTTTTCTGGAGCTACAGAAGTTCCAATAGAGTGTTCTTAATGGCTATAGAAAGCTGACTTCTAGAGCTTTCCAGCAATGTTTAATAGTCCATACTTTGCTTCGGATTAGAAAGCCCAAAACTGGCGTCCAATGCCAGCTACCTGCCCCCTTCTAGGCGTCCAGCGCCCACAGAGCAGAGTCCAGCATCCAAACACCCAGAGAGAACCCCCTGGCCAGTGTTCAACACCCTAGGAGCCTCATAGCACATGGATCTCATCAAAGCTCAACCCAGACACTCACCAAGTGGGCCCTAGAAGTGGATTTTGGCACTAGAAAGACTGTTTTACCCTTACTAGTCATTTGTTTAGTATTTAAGGGATTATAATTTATGTTATTCAGGGGATTGAGACTTTTACAGAGCATATTTTTGTTTATCACTTTGTATTTCCTTTCAGTATGAGTTTCTAAACCTCCTAGGTTGAGGGGAGGAGCCCTGCTGAGTCCAATGAATTAATAAAAGTATTACTGTTTCTCTTCGATCCGTGTGTGATTAATTCTAAGATGTATATTCGTACTTCAATATGGTGAATAGGATGATCAGTGACAATCAGATCTGTTCATCATACTAAGACGAACGTGCCTGACAAACACTCGCATCTACTTGGGGTCGTGTGAATACTTCAGTGGAAAGCACGCACCACCAACTTGAATTATACATCTCTCAGACAGCTAATCCACGACTTCATTGGGGACTTCTCGAGACACCAGTTCAGCCGATTTACGGGGAGATTAAGGCCTCCGTGGTAGAGGCTAGAACCCAAAGATGCAGCATTTTCTGATCCGAAAGATCTGACCTTGTCTGTGGCGTTTTGAGTAGGATCATTAAGGAGAATGGACTGTACGCGCTTCACCCTCAAGTAGAGATAGATCCACACTAACCCTGAGGTTCAGATCCGGAGGAGTATTGATGACCTCTCAATAAAGGCGCCAATCACTTACAGCCTGCCATTGAAGAGATCACTCACAAGCAAAGAAGACAGTAATACCAGAGTAAACTCAGAAAGACAATGCAACTCCAATCCTTTACCTTATTCCTATTACTGAATCTCACAAATACAAATTATGAATAGGTTGCCCTTACATCAATCCAACTAATTTTTGATTTCTCCTGACTAAGACCTGCAAGATAATCATAGCTTGCTTCAAACCACAATCCTCGTGGGATCAATCCTGACTCGCTCAGGTATTACTTGGATGACCCAGTGCACTTGCTGGTACAACAGTACGTAGGTGTGGGGATTCGTGCTACCATAAGTAAAATTTAAGCTCTCACTTGGGAGTCTCCTGATAAACCCCAATTTTGTGGTTTATCTTGTGCTTAATTTGGGGGATTTTATCACCTTTTCTCATATTTATTCAATGAAATAGCATGGTTTTGCAATTCTCCCTTGATTTGTGCTTAAATGTGAAAACATGCTTTTTAGGCCTTAAAATAGCTAAATTTAATTCACTTTAATTCCATTCAATGCCTTGATATGTTTGTTAAGTGGTTTCAGGTTTAGAAGGCAAGTATTGGATGGAAGAAGTGAGAAGAAAAGCATGCAAAGTGGGAGAACTCATGAAGAAATGAAGGAACCGTAAAGCTATCAAGCCTGACCTCTTTACACTCAATCAACCATAACTTGAGCTATAGAAGTCTAAATGAGGCAGTTTCAGTTACGTTGGGAAGCTAACATTCGGGGCTTCAAAATGATATAAAATTTGCTATAGTTGTTTCGCATCCAAAGGCACGCATACGCACTGTACGCGTGCGCGCCGATGCTGCACATGGCCCACTAAAGATGAAATCGCTGGGGGCGATTTCTGAAGCACTTTGGGCCCAATCCAACTCATTTCTGATGCTATTTCATGCAGAATTCAAGCTTGGGCAAGGGGAGAGCAATTTTTTTGGTAGCTTAGCATCATGTAGGTTAGTTTCTAGAGAGAGAAGCTCCCTCTTCTCTCTAGAATTAGGGTTCTTAGGACATTTCCATCTTAGATCTAGGCCAATTTTCATGTTCTCATCTTGTTTCTTTCATAATTTCTTGTTTCTACTACTCTATTCTTCTTAGTTCTCTTGTCAATTTTACTTTTATGTCTCTTTTATGTTTATGAATGCTCATGTTGGATTTTGTTTACATTTAATGAAATTTAATGTTTGATGTTCTTTTATTGATAATTTGAGTTGTTGATTTACTTTCCTTACAATTAGTAGTTGGTAGATTTATTATTCTTGCATTTTTACTATGCTTTCCTTTTATGCCTTCCAAGTATTTGATAAAATGCTTGGTTGGGCTTTAGAGTAGATTTTGAGCATTCTTGGCTTGGGAAGAGTAATTGGGAAATCTTGAGTCATTAATACCCAATTTAGATTGGTGATCTAGAGTTGTTAGTTAATATGATTTCCATTAACTCTAATCTCTTGCTAATTCCATTAGTGAGTTGATTAGGACATTTGGATTGAGGTTAACTAGTCTTGTTTAACTTTCTCTAATGGAAGATAACTTACACCTTCTTCCAACATTGGGGATGACGAAATAAGATAAATTCTTGTTAAGTATTATTATGATTAATGACTAGGATAGAAAGCCTATGATCTCAAACCTTGCCATGAATGTCTCTCTTTATTAATTGCTTCTCTTTATTAGTTGTCTTCTTTAAATACTTGCTTGATTTACTTTCTTGTCATTTATATTTTCTTGTCCTCATATAAATCAAACCCCCTTTTTTCCCTCATAGCCAATAATTGAGCACTTCATTTCAATTCCTCGTGAGACGACCCCGAGTCTAAATACTTCGGTTAATTCTTATTTGGGGTTTGTTCTTTGTGACAACCAAAATTTTTTATGTGAAAATTGTTTGTTGGTTTGGAGCTATGCTTACAACGAAGTAATTCTTTCTATAAGAAGAAAATCTAGATCATCGAGCAAATCTCTCAATCAAAATGGTGCCGTTGCCGGGGAGTTGCAATAGTGTTATATTATTAGCTATTGTGAATATGTGAATATGTTTGCCTTTTGTTTGTTTGTTAGTTTTTGTTAGGTTTAGGACTTTGTTCTCATTTTTGTTAGTTTTTATTTTTATTTGCTATTATGAATTCTCAACACTTTGGCTATGAGTTTGGCTTGAATTATGTTGTAGGTAATGGGAACTACAATGAGGATGTGCATCAAGGATGGAACAATCAAAGATGGGAGGAGCCTTAAGGGATTGATCAACCTTATTGGCAACAACCCCCTCCGGTTTCTTATGGGTATAATTCTAATCCTAATGCATATCAATCTAATGGATGTGGTGACCCTTATTGTGATTGTCAACAACCACCACCACATACCTATGAACCACCCCCTCAATATGACTTTGAACCACCTTACTCACAAGCTCCTTTTTACCAAACACCTCCATATGACCCCAACCCATATCCACCATACCAACCACCTTGTGAACCATATGAACCATATGAAGAACCACCCCAATTCAACCCCCAATACCCTCAAGAACCACCACCTCCATGTTATTACCAAGATGACACACCTCCAATGTATGAGAACTCTCAATCACAAGATGAATCACCTCCCACATTTGAAAAAATCATGGCTCAGTTTGCTAATATTACCGCTATCTTGGAATCATTGGACTCATGCAACAAGTAAAGCATCTCCACGGATGAATGTGAGAAATCAACCGATGAAAGGAGCATGAAGGAGATTTTAGAATCTCAACATGAGGATAAGGAGATGGGGTATGTCTTGCAACAAGTGGAGAGTGAAGAGATTGTTAATGAAGAAGAAGTGGTTGAAGAGCTAGGTAAAGTTGAACAAGAGGTGGATTCTAAGTTTGAGAACATTTCCACATCAAGTGGTATTGTTAATGATTTTGTGGAAGTTGTTGAACCTTCTTCCAATGAGCTTGAATTTGATGTTAAGGAAGGTGCGCAACCTCCTAAGCATATAATGAATGATGAAGAATTAGAAGAAGGTGAGCAAATAATAATTCTTCCTCTTGGATATGAGCCCACACCAACACATGATCCTTTGGTATTTGAGGAATCTTCCCCTATTGATATTGACGTAAATGTTGAGATAAATTCCACATTACCTCCATGTTATGACATGAAGAGTGGGGAAGAGCTAGAAGAAGTTGGTGAAGAGGCGGTTGAATGTGAAGAACTTTGTCAAGAGGAAGAGCTTGAAGTTGAAGAAGCTTGCCAAGAGGTGGAGGTAGTCAAGAAAGAGCACAAGGGAGTAGACCTCGCATTGTCTAAGTGTGGGGAGGTTCCCCTTCCTAAGTCACCATCATCCAATACAACATTCAAGTGGGTAAAATTTCTATCCCTAAGCTTTACTTTCTCACTTGAATATGGTTTGATTGAAAATGATGGTCAACTTAGAGCTCTTTGTGGAGTTAAGAGTAGGAGAGAGTTGTGTAGTGGTTGGAAACATCACTTTAGGTTCATGATGGTTGCATGCTCAAAGTTGAATGGCAAAGGTTGGTGTAAAACCCAATTGCATGGGTCTAGGAGAATGTTTGGATGCTTAATTGAGAATTCACAAGCCTTGTCACCCAAATTTAACTATGGTAGTCAACGGGAAGATGGGTGCAAGAACAAGGTTTGGGACCCCAGTATTCATTTCAACAATCAGAACTCTTGGGGCCCTGCCATCTACCTAAGCTTACTTGAAGGCCTTGTGCGCCTAATTTGGGATCCCAGTGGACATTGGAGATGCAAACAATGGTGGGGATTCAAGGATGAATTCAACCATAAACCACCCTAGCAAGGACCCCCACCAAATGTCCAACTTAAGGACTTAAACTAAAAGTGCTAGGTGGGAGACACCCCACCATGGTAAACTCTTTTCATTTTCTCTTTTGTAAATATTGGTAGAATAGGTTTGATTTCATGTTTTGTTTAGTTTGTTGAGTATATTTGGTAGTATAATATGTTAAATAAGGTTTTAGGGTGTTTTGGTAGCTGTTTCGAGGTTTGGAAGGCTTGGTTTGGTGCAATAACCTAGAAAAAAATTTTGAAAAAACAGAGCACCAACCCGCACGTACGCGCACCTGGCGCGTACGCGCGCCTCAAGCATTTTCGACCATCCACGCGGACACGCCATGTACGTGTACGCATGGATGCAAAAATTCCACCCCCAGCCAAAAACTCGAGAGTTAGGCCTGCACTGTGCGAACATTGGGCCTAAGGCACAAACCAACCCGCGCGTACGCGCCGTTGACTCTAATTGCGCAATGCACGCTGTGTGCGCGTGTGCTGATAGCGCTACCTGCCCTCCTGGTATATTTTCCAGAGAGTTTGGCCAATCCTGAGCTGACATTGTGCCCTGCACCCAACCTAACCTACGCATGCGCGCACCTGGCGCATACGCGCCCTTCAGCCAAAATGCACATCGGCGCATAAGCGTGCATGACGCGTCCGCGCTAGTATTAAAAAAAAGAGTTTTTTTTTCTCATCTTCCATTTTCTTTTGTCCATTGCATTCGCATACTTTTATTCTTTGCATTTTCATTTTGTTTTTATAGCTTGTTTTTACCTTCTTTTTTTTAAGTTTCTTATTTTAATAATGGTGTTGAATTTTCTTACTCAATTGTTGAGAATTTCTTGGTTAATCTTGGTGCTTCTTGACTTGTTTGATATTGTTGGGTGATGAAACTTTTAAATCAATGCTTAATCTTGTATGACTCTTATATTCTTTGTGCATTGATATGAGCTTACATGCCTTTAATGACCCACTCTTTCTTGTTTCAACTTGATGCTCGACATGCTCTTCATGCCATTTGACTTCACTCTTGCATCAAGTATTAGTTGATATGCCCTTTGCCTATATTATTTTCTCACTCACATGTTGTAGCTACCATGTAGTGAGAACCTTACTCTTATTTGGCATTAGCCCCGCCTATGTTCTACTTGCTTTGCTATCTTTGTTATAGGCTTAATTTTCTTTCTTTTTCTTTCCTTTTAGGTTGGCCACTAAAAGAGGAAAAGGAAAAGCTTCTAAATGGGGAAACAAACAAGTTCACCAGCACAACCCTTTGAAGAAACTCATCAATTGTAGCAACCCGTCCACTTTACTCTTCGTTGCATGCACCGAGGACGGTGCAAATTTTTAAGTGTGGGGAGGTCGTCCGACCGATCTCCATGGGTAACAATTTCTTTCTTTCAACACCAATTCTTAATTTCCTTTGCTAGTTAGTTGTTGCATTGCATGATAGGTTACATGTTAGTTAGAATTTGTACATATTTTTACCACTTCCTTTTTATGTTAGGACTACTTGGTTAGGGTGATGATTTCTTTTCCAAGAAACTGTTTTTAGGGCACCCTACCAATTTGAAAAAAAATTTATGTTGAACTTGCTTGAAGAATTTATTTTGGAACATGATTTTTGAGCTAAGAACACAAGCATGTGAGTTTTGAGCCCAATTGTGTGGTTACATCATATAACCACTTATTCCCATTCTTGTGTATATTGTTCTCTTTCTATGATTGTAATCCTTGATTTGTTTGATTCTACATGTCCATTATTCTATGTATATATGCATTTGAATGATTGAGGCCATCATTTCATATAGCTCACTTACCCAAATAGCCTACCTTTCATCAACCATTGTTAGCCAATTTTGAGCCTATTTAATCCCTTTTGTTCTTAATTATAGCACATCACTACCCCTAAGTGAAAAACAATAAATGTCCCTTAATTTGGATCTTTGATTAGCTTAGGCTAGTGAGGATGTGTATCATTTGGGAATGGGGAACTTGGAAACATTGGTTGAGATAAAAGTGTAATTTTTTTTTTTGTTAAAAATATTGGGAATTGGGTACATATTCATGCACTATATGTAAAACCATATGCATTGATACATTTGTATATACATTTATATATATATATTATTATTATTATAGAAAAAGAAAAAAAGAGAAAAAGAAATAAAAAGGGGACAAAAATGCCCCAAAGTAAGTTCAATAAAAATCAATGCAAATGGAATGTTAATTGAAGAGAATGCATGAGTATGTCAAAAAAGTGGGAATCATGGGTAGCTAGGTTGTGTATTAGAATTGTATAGGTTGTTACATGTGCTAGGTGAGAGCTTAGGCTAATCAAAGATTCAAATTTCAAGCTCACTTGACCATATGCATCTTACCTTTACCCTAGCCCCATTACAACCTATGAATAAGTCCTCATGATGAATGTATGCATGCATTGAATAATTGTTGATTGTTAGATGAAAAATAAATCATGGAAAGCATGATTAGAAGAGAATTGAGTGATCGACTCTATACACTAGAGCGACTAGAGCGGATACACTTCCGGTGAGGGTACGATGCTCAATTCCTTGTTCCCGGCTTTCATGAGCTTTCTTGTTGCAAGTCCACTTGTACTTTATTTTGATATTCAAATTGGTAGGATTCATGAATCATCATACTACTTAGCCCTACATGTGCATATATGTTCTTGGGGATTGATTTACTTTTAACCAAGAAGGTAGAATCATTTTGCATTTAGTTGCATTCATATAGATAGGTGCATATAGTTTATTTGCATTGAATAAATGTTCATACCCCGTTCCTTGTCCTTCTTTATTCTTAGCATGAGGACATGCTTAGTTTAAGTGTGGGGAGATTTGATAAACTCCAATTTTATGGTTTATCTTGTGCTTAATTTAGGGGATTTTACCACCTTTTCTCACATTTATTCAATGAAATAGCATGGTTTTGCAATTCTCCCTTGATTTGTGCTTAAATGTGAAAACATGCTTTTTAGGCCTTAAAATAGCTAAATTTAATTCACTTTAATTCCATTTAATGCCTTGATATGTTTGTTAAGTGGTTTCAGGTTTAGAAGGTAAGTATTGGATGGAAGAAGTGAGGAGAAAAGCATGCAAAGTGGGAGAACTCATGAAGAAATGAAGGAACCGTAAAGCTGTCAAGCCTGACCTCTTCGCACTCAATCGACCATAACTTGAGATACAGAGGTCTAAATGAGGCAGTTCTAGTTGCGTTGGAAAGCTAACATCCGGGGCTTCAAAATGATATAAAATTTTCCATAGTTGCTTCGTGTTCAGGGGCGCGCACGCGCACTGTACGCGTGCGCACCGATGCTGCACATGGCCCACTAAAGATGAAATCGCTGGGGGCGATTTCTGAAGCACTTTGGGCCCAATCCAACTCATTTCTGATGCTATTTCATGCAGAATTCAAGCTTGGGTAAGGGGAGAGCAATTATTTTGGTAGCTTAGCATCATGTAGGTTGGTTTCTAGAGAGAGAAGCTCCCTCTTCTCTCTAGAATTAGGGTTCTTAGGACATTTCCATCTTAGATCTAGGCCAATTTTCATGTTCTCATCTTGTTTCTTTCATAATTTCTTGTTTCTACTACTCTATTCTTCTTAGTTCTCTTGTCAATTTTACTTTTATGTCTCTTTTATGTTTATGAATGCTCATGTTGGATTTTGTTTACATTTAATGAAATTTAATGTTTGATGTTCTTTTATTGATAATTTGAGTTGTTGATTTACTTTCCTTGCAATTGGTAGTTGGTAGATTTATTATTCTTGCAGTTTTACTATACTTTCCTTTTATACCTTCCAAGTGTTTGATAAAATGCTTAGTTGGGCTTTAGAGTAGATTTTGAGCATTCTTGGCTTGGGAAGAGTAATTGGGAAATCTTGAGTCATTAATATCCAATTTAGATTGGTGATCTAGAGTTGTTGTTAATATGATTTCCATTAACTCTAATCTCTTGCTAATTCCATTAGTGAGTTGATTAGGACATTTGGATTGAGGTTAACTAGTCTTGTTTAACTTTCTCTAATGGAAGATAACTTACACCTTCTTCCAACATTGGGGATGACGAAATAAGATAAATTCTTGTTAAGTATTATTATGATTAATGACTAGGATAGAAAGCCTATGATCTCAAACCTTGCCATGAATGTCTCTCTTTATTAATTGCTTCTCTTTATTAGTTGTCTTCTTTAAATACTTGCTTGATTTACTTTCTTGTCATTTATATTTTCTTGTCCTCATATAAATCAAACCCCCTTTGTTCCCTCATAGCCAATAATTGAGCACTTCATTGCAATTCCTCGTGAGACGACCCGGAGTCTAAATACTTCGGTTAATTCTTATTTGGGGTTTGTTCTTTGTGACAACCAAAATTTTTGATGTGAAAATTGTTTGTTGGTTTGGAGCTATGCTTACAACGAAGTAATTCTTTCTATAAGAAGAAAATCTAGATCATCGAGCAAATCTCTCAATCATCTCCACCAAACACTTTCACAAGCAAGATTCAAGTTCCAAAAGTGTACCCAATACTCTAATACACATATTACATGTATACATCAACCTAGGTCTCACAAAATCTCATAAATTACAAGGGTTAGAGGGTTTCTTACCTTAACCCACAAAATTGATTGATGAAATTCACCAATGGCTCTTACTAGAGCACCCCTAAGCAACCAAAACCACAAGATTTCCTCAAAATCCAAACCAAATTCAAAATATAAGATGAAAAACGAAACTGGGAAGAGGTTATTGAGAAACTCACCACAATACCTAGATAGAATTGAAGAGGAGGAGAAGAGCGACGCATGGCCGCAAACAGCTCGTCGATTGAAGCTCCGTAGCTCAAGTTTTGGTGGTTTGAATGTTGGTAAGTTAGGGTTTGGGGTTCATCTTCTCTTCTGTCTTCCTCTCAACGTGTCTCACCTCAAATGAGGGTGAAATGCTGAATGTTGGGGCTTTTTGTGGGTTGGGTGAGTGGGCCTTGGGCCCAATTGTTGCCCAGGTCCATTTTCTTAGCCCGTTGGGCCAAAACCTTTAAAATTATAGTTTAAATCCATACTTTAATTATTTCTACCTTCCCAAACTAACTTTTATCTTCTTACACTCTTTACTAAAAATTAATTTTCTCAGATGCAGTACCGAGCAGACTTAAGCCAGTACTACCGGCTAAAATGCCGCTTCGCATTTTTACGCTGAAAACTATATTTTTACCGACTCAGAAAAATCAACTGAGTCCAAATATCATATTTAAATTAAGTAATTCCGGTTGCTAAATTTTCTAACAATGTTTGCTGATATTTAATTTATTATTTAATTAATTACGGTTTGATCGGGTTTTACACACGATCTGAGAAGCTGGTGTATGCACATGCAAGTAATAATCTAAAGCTGACAATTTCAGCCCTAAGTCCTTTTCGTTGTTTTGATTTTGTATGGAGGTATGGTTTGATAATTCTATAGTAATTAAATGTGAATTTGATAAGTAAATATTGGTTTGATTGATTATTGTTTGAATTTGATTAAGTTTATGTTGAATTTTTGTTGAATTATTATTATTTGCTTGAGATCTTGGTTTGGTTATGTATGAACAGACATTTAGGGTGTTTTGATGATTTTGGGGATGTCGTGATGTGATATTTTGAGATAAATTTGATGAGATTTGATGGCCACGAGATTAAAATAGGTATTTTATAAAAGTTCAAGGTTATTTTTATTAATATGAAACAAAGAGTTAAGGTTTAAATATAATTCTATAAAATATTGAAGAATTCGTGGTTTAGAAAGTAGTTAATAAAAGTTTGAAAATAAGATTTTATAAAATAAGTTTTAAGAGTATTATAAATATTATTTTAAATATTTATTTAAAATTACTCAGTTATATTAGAGTAAATTATTATTATAATTATTATTTATCAAGATATTATTTTATAAGAATATTATTGTATGTATTATGAAAAGTAAATAGAGAGTGGTAAACAGACAAGTTTTTCTAAAAGTTTTAGAAAGACAAATCTAAGCTAAGGATCTCATGATCCTCCTTCATAAAATATTTAGGGAAAGATGAGGAAAGAGTGTGAAGATAGTTTGTGATGTTGAAAGTAAAAAATTAAAAAAAATGATGAGAAAGAAAAGAAAAGAAAAGAAAAGAAAAGGATTAAAGAACCTCTACCACAGGAGAGCAGAGAACAGAAACAAAGAATATATTAGTTAAAGAAATCTTTGCCACAGGAGAGCAGAGCGCAAAGACTAAAAGAACGTAACGAACCTCTGCTACAGAAGAGTAGAATACAGGAAAGAAAAGAATGTATTAACTAGAGAGATATCTGCCACAAGAGAGCAAATCTCTGCCAAAGGAGAGCAGAGGACAAAGATAAAAAGACTTTAAAAGACTGTCTGCCACATGAGAGCAAATGCAACCTTATTTGGGCCTTAGGGCCAAATGTATAGTGGGGACGCCCATACACTGTGAACTATTTTCTAGATGTAAGCATATTGCAACATGTTTAAAGTCACACTGTATGCAGCCTGGCCGTAAGACTTATATGCACATTGTATGTATCTGGAAAGCCATATACGAAACTTATGCCAGGTAATGTCGGGAGTGCGTAGGCAACCGACACATGAGCTCATGGCTTGCATAGGATAGACATGCATCATACTTGTTTGCACAAACTTCTTTATGATATGTGTTTTTGTGATTGTGTGTGTGTGCTTCTTGACTTGTGATTTTCTCTCTATCTCTGGTTAATTAAAGTTGTTTATATTTGTGAGGATTGTTGCTATTGGCCATCTGTTGAAGATTATAAGTTTTCTGTTGAGAAATTCCTATGTAACATATATTAGAATAAACATAACTATACACCCCAACCCTGCTAAGAACTCCCTAGTTCTTAATCCCTATTTCCACCTCTTTCAGCTACAGGTGCGAAGGTTTAGTGCGGAGCTATAGGAGCATAAAAGATTATGTTTACGAGTTGACTTGTTAGAATTTATTTTTCCCTCGTCTTATTAGTTAGAGTTATATTGAGAGGGGTAGGTTTTGTAATTTATTTTGTATGTAATACTATAATGTATTATTAATATTAAGTATGTGAATATGTATTATTTGTTCTTGTGGAAAAATTTTTATGTTTTTAGTGAAACCATCGGTAAATTTATGCGTAGAGACTCATACCTTATTATTAAGTATATAAAGTAGTCGTAATACTTCTTGCTATCAGAGCGGCATAGCTGGAAACGTGATATTCTGATAGTGATATTCTTGTTATTAAGTATATAAAGTAGTCGTAATACCTTATTATCAGAGAAGTTTGTTCCTATTTGAGCCTTGGGAATGGACTGACTATGCTTTACTGGATACTCTGAGTGTCTGTCATGCAATAGGACTTGTCTTAATGACAAGAGTTTGAGTTTCACATGCATAATTGTCTATTGATTAATGTTGTTAGTCGACCGTTGTATTTCTCTTGGTATTAGGTCTGGCCAACATAATATTGGTGATTTGTGTATACGGGAACACTAATGGATTATCATAGACAAAATAGAAATAATAGGTTATGCGAATCACGAGGTTTGGGAACGTTAGAACTTACGTTTTAAGGATTCATTTTGACGTATACTCTCTATTCGTGCTATGTGACTTGGTGTCATTTCTTCTTTCATTGTTTTAATTAGAATTCTTTGTTTCGGATTCCTTCCTTAAAATGTGATTAGATTACTTTTTTTCAAACATACCTTATCATTCGTGTATATCTTTGCCTAATTGTGATCCTATCTGTTCACTTGAATCTTTTCGAGTATTCATCCTTGATGTTGCTTGTATTTTTCACGTGAATCTAGTTTTTTTTTCATAGATTTCGAATTTATTTTATTGTATCAATTTTCGATGACAAAAATTTTTATAAGGTGGGTAGAATGTAACGACCAACATTTTTTTAAATCTAAATTTAAATAAGTTATAATTTATTTTATTAAAAGTAATTAAATTAATTTTATAACTATTTGAGTTCAATAAAATTCAGATTCTTATATATATTTTTATTATGATAAAATATTTTACATAATTAAAATTATAATTTTAGTAATTTATAAATAATGAAAATTATATATATATATATATATATAAGCCTTAGGGCTGTCGTAACCTCTGATTAACCTTTGCTTTACGGCTAGAGGTAAGGCTTAGGGTAATCGGGGTGTTACATTTAGTGGTATCAGGGCGGTTCGTCCTCGTGAGCCTGAGGGATGGACCGATTGTGCTTCGTTGCCACTCTGGGTCATTTTCTTTCATGCTATTTAGGTTATCTACTTGATATTTTATAGCATGTTTATTTGTGAGTGCCTTATTGGGAAAATTGAAGCACTAGACCTTTGGTATTGAGACTGATCACCTTGATATCAAATGTTTGGTGAAGAAAGGAACCCTAATGGCAACTCATGAATGAGGTCGATTACGTTAATGGAAAGGTAGTGAGGATGGATAACCTAGCCTATGCGCGACGAGCTCAGCATGTTCCTGAAAATCTTGTTCGTGGAGTTGTGGCATATCGGCTGATGGGTGCAACTTAACACTTGTGGCAACGGAAGTAACGGTTGACGCTTTTGCGGTTTTTACTTAAGATTTTCAATTTCTACACGGTATGGCTTGGATTCTTGTTAAAAAAAATTTAAAGCTTAAAATGATTTTGAGAATTTGTTTGAAACTGTTGAAAAGAGTTTGAAAAACTATTGGTTTGTTTTATTGGTAATGGGTTATCATAGACGAGATACGAGTAATAGGTAACGTGATTCGTGGGTTTTGGGAATGTTAGAAACTATTTCTCGAGGTTACTCAGTTACGTGCTTTGGATTCTGTTAGAATCATGTGACTTGTTCTTTCCTACCCTATCCTGAAGTTCTTGTGGTCTTTTCTTTTGGATAGTAGTTCGATTTCCCCAACCTTATTCCTCTGTTCATATGAATTCTTGTTTGATCCTAACTGCATATGTCTGCTTAAAATCCTTGGTGTATTTATCTTCTTTGTTTAGGCACTTCCTCTTGAGTCATGTATTCTTTGATATATATTTGAACATGTTTTGATGCATTATATCTTTTTAAGCTCTTATTCCGAGTCCTTTGAAAACAAATTGTAATTCAATTTCCTCTAATTTGACGATAATTACAGCCATTCTTCAGATCTTAACAAAATCGCTTTTGATTTGATATACACTTCTCTACATAAACTTTGAAAGTTTCTTTTACAGTTTAAAACTAATTGTTTCCAATACCTCGCCTATCTCTTCACTGATTTATGGAAATATATTTACTTTAAATACAACTTGATTTTCTAACAAATTTATTATAGTTTTTATAAATATCTTTATTTGATTATGTATTTAGGAATTCTTCAAAAGAAAGATTTTTGCCTCTTTTTCGTTGACTTTCATTTGACAAACTTCACTTAATTTATTTTAAAATTGAATTTGGTTTAGTACAACACATTGTCTATGCAATTGTTGTTCTTCTGAAAGTATTGAGTTCATATCCTTCCTTTTAGGAACAGACCAATTCCTTTTTAAGCTTTTCACTTCTTTGAATGATATGCTCAGTTTTGTTTTTTATTATTCTTTTACTGTTATGACCGTCACCACTAATCTTAGTTTTTCTTCTCTTGTAAATCTCATACTCGTTCGAGTCAAATTGAAGTTATTTCTATCTAGTGCATTGTTTGTCTTCTTAATTGTCCTTCCTTAATTAATGGTTCCTTCTTGAAAATTCACTGTTGATTGATTTGTCCTTCCTTACGAGTTTCGTATTCTTTTGGACCAATGAAAAGTTTGTTTGATGTCTCATGCTTCGTGGATCTTATTTGAACTCCTTTGATTTAAGATCCTTTCTTGTTTGATCTGATTTCTTTTAATCACATCTTAATATTCTTGAATGTTCTTATGTGATGGTAATTTCAAATGTATTCTTAGAGTTTTACTGTGAACTTTTGAAACAAGTTTTGGATTCTCTTAAGAAATCTAAATCAATTCTTCTCGCTTAAATTGCATCCATAGTTATTCTTTAAATTGACAAAGTTGTTTTGAAGTTGGCATGCACTGTTTTAAATAAAGTTTTGAAACCGACTGATAAGCAAATTTTTACCTTGGAGTTTCCTTTTCTAAATAGAGTTTAACTAGTTCCATATTTGCTATAAAATTTATACACGCTTGTTTGAATATAAGCTTTGAGAATTCTTGAACAAACCTTTGATTTCTTACAACCTTGCCGTGATTTCAGTGTATACCTTATTTGATTGAGTAACGAAATGTCTTTCAGGATTTTCAATATTGTTTGGCCTTAACTCAATTGATTCTCATTTTCTAAACCTCGCGTATTCTGTCTTTTACTTGGAAACTATTTAGACAAAATGCAATTTAGATTTCTTTTAACCACATTGCAGTTTTGGTGTATGTTTCTGTCACCCTTTTTGTGAAATGCGAGTTACATACCTTTCTTTTAGCACATGAGGTGATCCTCTTTCAGTTTTTCATTCTTTATATTCAAATGTATTAGGTGTACTTAATCATAAATTTTTATACCTTGAGAGTGTCATCACTAGCTTCAGATAACCTTCTTCTATAATTTTGTACTTGTTAACTCAGCTTGATTAGTTCCAAACTACTGCCTTGCTTATCCTTTTTGTGTTCCTATCAGTTATCTCTAATTCAGGAGTTATCCTTGAGTTTGTTGAACTAAATTTCTTCCAGTACTCTTTATCGATTGTACATCCTCGTTTACTTGTAAATTCAGCAGTTCTTTCAAAACTCTTGCAGAGATTATCCTTATTGCTTGTCCTTTTTGTTTCAAAGTCTTTTATCCTTTTGAATAAACTCGAGAATAGTTGTAATATCGTGTGTGATCTTTAGGCACAGTAATGCGAAGCTTTAGTTCTTTAGAATGTGGTTTGTGGTTATGGAAGGGGAAATACACACGGCTGCTTTTGTGGTTTTTAAATTGTGGTTTTTGATTTCTAACTGATATGATCTTGAACCACGTTGAGAAGGGTTTGAAGGATTAACATGATTTTCAAATTTGGTTTGAAACTTTTGGTTTAAATATTTTGCTTTTGAAATTAAATCGAAACTCTTGGTCTGAATAATTTGGTTTACAGAAAAAGTGAGTTTTATGATTTTCTTGATTTGTAATTTTGGTTTATAATTTATCTTATCAAAACGTAATTCAAATTTAAAGGTTTTGATTTAAGAATAAATGAATTTTTGAGCCTTTTGAAAAGGCTTTCATAATGAATTGGTTTAGATTGGACTTGTTTCCACAGCTTTGCGATATATTACAAAAGCAGTATTTGGTTTTGAAACTACGTCGAAAATTCTTGGTTTGGAGGATATTGTTTAAAAATAAAAGTTAGTTCTCCAATTATGTTCATTTGTGAATTTGGTTTCCAAATTATTTTATTGAAAGGATTTCAAACTGAAAAGTTTTTATTTAAGAAAACCATGATTTCAAGTAGATGACTTTCGAGTAAACGATTTTTGGCTCTTTTGAAAAAGTTTTAACAAAGAACTCATTTATATGGAACTTGATTTAAAGGTTTTAAAAAGTATTACAAAATTGGTAATTGTTTTAAGAAGAACTTCGGATGCGTAATAACGATAATCAGAATGACGCAGCGGAAGGCGAAAGGGAACGTCGACATGGTAAGATGATGGCGAACGAGGTGCCTTGGCAACTTGTTGGATTAGCAACGTTGAAAGTAGGATGCTTCGTGGGGAATATATGTATATATATATATATATATATATATATATATATATATATATATATATATATATCCCATCGCGTGATTCAAATTTTTGAGGGCGAAAATCTTTTTAAGGAAGGGAGGATGTAAGAACTCGCGTTTTCACGTAAAACCGTTTTAATAAAATAATCTTAGTGCCCGGAATAGATTCAAAATTTAGAAGTTTTAATTTGAAAATAAAAGTGTGAAATTTGAATTCAGTGAATTTTTCTGAGTTGGAAAATGTATTTCTTTCGAAAAGTTTTTGTAAAAATGCGTACTGACACTTAAGCCGGCAGTACCGGCTCTAGACTGTCCAGCATCGTGTATTTTGGAAAATAATATTTTTAAAATTGATTTATTATTTTAAAAGGAGAAAAATAATTTATAATTGAAAACTGGGCACTAATCTCAAAGGTTTTGGCCCAAAATGGGCCAAACGGACCAAAAACGCTAACGGGTTGGACCGGGCCCAAACCGGGCAAAATGTCCAATATATATAAGCTCATTTAATGAACTTTGAGCTCATTGTTCAACCCTAAGAGAGAGGGGGCCGCGGATTTAGAGAAGAGAGGGGAAAGGGGTGGTGATACTTTTCACCTCCACCTTCCGGAAGCCATAACTTTTGATCCGGAGCTCCGATTGACGAGTCGTTTGCAGCTACGCGAAACTCTTATCGCTCTACGTTTCTATGTAAAGAAATCTGGTAAGACCCCTTTCTTCACTTCCCAGTTTCCAGCCCTAGGTTCTGCACGTTTTCATGTATAGTTTATGAGTAGATTTTGTGGTTTTGGTTGTTTAGGTGATCTCTAGTAGCGGGTAAATATTGGATTTTACCCTAATCACATTGAGTAAGGTAAGGCTTCTCTAAACCATTGTGTTTAGTTATTTTGTGTATCTTAGGTTTTGATTTTGATTATATATGTATTGTTAGTGTGAGCCTTGGTATTTGTTGGTGTTGGTTGAGGCTTTGAATCAAGCTTGGTGGCTTCGTTTTGATGTTTGGTGCATTTGGGAATCGGCCAAGGTATGGTTTTGGTTTCCTTTATATAATATGTAATGTTTCTGGACACTTAGGCTAGTTGACCCTAAGATAGGATTGAATGTTGTTGGTGTATGAATAATTATATGTGAATTGATATTAGTTGTTGGAAGTATTGAATTGTTGTGGTTGATGATGATTGTTGAAAAAAGTTGGTGTTGGGTTAGTACTATGATGATGATGATGGTAAGTGATGGATCAATGTATGAGAATTTATTGATGTGAAATGTTGTTGTGAAATAATGAAATTATTGGATTATATTGAGAGTGGTTGATGTTGTTGATGATTGATAATGAGTTGTGAGAATGTTATTGGTGTTGATGAGTTTTATGATGGATTTGGTTAATGATGGATAGTGTTTGATAATGATTATTGGAATTTATAAGGATTTGTTTCGGTAGTTAAGTTTGTTGTTGGTTGATTATGATTATGAGCAGGGATTTATGTTTAAGTAGGAAATTGTGGATTTGGTAGGGAGATATGGTATAATGGTTGAGTAATTTAGGGGTGTAATTGAAGAGGATGATGTGAAATGGTAAGATGTTGTATGAAGTAGTGGTTTATGATGGTTGGATATGGTTTGGTTTTGTTTTGAATTGGGAAGTAGTTAAACTTCAGGATTTGAGGTTTTGGGTGAAAAAGGATTTTTGGTGAACTTGGTCTGATCATAACTTTTGCCTCGATTTTCAAAATTTGTTGAATTTGGTCTATATTTTAAGATTATTGGAAACCCTTCGATTTGATATAAAGTTTGCAAAATTTAGAATTTTGTAGAGGAAGTTATGATCATTCAAAGTTGGTGTTGAAAATCTGAAATTCTGCAAGTTACAGAATTTTAAGATTTTCTGATATGTGCGCACGCATAACCCTGCAAAAAATGTTATCCTGTGTGGACGCACAGACCTGTGCATATGCACAGGCAAGGGAAAGTGCTCTGGTGGGAGCGCTAGCATAGGTTGTGCGCGCGCACATCAATAAAAAATTACGACCTGTGCGGACGCACAGCCCTATGCGCACGCACAAGTCGGGAAGGGTCATTTGTTTGCGGAGCTCGCACAGCCTGTGCGAGTGAACAGGCATGTATGTTTTAGTACCTGTGCATATGCACACTTTCAAAATCTTCCTGGGCATGCGCACGCACACCCCTATGCGGACGCACACGCCCTGTTTCTCAAATTTTGCTTTGTTTGCAACTCTTTCACCTTCCCGATGAGGTTGTAAGCTTCTATAACACTATTTTAAAGCTTTTAGGCCTACTTTTGAGTATGGGGATATGGGAAACAAGCTAGGGGTTTTAGTTGATGTTTGGTTGGGAAAAAGTTACCAAACGGAGAACTAGGTTTCTGTTGTACTGGGGAAAGTTTGATGATGTGTGATGAATGGTTGATGGATGAGATGCGAAATCAAGGAACTGAAGTGTGCATGAACAGTGGTTGAAAGGAGTCGAGGACTCTGAACGAAGTAATGGATCCATCTTGCACTAAAATTGTTTTGAAAACCATTGTACTACTTTTTCATTGAGATTATGAGACGCTATGCGCCTGGCAGGGTCCGAGGTTGGATCCCACCTGTCGAGGTAGCGGCGACAGCGTAAGGGCGGTGGCTCGTCCCGCTTGTGCTTAGATGTGAGGTCGGAGGCAATAGATCCCGCTCGCATCCCTTCATATCATCAAAGCGTGCAGGCGCAAAATCCTGGACAGTGATCCGAGCACTATATCTCGGGGGTTCCCACACCATGAATCCGAAGGGCAACATCTCCATGGAGATGTGTCGGGTTGGCAGTTGAACCGTCAATGTGATATCACAGCCAGTAGGGTAGGCATTCATCATATGCATTTTTATCTGTTTGTATGATGTGTTTACTTGTAATGGCTTGCCTAATTGAATAACATGCCTATCTGCTTCTTGAACTACTTGTGGTATATGAATATTATTTGTGTTTTACTTGTTTGTATTAATTGTGATTGTCTGGTGCTGAGGAGGTTAGGTAGGCGGTGGCGATGGGATCGCACGGAGGTTAGGTTGGCGAGGGATGTGGGATACAGCGGTGTGATTAGTATTAGTTAGAAATCTCCTAAGTTAGATAACCCTACTTATGGTTTATGGTTTAAGTTCTGTATATATTTACTTATAATTGTCCTAAGCTTGAATATCCGTATGTGATGTGAAGTTCTAGGATTGCCTTCGGCGTCCCGAAGCCTTACAGCTTACATTATTAGGCACTGTTACCATACTGAGAACCTCCGGTTCTCATTCCATACTTTGTTGTTATTTTTCAGATGCAGGTCGTAATGTACTTCGGTGAGATTGTGGATATGGTGACAGAGCGGAGTATGGTTCCTCCTTGGTTTATTTCTAATTTACCTTATTATAGTTACTCTCACATCTCATTGTATTTTATTTTATGGCCTTAGAGGCTTACTTGAGAGATAGGTTGTATAAGCTGTTTTAATTCCAAAACTATGTATTTTACCTATTTGTAACTAGTCGGCTTAAACTCCGCAAGCTGCGGCTAGTTCCCTACGATCTATTATAACATTATATCTATATATGTTTTACTCTTTTGCATCTATTACTTGGATCTTATGCATTAGCTTCGTATGAACGTTTCGCGCTTTTGTAATTCTATCTTTGAGCTATATCCTTCGTCAGGCTTCTAGATTATATTACTTTCTTCTCTATATATATGTATAAGCCTTAGGACTGTCGTAACCTCTGATTAACCTTTGCTTTACGGCTAGAGGAAAGGCTTAGGGTAATCGGGGTGTTACATCAGGTCTTGGTACATCTTAGTTACACCGGAATACATAGAAAACCTACATAGTGGGTTTCTGTCAAAATTCATTGTCGTAAACTTTCTTGAGCAGGTACACAAATTCTGCTTTTGTATCTCCACAAACCATCTCAATTTTGATATATTTCCTCTCGTTGATCTTCTTTTAGCTGTGTTAATAGTGCTGACATTTTCTGTATCTTGAGCTTGTACTTTCTGAATAGCTGTCTTGAAATCAGATGTCAGGTACAATTGAGCCGTAACAACTCCTTTTGACGTCCCCTTCATTCCCAAATTTAGATTCTCAAAAACTGAAATCAACTCCTTTTCCCTCATTATCCTCCAAGAAATACTTAAACTCTTCCGACTTAGAGCATCCGCAACTACATTCGCCTTTCCATGATGATAACTCAACTTAAACTCGTAGTCTTTTAGGAATTCTATCAATCGCCTCTGTCTCATGTTGAGGTCCTTCAGATAAAAAAATATATTTCAAACTCTTGTGATCAGAAAAAACTTCAAACTGTGCTCCATACATATAATGCCTTCATATCTTGAGTGCAAAAATCACCGCAGCTAATTCCAAGTCATGCGTTGGATAGTTCTTCTCATGAGGTATCAGCTGTTGTGAAGCATAAGCTACCACATTCTTATATTGCATCAGCACATATCCTAAACCTTTAAAAGAAGTATCACAATACATTTCGAAAGTTTTTGTGGATCTGGTAATGTCAAAATTGGTGTTGTCGTCAGCTTTTCTTTTAAAGTATACAAAATTTTCTCACATTCCTCTATCCACTCAAATGGAACTTCCTTACGTGTAAGTCGTGTCAAAGGCAAAGCTATCTGTGAAAATTTTTTGATAAACCTTTGGTAGTATCCAACCAGCCCCAGAAAACTCCGAACTTAAGTAACTATCGAAGGCTGCTTCCACTGCAATACCGCTTCAATCTTTGAAGGATCTACTACTATTCCTCCCTTTGAAATAATATGTCCTAAAAATGCCACATCGGTTGCCCAAAACTCATATTCCGATAACTTTGCATGAAACTTTTGCTTCCTTAATATCTGTAGTACAATCCTCAGATGCTCTTTATGTTCCTCTCCTGTTTTAGAATAGATGAGAATGTCATCTATAAAGACTACCACAAACCGATCTTAATACGGACGAAAGATAAAGTTCATATAATCTATGAATACCACAAGAGCATTTGTCAATTCAAAAGACATAACTATATGCAAGTCATATTAAAATAAATATGAATCATAGTGTCATCAAAATCTATTTATGAGCAAAGACTTTAATATACATAATTTTTGCTATATTTACTAAAGTAATAAAATTAGAACATAAAATACTACTTTTCAATACTTGTGGGCTAAGTAGAATATTTTCTATTTCAACTTTTATATATATATATATATATATATATATATATATATATATATATATATATATATATGAATAACATAATAAATTTCTATGAGTTCACTATATCATTCCCAATAATTACAAATATATCATATTAATCTTTATGTAATTTATTTAAATTCAATTATTATCAAAGATGCTATAACTACTTCTCAATAAATCATGTATCAACATTTATGCGAAAAAATTATATTGCACACAAATATAATCATCATCACATTAATAAATGTAGTAACATAAAATGTAAGAAAGTTGAACATGGTTGATAAATTTCCATTGTACTATAATTTTTGGGTTGAAAAAAATAAAATTTATCAATTTAACTTGTATTTAGTCCTTTTAATTGCATGCTTTTGTAAGATTTCTCATAATTGAGCCTAATTGATTAAAATATTTTTTTTATACTTTAAAAATTATCAAATTAATTTCATTTTTATTCTATTCGATGGCTTGATACGCTTGTTCAAGTTGTTTAGGGTTTAGGAGGTACGAATAGTTTAGAAAAATAAAAGAAAAGCATATAGAAGTGGAGATTTCACAAAGAAACGAAGGAGAAAGCAATCATGTCTGGTACCCACGCACTCACTAGTGCCCAGGCATGAGTCAGTAAAATTTCTTCTTAGGTGTGTGGGCACCCATATGTGTGCACACACATGTTTGGTCACGTGCCTTATTTAAAATGGAATGTAACTTGAGATTGGGGCCATTTTGGCCCATTTCAAACCATTTTGGAGCCTTATTTAAAGCAAGTCTTAAAGATATTACGCTACGTAGTCTATAGTTTTAGTTTTTAGGATGTTTTAGTAAATTTTAGAGAGAAAAGCTCCAACTTCTCTTTAAAATTCTTAGGATTTCTACTTCAATTCTCTCTTGTTTTAATTTTTAATCTTATTTTAGTTTAGTTTTATTTACTTTTTCTTTTTCTACTATCTTAGATAGAATTCTCGTGTTAGCTTTTTTGTTTATATTATTTTAGTTTATGAATTATTGTTGAGTTCTCAATTTTCTTTAATGAATTTGATGTTTTATGTTTTATTCTTTCTTATTTAATATGTTATTGTTGCTTTTTTGAATTGTGTAGTTGTAGATTTTACTAGTTCTTGCAATTTATGATATTTTATTTTTATGCCTTCCAAGTGATTGATAAAATACTTGAACTAGTTATAGAGTAGATTTTTACATTCTTATATTGAGTTGGGAACTTACGTGATCTTGAGTTGCTATGTCCAAATTGGTTGATAATTTCGAGATGTTAGTTAGTCTTGTTTCTACTAACGTTAATCTTTTACTAATTTCAATTAGAAAGTTGGTTAGGACTTGTGAATTGAGATTAACTAAGCCTATTTGACTTTTTTTAATATGTAGAGGTTAACGAATTGGATTTGTTCTTTGTAATTATTATGTTAGGGTTAGTGATAAGAATAATGATCCTTAATCCTCAATCTTTGTCAAAATCTTTTATGCAATTGGATTTAATTTCTTTTACTAGTTAATTGTTTTAGTTTAATTTTTTACAATTTAAATTTCTGTTAATTGTGATCAAAACCTTTGATTTTCTCATAGCTAATGATAGAGCACTCGATTGTGATTCCAAGAAAGAACGACCTGAAATTAAATTTCTGATTATTGATTTGAATTGTGATATCTTTTTAAACTAAACTTTGAAGAGTATTAAATGCCGGTTTAGAACTATCTATAACGAATTTGAACTTTATAACTTGTAAATTCTTAAACTAATATTTAGCACTCATCAATGGTCCAACGGTTTAAGATTTTAGATAAGAAGTGGAGTATCAAGTTCAAAACATTCAACTCAAAACAAAAGTTTTATTTTATAGCAATCCAAAACCATAACGCACTTTCTATTATGCTATAGTTCTTCGTTCTTCACTTCCACACCGTCTTCCCTTTTCCATTTTTTTTAAGAATCAGAAACTTGTAAAAATTATGAAAAATTATGCCAACATGAAAAATAATTGTTGCACGAATTGGAAGATTCTATTAGGAAGTATTATCCATTAATATTATTCTCTATTCTCATGGTGTGTTAATTTTAGTTTCCATGATTTTTTTTTTATTCTATAAATTTATAGAAATTATCGTTAATTCCAAAATTCATACGATGCATTTTTCTTTCAAACACAATTGATCAAAATAACATAGTGATTAAATTTTAGAATTGTCAGACAAAAATAATTTTTACTCTGATATTACATGTTAGTTATAAATCAGTAATTTACGTACTTCTGCCATAACCAATTCTTCTTGAATTTGAAACTCTTAATTTTTGAACACGGTTATGATAATTAAAATTGAGATTCAAATTTTATGATTAGTTATGCTCTCTTCATCCAATGCAATTAACTAATAAATTTTTTTTAATAATTATAATACCACCCAAATTAATTTCTATATTAATAAATGGTAGCAAAAACAGAAAAGAATTCTAACAATGGTTTCAAGCTGGTGGGAGCAGAGGGAATTCTGTGTTATATAGAAATGGTTGACTTTTTAATAATGCTAGCAGCTCTACCTCAGAAATAGCGTTTCAAGCCAGGTTGATGGTGGAAGATATCAAGGTTGTCGGACATCTTTGCTACCAGCATGGTGTCTTAAGCATTGCTACAAAAACATGGAGATAACTGTATCAAATTGAATTATGAGGGAACCGTTCTTGTGGCAACCGGAAAAGCAGGGTTTCGAGCTCTCCTTCGAGACTGCAGTGGAGGTTGGTTGCGGGTTTAGTTCCGGGATCAACGTCATCCGATCAGAATTGGCAATTTGGCAAGTTTTGAAGATGGCTTTCAAGTTAGAGATGGAGATGGTTGAGTGTGAAACAGATGCATCCGAGGTGTTGTTCTTCTTGGTAAACCTCTGGAAACTACCAGATGAACATGCAGAGCTTGATATTTTTATCTGAAGCAGAGGCAACGATGGAATGTGAGGTTCAATTTGGTTCAGAGGGAGGCCAACATGGTTGCAGATTAGTTGGCGAGGCATGAAACTCATGGTGCAGCTGAGTTTGAGGACTGGTTTCAACCACTAGATGAGTTACACCATATTTTGCAACGAGATATAAACTAGGAAGTAAAAAAAATCATGCAGTATAAAATTAATTCCCTAATAGCATCTGAAGATAAATCTCTGAAACAAATTAAAGTTAGAACTTGTAAACAATTTTGTTCAAAAATCGAATTTAGATAATATAAATACTTTGTAAAACTAATAAAATAAATTAGTATAAATTAGAACTTTGAAAGATTCTCATTGTCCTAAATATATGCAAGAATTTTTCATGCATTACTCAGTTGACTATAACCATATGACGCGCCAATTTTTACTCACGTTTAGTTTCATGGAAACAACTACTACAAAAGAGAACAAGCTAGTGTTGCAAATAAACACACACTTCAAGCACTTACGTTTTACACGATTCCTCATCCAATTTATAAACACTCTTCACACTCACACTCACTACTTATTCTACATACACTTTTGCTTTATTACAATTTTAATTTCCTCTCCAGTCGATCTCCATACACAACAAACCAAAGCAGAAAACCTTATAACGTTTTTAGTTTGAAGATGGGCCTTAAAGTGCAATTTCTTTTGCTTTTGTGCATTATTCTTCCAGCAATGGTTTCAGGAATACGCTTCATACGCATAAATAATAACAACCCTTTCTCTGTGAAGGGTCGAGTTTATTGTGACCCTTGCCGTTTTAGTTTTGAGAGCCTTGCCACCACATACATTGCTGGTAATAATCCATATCTAACACCACTTTATCATATTCATATCATATCTGTTTGGTAAAGTATAATATAAAAAAAGTACTGTCTTTTGATATTTTTCGTTATTTTATGCAATATTGTTGTCCTTATTAAATGCGAGTATATTATGGTTTTTAACAATAAAACATTTTCACCTTAAAAAATATAAACTAACTCGATACCTATCAAAGATCGAGTTAGTTCAACAAAATTATCCTAATTTGTTAAGTCGTTTTGTTGAACGTTTTGTGGAACTTTTTCAAAATAATTCAAAATCTTTAATGACTATCGAATTAATTTACATCTTTTATGATTAGAATTAGAGGTGCTGAAATCTTTTATGTAAAAAAATGATAGTTTTAATTTGAACTTGGGTACACTAATTTTATGCCCACTAAACGCGCACAAAATGTGGCAATTGGCAGCTATAAATTTCTACTCTAAATTTGTAAAAATTTACAATTTATTAATACTACCCTTTAAAAGTATTGTTCGTAAGAAAACTCGATCTTAAGTGCATGAAATTTATTTATATATATATATACACGTTGTTTCACACATGTTCTTTTGAATCTTTCTTTCTCAGTTTCTCTCCCTATAATGACTTATTATTGATTTCCTAGAAAAACTGTAGATAAAAGTTTAGTTCATGTATTTATAGAAGAATAATTTTTAATAAGATTTTTCTAGAAAATCAGATTTTAAATTTTGAAGCAGTAGAGATCTAATTAAGAAATCATAAACTACTATATATATCTCCAATTATATGAATTGTTATCATTTATAGTTGGTAACATGTGTTATATTGCAATCAAATGATCCTTCGTAGGTGCGGAGGTTATTTTACAATGCAAGGACAGGATCACAAATGACATTGTTTTCAGCAAACAAAGCCAAACTGATTCATCAGGAGCATATACAATAAATGTCGACGCAGATTTTGAAAACCAAGTTTGTGATGTGAAGCTTTTAAGCAGTTCACAAGATGATTGCAAAGAACCTGCGTTAGGTCGTGACCAATCTCGTGTCATACTCAACCGTTTCAATGGCATTGCCACCAATGATAGGTTTGTTAACAACTTGGGTTTCATGAAGAATGAAGCTTTGTCGGGTTGTGCCGATATTCTAAGGAAGTACTACAAATTCGGTTCTAAGAATTAGTTTCAGGGAAAAGCTACTCTGTTTTTTAGTAGGTAAAGTGCACTTTTGTTTTCCTCTGTCTAACCATTTTTTTTCAAAGTTTTTAAACTTAGTACTAATGTTCAAACCAGAAATAAAATTTGTACCACCTTTTATGTACACCTCTCTTGTATATATTTTTTTATGGTACAGAAGACAAATATTTTATATTTTTTTTCAATTATTTTTACTACCAAAATTAAAGTGTATAAGAGAAGTATACATAAAAGTGGTGCGCATAACATTTTTCATGTTAAATTATTTCAATTTTATCCTAACATTTTTAAAGAGTTTCAATTTTACCGTTCTATTAAACTTATTAACAAAAACGTAAGGGCTTAATTCAAAAAATTTTAGTTATTGAGACAAAGTGTACTTTACCTTTTAGGATTTTTTTATTTTTAGTTTTAAATATTCTTGCATTTGGGTAATCCTTTTGGTTTTTCTTTGTTGAAATGTTTAATGCGTCGTCTTAGCATATAAAATTACGTGTTAGTTAGTCGCCAAAAAAAATGTGTGTGTTAGTGTCTTAAACTTTGTGTTGCCATCATCATAATGAAATTTTGATCATGTATTGGTGGAAGGTACAAAGTTGTATATATAATAATATCGAGTTCTATATTTATCTAGATGATATGCAATTACTAGTTATATTATTCAATCTTGTGTTGTGTGATCATTTAGTTACCAAATTTGTAAAAGAATGCAAATATTGAATCAAATTTATTTATAGATAAGAATCTAGAGAATGCTTATATTAGGATTTGGCATAAATTAGAAGAGGAAATTCACACAAACACAGCATAGTCTTAGCTAACAAGTGTAATTAAACCTCAAATTGCATCTTGGTAGGAATAATTCAAAAAGTGTAATACCTGAAAATTTGACTAAGGAAAAAAGTATATACTTTTAAGGTGTACTAAAAGAAATGAATTGAGTACAAGTACTAAATTAGTCAACAACAAAATTAATAAATTAGAGTGGTCAATCTCACTATAGAGATGTAGGATGGCGTCTCTATGTAACTAACTCCACCTAATAGGATAAGTCTTTGTTTTTATAGTTGTTGAATGTAACCCCAATTGGAATTCAATAAAACATATCCATAGCTTATCAAATAATGAAATGTAAATACACTCTTTGCTTCATTTAAAAAAAAAAATAAAAGAAAAAATAAAAAATAAAAGAAATAACATAATGATAATAACAATGATAAATGTTCCTCCCTTGTGGCAAAAGAAATAAGCTACTGAAGATGAGTTCCAAATTTCTCGCTACTAGCTCAGTTCTAGTGTCTGAGATAACATACATTATTTTATAGTAAATGGACATTTTATTGTATTCACTATATACTACAGTGCTGTCATTTTATTCGGAAATAGGTGGTGAAAATCCGGTGCAATATACCAGAAAATAGATGGACCTGAAAACAGAACTAGTATCAATCACAGGATACCAAAGGCCTGCTAGGTGCACAATCAAGCATCTCAAAGGGTATAATCAGTTGTCATCAAAATCCAACATAAAGTTGGGGTAAAAGACAGAAAAAAATCGTCCCAAGATGGTGTGATTTTCAGTTTTAAACTAGCATGTTATAGCATCTGCTAATTACAGTTGAACAGCACTTCAGGAAAAAGGTGCTGTGTTGCTTAATTTGTCATTTTAATGCGTATCGACTCTGGCGTTTCCATACTCTTGATTAACCAAGACATTATCATCATTATGGTTAACGATCTCGGTGTCCATTCTAGGGTCAGGGTCTAAGTCAGGGGAAGATTCTCTCTTCTCGTTGTCAGATGGGTCAGAATCAGAATCTAACTTAATTGAATCTAACGATGGAGGAGCAACTGGAACTGATGACAGAGAGTTCTCCCCTGTCCAGAAAGAGGGAATCTTCTTGTCGTCCTCTTTCATCCTCTCCGCATACCTGTTTATGTCAAACCCTGTGTCATTCTTCCCGCCAAATGCAGATTCAAGTTGGTCCAAATCAAATAAATCCTCCATGATCTTCTTGGTATTGTTATCATCAGCGTAAACAAACTTCACTTTATTGTAAGTCTTAGGCTCCAATAGGGGCTTTACCATCTGCAGCAACAAATTATACATAACCATAAAATGGTGAAGGGTAACGGTAGAATTATCAACAGGTAAGGAAAGCCTTTTGAGAACTACATATGCATTTGATCTTTTAAGTACCACAGACTAACAACATGAAAAACAACAGCATATAATAACAAAACCTTATCCCACTCTAGGTGGCTCAGCTATGTAAATCAAATAACATCATGGCTAAGATGAGAGTTTTTCTACATTTAGCTCATTTATACTAAGATGAAAGAATTACTTTCACAAATTATTCAATACAGGGCACATGAAATTCTTTCGTGCTCGAATTGGCTACACGGGGAAGGAGAACCCAAACTACAATTATTATTCAAGAATTCAAGGTTTTGAAATCAAGAGCCCTAAAATGGATGAAGAATGGTAGATCAACGGGTTTGAACAATATACCGATTGAAGTTTGGAAAGATTTAAGAGGAAAAGGTGTTAGTCAGCTAACGAAGCTTTTAAATTAGATTTGAAGATCTAAGAAAAGAAGCACCTTGATCCTTATTTACAAAAACGAGATATACCAAGTTGTGGAAATCACAAAGAGACAAACTCGTAAGGGAGATGAAGAGAAGCAAGAGAAAAAAGACAAAGAAGAAAAAAAAGGATGATGTAAATTATAGGATTCAAGTGAGTTTGTCATAGTGGTGGAGTGCTTCAGACATCATTTGCAACAAGTACCTTTAAAATGCAACATACATGGAATAGCGTGTTGGGCAGTAAAAAGTGAACAGGAATATAAGTTTTCTGCGCTCAAAGTGAAGATGCTTAAATTGATGAGTGACCATACGCAAATGAACATAATAAAGAACGAAAACATGATAGAGAAAGTCGGAGTTGCGCCTATTATTGAGGGCATAATAGAATCTTGTCTTAGGTGGTTTGGACATGTGGGAAAAGGACTAGCAAAACATCCAATAAGGAAGGTAGATTAAATGTAAGATTGACCAATCATTAAAGGTAGAGGGAGACTGAGAGACCTAAGGTTCTGTTTGGATTTCATTCTGAGACAAACTGGTAAACCCATAAACATCACCCATACCAAAAGCTAAACTTTTTTTTTTTTTTTGAAATCGATAGTTGGCGACAGTAGGACATATAAAATTGAGCAAAATTTTGCTAAGAAATATCCCGTTGCAACAAAACTGCTCATGCCTGGCAATGTAAGAGAAGCCATTGATAAGATATTGAAAACTCTGAATATTTTGGGAGCCATTCCACTTCTTTCTTTTTTGATTACCATCCTCATGCGTTCTTGAGAGAGAGAGAGAGAGAGAGAGAGAGGAGAGAAGCAGAGATCAAGGGAGACGAGGCAGGGGCTGCATCAACAGAATCCAGCATCATCAGTGGCAGGAACTAGAGGATTGGAGGTAGAGGAAGGGACAGTGAGATTGAGAGAGGATCAAGAGAAGAAGAGGTGGAAGAAGGAGGCAGAGTGAACACGGGTTGCGACCATGGGATCTCAAGGTGGCGCAGGGGACAGAGAGATCAAGAGAAAAGTGATTTGTAGAGCACAGTGACAAAGGCAGAGGCAAGAGATAAGTAGCTGCTACGACAAAATCGGAGGCACGGTCCATTGCTATTTGCTCTTCATGATCCAGATTTGCAGTACTTCATTTCAAATCTGATTTTGTTGAGGAAGAAAGTGGTGGCGGTAGTGTTTGTGGTTGTGGCAGTGGCAGCAACAGCCGCGGCAGTGGTGGTGGCAGCGGCAGTGGTGGTGGCAGCGGCAGTAGTGCAATTTGTAGTAAAAGGGAAAGCTTGGGAGTGTAGTTCTAGGAAGATGGTTTGAAAAATTTAAAGAGTATAATTGGATTATGAAAAATTTAATGGGGATAGTTTTGGAATAAAAAATTTATTTTATGTCCCTAGAATCCATCTCACTATCCTAGCTCATAGACTAGACAGAAATTTTGATTAAAATCTGTCCCAGAGACAGAAAATATTATGATTAATTTTGTCATCTCTACATCCAAACATGAATCTCCATATTTTGTTTGTCTCCATATTTCCGTCTGGGACGGAATCCAGACAGAGCCTAAGAACTCTGAATAAGGTGGTCAACAAAGATTTAACATAAATGAGCTTTTACTACAAACATGATACAGGAAAGAATAATGTTGTTTGACTTATGTAGCAAACCCTACCAGGTATAAGATTTTATTGTTATATACTTTAATTTCTTTTAATAACTTACACGTTCTTACGTTTCCTTTCTCTTTCTGTCTTTGACTGCTAGACTAAGAATTAAGTTTTAGAAAGAAAATATTTCAAGGACCAAACTGGAGATTTACTCAAATTAAATAGGTACTTTTGTTAATCATAGCATTGACATGTGCGCTAGGAAAATAATAATATAAAAAAAAAAGGAAAAATGAAAAACTTGGACCTGATCCCAAATATCATTTCATGCGGCTTAGATGCATATCATAAAGCTTACTAACTAAGAATGCAATTCAACTTTGACCTCACTCTAACAGAATCTAAAATAGTCAGCCTCACAACAGCATGCAATTGTGTTAAGATATCAAAGGGATGAAATTTGAGAACAGGAAAAAGCTTAATTACCGTGAAGAATGGTTCAAAGAACTTAGGTGGATTGTACAGTATTGCAAGACCCAGACGTTCAGGATACTGATCTTGCAATATATGTGCAGTTTCACGGGTCACCCTGACTGATATATGTGACAAATTGAAACCCTGGAAGTCAATTAGCCAGACCATCTGTTCCTGATGTGGTGGAAGATTTAGAATAGCATTCTCCATGCAGTATACCAAATATTTAACCTGTCCTTTTATCGACTTCGAGTTCTGCACTCCAAGGAAGAACAAATTGGAAATCATGAATAACATTCTTCTACAACATCAGCAACAAATCAGATTTCAACCATTTGTGCAGGTATATCTACTAAATCTTGCCTGATGTCAAATCAAGGAGTAAGAAAGTGTGTCAAAATGATAGAAACTGAACCTGGCTAGGTAGCTGGACAGTGGACACAGGGTATGCTTAAAATCACCCCACATTCTCATCCTTCAGATTTCACTTATTCCAAGAACAACAACAACAACAACAAAGCCTTGTCCCACTAAGTGGGGTCGGCTTCACTTATTCCAAGAACACCCCCAAAAAATCTGACTTGAATAGACATACTACATATCATAACATATTTTCGAAAGATACCTGGCGGCTAGGTCTCATGACAAGGACTGTTCTCCCATGCTTGTCAACGTAATCTGTTCTGTAGATCTTTCCAGTATCCGCTTCCTGAGCAACATCTTCCTGCATTAACAGAAGTGCACTTCAACTAAAATTTTGGCAGAAGATAATATCAGTGTTCAATAATTTGATCAAACATTCCCAGATCACAAAAATTCCAGGTGAAGTAGATAACTAGATGGATCCTGAATCCATTAACTCAGTCTAGGAACTACATGATATTAAATTGGTGGTAGTTCAAGCAGGATCAGATATGGTTAAACACGGCCACTGGATCTGACTGAGCATCTTTAAAGTTTACGCAGTCCTACAGTTAACTCCTCCTAAGAGACAAGAGTGACCAAGAGAACAGCAAGAAAAGGGCACAAATATGCAATCACTCACCCATCGGATCTCTTCTGGTTTGTATTCTGCTCTCCATTTTAGTGTCTGTTTCAACATTTTAACCGCCTTCTTGACATTCCAATTCCGTGCCCTCAAATGCCTTGCAATGGATGCATCAGAACAATAAAGAGATGCCTTACCAGACAGTGGTCCAATCAACCTTCTGACCTCCATTATCTAGAAAGAAGCAAATCATTATGAGCTAGAAAACATGTTTTCTTTCTTGCAAAGATTGCAGCTTCATATTGTCAAATACAAAGTATCGAAAAAATCGACAGGATGGGTTCAAACCAAGAATTCACAAGTACAGGACATACCAGGGACTGCTGCTCTTCTAAGCTTAACATTTTCTCATGGCCATTAGAGGTAGTTTTCTTTAAATCCACACTCATGGTGTCAGTTTAGAGACGCTCAGAAAGAAAATAGCGAGTTCTGCAAGAGAAGACAATACCAATACATCTACGTAATTACTCATATCATCTAAAGTAAAACAAAATGCTATGCACTATGTCACTATGATACATTGAATCCAATAGCTCGTCATTTATGCAGTCTAAAATCTGTAAATAATTTTTTTTTCTCATGGATACTACATTCATGACGTATATAGTTACAAGTTGTAAATATGAGTAACTAATATCAACTATATTATGCCATTCACTAAACTATGTAAAAAGATCTGGGAGAAAAAACTTTGAAGGGTCAGTGAGATTTCATTCATACTCACTCTTACTGTTTTGTTAGTTGAAAAAATTGGAGTGTTGGTCAATTGTAAAGTTTAAAATACAATTTCTAATCCATATGAAACTTAAGCCAGGCAGAACTACATTGAAGTAGTTTGTTTGGGGGGTTATGGGGGGACAAGAGACTAAAACCTCAAAGCTAAAGCCTTTCGACTGAAAATTTGTTAATATATAAGAGATATAGGATGCATGCAGCCAGTAGACCAACTTTACTCATTCCATCCCTGCTAGAAGGCATAACAAAACCTAACATTATAATAAAGAGAATGCTTTAACACACATTATCACCGTGGTGGGCAAGTATTACGAATAAAATCTTCACCCCTACTTTAGCCCCATACCAAACACTCCCATAATGAAGAGTTGCTATTTGAAAGTGCGAAAATCAGAGATTTCCTTAAGCCCATAGACAGATGAAATGGGTTATAGATACAAATATTTATTTAGAACCAATCGAATGAGAGTACAGAAGGATACGAAATGAATATTAATTCTAAATAGTTTTTTAAGCTTAACAGCTCATTTGCAATTCACATTTGTTTTACCTTCAACTAGGAAGCACACCATGTGCAACTTAAAGCAAATAGGACCATTCGAATTTAGAAGACCCCAGAACTCAGAAAAGTGAGATTAAAACTTTATCATTTGAAAATGTAGATCACATAAGGGCTTACTATTGGAAAACTTTGTTTATTCACACTCCCAACTGCTTAATTGAGTTGCAACTATCTAATTTTCCCCAAATCATTTTGTATTCATGCCACATTAGGTGGGAGCATCCATGGACTGCCACGATATTCTAGCATAAACATAGTTGGTCACCAAACTCAAACAAAAGAGAAGGCTTATAATAAGCCCTTCATAGCTAATCTACAAGTCTTCAATATTAGTAACAGCCCCCCCGCTTTTCCTTTTTTTTTTATTCACATTTAATTAACAGGAATTTAGAAAACTGCAATTGAGGGGGTAAGTGAGGATTGTGAACTGCTAATACACCCTTGCCCTAACATACATTGACCACTGAATAAATTTTTTGCTGAATAGTATGACCTTTACATAACTAACACTAAACTTCATATTTCATCCTAATTCATAATCAGAAGCTCCTAAATCTAACACAAATTAAAATTATCCACACAAAAGCTCAAGAAAGGTCTTCATAGAAAGGATCTTACCTCAGCTTCTGCAATTGTGCTTTTCAAAAACGAAAAACACCAACAGCTTTCAGTTATTCACAAATTATACGATCCACTATGATTGTTGCCAAAAATTACCTTTAAAACAAAGATTGAAAAATACGAAATTAAAAATGATATTTTTCCTGCTTCGCAGAGTACCACGTTACATAATAATATAATATAAATAAATAAATGGTAATAATAAGGACTAAAAGAAGAACGGAGTCAAACATATAGCAAAATAAAATAAAATAAATATAAAAAGAAAAAAACTATGAAAATCAGGAGAAAACAAACGACCAAGAATAGAATAGAAGCGAAGAGATCAATGGTTTACCTGATTCCGAAAGGTTTGGTTTTTGGCGAGAGAGAGAGAGAAGTCAACAACTCTTCCGTTTTCCCTCTCTCTCTGTTGTGACTTGTGATGACTGATTAAGGGAGCTTTTGGCTTTTGAGAATTGAGATGGTACAGTTGAGCAGATAATTAAAAACTAAAAATTAAATATAAAAAGAATAAAAGAGCAGGTGGATTTTTGGAGAAAGTGATGCTGATTCTGATTCTGATTCCGATTTATTCTTGTATTTTATTGTTTAGAACTGTATGCATTTGTGGAGACTGACTGCACAAATGAATTATATAAATATTAAAGCATTAATATTATTCCAACTTTTTTAGAAATTAAATAACAATACTAGAATAGTAGAATAGTAATAATAAATTTAAAATTGACTAAAATTAATAAAATAACTTTTTTTTAATAGAGCCAAAGACTCTTCTTTTTGAAGTTTGTTATTTTTACGGTGATTTTCGGACTAAATTTGAGTCATTCTTCAAGTAGATTTAACTCAATTCAAAATTATTATATTTTATAATTTTACTATATGTTTTATATTAAAATTAATAACAAAATATTTTGTTTATTTATTTCAATTGATATTTTTTATATTATCTGATGTTGTTTATGTTTAAATAATTTATTTGGCAGAAATGTTATATAATTTTTATTAATATTAATTTTTAAAGATAAAATTTTATTAATTTTTTATATAAAATTTATAAAATTATATACATTAATTATAAATTAAGGCGACCTAATTTAACTTGATTATATCAAATTAATCTATGGCCGAATTTAAATATTTAAAATAGACCTAATAAAATATTTTAATAAAATTTGAATCTAATTAAATTTAAGATAATTCATCCCAATAAACCATTTGAAAACTAAATTTATGTGTATTTTCCAAAATAAAAAAAGGCTACGTATATATCTCAATTTACATATATATATATATATATATATATATATATATATATATGTAAATTAAATTTATAAGATTCAAATTACTTGTCTGTTATCTCCACTACTAAATCGAATGAAAAATATTCAATTTACAATGAGCTGGATGGTTTTAACACGCTCACAGAAAATCGAAGCCAATAGTATTGGTAAATCGACGCACATAGATTCGATTTACATGCAAAAAGGTTCCATACTAAATCGAATCAAATAGGGTAGATTTAGTGTGAACGTGCCTATATATACAATTCGAAAGCAATTCATTCGAATTACAAAACATACAAACCCCTCCACGAACCCTACCACCCAGCAACGAAATATTGAAAAGCAACCCCAGAAAAATCGAATCCGAACAAATGGAGGACGATTCGAATCGTCTCTATTAATTAGATGGAGTCGCGCATATTGCTTGTGCCGTCCACCTTGAGGTTAGTGAACAAAAATTTTTGTTTTGAATATAAATTAGTCATTTTAATAATGTTAACATAATTCGTGTAGTAGTTGTTTAGAGTCGGTAATTAGGAATTAGAAATTTTTTTTTAACATAAATGCTTGTTAGAAGTAGTAAGCTATTATGTGGTTAGATTTTGAGAACTTGAAATGGTACCTAAAAAAGTTTGTTAAGATTTTAGGCTACGTTAGATATTTGAAGTTATTACTTTTAGAGTAAAGGACAAATAGGTCCCTGACCTTTTTTTTTCGCGGACATTTTCGTCCTCAAGGAAGGAAAAATACATTCAAGTCCCTCACCCCCAAAAAACGTGGACATTTATGTCCTTCCATTGAATTCAGGCGTTTGGACTGGACGAAAAATTCTGACCTGGCAGAGGTGGCGCTGACCTGGCCGTTACGGAGGCCACGTGGCAGGGAGCATTTCGAAACAGGACATATAAGTCCCTGGAGACGAAAACGACGCCGTTTTGGTAACCTCCCCCAATCTTTCAAATTTCTCTGCCCTTTTCTTCTTCCTTCGTCCTTTTTCCCGTCCATTCTTCTTCCTTGGCCCCTGCCTCCATCACCGTCGCACAGCCGCGCCTCCGTCAGCCACCATCAACGCTAGCGACCTCCTCCTGCCTCTCTTTTGAGTAGCTGTTGGCCCTGTGAGCGATCCTCAGGAGTATCCATCTCATCCAGCATGTCATAATATCGATTCGGGAAGTTAGATGTGTCCTCTGCCGGGACTCCCATGTCGGGATCAGAGAAGAGACTAGTGCTCTCTTTAGCTGGTTGTTTTCCTTTCCAGTTGATTTCTTTCCTTTGGCAAGTTGTTTACCCTTGCCAGTGGTCCTCATCCTGGAAAGTACAAACAGTCTATAAGAAATGGATTGACAATAACCGCTCACAAGAAATGGTAAAATAGAAGAAACAGCAGCTCACAAGCAGGACCTCTACACAATTCACACTCATACAATGCAACCATTCAAAACTATACAGTGGTGGAATTGAATGAAGAATGAGTGATGCACATTGATAGAAAAATTGAAGTTGATAAACCTCAAGTAAAAATTTGAATATACATGTGGCCATTCATGTAATTCACATTGCAAAAAGAGGTTGAATGAAGAAGTACACATCAAACATCAAAGCATCACACAAACACTCTTCAAAGATGAGTGGAAATAAGGAATATAAAGCAGCTTAGTGAAATATAAGAATGGGAAATCTCAACTAAACAGAGAAATGACAAGCCGGGTTAGTGATTAATTGGCCTTGGCAACATTCAAAGTGAAAAGCGTGCATATCAAGTCAATTAATCAAAGTGAAGATTGAGTTTTGAAAACAAAACTTTTCTAAAATTCGGCAGTATCTCAGTAGTACATAGTACATTTTCCAAAGTCAAACAAACAATTTTACATTCCATATGAATTCCTTGATAATTAAGCACACAAAAATTATATGTACACTCATAGGGAGGGAATGGACAAGCCAACATGTGATGAAAAATCAGTAGCAGCTAAACATGAAGCAACAACAAAGTGGGTGATTGAGCTTGAGCAATTGACAATTAAAATTTCAAGAAAAGCACATCGCTCTAGTAGCAAAACAGCAGTAACAATCCAAGTTGCAGCAACAAACAGTACAAAGAACATGTAATTTACTCAGTCAACACTCTTTTCAATGAATTCAACAGTCAATTATAGGTAGAGAGTGTAGATCAAATAATCAAGTCTCACTGAATCAAAATTGAAGTTCAATATGCATTATGAAACTAAATAATCCTAACAATGAGAATTTACACAGCAACAGTGTAAAACATCAGTCTCAGTAATTTCCATTAACCAACCCTAATCCTAACAACTTAAGAACAATTGAACAAACTAAATATAATGAACTACAAACAGTGATTGCACAGACAGCAGCATTAAGCAAGCAAGACCTAATCCACTATCCACGCCAGATTCTCTAACAACTTAATGTAACTAACTAATCTAACCTAATTGAAATTAGCTAAACAAAACTAACTAAACAATATTAATTAACTAATTGCAATAACATGGTGAATTAAACAGAGAGAAAGAAGACCTGGGAAGCACAGGGGTGGTAATGAGAGAGAGAGGAAATGATGGTTGGGTCCTAATAGCGACGGTGGTGCGCCAGTAGAGAGGCGGCGGCGCGGCGGCAGTGGGTCACCGAGAAGGTTGTCGCGGACGAATGGTGGGTGGAAGGAAGGTGAGAAGAGAGAAAGACTAATGGGAGTAAGGGAGTGAGAAAGGGAAGAAGACGCGAAAAGAGAGGAAAGAGGAGGTTGCCGACGTTGATGGTGGCTGACGGAGGCGCGGCTGTGCGGCGGTGATGGAGGCAAGGGCCAAGGAAGAAGAATGGAAGGGAAAAAGGACGAAGGAAGAAAAAAAGGGCAGAGAAATTTGAAAGATTGTGGTAGGTTACCAAAACGGCGTCGTTTTTGTCTCCAGGGACTTATATGTCCTGTTTCGAATTAATCCCTGCCACGTGGCCTCCGTAACGGCCAGGTTAGCGCCATCTTTGCCAGGTCAGACTTTTTCGTCCAGTCCAAACGCCTGAACTCAACAGAAGGATTGAAATGTCCATGTTTTTCGGGGTGAGGGACTTAAATGTATTTTTCCTTCGTTGAAGACGAAAATGTCCGCAAAAAAAAGGTCAGGAACATTTTTGTCCTTTACTCTTACTTTTATATTCAGCGAGACTTAGTTTAGGGTTAGGGTTAAATATAAAATTTTTTATATTTTTGATACGTTAAAGATAATTTTTTTTTAGCGTTGTGATGCACTTAATCCAGTTTAGTTTTAGCATTTTTTATTTTGTGTCAACGTGTAAGACTATATGTTTTGGTAAATTTATTATTTTTTTTTTTTTGGAATCGGGTCATGAATTATTTAGTGTTTTGTATTGGGCCCTATGAAGAATTTGTTGGCGTTATTGTAAACGGTTTTTTAAAAATGAGAGCATGCAATGTTTAGCATTTTTAGAATTCTATGCATTGAATACTGTTTTGTTACGATTGTGATCAGAAATTTTCTATCCTTGTCCAGCTCCATCGATGTATCACCAGCATGAAACAGCAACACGATATGCCATTGGATGATAGGATTGTTCCGTACTTGTAGATGGCCGGTTTATACCATCTTGTATGATTGAACAAGACTTGGTTTTGATTGGACGAGCCATTGGTGAGTGATGCAGAATTTTAAACCACAAACTAACCGGCAAGTGCATCGGGTCATACCAAGTAATATCTCAGGTGAGTGAGGGTCGATCCCACGAGGATTGATGGATCAAGCAACAATAATTGAGTGATTCACTTAGTCAGACAAGCAAAAAGGAGTGTTTTGGGTTCAATTGCATTAAACAATAATTCAAAAGATCTAAGAAAGCAAATAGTAAATTGGTTGTGAGAATTAATGAGAGAAAATAGTTAAGGTTTTGGAGATGTTCAAATTTTAGGATTAACAATTCCTACTAACTACCTTGATTATGCAAAGATTCAATTCATAGCAAACTTTAAGTGATTAAACTCCAATTCTTTGGTAATTTAATCCTCCTCTAACTCAATCAACTCCCAATTCCTTGGTCACTTAATCTAATTAGAGGGTTTAAGTTCAAATCCTAGTTTATAAGCCACACAAAACTCTGAAAATCCAAAGATGATATGATTATATGTCACGTATCATATTAAATCTAGATAGTTAGAGAGTTGTGAGAATTCAATTTCAAGCTGTTATTCAGGTGATATAACTTTTCCAAGATTCAACAAGAATTCAAGCTAGAAAAAAGTTATCTTCCAATACACTCTAATCCGTAGGATGAAAAATGAAACAAATTCTTGAATGTAAATCAATGCATAAATCAAAGTAGAAAATAATAGTTATTAATCCATCCAAATAAACAGAGCTCCTAACCTTAAAAATGGAGGTTTAGTTGCTCATGGTGTGAAAAATCCTAACAGAGAAAAGTGTAAAGTGCGGAATATGAGAGGAAGAGAGAGAGGGGAGAGAGCTCCAAGGGCAAGTGGCATTTGGCACCACCTAAAGCATTGGAAAGGCATGAAACTCGAGGAGCTTGATGCCATACTTGAAGTCCAAGCGTTTGCCACCCCAATGACGGCATTTGGAGCTAATTGGCATCACTCATGGAGCCATACTTGGAGTCGTGGCGTTTGACTTGAGAATATGGCAATTGGGTGGCGCCATACTTGCAATCCATGGTGTTTGGTGCCACCTTACGCTATAAAAATAATGCGTAAGCATAGACTATTATATATCGTTGGAAAGCCCTAGAAGTTGGCTTTCCAATGCCATTAAAACTGCATCAATTGGATCTCTATAGCTCAAATTATGCTTGTTGGAGTGCGAAGAGGTCAGGGTTGACAACATCCACGAATTCTCTTTGCACTTTGCCAAACTCACCCGAATGCTACCTATAATAAATCAAATTGTAAAACAACTCAAAGTAGCATTCATGGTGGCTTAAAACACCTAAATCTTAGAATAATCTAGCAAATTCACATGCAAATTACTACGAAAGGATAAGAAAGATACTCACGCATTAGTGAGCGCATTCGTGGAGAGATGGCGCCTGGAGATGCATAATTTCCACATACCGTTCGGGGAATGCACAATCACGCTGTAGGATGTAACATACCAGCTAGGGCTTCCGATCAACTATCAGTATGTCAGCGGATGCCTCACAGACTTTGAGCGAGATATCGAGAGTGGCCACCCAACATGGGTATGGTTTGAGGAGCTGTTGGGTGTGTTGCCTCCTGCGAACTGCATTGACAAGTTCACAGTGAAATGCACTTGGATGTAGGACACATTTAGTGAGCTTCTGCATGGGGGGCAAACGATGAGACGGTTAAGGGGTATGCATGTGTGTATATTATGATGCTCTTATCGACACAGCTATTTGGGGATAAGTCTGGTACACGTCTTCACATCCGTTGGCTACCCTACGTCGCCAGGCTAGAGGACATGGGTCAGTATAGTTGGGGGTCTACTGCACTCTCATGGTTATATAGGTGCATGTGTCGTGTAGCCAATAGGAATGTCGTCAAGTTGGCCTGTCCATTGCAGCTTCTGCAATAGTGGATCTTTTAGAGGTTCCCTAGTTTCTGGCCGGATGGATTTGATATCTTTCATTGGCCGTTGGCGTCGAGGTACTCTCTTTTGGGTTCAGCATTATGTTTTTAAGAATTCATCGGTTTACTTCCTTGTTGATTAAATGTTTTGGTTTTCAGATGGTCAGGTTACCAGCCGATGTTGACCGACAAGGGGCCTCGGGTTGCACATTGGAGGCTTAAGATAGATTTACTCCAGCCCGGGGATGTGAGTATTTATGGTTTCAATTTGTTCATCTCTGTCTTTTGTCTTTGCACTTTTAATTATTTATGATGACTAACAAGTCGTGGTTGTGTTCACAATTCGTGTGGATACCATATAGCATGCCTGATATCATTCAGGTGGTGCACCCCGAGATATTGGAGCCACGACATATAGTGTTGAGGAGGGCCGCGATAGCATTGGTCTATTTTGCTATCATAAAGTGGCATCAGGTGGATCGGGTGTTGTCGTAGTTTGGTGGGGTTCAGCATCGACCTCATGCTACATTAGACATAGATTTCTTTATGTCTAAGGATGGGAGAGGCGGAGATCGGTGGTTTTTTCATAGGTTACAGGGTTGGCACATTCACTGGTTCCAGATACATGACCTTCACATGAGTACTTGGAGTGGTGGTATCAGTATGGTAGGAGATTCTTGTCGCCTGAGCTCTTCTTAAGTAACCCCAGAGCAGCTGCGATACCACCGCAGGTGATACAGCAAGGTCCCAGGCAAGTCCTCGATATGGACCAGGTGCCTGATGTCCTGGACCGACGTCGTATTGAGCGGAGACATCGTGTAGGGACATGATCGAGCCAGCATGAGTAGAGGTGGTAGGAGGATACCATCGATGTAATAGAGGGGAGGGGTCGTGGACGGCAAAGGGGGAGGGGTCGTGGCCCGATGTAAGACCCAAATTTTTTAAAAATCTTATTATGAGCTAATTTCAAGTTTATTTATTTATTAAAGACCTTATTTTCAGAAATTATTTTATTAAAACTAATTAAATCGAGTTTCGATAATTAAATTAGATATTTTATTTAATTTTATAATTATTGGATAATTTTCTATATTTAAACTATAAAGTTTAGTAGTTGTGAAATAGTAAGAATTTTGTACGATTTAATTTAAGTAATTGAGATTTTAGAATTTAATATTTTAAATTTTATTAATAAAGAAAATTAATTATATTATTGTATATTTTAAATTAGAGTACTTGATTAAAAGCCAATTAGCAAATTGATCATTAAATAATATTTTAAAGTAATTTTAGGGAATTAAATTAGATTTTAAATTTATATAATATAACATAATTTTATTAAACTTACCATAATATATTAACACTAATTTTACCCTAATCCCTACCCACACTTACACTCACCACCACTCACCCTTTCCCTCTAACCCTAGCCGCCATTCCCCTTTCCCTTCTTCCTCAACACAACACACATAGTGATCAAAACAAAAAGGGGGAAAAGAGGGAAATCAGATGAAAAGAGAGAGAGAGATCCGAGAGAGCTGTGGGAAAGAGGAGAAACAGAGGGGGAAGGACGACGCCGGCGGGACTGAGAGTCACCGTCGTCGTCGCACATGAGAAGCATATAGTGATAGAGAGGCACGCAGAGTTCAAGGAGAGTGAGAAGCCCTTGTCGTTGTTGTTCCGTCGCGTCTTGGCGACGCTGTTGCCGTCGAGCTCGTTATTGCTGCCGTCCAATGTCGCCATCGAAGAAGAGAGGGAGAGCTGCGATGAGAAGGAAGGAGAAGAGAGAGGGAGCCGTCGCCGAGCTGTCCTGCATCGCCACCTCGTCATGTCACCATCACACTGCCGTTGTCGAGCCACCGTCGCATCCTACCACACCATCACCACAAAGCCGCCAATCCGCCATTGAGCCGCCGCCGGGAGACAGACCCGCAAAGAGAGAAAGATAGGGAGGTCGCGCTGCCTTCTCATCGCCATCAGATCCGCTGTTTGTCACCGCCAGTCGCCGCTGTGCCTCATTTTCCTCCGCTGAGCCATTTCTCAGTCACCACCGGTGGAACCCCTACCTTCTTGGTAAGCGTTTTGTTTCTGGAACCTTTGAAGTCAGTATTCTGATATATGTTGCTAGAAATTCTCAGCTGTTGGTATCGTAGGGTTGAGTTTCGATGATTTCATGTCGAAATTAAGGTTGCTGCTGAACTATCGGAGCTTCTGGCCACTATTGGAGTGCTGCTGGGTCAGTTCGGGATTGCGACTGCAATGTTCTGCTGTTACCGTAAGTATGTTTTACTTCGAACCCTTGCCGTTAGTATTCCATTATATATTATTAAAGATTGCATGAAATTGATGATTTAGGATTGAGTTATCGAGGTTGCATGTTACAATTAAAGCTATTTCTGTTATTGTGGAAGTAAGCGAAGCTGTGGATGCAACCACTGTTATTGCAAGCCGAGGGAAAAAGGGACATATTGTGTTAGAATTGTTGCGGGCTTGATTCCTCGAGGTAGGAGTTTGTTTTAAAATAAAAAAAATTTGAGCTTTGAATACCTAACAAGTTTAGTAGATTAATTCAAATAGATGAGTGTTTGAAATATAAATAATTTTCTATTGTGATTGAAAGGTTATATTTATGGGTGATTGGTTGTTTACTGAATTTCAGGTAAAATTGATTGGTTACGTTGATTTTGGATTTTAGATTAAAAATGATAATGACTGTTTTTGAATGACAGATTTGGAAATGTTGACTTGAAATATTAGTTTTGTTGAGTTGGGGTTGAAAAGAGGGAACCCGTCATGGGTGGCAAACTCTAGTTTTTAGGGAAGGTGCTGCCGGAATATTCCTAAGAATTTGAAGGAGTTTTGGTTATGATTTCAAAAATGAATTTGATTTGAATTAATTATCATAAGAGATAAGTTTTGAATGCTTTTACGGATTTTAAGGAGAGTCGGATTTTCTTGATTTGGTCAAATGTGATTTTAATTCATTTGATTTTTAATACAACGAAAAGAGATTTGATTAAATAGCTAAAGACTTTAAAATAGTAATTTAAGTATAATTTCAAGGGTTTGGGGATAAGTGAGTAAGTTTGAAGGTTGTGCTTGAATTAAGATGTAATTAGTGACAATTGATTTGATAGGGGTTTGATGGTGATTTCGATATTGAGGGAGAGGATAATGATTGAGTGATTGAGGTATGGTGATGAATGAGTTAAGATTGAGAATAATGTGGATATTGATGAATTATGATTGAATTATTCATGTGGCTTATGAATTTGAATTATCTGAAACACGAGTTTCCCTGGGTAGACGCAATGGCTTGCCACCACTTGCTCCAGGTTGAGATTCGATACTCTGTTGACCCTCTGTCGTAAGATGTAACCGGGCACTTTAACTCTCCGGGTTCCCCCATGGGCATGTATATATATATGAATTTTGAATATTCTATTATTGAGTTTGGAGTTTGACTCCATGGAATATTATATTTGAGTTTGCAGTTTGACTCCATGGATATTATTTTTGAGCTTGGGGTTGCGTGCACAGATGGACTGTCCAATGGTTAACTACAAGGACATGTCGGGTTGGCTATATAACCGACAGATGAGACTCATCAACCATAGGACAGGTATGCATCATACGTATTTGTATGTTTTAATTGAGTGTGCTTTTGTTTTGATTTGCCTAATTTCTTAGCCATGTTTATTTGCTACTCGTTTTACTTGTTGTACCTGAATCCTATTTGTGATTTCTTTGTTTGTCTTGTATGTGTCTGTTTATCTGAGAGACCTTTTTTGGTGGAGGCGTGATGAGGATGGTTTCTGGTATGTGGTAATGAAGTTTGAGGCTAGTGGACTAGGTGTTGCCTGAGTATTCTAATGTATGTATTGTTTGGATAGGAGTGAGCAAGGTAAGTTGGATAGGAAGTCCCTAGGCACATCCTCGGTCCTTTACATTTCCTTAAACCAATCACCTTACTGAATTGTAAACTAAATGAAACTTCTTTACAATCTTTTAAATTAAGTTTCCTCCATAAAGCTTTTTCCAAACGGTTATTTCAAGGATAATCTGTTTTATAATGAAATTAATTCTTATTGCAAGTATTTCTTTGCTTTGATGGTATTTCCGTCCCTATTGAGAACCCTTTCGAGGACGATGTTCTCACCCCCTACAGATTTCCTTTTTCAGTGACAGGTTCAGGAAGTCTTGGGCGCAAAGCCGCGACCGGTCTACAAAGATTTATATATGTTGTATTTTCGTTTGTTAGTTTAATTGAGATTTTACCCCCTTGTCATTTTTCAGTTTGAGAGTTTAGAGGGGCAGGACTTGTATTTGAGAAAGATTGAATAAGTCTATATATTTATTATTATGTGGATATAATTGTGTGATTAAGTAAATTATAGTAAAGTCTTTCTCGATTTTGTAACTAAGGATTTGGTTGTATTTGTTAAGACTCAATATTAAATAATTATACTATGAAATTAACGGATTAGAGGTAAGTGACGCCTGAGCTTTAGTACGATCATAAGGTATTAAAAATAAGAGTGTTATATTATGGTATCAGAGCAGTTCATCCTGATTAGAGCCTTAGAAATAGACTGACTATGCTTCATTGCATACTCTGAGTGTTTGTCATGTTATAGGTCTTGTCCTGATGACGAGAATTAGAGTTTTATGCACATGAGTATCTATTGATTAATGATGTTAGCTTACCGTTGTATATCTATTAATGTTAAGTTTGGCCAACTTAATGTTGATGGTTTATGCATTAGAAATTAATAGGTGATGTGAATAACGGGTTTTGGGAGCGTTAGAAATTAATTCTTGAAGTTAGTTGACATATGATCCTTATTTGTGCTTGGTGTTATCTTTTCCTCTATCAGTTGCATTGGAATTCCTTGTTTCACAGCTTTTCTTGAGATGCGGTTTGATTCTCTGTCAGATTGTAATCTTAATCATCCCCTGGATTCTTGACGTTATGGTTCTCAATTTTGCACTCTCCTATGTGAACTTTGTACTCTAATTTAATTGGAACTTGCTTCGATCAATATATTATCTTTCTTCTTATTGTTCCTTGCAAAATTTTCTGATTTGGATTCTTTCCTTAAGTTATGATTTAATATCTTAGCCCTATGCTTTGCATCTTATCTGTATTCTACTCTGAACATGTGCCTAGCTATCCCATAGATTCTTGACATCACAGCTTTAGGTTCTGCATTCCTCTCCTTAAACGATTTTATTTATTGACGAAATCTAAAACTATTTTGTGATCATATATCCTATCTTATAGTGTCCTTTTGTAATTCTTATTTTGGATCTTCAAAGAAATTCTGGTTTGATTCTCCTCTCACCTGAATATTTTTCAAGATTTTTGAGAGAATATTTTTGCTCATAGCTCAATTAAGTTCTATTTTTTAAACTTTAAATATTTTATTTTAATTTGAGTTGTTTTGATACAATACCTTATTTAAACCTCTAGTATTTTCTTTGAGAAAGTAAATTCATTCCTTCTTGAGTTTATCCATTCTTGGTGAATGCTACCATCAACTTTTAGTATTCTTTTCGACTCAACTCGAAATCGGTTCAAATGAGTGCACCGTTCTTCCTCTTGTTATTCCTACCGAAGTTCTTAGATTTAAAATTCCTTCTTAGGATTACAACTTGATTCCCTACTGACCTCGCTACTGTTTTTATGTAAATTCTTTTATTATGTACCTAAAGTATCTTTTAAGGTTTTCGAGGAAATATTTTATCATTACCCTAACTAATTTTTTATTTTACAAATCTTGCATAATCTAGTTCGACTTGAATTTGTTTTAACATGACATAATACTTATGTTTTTACTAATTCTATTGAATTTTGTAAACAACCGCCACGTTCTCCTTTATGGTTTCCATTAGAGTTCTTTGAAATCAAGATTCTTTCCTATATGCAATTCGATTTTTCTTTTCGGCACACTTCATGACTTCTGACCATCCTTGTTTGTTGGTGACTCAAACCATTCCTTCATATTCTTGTGAACTTTGTGCTCCTCTGATTTAGTTTCAGCTTATTTCAATTTAATTTACCACTACCCTTTTCTTGTCTTTTTTGGAGTTCCCTTGTCTTTTTTGGAGTTCCTAGATTCAATATTTCTTCTTAAGATGCAAAATGACTTTTTCTGTAGTATTTCCTCATGCTCGAAACGATAGTTTTTCCAGGCACTATATCCTCGGAACGAAAGCGTGCCAGGCGCTATATCCTCGGAAGTGGCAGAAAGGCGACATCCGAAAGGATGTGTCGGGTTGGCATTTATGGACCGACAAGTGATATCATGAGCCAAAGGACAGGCATTCATCATATGCATCTTTTATTTGCTTGTTTGCTTTGATTACTTGAGTTTGCCTAATTGTATAATATGCTTACTTGCTTCTTGAATTAATTGTGATATATGATTATTACATGTGTATTACTTGTTTGCATTAATTATGTTTGTCTGGTGCTGAGTAGGTTAGGTAGGTGGTGGCGATGGGATATCACAGAGGTTAGGGTGGTGAAGGCTGTGGGATACAGCGGTGTGACTAGCTCTAGTTAGAAATCCCCTAAGTTTAGATAACCCGGTTATGGTTTAAGTTCTTTATTTATTTATGTTAAGCTTAAATATCGGTTTGGTGTGAAGTTCGTCCCGGGGCCTTACATCTTACATATTGGGCACTGTTACCATACTGAGAATCTCTGGTTCTCATTCCATACTTTATTGTTATTTTTCAGATGCAGGTCGTAATTCACTTCGGTGAGATTGCGGATATGGTAACAGAGCAGAGTACGGTTCCTTCTTGGTTTATTTCTATTTTACTTTGTTATAGTTACTCTCACATCTCTTTGTATATTTATCTTTATGGCCTTAGAGGCTTACTTGAGAGATAAGTTGTATAAGCTGTTTTAACTCCAAAACTCTGTATTTTACTATTTGTAACTAGTCGGCTTAAACTCTGGAAGCTAGGCTAGTTCCCTATGAATAATATATTCTTATATCTATATATGTTCTATTCTTTTGCATCTGTACCTTGTATCTTATGCGTTAGCTTCGTGTGAACGCTTTGCGCTTATGTAATTCTGTCTTTGAGCTTAATCCTTCATCGGGCTTCTAGAATATATTATTCCCTTCTATATATAAATATGTATAAGCCTTAGAATTATCGTAACCTTTAATTATCCTTTACTTTACGGCTAGAGGTAACACTTGGGGTAATTAGGGTGTTACATCCTCCACATCTAGAAAAAAATTGTTAAGCAATGGAAAGACAAACAATCCAAGGGACAAGTGTGACAATGTGCAAGGAGTACAACAACTCCAGAGTTTCGTGCGAATATGGACAAGTTGAAATCGGTGAACCAGCCAGCTTGAGAGTATCTCTACAGATTTCATGAATCTGCACAGACTAAAAGTCAATTCTCTCACTATCCAAAGGTTGATAACATCACTAACAATATGTGTGAGGTTTGGAATGCTAAGACTGTAGAGTATAGAAGCAAGCCGATTTTGACAATGTGTGAGGATTTGAGGTGTTATATAATGAGAAAAATGGTTGGACATAAGAAGAGGCTAAGTAACTATCATGGAAAATTGGCTCCTGTGCAACAACAGAGGTTGGATGAATTCATTAAGTTTGAAAGCACTAAGTGGACAACTAAGTGGACTAGAGATGATGAAAGAGTTATCTTTGAGGTTCAAAGACGCCAAAGCAAGCTTAGAGTGAATCTAAAGGAAAAGACCTACACTTGTAACCTATGGAAGCTTACTGGTAATTCTCTAGTACTAGCAATTTGTAGTTACTATTATCTACATTAATGTTGAGATTTCTAATAAGGCAATTTATTGTAGGCATGACATCTAAACATGTAGTTGTTGCAATCTCTAGGCTGCGAAAGCTTAACTTGAAGTCTGAAGATTTTGTGCATGAGTGGCTTACCATGGATGCCATGCGTGCCACTTATGGTATAACAATTCAACCTGTAAATAAGAAGAAGTTTTGTGCCACTTATAGCTTAACATCAGATGCTCTTAGGCCAGTGGCACCTGCCATCAAGAGACCCCTGGTCATCCTAGGCAGAGAAGAACTGTTGATCCTGTGTCTGAGAGCCAATTAACAGGGAACAAAGTGAAAAAGGCATTCGAGGTGACATGTAGCAAGTGTGGAGAAAAGGATCACTATTATAAGACATGTAAGGGAGCTCCAAGGGATCCCAATTGACAAACCAAAGAAAAAGAAGGCAAGACAATCAAAGGTATATGATAAATTACTATTTTATAGTTTATCTTGTGCTCAATTGAGTGGTTTTTATCAAGTCTTTGCACACTTATTCATACTAATTGCATGGTTTTACATTTTCCTTCCTAATTATGTGCTATAATTGAAAACATGCTTCTTTGGCCTTAAAGTTGCTATGTTTAATCCCCTCTTATTACCATTCGATGCCTTGATATGTGTGTTAAGTGATTTCAGGGTTTATAGGGTAGGAATGGCTTAGAGGATGGAAAGGAAGCATGCAAAAGTGGAAGGAATACAAGAAATTGAAGGAATTGCTAAGTTGTCCAGCCTGAACTCTTTGTACTTAACTGAGCATAACTTGAGCTACAGAGGTCCAAATGAGGTGGTTTCAGTTGCGTTGAAAAGCTAACATCCGGGGCTTCGAAATGATATATAATTTACTATAGTTTCTCTGAATATAGGCGACGCGCACATGTGGATCACGCACACACGTCGTATCTGTGAAATTTCAGCGTTTTTGAATTCGTCCCCAGCAATTTCTGGGCTGTTTTTGGCCTAGTTCTCGGCCCAGAAAACACAGATTAGAGGCTACAGAGTGGAGGAATGAAGAACAACTTCTAATTATTCATAATTTTAGGTTTTAGATGTAGTTTCTAGAGAGAGAGGCTCTCTCCTCTCTCTAGGTTTTAGGATTTAGGATTTCTCTTAGGTTAGGTTTACTTCTTCTCCATTCCAGGTTCAATGTTCCTTTAATTTATGTTTCTCTTCTACTTTTATTTATTCTATTACTTTAGTTTGTTTATTTTCCCAATTTGGTTTATGAACTCCATGTTAGATTTGATTTGTTAGTATAATTGATAGTAGGATAACATTGAATCACTTTTATAAACGTTAGGGATACAAATAGGACGATTTAAACGTTAGGGATACAAATAGGACTTACCCCAAACGTTGAGGACAAAAATTATACTTTACTCTTACTTTAATTCTTGCAATTTACTTTTCCTGTTCATTATTCAAAACCCCAAAAAAGATAATCTTCCATAACCAATAATAAATACACCTCCCTGCAATTCCTTGAGATTTAAATACTTCGGTTATCAATTTTATTAGGGTTTGTTACTTGTGACATCCAAATTTTTGTACGAAGGGATTCTTTGTTGGTTTATAAACTATACTTTCAACGAGGATTTATTTGTGAGATTTCTTTACTAGCAAAAATCCGTTCGTCAAAATGGCGCCGTTGTCGAGGAATTGCAAACGTGTGCCTTATTATTGGTTATTGTAAATATTTGCTTTTTTGCTTGTTTATTTATTTTTTTTTAATTTTTATTAGCTACTATGAATTTTTACCCCTGTTGCTATGAGTTTGGTTCCAATGTTGTTGTAAGGAATGGAAGCTATAATGAGAATAGGCATCAAGGTTGGAACAATCAAAGATGGGAGGAGCCACAAGGATTTGATCAACCCTATTGGCAACAACCCCCTCCAATGCACTATAACCAACAACCATTCTATGATGCATACCGAGACAATAGTTATGGTGGACCTTTTCATGACAACTAACCTCCACCAAATTACAATGGTCAAGAGCCATTCCAGGGTGCGTACCAAGATGATGAATGTGGTGACCCCCTTGTAGTTACCAACAAGACCTACCATATGCTTATGAATCACCTCCTCAACATAGCTTTGAACCCCCATACTCACAAGCCCCCTACTACCAAACACCACCATATGACCCTAACCCTTATCCACCACAACCACCACCTCAATATACACCATCTCCATGCCCTTATCGAGAAGAACCACCTCCGTATTGTGAACCCTTTCTCCCAACAAATGAACCCTCCTATCCACCCCAACCTCCATTGGATAACAACACTCTTATCTCTACATTAGTCTCACATCTACACTGTAAAATCTTATATCCCGCAGGGACCAACCCTCTACCTCCAATATCAACCCTCAAGCTTTATTGCACCACCACCCTTCGTGCAAGAGCACCCACATCCATCAATCCAAGAGCAACATGATCCCAATTATACTACTGACCCGGAATAAGAGATAAGGGATCGATTTCGCGAATTCATACTTCACAAGAAGCTAGAGGAGGCCCTAACGGTGACGGTAGGAGAGACCCTTGAAGGAAGTTGTCAAGAGGTGGAAGTCAACAAGGAGGAGCTGGATCTTGTACTAGAGCAAGAGGAGAAAGCCGAAAATATAGAAGAAAAGGAAGTGGTTGAAGATTTAGGAGATGTGGAACCTCCATTTGAACCACAAGTCATGGAGCCTCCTTTCAAGACGGTTGAATTTGATGTTGAGGAGGGTGTACAACCTCCAAAGCATATCATGGTTGAAGACTTGGAAGCGGTTGATCATGAGACAGGTTCAATAATTAATGAGTTTCTACCTCTAATTGAACTCTCTCCCATTGAACTAGAGGAAGAAGTTAATATTACAGAAGCTTGCAAATAGGTGGAATTTGTCAAGGAAGAGCTCAAGGGGATGGAGCTGGAAATCACCTTGCCAAAGTTGTTGGAGACCTCTCCCCCAAAGCCATCACCATCCATTCCTTCATTCAAGTGGATAAATCTTTCATCTCTAAGCTTAATTAGTCCACTTGAATATGATTTGCTTGAGACAGATGGGCAACTTAGAGCTCTTTGTGGCTTTAAGAGTAAGAGGGAGATGGTTAGTGGTAAGAGTTGTCATGCAAGGTTCAATATGGATGCATGCTCCAAATTGAAGTACAAGGGTTGGTATAATTCTCAATTGAATGAGTCTAGGAGGCTGTTTGGATGTCTCAGTGAGAATTTCGACTGCTCACCACCCAAGTGAAAAAATGATGATCAACAAGAAGACGGGTGCAAAAGCAAAGTTTGGGACCCCGAAATTCATTTTGGCAATCAACACTCATGGGGCCTTGTCACTTGCTTTAACTTGCTTGAAGGATTTATGCAACTAGTGTGGGATCCCAGAGGCTATTGGAATCACAAACACTGGTGGGGATTCCTGGATGAGTTCAAGCACAAGTGATAAACCCATATTTTATGATATATATTGTGCTCAATTCAAGAGATTTATTCAATCCTTCACCCACTTATTCATGAAAATTGCATGGTTTTACCTTCCCTTCCTTATTATGTGATATATGTGAAATACATGTTTTCTATGCTTTAAAATTATTTATTTCAATTACCTTTTTATTACCATTCGATGCCGTGATTTGTGTGTTAAGTAGTTTCAGATCTTCTAAGGCAGGAGTGACTTAAAGGATGGAAAGGAAACATACAAAAATGGAAGGAAAGCACAAAATGGAGTTTTTGAAGAAACTGGCAGCGACGCAAACGCATGGACGACGCAAACGCATGCCTAGCGCGAAAAGACAGCGACGCGAACGTGTGACTGACGCGGACACGCGCTATGAGCAAAACACAGATGACGCGGACACATGACCTAAGCGAACACGTGACAAGGAAAACTCCAGATGACGCGACCGCGTGACCCACGCGGACGCGTGACAGACGCCACGCACCAGAAATTACAGAAAACGCTCCCAGCGATTTCTGAAGCCCTTTTTGGCCCAGATCCAAGTCCAGAAGGCACAAATTAGAGGTTATGAAGTGGGGGAATGCATCCATATTGAGAGAAGTCTTCCATTATTCACTTTTTCATAATTTAGATGTAGTTTTTAGAGAAAGAGGTTCTCTCCTCTCTCTTAGGATTTAGGATTAGGATTCCTCTTAAAGGAATTATGATTTCTTATTATTTCAACTTATTATTTCAACTGCTTCTCAGGTTCAACGTTCCTTTTATTTATTTTTCCAATTTGGTTCATGAATTCTCATGTTTAACTTGATTTCTTTTATTTAATGCAATTTGAGGTATTTCAGATTTATCACTTCTTCTATTGTTTGTTATTAATTGATGTTCTAAGTTAGATCCGAACTTGATTTTGGAGTTGATTAATATTTGGAGACCCTTGAGTTGAATTACTCAAGAGTTAAATTGTAATTGGGTTTATTGTTGGCTGGCTCTCTAGTCACTAACGCTAATCCTTCCCAAGGGAGAGGATTAGAACTTGTGAATAGAAGTAGACTTCCAACTTACTTGACTTTCTTTTACTTTACTTGGTAAAGGATAACTAAGTAGAAGCAACCTTCAAATTATCAATTGATCTTGAGAAAAATCCAACAAGGATAGAACTTCCGATTGATCTCTCCTAATCAAGGCTTTTTATTGTTATTATTTTATTTCCTCTGCCATTGCTATTCTTGCTTTTTATCTTAATCCGAAACCCCAAAACACACTTTTCCATAACCAATAATAAATCATACTTCCCTGCAATTCCTTGAGAAGACGACCCGAGGTTTAAATACTTCGGTTATCAATTTATTTAGGGGTTTGTTAATTGTGACAACCAAAGCTTTTGTAGGAAAGGAATTCTTGTCGGTCTAGAAGCTATACTTACAACGCGAATTTATTTGTGAAAATTCTAGATCGCGCGAGAGTTTTGTTCTTTAAAATGGCGCCATTGCCGGGGGGCTGCAAACATGTGCCTTATTATTGGTTATTGTAAATATTTTTCTTTTACTTGTTTATTTGTTTTTGTTTTCTCCTTTTATTTCCATTAGCTACTATGAACTCTCACCCCTCTTACTTTGAGTTTGGTTCTAATATTGTTAAAGGAAACGGAAGTTATAGCAGGAACATGCATCAAGGTCAGAGAAATCAAAGATGGATGGAGCCAAGAGGATTTGATCAACCCTTTAGGCAACAACACCCTCCAAGATATCATGGACAAAGACCATTATACAATGCAAACCAAGCTAATAGATATGGTGGATAGCCTTGTAACTACCAACAAGCCCCACCCTGTGCCTATAGACCATCCTCTCAACATAACTTTGGACCACCACACTCACAAGCTCCTTTTCACCATTCACCACCATACGATCCTTATCTACCCCAATTCCAATCCAATTACTCCCAAACACCACCACTTCCCTATGTATCATTTCCAAATCCATCACCTCGAGAATCACAGGTTCGCCTCAAGGAAACAGTAGATCAACTTCATACAACCATTCATCAGCTGGAGCAAGCAATACATCAATTATCTTCCAGACGTTTAAACCCTCAAGGAATTCCAATAGCTTTATGTGGAGAATCTAATGACGAACATGGCATGAAGGAGACACTAGAAACCACAAAGGGCAGTAATGAGCATAACTTTGTTCTGGAACAATTGAAGGAAGCTCAAATTACCCAAGAAGAAGAAGTACTGATTGAAGATTTAGGAGATGCTGAACCTCCATGGGAACCCAGAGTTGTGAAGAATTCCGTCAAGGACGTTACAATTGATGCTAAGGAGGATAGTGCACAAACCCCAAGGCAGGTATTTTATGAAGAACTAGACAGAATGACCCAAGACGCCAGTTTCCTTGATAATGATAATCTCAAGTCAAGTTCTCCTAGTACTGAACTTCCATCCGCAAGTGAATTCTCCGAGATTGAAGAATCTTCCCCAAGTGAATACGAAGATGATGCGGAGGTAGATTTCTCTCAACCTCTAGCTTATGACTTGAGTGATGAAGAAGACATAGAAGACTTTGATCAGGACGATGTTGCATTTGAAGAATTTTGCAAGGAAGTGGAGAAATTCACAGAAGATTACAAGGGAGTAGAACTTACAGAACCACTGGAAACACCTATCCCAAGGCCATTACCACCCAATACAAGCTTCAAGTGGGTACAATCCTTAACCTTTAACTTTATTTTTCCACTTGAATATAGTTTTCTTGAAACAGATGGCCAGCTTAGAGCTCTCTGCGACGTTAAGAGTAAGAGGGAAATGGCTCGTACTCAGAGCTGGTGCACAAGGTTCAATAAGGTTCAACGCTTCAACTCGAAGTGCACGGATTGGTCTCATGTTCAATCGAATGGATCTCGGAAAACGTTTGGTCATCTTGGTGAGAATCTAATTTCTAAACCGTCTGGATGGAAAAATATAGATCAAGACGAAGGCGGATTTAACAGCAAAGTTTGGGATCCTGGAATTTATTCTGACATTCGTCACCCCGGGAGCCTGAGGACCTGTTTGAAGCTGCTTAAAAGCTTCACATGCCTAGTTTGGGATCCCGGAGGCTGTTGGCATTCCAAACATTGGTGGAGATTTCTAGATGAATTTAAGCATAAGCTGCCATAACAGAAAGCTCATCTAATGTCCAACTTAAGGACTTTAACTAAAAGTGCTAGGTGGGAGACAACCCACCATGGTATGGTCGTTTCTTTTTCAATTTTTATTTCGTACTGTTTGATTTTATGTCATAGTATTTTTATTGAACCTGGATGCTATTCATAACATTTGCATTTAGCATTGCATACTGCATAATTGCATACCTGCATAAAAAAAAGGAAAAGAGAAAAGAAGGCGTGCGACGCGATCGCATCACTAAAGAGTTCGCGTCAGTTGCGAAAAACACCCCCACGCGTCCGCGTCATTCACGCGGCCGCGTGATCTGGAAATTGGCATAAAAATCCAATGCCCAGAAATCTGGGCTGGAATCATGCGGCTGTCGTGCGTTTAGCACAAAACGGCCCACGCGTTTGCGTCCATCACGCGAACGCGTCACTTGCACAAAACCCATCCCACGCGAAAGCGTGAGCGACGCGTTTGCGTCGCGTGGATTGCACTACACCCCAAAGGAGACAGAGACCGCGTAGCCCACGCGTTCGCGTGGATTCAAATTCATTAACCCCCAGTCACGCGAAACCCTACCCTGTCGCGCCCCCCATTCCCCTTCTTCTCCCTTTCTTCTCTGCAACCCACCCCCCAACCACCACCACCCCCAGCCAACCACCTCCAACCGCTGCACCACCCTCGCCACCCAGCCACAACCACGACGCCACCCCCTTCTTCCTTCCCTCTCTTTCTTCTCTTTCTCTTCTCTTCTTCCCTCCACCACTGCTGCCCCCTCTGCGACCACCACCACCACCGCACCGTCACCGCCGCGCCTCCCACCACCCTTACCCTCACCCCTTCCTTTCTCCCTCCTACACTCCCTCTCCACCATTACCCCCACCCGGAACCCCCTGCCACCAAACAGCCACCGACCGCAACGCCAACCTTCCAGCACCACCACAACCATACCCCCGCCATCACTCAGTTCCTTAGCTTAGTTCATACGCCTACCAGGTTCTGCCGAACGCCACCTTTCTTTCATTCATAGTTTTTTGCCTATATTTTCAGTTTATGTTTAAATTTAGGATAGTTAGAGATGTATGTTGTAGTGGATTCTAGGTGGTTTGGTAGCTAGGATGTGGTTAGTGGATTTAGGCCTGATTCATTGCGCTGTTCTTGCTACTTGTTTTATAATTTTCGCAATTCTGTTGTTGATTTGATGTTAGTATTGTTCATATGATGTTCTTACTGTTCATGCTGCTATTGCGACTACTCTTTTATGTTCATATTATTTATATCTATTTGCAGTTTGTTTTAATTTATATGAACTATTCTGCTTACTGTTTATTACCCGGGAACATCCAACTTTAGCCGAAATGCTGCCCAATTTTCTATAAATCATTTTGATTCTCATTCATGTATTGGTTTTGGCATTTTCAATTTTGCTTTCCTTAGCTTTTACCAAACCAATTCATGAGTGCACGGGCCAGCATTCTTATTCCGTTTGTTTTCCCGGTTAATAAATCACATTATTGTTGATTAGATTTCACTTTTCGCTATTTCTATATCTATATGAATCATCAACAACTTGATTTCCTTGCTTGAATATGAGTTGACTGTTGCTTAAAATTGTGAAATTCTTGTTACTTAGAAACCGATCATCATGCCACTTACTCTGATTTTCTTTTTACTAACTCACTAATTTCCGCTTTCTAACCTCTTTTCAAGTTTAACCACTTTTAACTTTCTAACTTCCCCCTCTGCTTTTTGACTAACTCTTTCAATTTTTAACTCGTGGCATGATTATTATTGCCCCTAATTAGCAAGTATTCTCTTTACAATACATTTTGGATTGTAATTTCTCATCTCAGCTTTTTAACTCCAAAACACTCCAAAATGCATAATTATTCACCTCATTTCATTATTCTACTGCTCCTTTGCCACTATGTGCTTATCTTGTTAATTGCCTACTTGTTTTCCTACTTTTTTATATCCTAGATTTCTATTTTTCAGGATGTCTGACACTCAAAGAAAGGGAAAAGGCAAGGAAACAACTGGCAAATGGAAAAGAGGTGAATCCTCTATGTCTCTACTAGAGCTTATGCATGATGACTCCTGGCGGGAGAAGCACTTTACCCCGCAGGAGAAGGCTGACCAGCTCCTCCTTGCCAATGACCCAATTAAGTTTGCAAACCGATACTGTGAGCTGAAGTATCCAGTGTTTGCTACCTCCAGAAATCTGTACCTAGAGAGGACTTTGAAAATTTCAGAAGAACTACAGCAGTACACCTCCGATCAGATCAAACAAAGAGGCTGGTTCTTCTTGGAGAGAAATTTGAGTGAGGTCAATGCTTCCTGGGTAAGAGAGTTTTACTGCAATTATTTCAAGACTTCCCTGGATGCAGTGCATCTCAGAGGAAAACAGATACTGGTCACTGAAGAGGCCATTGAGGATATTCTGCACCTTCAGCCTAAGTCAGATCAGCCTGATAGTTACCAAAAGGCTGAAGAGGACATGCGCTTTCTGATATTTGACTGGGATGCTGTCAAGGAGAGGATAGCCCTTGACCCTACTATTCCATGGGTCATGGGTAAGAACACCACCATGCCTAAAGGAATCAAGCGGATATACTTGAATGATGAGGCTCGGCTCTGACACCAGATCCTGAGTAACTTTATTATGCCGAGCACTTATGAGACGGAGCTGCCTGCTGCTATGATCACCCTCCTCTGGTGTACGATGGAGGGTAAGGACCTGTATCTACCACGTTTCATTCGACACTATATGGCCAGGGTCCATGTCAGAGGCACCCTCCCTTTCCCTTACCTGGTCACCCAGCTAGGCCGTCGAGCTGACGTACCTTGGGAGGATGCTGATGAGAAACACCTACTGCGGACTGCAAGAAGATCATTCCTCACAGCAGGAACTTTCTGGCTTTAGGCTACAGACCTCCATTCCTTACTGCTTCTGCTGAGACAGCCACACCTTCAGCTGCACCCTCTTCTTCCACTGCTGCACCTGCCCCACCCACTGCACCTCCAGCTGCTCCTGAGCCTATTTACCATTTGGTGCATCGACTATTCGCCCGCTTGGATCGTATGGAGCATCGCAACAAGCGACGCTATGAGCACGTCAAGTTGATGATCCGTTCCGGCGGCGACATCCCCTCCGAGCCTGACACCCCTTCTGATACATCTGAGATGGAGGAGGACGATCACGAGGAGGAGACACCCACCCAGGCTACACAGACAGGACCAGAGCAGGCTACGTCGCAGCAGGAGGAGCCACAGCAGATTCAAGCCGCAAATACAGAGATTTCTATCCAGTCAGAGCCTCCACTACAGCAGACAGATCCTCCCACGCTCATCTAGTCTGCAGATCCTCAAGCCACCACCGAGACTCCAACAGCCCATCCTTCCAGTGATGACACTCCTTCACACCCAGCTTGAGTGAGCATCGAGGACGATGCTTTATTTTAAGTGTGGGGAGGTCGCCATTTCTGGCGTATTTTTTTGGTGAACCACTAGAGACTCTTTTATTTTATTTTGGTTATTTTTCTGTATTTTTATCTTTATTTTTATTTTTATCTTTCAGTACTTATACATTATTCTTTTCATGTGTTTTTACTCTACTTTCTATATTTTGCACTTTAGTTTATACCATTAGCCAATTAGTTTAGTTGCAATTCCAACTTATTAGTTATAGAATATGTGGATTAATTAGTATAGTTTACCCTTTAGCATGTGATAGTTGGTTCAAATTGAAAATAAAAAGGAAGTAAACTAGAGACTTTAACATAATAAAAAACAATCCACACATTGTATATAGAACATAACATGTTAGTTAGTTAACAACATTTCATCAAGGAGGAACACTAAAACTTTAAAGCCACCCAAAACAAATAATTTTTTTTTTTTACATTGAGAATAATGGGAACTCTTAATTTTCACTTGCATGACATATATAACTGATATATGATTTTTGAGCTAGAGAACACACAGCCTGTGAGTTTTGAGCTTAATTGTATGGTTACATTCAAACCATAATTTTTATTCCTGTGTGTTTCGCCTTTCTTTTTTATTCTGATATTCTTTACTTTGTTTTAATTTATATGTCCATTTATAGAGTATAGATACATACTAAGAGATTATTGAGGCCATCATTGGAATTTTCCTCACTTATCCCAAAATTAGCCTACCTTTACATCACCCTTGTTAGCCCCTTTGAGCTTTTTAATCCCCTCTTGTTCTATAAACCATATTACTAGCCTTAAGCAGAAAAACAAAATAAAAATCCCAAATTGAATCCTTGATTAGCTTAAGATAGAAATTGTGTATTGTTTAAGTATGGGAAACTTTATGGGAACATGGATGATAGAAACAAGTAGGAAAGTTAAAAAGAATAAAGATATCTCAAATTAAAAATTTTGGGAAGCATGCTCATGTGAAATCAATTGAATTACCATGTGCATTAAAAAAATTGTAATTTTTATTTAAATAAAAGGGATACAAAAATTCTCCAATTACAAAAAATAAAAAAGAATCAATGCACATGGGATATAAAGTTAATGCATCAGCTTGCAAAATAAAAGTGAGAAAATCTGGACAAATAGGATAAGAAACTTTGAATTACAAAATATGTATGTTAGGTGAGATTTTAGACTAGTCAAGGATTCACTTATTAGCTCACTTAGCCTTATACATATACCCTTACCTTTACCTTGGCCCCATTACAACCTTGAAAAAGACCTCATGATTTTTGTATGACTGTATTCTATAATTGTTGATTGGTTAGATGAAGAACAAAGTTATAGAAAGTAAGGATAAAAAGAAGAATAAAGTGATTAACCCAATAAACACTGAGTGACTAGAGAGTAAACACAAAATCCAGTGAGGGTTCAATAGCTCATCACCATATATCTCTGCTTAAATTGTTAATTGTCTTGCAAGTTTGAAAAATATTTTTACCCATCTCAATTGTAAAAGTGCTTTAACATTATCTAGGGTTTGGCTATGCATATATGATTCCTTGAGAATGTGAATTAATTTAACTACACGTAAGTTTTATATACAAGTGAATAAAAAATTAGAATTGCATGACTCAATTAGGTAGTTGCATTTAGATAGATTGCATTGCATGAGATTCCACCACTTTAACCTTACATTATTCTTTATCTTGGACTTAGCATGAGGACATGCTATTGTTTAAGTGTGGGGAGGTTGATAAACCCATATTTTATGATATATATTGTGCTCAATTCAAGAGATTTATTCAATCCTTCACCCACTTATTCATGAAAATTGCATGGTTTTACCTTCCCTTCCTTATTATGTGATATATGTGAAATACATGTTTCCTATGCTTTAAAATTATTTATTTCAATTACCTTTTTATTACCATTCGATGCCGTGATTTGTGTGTTAAGTAGTTTCAGATCTTCTAAGGCAGGAATGACTTAAAGGATGGAAAAGAAACATACAAAAATGGAAGGAAAGCACAAAATGGAGTTTTTGAAGAAACTGGTAGCGACGCGAACGCATGGACGACGTGGTCGCATGCCTAGCGCGAAAAAATAGCGACGCGAACGCGTGACTGACGCGGACGCGCGCTATGAGCAGAACACAGATGACGTGGACGCATGACCTAAGCGAACGCGTGACAAGGAAAACTCCAGATGGCGCGACCGCGTAACCCACGCGAACGCGTGAAAGACGCCACGCACCAGAAATTACAGAAAACGCTCCCAGCAATTTCTGAAGCCCTTTTTGGCCCAGATCCAAGTCCAGAAGGCACAGATTAGAGGTTATGAAGTGGGGAAATACATCCATATTGAGAGAAGTCTTCCATTATTTACTTTTCATAATTTAGATGTAGTTTTTAGAGAGAGAGGTTCTCTCCTCTCTCTTAAGATTTAGGATTAGGATTCCTCTTAAAGGAATTAGGATTTCTTATTATTTCAACTTATTATTTCAACTGCTTCTCAGGTTCAACGTTCTTTTTATTTATTTTTCCAATTTGGTTAATGAATTCTCATGTTTAACTTGATTTCTTTTATTTAATGCAATTTGAGGTATTTCAGATTTATCACTTCTTCTATTGTTTGTTATTAATTGATGTTCTAAGTTAGATCCGAACTTGATTTTGGAGTTGATTAATATTTGGAGACCCTTGAGTTGAATTACTCAAGAGTTAAATTGTAATTGGGTTTATTTTTGGCTGGCTCTCTAGTCACTAACGTTAATTCTTCCCAAGGGAGAGGATTAGAACTTGTGAATAGAAGTAGACTTCCAACTTACTTGACTTTCTTTTACTTTACTTGGTAAAGGATAACTAAGTAGAAGCAACCTTCAAATTATCAATTGATCTTGAGAAAAATCCAACAAGGATAGAACTTCCGATTGATCTCTCCTAATCAAGGCTTTTTATTGTTATTATTTTATTTCCTCTACCATTGCTATTCTTGCTTTTTATCTTAATCCGAAACCCCAAAACACACTTTTCCATAACCAATAACAAATCATACTTCCCTGCAATTCCTTGAGAAGACGACCCGAGGTTTAAATACTTCGGTTATCAATTTATTTAGGGGTTTGTTAATTGTGACAACCAAAGCTTTTGTAGGAAAGGAATTCTTGTCGGTCTAGAAGCTATACTTACAACGCGAATTTATTTGTGAAAATTCTAGATCGCGCGAGAGTTTTGTTCTTCAAAATGGCGCCATGACAGGGAGCTCACCAAAGGTCCAACTTAAGGACTTTAACTAAAAGTGCTAGGTGGGAGACAACCCACCATGGTATGGTCATTCCTTTCCAATCTTAGTTTTATTTTATTCTATTTTTCTTAGTGTTCATTCATAATGTCTGCATCAGCATCTTCATTTTGCATTCTGCATACTGCATATATATAAAAAAAAGGGACGCAACCCACGCGTGCGCGTAGGCCACGCGTGGGCGTCGATAGCACTTTTTGCTATCCCATCCAACGAACAAAAAGTTGTGATGGAATCGTGTGGCTGGTGTACTCTGCGCACAATTCGAACCACGCGTACGCGTCTATGACGCGTGCGCGTCCCTTGCAACCTTAACACACCACGCGTATGCGTCAAGCACGCGCACGCGTGGATAGGGAAATTGGCGTAATAAGCGTGCTAACCCGAGAGTTGTGCTGCCTTCGCGCTGGAACTGTGCTGGAGGCACAAACTGACCCGCGCGTACACGTTTCTGACGCGTGCGCGTCCTTTTGCTTTCAGACCACCCACGCGTACGCGTGGGCGACGCTTATGCGTCGCATAGCCAATTCAGTTATCACGCGTACGCGTGATGCACGCTCACGTGTCACCCCCGTTTTTCATTCCTTTCTCTTTTCTTCTATCTTCTCTCCTTCTTTCCTTCTCTTTTCTCCCTTTCTTCTCCTGCATTTCTTTACATTTCTTCTACTTACTGCATTTGCATACTTATCTTCCTTGCATTTTAATTTTGTGCATAATTTTATTTTCTTTTACTAAGTTTATTATTTTTCCTTTGGTGTTAAATGTCCTTATTCAACTGTTACATCTTTTCTCGCATTACTCTCATGCTTCATGACTTGTTCTATTCTGATTGGGTGATTTTATTTCAGTCAATGCTAATCTTTTATGATACTTGTATTCCTTTTGCATTGACATGAGTTTATATTGTCTTTTATGACCCACTACCTCTTCCCCTTTGTTGCAATGTCTGCACTATTGATATGCTATGTGCTTATACTGTTTTCTCACTTGCATGTTGTAGCTACCATGTAATTGAGACCCTCATTATTTGGCATTCACCCACCCATATTTTATTTGTTTTTTATCTTTGTTTTTGGGTTACTTTTCTTCTTTTCCTCTTCTTTCAGGATGGCCACCTAGAAAGGAAAAGAGAAGCTTCTCAATGGGGCGACAAATAAGCCCATCTGCACAATCTTTGAAGAAAAGCATCAGCTATAGCAACCCGTCCACTTGCACATCTTAGCATGCACCAAGGACGGTGTAATCTTTAAGTGTGGGGAGGTCGATACCGACTTTCGTGGGTTAGTCAATTCCTATTTCAACACCAATGTTTAATTTTTCTTGTTAAATTAGTTGTTGCATTTGCATGTTTGATTGCATGTTTGTTTGATTTTGTGCATTTAGCTACTACTTGGTTGAAGCAATATTTTCTTTTTGAAGACCCTTTTTATAGTATTTCACTAATTTAAATTAAAACTTTTGTGTTAAACCTGTTTGAAGATTGTAATTTGGAACATGAATTATAGCTAAGAACACACAACTTGTGAGATTTGAGATTAATTACATGGTTACATTATTTAACCATAATATTTTATTCTTGTGTGTTTTCTTCTCTATAATTGTAATCTTTACTTTGTTCTTTTCTATATGTCCAATGTTTAGTGTATTCACATGCCTGCATATGATTGAGGCCATTATTTGATTATTAGCTCACTTATCCCAAATAGCCTACCCCTTCAATTACCTTTGTTAGCCACCTTGAGCCTTTTAATCCCTATTCGTTCTATATTTTACCACATCACTAGACTTAAGTGAAAAAATAATGAATTACCCCAATTGAATCTTTGGTTAGCTTAAGGTAGAGATTGTGTATCAATTAAGTGTGGGGAACCGTGGGAACTTGGGTTGATAGGGAAGTGTTGAATTTTGTTGACAAAATATTGGGAATTTGGGTACCTACTCATGTGAGACCAGAAAAAAAATTATTTAAAAACACAAGTGCATTGATATGTTATGTTTATTTTTATGTTAAAAAAAACAAAAAAAAAAGTAAAAATAAAAAAAATAAAAAAAACCAAAAATATTCAAATAAATAAATAAATAAATAAGGGGACAAAATTACCCCAATGTTAAGTTTAATAAAAGATCAATGCATATGTTGTGACATTAAGGAAAATTTGGTACATGAGTATGTGATGCAAAAGTGGGAATTTTGGGTAGCTAGCCATGATCTTAGAAGTACATAGAGTGTGTGTGTGTTAGTCAAAGATTCATATTATAGCTCACTTGGCCATACATATATCCTCACCCTTACCTTAGCCTCATTACAACCTTGAAAAGACCTCATGCTGTTTGCATTGGTATACTAAATATTTGTTGATTGGTTAGATGAAGAACAAAGTCTAGAGAGCATGACTAGAGAAGAGTAGAGTGATTAACCCTAGACACTTGAAAGATTAGAGTGCATATACACTACCAGTGAGGGTTCAATGCTTGATTTTATGTTTCCTGCTTTCATGAGCTATCTTCTTATAAGTTTACTTGTCTCTTATTGTGATTTAAATTAGTGGAATCTGATTTATGTTTGTCTTGGAGAATTTGTTTACTTTTAACCAAGTAGGTAGAAGCATTTCACATTTAGTGAAATCTGATTTATGTTTCTCTTGAGCTTAGCATGAGGACATGCTAATGTTTAAGTGTGGGGAGATTGATAAACCACTATTTTATGGTTTATCTTGTGCTCAATTGAGTGGTTTTTAACAAGTCTTTGCACACTTATTTATACTAATTGCATGGTTTTATATTTCCCTTCCTAATTCTGTGCTATGATTGAAAACATGCTTCTTTGGCCTTAAGGTTGCTATGTTTAATCCCCTCTTATTACCATTCGATAACTTGATATGTGTGTTAAGTGATTTCAGGGTTTATAGGGTAGGAATGTCTTAGAGGATGGAAAGGAAGCATGCAAAAGTGGAAGAAATACAAGAAATTGAAGGAATTGCTAAGCTATCCAACCTGACCTCTTCGTACTTAAATGACCATAACTTGAGCTACAGAGGTCCAAATGAGGCGATTCTAGTTGCGTTGGCACGTGCATCACACGCACGCTTCGTATCTGTGAAATTTCAGCGTTTCTGAATTCGTCCCAGCAATTTCTGGGCTGTTTTTGGCCCATTTCTCGGTCCAAAAAATACAGATTAGAGGCTACAGAGTGGAGGAATAAAGAACAACTTTTGATTATTCACAATTTTATATTTTAGATGTAGTTTCTAGAGAAAGAGACTCTCTCCTCTCTCTAGGTTTTAGGATTTAGGATTTCTCTTAGGTTAGGTTTACTTCTTCTCCATTCCAGGTTCAATGTTCCTTTAATTTATGTTTCTCTTCTACTTTTATTTATTCTATTACTTTAGTTTGTTTATTTTCCCAATTTGATTTATGAACTCCATGTTAGATTTGATTTCTTTATTTAATACAATTTGAGGTATTTCAGATTTATGGTTGCTTTCTTCAATTTTATGTGATTGATGCATTCAATATTTCGATTTCTCTCCTTTTGGCTTTGGTTATATTGGTGACACTTGAGTTATCAAACTCCTTTGTTGATTCATAATTAGAATTTGCTGGTTGATTTGGATCCCTCTAAAGCTAGTTTTTCCTTAGGAGTTGACTAGGACTTGAGGAATCAAATTGATTAATCCACTTGACTTTCCTTTATTTAGTAAGGGTTAACTAAGTGGGAGTAATGAACAATTCTCATCATAATTGATAAGGATAACTGGGACAGAATTTCCAATTCTCATACCTTGCTAAGAGCTTTATTAGTTATTACTTTAATTCTTGCAATTTACTTTTCCTGTTCATTATTCAAAAACCCCAAAAAAGATAATCTTCCATAACCAATAATAAATACACCTCCCTGCAATTCCTTGAGAGACGATCTGAGGTTTAAATAATTCGGTTATCAATTTTATTAGGGGTTTGTTACTTGTGACAACCAAATTTTTATACGAAAGGATTCTTCGTTGGTTTAGAAACTATACTTTCAAGGAGGATTTATTTGTGAGATTTCTTTACTAGCAAAAATCCGTTCATTAGTATAATAATTAGGCTAGTATTAGTATTTATAGGAATTTAAATGTCTTATAATGTGAGTATCGAAGGGATTTATGTGTGTTGCAAATAGTTTAATGAGGGATTCATGTGTATTAGAAATGGTTTAATGAGGGATTTATATGTCTCCTAAATGTTTTATTATTGTTTACAGGGTAATAACCCAGCTAATATTGCACCTAAATCTGGTGCTGCTCCATCTACAGTACTAGATCATGTGGGTAGTTCATGACTCATTTATGTTATCAAATTATGGTGTGACTTAAAATAGGATATCTAACACTATGCAAAAATTATAGGCCAAAGCAAGGAAGCAAAAGAAGAAGTTGCCAAGAAATGTTACTCCAATGACACTTCAACAAATAGGATAAAAAATTCTAGTGTCCTAGTCTGCTCCTACAAATGAGGTAATAGTAGTGAAAAACCTAACATTATGATTGAATTTTTAGTGTCATGTTCAGATTCTAATTCACATTATATTTCGTAAAAAAAACAGGCTCAAAACATCAATGGACATAGATCACTTGCACCAAACCCAGCCATACCTAATCCAACTGCCCCAAGCCCAACCACAGCTACAAGCAACCATGTCTTGCAAAATATGATCAATGGTTTATAGATTCCTGCTCCATTCATGAAGAAGCAGCCAATTCGTAAGCCATTGACACCTCAAGTTCATGGGCTATTACTTTCATCCACTGTGCCCACAATCCAAGTCCCATTAACCCAACCAAAGATTGCTACGAGATCAACTAAGTTCATTGGAGTTTCTCTCGAGACATAGGTAGCAACTAGTGCTAGCACAGCAGTGAGGATATTCCAATTCATCCCAACACCAGAACTCAAACAAGGAATTAAGGGACCAAGCTTCGGAGCACCACCAAGCATTAAGAAATTTGGCTCCACTGCACTACCTTTCAAAGCTCCATAGAAAAAAATGAGGACTAGATAGTTATGGCTAGTATTTTGGATATATAGTATCGATCAAGTTGGATAGTATTTTGTAACTCATATATGAATGCAAACTATGCATAGTATTGGTTAAGTATTTTGGAACTTCTAGTACTTGAATACTTTAGATTTTCTATTTTGTTTAGTTACCAGGGGATAGTATGTATTGGCATGTAGGTGTTGCTTTTGTGAGATGTTGTTACATGCCATAAGTAGTTTGCAACTTTCTATATATTAGATATTTGTTTTTCAAGCTAAATATTTTCATTGCTTATTAAATTTGGTTTATTCTTGATTCAATGAAATTGTATGAAAACACACTTTAAATAACAAAATACTGAGAAATTGTCACTTCAACTCAAAACAGTGAAAAATACTAAAAGACCATCAATCACATTCTTACTTGTAATTTAACTCACAATAATCTTCCCATCATCAAAATCTAACAATTTTTACATCTCAATCACCATCCTTAATGTGCATCTAACTTATAACATTAATACCCAAAATAAGTTACAATTTTTTATATCTTATTAAGTTGAAGTGTAGTAAAAAAGAATCCAAGAGCAACGACAATGAAAAATGCCATAATGATACATCCATTTTGTCTTATGTAATTTCTTCTTTAAACTCCATCATATAGCTTAATCTCAATTTCTTTAATTTTGTCCTCCAACTCCTTTAATCTATCATGAACTTCCATCTTCTGCACTTCCACCATCGTATAGTCAGACTCAGTTATGAGCTCATCCAGCCACTTAAAATATTTGCAATGTATTGAAGGAGTCTACAATTATAAACAATTATTTTTTAATCAACCTAATTACAGAGAAGATTATAAGATGGAGTGAATACTAATGTACCTTAAAATAACTGCAACCAAAGAACAACCTATTTGGGTTATTTGATGTGGTGGATTCAAAAAGAATCGCATAAGCTCCACAATTGCAAGTTGGATGTGTGAACTTCTTCCTTGCCATGTGAACATTGCCAGAGTTGTTACTTGAAGAGCCCATCGACTTCTCTTTCCATTAGCGACGGATTGAACCTGATGAATGCTCTTCTATGTCATCACAAAAGGTAGGGTTTGATATCTAAGGTTCACATCAACATTTGTGTTTGCTCTTTTCAAGAACTGGAATCAAAACTGCAACGTTTTTTATGACTTTGTATAGGCTTTTTGTCCTATCAACTATAGCCAGTCCGCGTATAAGAGTGACAGGTACACGTAGCCTTTTTTTGGTTACTATTTACCCGAAAACCTACAAGAGGGTCTTTTCGGTCACACGGAGAGAATGGATAAGGATCGCGTTGTTATTTTCTAATGGTCAGGAAGTGCTAGGTCCTTTTCGTAAATGGTTAGGGACGGGGTGGGGTTTAACTCGTAGAATTAAGGCTGTTTTAATTATACCCAGTTCTCTCCTCTCTACACCCTCTGAATCTCCCTTTTCTCCACTATGCCTCCACTGCTTCCTCCGCCTCACTTCTGCACACCTCCGCTTCTGCTCTCCTCCCCTACCATGCTCTCGGCCTCTACCCCTTTCTTCTCCACTGCTCCTCCGCCTCTGCATCTGCTCACTACACCTGTTAGCCACCATGCCCCCACCACGCTTCCGCATTTGTTCTCGCCCACTACCCATTCACCTATGGCCTCCTCCCCCACCATGCTTGGGCTCTACCTCTGCCAATCATTTGCCTTTCTCTCTCTCTCTGGTCTGCTTGATCTACCACAACAACGATGTCTCCAAATCTATCATCCTTCCAATTGTAACATCGTCACCCGCCATCTTTCCTTCCTTGCTGTCCTTTTTCTCTGCTTCTTAGATCTGCAACAACGTCATCTGTATTCCAACTATTTCTCCTTTATTGTGCCACCACTAACAAATTTGATATTTTTTCATTAATTTCAGTTTATCGTTGTTGAATTTATGATGAATGTGGTATGATGAATTCCTAATGGGTGAAGAGGCAGAGCAGCCACTCCATGACAACGATGGAGGAAGGAGATAGGGTAAAAAGAAGCAGGGGCGAGTTGACTAGTTAGCGGTGTCAATGATTAAGGTGACACAGGAATGGAATAAGAAATTATGAACAACTCTGACTTTTTTTTCTCTTTTCGAAAACGGTAAATGGGAGCAAAGTTTAAATTAGGTTTTTAATTTTAAAGATAAGAAATAAAATAAGTATTGAAGTGTATAATAAATATTTTAACTAAAAAAAATTGATTTAGAAATATTTAAAAATTAAAAAATATATGGAACATTGATTCACCAAATAATTTGAAGAGTATATAAAGTACTGATTCACCAAACTATTGAAGAGTATTGTAATATCCACCAAAGTAGCAGTGGAAGGTTGGAGATTAGGGATAGGGGTAGGACACAATTAGATTATAGTTGCAATTTAGGTTAAAATAAGTTAAGAAATCATTTTAAAATTTTGAATAATGTTTTAGAGGTTAGATAATTTTGTCAATCAAAACTTATTTTTTATGAGTATAACTTTAATTTTATTTTTTTAGATAAATTTATTAACATCTAAATTTTTTATGGTTAAAAATAATTATTTACTCCAAATAAACTATTTTCATTATGCATGACAAATTTATGCATAAAGCCAAAAAAATATACAAGCTTTTTTTTACAGAAATAAATCCTTTGAAGTAAGAAAGAAAGTAATTGAAAAGTTAATAAACTAGAATTTGTGATTTATTTTATAGTTTTACTATATTAACTTAAAGGTAATTAAACTTTTATATTTTATTTTACCAACTTTTTACTTTTAAAAAATGATCTCTTCTCTCAACAAGCATAATGTATTTTTTATTTTCCATATGGAGAGAGAGCATATTTTTTTGGTTCTACGAATTTTTACTTGTTATAGCCTAATAAGTAATTTCTAACTGTGAATAAGAGTTGATAATCATTGTTTCCATATGACCAAAAAAGGAAAATCATTTTTTTCCGTTTTCTTTACTTTCCTTGGAGGGACAAGATCTTTATTCGTTTATTTCACTACTTTTCTTGAAGCCCCATTACAAGTTCACACTTTAGTGAGCCTAATCAGTGAACCATTGATCAGAAAAATCTTCAAACTGCTGCTACCTTATGGATAGCCAAGTTTCTGCCATGGCTTTTTATTTTATTGACAAGTTCTCAACTATACAAGAGCACACCGAAAATGCTCAGTGATAGCATAAAATTTAGAAGTTATATAAAAACTGAATTAATAATCTTGCTTTTGAGGATGGAGGATGTTAGCTCTATGTTTGTCCTTTGATGAACTTCAATTTGGGAATATAGAAATCAACAACATGCTCCTTCCAAATGCCATCATCAAGGTATTCCTCAAAGAAACTTGCTTCCCCACTTGATCTTATAACTAATGCAGCACTGCTCCTTGTGCCATAAAGACCCTGCATAAAAGAAATGGAATGAATACTCGCAGTCGCAGATTAAGAAGTGAAATGAATACTTAACTATTTTTCAGTAATTCAATCACGTCTATTTTCTTCAATGATTATTCACCTGTCAATTGTAAAAAGTAACTATTTTCGCTGACTTGATAATACTTAACTAGATGTATATATAAAACTCTTTTACATATCAATGCATTAAAATTAAATTTTTTTTCTTCTTAAAAACTAATTTTTCTGAAATAAAAATATTGATAAAACTAGTTTAGATAATTACTCTAGAACATAATAATGACAAATAGAAAAAAATAGAGATGAGAGAATAAATGTTGTTAATTTACCAGTGGTGTTTGTACTTCAACAAAAATGGAGCTCAAACTAAGCTCCCAATCAAGAGAGCAAATATGAGGTAAACCACTCTGGTCAGCTTTAACTTTGTCCTTCATTAGCTTTTGGATCATTTCCTTAACAGGAATCTCACCTTTTCCATACTTAGCAAGCTGTTCTTTGAAACTCTGTTCAAGACGCTGAGTCTAAAAAAATATAGAGAGATAAGAAAAATAAAAGGGAAAAACAGAAATTAGAATTTCGTTAAATTAAAATTTCGGATTTTAGCTGGCAAACGGTTCGAAATAGGAATAAGTTTATCCATCCACGATTGGATAGGGAATAATTATTAGGGGTTTTTGTCTATAAACTGAAATTCAATATTAACTCCCTAGTTTATAATGTTATATACTGAGCATTATTTTTGAGAAATTATTTATTTTCTTATTTTATTAAACCATCTAGTCACATTGTATTAGAATTAAAAAGATTTTTTTTTTAATTTCTTCTGAAGGAGTTATCTATACAAGAGAGACTAGTGTTTTCTTTTTTTTTTTAAAGAGAGAATGTTATTGTTATTTTCTTGTAAAAAATAGAATGAAGTTATAATGTTTAAAATATTCAATTATCTCCGTATTACGAAAAAAAAAATTCAAGTTCTTATTTCTCATTTTTATATTTTAGCTATAGCATCAATTTGATACCTAATACGTAATTTTAAATATGTAGATTTCATATTTCCATGTGCAAAATTTTAATTATAGATGCGTCTAGTTTTATATTTTTTGGTATATAATTTTTTAATTTAGACATAGAATTTATCTTTTAACAGATTTTTTGTCCTAAAATAATTAATTAACTAACATGACTGTTTCTATTAATGGTGAATTTCATTTTGGAAATCACATCTTAATAAATTAAAGCCAGTCTACATGTCGCTGATATAGCTTTCAGTTGATTAGTACATTATATATATTTTGGCGCACAACCTAATATATATAAATACACACACGTGGTTATGATACGGTAACTATGATCGCTATACAAGTTTTTGTTGAAATTAAAGTTATATTTTTTTATATTTTAATAATAACTTTTTATATTTTAAATTAAAAAATTATTAAATAATATAAAACTACTTTAATTTTTAGTAATTTAAAGTGCCGTAACCACCACACACACACACATATATATTCTTTTCTTATGCATAACTAACCTTGTGCCAGGGTGTGTCAAGTTTGGCATTAGAAAGCACATGGAGTCCTGGAGAAACCTCTTCAATGGTAATAGGTTGTCCTTTGGGTCTGTTGGAGATGTATACCATGGATTTTGACTTAATATCGATCACAATTAAGTTGAAACCATTGTAATAATGAGCTTCTCCTTTTAGGCTTTCTGCAAATTCTTTGGGACTTTTGTTGCTCTGCAATTTTCCATTCAAACAGAGGAATTCAGTTAACATCCAAGAGAAATGGGAGAATTATGCGTATGATAAGAGCAAGGTTTCGTTTTGTCTTGAGCAATCGAGTGTAATTAAAATAATGGTCAAGAAATGATCCACTACACACTTTAGATTTTTCACATCAACCCATTCAATTCATTTTCTATGCATTAAAAATTGATAAATAGTGCGTTTATTTATAGATGGATAAAGTATATTTTTTTTTGAAATTTGTTTAAAAATTTAAAAATATTTTTAAGTTTTATTTTATTTTAATTTATCTTAAAAGTTTTTAATTTGTTCAAATTTATTTTAATGACTAATTTTTTTTAAAGAAATTATGATTAATTCAATAATAATTTTATAAAATAATTTTTAATATAAACAAATTAAACATAATTATCTTACATTATTATTATTATTATCATACATTATTATTAAATTGATCTTAAACTTTATGAAATTTAAAAATCAGCAATATATTTAATATAAATTAAAAAATTCTAAAAAAATAAAATTTAAAAATATTTTTAAATTTGTTGACAAATTTCAAATATAAAATATACTTTATCCTTTATACTTGATTTTACTTCTATTCAAGAAGTGTTTCCATCCACTTCTAAAAAAAGATATTTTTTAAAAAGTAAAAATAATTTAGTATTTAAATATCTTTAAATTTTTAGTTATAAATTATATTTTGGTATAGTAATATAAAATAATTTTTATTTATTTATTACGTTAAAATTTCTTTAAAATAAAATATTTTTTTTTAAAAAAAAAGAGTTATAGAATTTTGAAAAATATATTTTTTATTTTTTTAATACTTTCATTTTTACTTAAAAAAAATTTATCAAATACACTAAATTTTTTTTAAAAAAAAAATTTTACCATTTAATGACATTCTAACACACACTCTTAATCAAATTTTATAGAGCTTAGTGACCTTACTTATCTTTATTACTCATCTATCTTTTTATCTTTAAATTTGGAAAATATCTTGATAGATACTAACAACTTTTGGTGACATTGTATATCACTAAGAAAAATTCTTACATATATCACTTATTCTGAATATTTTAAACTGCAAAATAATTTGAAATACTAACTCATCTTTTTTATTTTTCTCTTAATTTTTAAATAAAAAAATTTGAATTTTTTTAGCATTTTAATGGTTTAAAAAAAAGTACTATTTATTCTAAATTTTTTTAAATTTAAAAATTAATAAAATAATTAAAAAAATAAATTAAGAGTCTCAATCAATACTCTTTCACTTGAGTAAAGTAAAATTGGCATGTAAGAAGCAAATATAGTATTAGTATTAGTAGAATAGTAGTGATACACCTACCTTGAGAAATAAGAGGGGTAAGTCACCCCGGGATTTTGCCTCAGGAAGGGTATGAAGCTCCAAAACATTTGTAAGAAAAGCAATCCTTCCTTCTCTTGAACAACCCATCCATGTTCCTCCTGCTATCTCATCCCTCCCTCCCAATATATCACTTCCTTCCCACCATGACACTTCCTTCGTAGGCCTATATATCTCCTTACCCAAATTAAATCAATTAGTATATCATATAAAAATAAACACCATTCCCAAAAATAAAAACTTGCCTGTTGTGATATTCATCTCTGTTGTTGAAGAGAAGAAAAGGGTAGAGTGGGTGGGCTTGCCACAGAAACAAAGCTATACACATTATTCTTGTGAATGAATCAAGTAGCTACAAGCAATGATAAAAACTAGAAATAAAGCACTCCTATTCTAGTAATCTTGTGATGCACTATGTTAGTAGTAATATTCTTATTGAGAATGGCTGATTTATAGTTGTCCTATGCTACCCACTTAATGACGTGTATAAATGAAGAGGTGCCAAATTCGGGAGTTTCGAAGAGTAATATATTACAGCTGCCATTCAAGACTAAATAAAATATTATTTGTTCTATCTTTTGCCTTATGATTGGATTATTATTAATTAATTTATCGGAAGTCCATTGTTTCCCTTCTATTCCCAATCCTACAGGCTACAGCCTCTTCGAGTAGCAAATGGGTTTATTAACTTACATATCAAAAGCGATAAGCATCCAGATATTCGTGATATAAAAAATTTAAGTATTATTTAATAGTTATTAATTTATATTTTTAAATATTAAAATATTTAAATTTATGTATTTTTAAATAAAATAATTTTTTATATTTAATTTTAATCTATTTATTTTATTTTTTATTTTAATTTTAATTTTTTAATATTAATTATTCTCTTTTTATTATTTTTCGTTTTATATTATTTAATATCAGATTTTAAGTATTAGATTAATTTTTATTAGTCTATATTTATTTTTTTTGTGTCCTATAAAAAAATTCTGGCGTTTCTCGCGTCTTTATTCTTATTTTTTTTTTTTTTTGTGTTTTATTATTGTTTTATTGTTATTCTTAATTTTATTGTTTAAAATAAAAAATACCTCCAAAACCTCGTACGTCTTATGACCTTATTCTCTTTTCTTGGAAATCTTCATTCTTATCTTCACATGAATTTTTTTGCTATTTCTTTTATTATTCTTTTATTCTCTTTTCGTGCGTCTTTATTTTTACTGGTAATGTCTTTTTTCATTTTTAATTTTTTTTATCTCAAAGGGATTTGATTTAAAAAAAAATTGAGCAGTAGCCTTTATGTTTCTTTAAGAAAAAAAAGCATATAATGTGAAAAAATACAAGAATAAAGTAAAAAAAAAAATATCTTTTTTTTTATATTTATTTATTTTTTATACACTATGTTTCAACTACAAAATTTGAAAACAATTTTTTTTAAAAAAAAGATTAATACGTAGTTTAAATGTTCGTGATATGAAGAATTCAAATATTATTTAATAGTTATTAATTTATATTTTTAAGTATTAAAATGTTAGTAAAACAAACTGCCATGTTATTCGGGTTATTTTTTGTTCAGCTAGAATTTGCAGAAAAATTGTAATTTTACAAGTTTTGTTCGTAGAATGTCTAAAAGTAATCATGGCAGCTTCAGCTGCTAATCAGGATCACGACAAGCTCGTGCATGATAACGAGGAGAATCAGGTTTTTCACTTTGAGAATGAAGATATTAAGAAAGGAATGGAAAAATGCACAAAGAACCTGGTGGACAGACTCATGCCAGACAAACAATTCAGTGTTGAAACTCTTGAAGTCGCGCTATATGCCATATGGAGACAACCAGAGGGCCTTAAGGTGATGGACCATAGGAAAAATCTATTTCAATTTTTCTTTGAAAAGAAAAATGATCTGGTTCGAATAGATAAGGGGACACCGTGGTTGTTTAAAAAATTACATTTTAAATCTACGGAGGTGGTTCGTAGAGATTGAGATTAATGAGAAGAAATTTACTTTGGTTTCCATATGGGTGCAGATGTAGGGACTACCTGAGCAATGCAAGACAGCACGTTTAGGGAGAAAGTGGGAGAGGAGAGGCGATGGGGAAGGTCATAGATGCTGATGTGTTCATTATGAGGGAAAAAGAAGAAACAATTCTCAAAATTCAAATACTACTAGGCATAACTAAGCCTTTGAGAAAGATTTTAAAAATTGCAGGCAGAAATAACAAAGTCATAGAGACTCAGATAAAGTATGAGAGAATTGGAAACTTCTGCCACTATTGTGGCTGTGTAGGGCATGAAATCGGAGCTTGTAGCCAATATGTGGAGGACTCGGTGAAGAGAATTCAACAGGAGGAATAGTGGGACCTTGGCTACGAGCTGAACAACTTGGGAGGAAAACTGGAAACCAAAAGGAAAATCAGCACCCGAATTGGAGGAACAAGGCTGGAGGAGGGAGAGAGAGATCGAACAAACTAACACCGGTGTGTTTAATCAAAGGTTTTGTCAACCTATCTGTCCAGGATAATAATTCACAGGTGCAGGAGGAAGGAGATGAAGTACATAGCATAAAGAATGGTAATAATACAGTGGAGAAAAATGGAGGTGCATTAGAGGATCAACATATTTTGGGAGACAAGGAAAATGTGGATGAAAATAGAGCTGAACAAATACATAAAAATTGTTCGGATTATGTATTTTCTATTAGAGTAGGGGAGGAATCTGGAGGTAATAAGGGAGGTAGAAAGAAGAATATGAAATATCTAACAAGGAGGAAATATTCTTTCAAATTAATCTCAGGGGTTAAGCGACAATATGAAGACATTGGTGAAGGATCACAAAATAAAAAACCATGCTCGGAAGAACAACATTTGACTGAAAAGGGGGAAGGTGCTGCCCATAATTTGGCACCCCAAGAGACATGAAGATGGAAATGTGAAACTGTCGGAGTTTAGGGAAATCCCTGATAGTTCACAGCATCAAAGGAATTTTTAAATCTCATTCTCCCGAGGTTTTATTCTTATGCGAGACAAAGAACAATTCCTTGACTGCGGAGGGTGTGCTGCGGAGAGTTGAATATAATTCTATGTTCTTAGTGGACCCGATTGGGTTGGCAAGTGGTCTGGTGGTAGTGTGGAAAGACAATATTCAAGTTTAGATTCTCATACATGATAACTTTTTTATTCATTTCACAGGTGATGATCGAAAGCAAGGCAAAAATGGGAGGTTATAGGAGTGCACTTGAGTACGGAAGAGGTGAGAAGAATTGAGTAATATAATCGAGTGTTACAGCTTATGGAGACTGGTGGAGATAAGTTAGTTGTCATAGGAGATTTCAATGCAATCAAGGCAAATTACGAGAAGGAGGGTGGCAGAGCAAATTCAAGTACTTCCATACAAAATTTCAATGATTTTAACAATGATGGGGGTTTAATTGATTTGGGTTATGAAGGGAATAAGTTCACGTGGAGTAATCGGCAATTTGAAGAAAACATTGTTAAGGAGAGGCTGGATAGAGCCTTAGCAACCAGTGCTTGGAGAAATGATTGGCCAAATGTTGTTGTCATGCACTAGGAGAACATAGGATCTGATCATAGACTAATTTTATTAAGTATAGAGAAGGAAGGGAAGAGGTTTAAGAGAAGATTCAGATTTCAAGAAAGATGGTGTGAGATGGGAGATGTTACTGCCATTGTGAAGGAGACTTGGAGAGAAGGAGTGGAAGGTTCACCAATGTTTCAACTTGCAACTAAACTAAAAAAATGCAGACATAAACTTGTGGATTGGCAAAAGTCATCCTGCTCTAACTCTAAGGTCAGAATTCTTAATGTCATAGAGAATTTGGCTAAAGAGGTTAGAAAAGGAGAGCATGCCAATGGCATGTAATCCGAAATCTAGAGGCTGAATTAGAGAAAGTTCTGGACCAAGAGGAGAGATATTGGCGAGAAAAATCTAGATTTAATTGGCTAAATTGGGGCGACTGGAACACTAAGTTCTTTCACTCCAAGTTCCAAGCAGGGAATAGAAGAAATAGAATACAGTATTTGAAGGATGAAGAAGGGAATACAGCAATGATGCATTAGCATCTTTTCCTTATTTTCTGTTGATTTTAAGTTATAATTTATTGAGTTTAAGTATATTTCAGTACTAAAATCCTCTTTGGATGCTACTTTAAGTTGTTTTGGTATTTTAATTATTTCAGGTGAAGTTTGGATCAGTTTGGCAGAGTTTTGTGCAAGAAAGAGAATAATTGGTGCTGTCCACTTGGGCGCTAAACGCCCAGCTGGCGTTTAGCGCCAGCAACTCATCAATGCAAGAGGAGTTTCTGCCATCAAGGGCACTAAACGCTACAACTGGCGTTTAGCGCCAAGCAATCCGGATCACAACCTCATCAAAGGAGCATCCTTAGTTGGATTTAGCTTTTAACGACTCTATTTTATTTTGTTTTAGTTATTTTTATTTACAAACAAAATCTTTTAGCTTTAGAATTTATTATTTTATTTTAGTTTCAAATCAAATTAGGTTAGATATAAAAGGGAAAAGATTCACCCTTTGAGGGGATCTTGTCACTTCCACACTTTCACATTTTTTTGAACCCTAGTTTTCTCGCTGAAGCATGAGCCACTAAACCTCTTTGGTTAAGGTTAGGAGCTTCGTTTATTTCTATGGATTAAGACTATTACTATTCTATTTTAATTAATGTATTGATTCAATTTCAAGGATTACTTTCGTTCTTCTTTTTATGAATCTGGGTAGATCGGAAGAATAACCTTTATTCTATATTCATTCTTGCGATTCTTGGAAGAGATATCTCACCTGAACAATAGCTTGAAAGTAAATTTCTCCTAAATTATTAATTACTTGAACTAATCGGGATACGTGACATATAATCCTCTTAGCTTTGGTAATTAGGATTTTTGTGGCCATAAACTAGAATTGAACTTTACCCTCTAATCGAAATTAAGTGAACAAGACATTAGCTGTTAACTAGATTTGAGGAGACTAAATCACTAAGACATTAGGGTTAAGTCACTGACAGTTTGCCATGAAATAAATCTTGCATGATTAAAATAGTTGGTAAGAAAACTTAATTCGAAAAAGTAAACACCTCCGATACCTTGACTACTTTCTCTCGTATACTTCACACCATTCTCACTATTTGCATTTTCTACTCTCTGAACTACTATTTAGTGCTTTTTGAACCCTCAAAACACCACTTTCTACTTTCTTGACTAAGTGATTCATTCAACCACAGTTGCTTAGTCTATCAATCCTTGTGGAATCGATCCTCACTCACCTGAGGTATTACTTGGTACGACCCGGTACACTTGCTGGTTAGTTTGTAGTTTTGGAATACCGCACCAAGCAACAGAGGTGGAAGAAATAACAGAAAAAATCCAGAAGTATTCTGAGACTCTTTTTACCTCAAGCAACTTGAAGGACCCAGCCAAAGAGATTCAGGATATTCCAAAGAAAATAGATGCAGTAACTAACTAATGAATCCATATTTAATGATAAATTTTGGATTGATTTGAGTGGATTTCTTTATATAAACCAACATTTATTCACCTAAATAGCATGCTTTTATGTTTTCTCTCTAAATTATGTCTAATTGTGAAAACATGCTATTTTGTGCTTAATTTAATCAATTTTATTCCATTTTCATTCCATTCAATGCCTTGATGTTTTTGATGAGTGATTTCAGGTGTAATAGGTAGGAGTGGCTTGATAAGAGTGAAAGAGAAGCACGCAATTGGGAGAAAACATGAAGAAAATAAAGGAGAAAAGCATTTCAGAGTGTGCCCACGCACACTTTCTGTGCCTACGCACAAGGGTGAAAATCAGCACATGTGCCCACACACATCTCTGTGCGTACGCACAAGAGAAAAATCAGCAAGTGTGCGTACGCACACATCTGTACGTACGCGTCGGTACCAGCACGTGACCTCATTAAAATGTCATGTGGCTCGCGAATTTGGGGCCTTTTTGGCCCAGTTCTAGAAGGTTGAAGCTGAAATCAAAGTACTATATGAAAGGGCAACAACACATGAAAGGGAGCTCACTTTTAGATTAGAAAACACATCGTAGGAGTAGGAGTAGTATAGCATACAAATTTTCTCTTAGGATTTTAATTAGGTTTTCAATGTAGTATTTTATAGTTCAATTTTGATCTTGGATCCTAGCTTGTTTCTATTGTAAGTATCTCTTTAATTTTCTCTTTTATCATATTACTTGTTCTACACTTTCTTATATTTTCATTTCCTTTATCAATATATACATAGTTTGGCAATTTTGAGTTTGAGTTAATGAATTTGTTGTTTGATGGCTTTTATATGTTTATTTGAGTTACCTTTGTTGATTTTAATCATTTGTGGTTCATAGTTTTTAACAATTTCCCAATTTTGCCATGTTTATTGATTATGCCCACTATGTATTTGATAAAATGCCAATTTTGATTATGGGGTAAATTTCCACTGCTTGGCTTGGAGAAATGAGTATATGGATTACTAGAGTCATAATGTCCGACATTTGTGGATTAAGCACAATTATGCTCACTTGACTTACTCTTCGATGTTAACAGTTGACTAGGTGAGATTAATCCATCATAATTATCATAGTTGTGGTTATGTCAAGGAAGGAATTCCGTAACTCATCCCAAGTCAAGGCTTCCATTTATGTTTTGAACCACATTTTCACCACTTTAAAGCTTTACTTGTTTATATTACATACATAGTTCTTTTATTCCTTTATTAGTTTATTAATTGTAAATCGTTCTTTTATCTCTTTATTGCTTCCTTATTATTGAAAACCCTCTTGATCATCACAACCAATTTTATACAGTTGTTGGCACTAGTTCCTAGGGAAGACGACCCGATGTTTAACTACTCTCGGTTATTATCATTTTGAAATTAAACTTTGATTGATGGTCGATTGTCGGGTTGGGACTATACTTGCAACACCAATCTTGTTTTGAGAAAATTCCTAGCCCGCTCTAGGCCATCATCACTAACCGAAGGCTAGTCAGACCAGTGACAGAAAAAGAGATCAATGTGGCAGTTTTTCTATCAACCCCTTCTCTGCACCTGGGGATGATGGATTCACTACTAATTGGGATGTGATTAAGGAGGACGTCATCAGAGCAGTTAGAAATTTTTTCTCTGGAGGTAAACTACTTAAGGCTTTTATTCATACAAATATTTGCTTAATTCTTAAAATTTCAAATACTACGAATATGAAGCAAATTAGACCTATAAGCCTTAGTAGTGTATTTTATAAAATTATATCCAAGATCTTGGTGCACAGGTTGCAGTTTGTTATGAATAGATTGATCAGTGATACACAAAGTACTTTTGTTAAAGGAAGACTGATTAGTGACAATGTATTAATTACACATGAATTCATGCATTTTCGAAAGAACAAGAAATATGGGAGTCATGATTCTGTTTTGAAGATCGATATGAGTAAAGCATATGATAGGATGGAATGGTCTTTCATATGGTCTATGATGAGAAAGTTGGGCTTTTGTAATAAATGAGTGGATTGGATTAAGGAGTATGTGATGACAGTTTCTTATTCTGCTTCTGTGGATGGTCAACCTCATTGTTTCTTTAAACCATGTAGAGGGGTGCAGCAAGGTCACCCCCTCTTTTCCCATCGTTTTCTATTTTGTGCAAAGGGACTTTTCCATCTGCTCCAGAGAGGAGAACAGAGACAAAAATTTTCTGGATTGAGACTTAATCACCGATGCTCCAAAATCAATAACTTATTTTTTTGTAGATGTCTCAATACTGTTCAATAAGGCTACAAAAGAGGATTGTCGGGGACTAATTCATATTTTACAAAGTTACGAGGATATTAGTGGTCAGAAGGTCAACTTGGATAAATCATCAGTGTTCTTTAGTAGAAATACACCAGTGCATACGCAAGATTTCCTAGCTAACATACTCCAAATTCCTCATATTGACAATCAAGACAAATATTTAGGACTTCTGTCAGTCATCCAAAGGTCTAAAAGGGCAACATTTAATTACATAAAGGATAAAGTTACGCAAAAGCTTCAACACTGGAAAAATGCTTTACTTTCGTCAAGTGGCACGGAGATGTTAATAAAAGCTGTCACAATTGCTATACCACTTTACACCTTAAACTGTTTCAAGCTGTCAGAAAGCTACTCAAAGAAATTTAGAAGGCAATTTTTGCAATTCTGGTGGGGACAAAAGGAAAGTGAAAGGAGGATGCAATGGATAATTTGGAGAATTACTTGTAGGCCAAAAGAACAATGGGGATTGAACTTCAAGGATCTAAAAGCTTTCAACCTTGCTATGTTAGCTAAGCAAGGGTGGAGACTACTGACCAGACCTAATTCCCTGATTTCTATGATTTATAAAAGTAAATACTATATATTTTCTAGTTTTCTATGGGATGAGATAGGTACTAACCCCTCATGGGGTTAGAAGAGCGTGTTGGAGGGTTGAAAAATTCCGAAAAAGGCATTCTCTGGGAAATAGGATAAGGCAGCATGATAAGTATTAAATAGAATTCACGGGTTAAAGAGTTTACTATCATAACACCTGTAACTAATGCAAATACAGAATACACTCTACAATGGGTTGTAAAAATACCAAACAGACAATAGAATCAAACAAAAATAAAAGAACATTTCAATCTAGTAATAGCAGAGGCAATTATTAACATAGAAATTGTAGAAGGAGAAGACTACATTACCTAGTTGAAGGAGAAGAAGGGAAGCTATTCAGTCTCATCTAGTTATAAACTTGCATTTCAGGTTTATCATCCTCCAGTGAAATTTCTTCCTATCCAGTGCAAAAAAAAAAAAAAAAACATATGGTCAGGAATATGGAGTCTTAAAAGCAAACCCAAGGTAAAGAATTTCTTATGGAAGCTAATGCATAATGGATACCAGTCAAATTAAAGCTCTACACTCGAATCCCCAAGTTAACCCTATTTGTCCTCGGTGTAACTCAACAGAGGAATCGACTTCACATTGTTTATGGGTCTGTCCAGATTTAGTAGAAGCTTGGAGGCTATTGGGTATTCATCTCCCAGCAGTTACCAATGAGCCTTGGTGGTGGTGGGAAGAATTGCAAAATCAGAACAAAGGATGAAGACAATTGAAGGAGATAAAAGAACTTGTAGCTAACCTAGCATGGCAGATTTGAAAATTTAGAAATGAGCAAATTTTTGAAAGTAAGAGGAAAGTGCCTGTGAAAGTTGTTCACGCTGCTCGAAAGCTCATGGAGGAGTGCACGACTGACATTAGGATTTTTGCTAGTAAAGAATTTTAATAAAATAGTCGCGTTGTAGATATAGTCTCTAAACCAGCAGAAATCCCTTCGTACAAATGTTTTGGTTGTCACAAGTAACAAACCCCTAAATAAATTGTTAACCGAGTATTTAAACCTCGGGTCGTCTTCTCAAGAAACTGCAGGGAAGTATGTTCTTATTATTGGTTATGGAGATTGTAAATTCGGGGTTTCAAGAGTGAGGAGCAGTTATGACAAATAATTTAAATAGCAATTAAAATAAATAAATAACTGTAAAATAAACTTTTGGCAAGTTATGAGAAATTGGAAGTCCAGACTTAGTTATCCTTATCAATAATAATGAAAGTTGAATCTTAATTCCACTTAGTTGACCTTTACTAAAGCAAAGGAAAGTCAAGAGACTAATTAGTTTGATCTTCGAATCCTATTTATTTCCTAAGAAAATGTTGTGATTATTGAAGTTCAGTTCAATTAGCAAAGATAACAGTTATCAATTATGTTGAGATAAGATAACTCCTGAGTTACTGATTTCTTAACCAAAACCAAAAGGGGAAAAAGTAAATTTACTGGAATAAAAATGCCTTCAGATGTAAAGCAACAATAACATAAATTAAAGAAAGCAATCATAAACTAAAATACCTCAAATAACATTAATAAGAGAAATTATAATCTAACATGAAGAGTTCATAAGCCAATTTGGCAACATAAAATATAGATACGAATAAAAGTAGTAGAATAAAAATATAAAAGAAATATTAAACCCGGAATTGAGAGTCACTCCTAAAACTAAGAGAAGTCCTAAATCCTAAGAGAGAGAGGAGAGAACCTCTCTCAAAACTAACCTAAATCATGAGAAGTAACTAAATTGGCGAGCTCCCTCTGAATGGATGCATTCCCACACTTTATAACCTCTGGTCTATGCCTTCTGGACTTGGATTTGGGCCAAAAAGGGCTTCAGAAATCGCTAGGAGCGTTTTCTGCAATTTCTGGTGCGTAGCCTCTGTCACGCGTCCGCGTGGGTCACGCGGTCACGTCATTCAGAGCTTTTCTTGTCACGCAGTCGCGTCAGTCAAGCGGCCGCGTCATATGTGTTTTGCTTAAGGCGCGCAGTCGCGTCAGTCATGCGGCCGCGTCGATGCTTCTTCGCGCTTGGCATGCCTCCGCGTCGTCCATGCGATCGCGTGGATGCCAGTTTCTTCAAGGACTCCGTTTTGTGCTTTCCTTCCATTTTTGTATGTTTCCTTTTCCATCCTTTAAGTCATTCCTGCCTTAGAAGATCTGAAACTACTCAACACACTAATAACGGCATCGAATGGAAATTAAGGTAATTACAATAATTAATTTTAAAGCATAGAAAACATGTTTTTCACATACATCACATAATAAGGAAGGGAAAGTAAAACCATGCAATTAATATGAATAAGTGGGTGAAGGATTGAATAAATCACTCAAATTAAGCACAAAATATATCATAAAATATGGGTTTATCAACGACCCATTGCATTTTCATTTTCCCTTCTTGAAGAAGACTTTACCAAATCCTGTCATTACTTCAATTGCATAGTTGTTTAATTGATTGGTGGAACTTTTTCATGTGGGTCATTATTATGTTTGATGTCCGGTTTTAGACCAATTTTATTCAAGGAATAAAAGTAATTATCTTAGAGATAAAAAAAGGTATTAGAATGTTCAATTTTGTGTATCCTAAATTTATTTATAGTTAGTAGATTAGTCTTTATGTTAGTGGCTTAAAATTTATTTATAAATATCTCATAAACTATTATAGTCAGCATAGAGTGATTAGAGGTGTAAAAAAATCTTTTTTGATTCCGAAATAATACCAGGGTGTAGACAAGTGAGGTTGAATGAGTCTCTCTTGTGTCAGAAAATTGGGTAGAAAACTGAGTGATTTCCTCGATTCAATTCCCAAAATTATAGTGTGGGCAAATTAAATTGAGTGAGTCCCTTTCTTATTGCATAAAAAAAATTTGATTAAAAAAATAAAATGATTTTCTTTGTATTTCATTTTAATCTATTTCTTTTATTTTTTATTTTTTTAATTTATTTTTCTATTTAATTTCAATCTTTTTGTTTATTTCTTATTTCATATAAAAAAGGATATCTTGTTATGATATGGATGGATGCCCATTTAATGACTTGGGCGGCTAATTTTTTCAATAGTAAAGTTCAGTTTTTGAAGACAGATTGAAGTTAATGAAGTTTGAAAGTATAATTTTTGTACGTATATAAATAGAAGCGTGGTATGAGACAAAGGACTTACACACACAACAACAATATATAAAACACTTCTCTCTCTTTTTATATATATGTACGCTGCAACATATAATATTAATGAATATATATATGAATCATCTCTATTATATTAAGATAATAATATTGGTGAATATTAATACTAGAGTTTTATATTTATACTTTTTTATTTTATATTTATTCCCTCTTCCTTATTTATTTATTTCACAACATGTTATCAGTTTGAGACTCTGATCAAAATTTAGGAAGACTCAAGTAATAAATTTTTATTATGCTGAAGCTCTCTCATCTTGAATTTAATGTTCTTGATATATTTGAAAATAACTACTTATCATGGATATTATATTCTGTAATTCATGTTGATTCAATAGATCTTAGAGATATCATTATGACTGAAAATAAAGTATCCCAGAAGGATAAAGTCAAAGTCATGATCTTCCTTCGTCGCCATCTTGACGAAGGATTGAAAAATGAATATCTCACACTAAAAGATCCTGGAAATCTATTGAAGAACCTTGAAGAAAGGTATAATCATCAAAAGATAGTGATACTTTCTCAAGCCCGATATGAGTGGACACACTTGCGTCTACAGGATTTTAAATTCATAAATAAGTACAATTCGGCAATGTTTCAAATTAACTCACGAATAAAATTATGTGGAGGAAAGATAACTGATAATGACATGTTAGAGAAAATTTGCTCGATCTTCTATGCTTTGAATGTGCTCCTATAGCAGCAGTATTGAGAAAAAGAATTTAAAAAATATTCTGAACTAATTTCTTACCTTCTTGTTGCTGAATGAAATAATGAATTTCTTTTAAAAAAATCATGAAGCGCGCCCAGCTAGTACCGCCTTATATGTTTTCTGAAACAAATACGGCAAATTATAACCCCATAAGAGGTAAATGGAAAGGCTTTGGTAAGAAGAAAAATTATGGAAGGAAGAAAAATTATGTTCACAAGAAAGGATCTCACCAGAAGTGAGATAAAGAAATAAATAATGGGCAAAATAAATCAATAGGGGATAAATATTTCTGTTGTGGTAAAAAGGACCATTGGTCACGTATCTATCGTATCCCAAGGCACTTAGTTGATTTTTATCAAGAATTCTTAAAAAAAGATGACAAAAGAAATGAGACAAATTTTGTTTTAAAGGATGTTGTTAAAAATTACACCACTCATTATGAAGTATTTGATTCTTTGAGGATCTTGAAAGAAATATTGGTCATTTAATTAATGATCAAAAAGTTTAATATTTGAGTTCGTTAAGTACTTATATAAATAAATAATGTAAAAAATTTTTGGTTAAGTTTTATTTCCTATGCATTTGAATTTCAAGTATGATGTATATAAATAATGATTAATAAAATATTAATATTTATATTTAACGATTTCAAAATACTAAACATGTCAAGTTCTAAAATAATAATAATAATAATAATAATAATAATAATAATAATAATAATAATAATAATAATAATAATAAAATTTTTAGTATATAATACTATTCTTATATATAGTGATAAATAGTCCCAATCAGGATTACAAATTTACTGCGCATGCACCTTTACTTATTTTATATTATGATATTATTATTATTATTATTTGTCATTGAAGAAAATGGTAAAGACATATAATAAAGATATTTGTCTTGCGGATAGTGTAAGTTTGCATACTATTCTCAAAAGTAATATATATTTTACTCATCTTGTACCAAAAGAAAAATGTGTTAATACCATTATTGGTTCAGGCAATGTGATAGAAGGCTTCAGAAGAGCTATAATTTTGTTTTCCGAAGGAACAAAATTCATAATATATAATGCACTATTGTCTACTAAGTCTCTAAGGAACTTGTTGAGTTTTAAAGATATTCGCTGAAATGGATATCATTTTGAGACAATGAATAAGGAAAATCACGAGTACTTATATGTCATAACTCATGATTCAAATAAAAATATTATATTAGAAAAGTTACCCCCACTTTCTTCTGAGTTATATTATACCAAAATCAATGCAATTAAATCACGTGCCATTGTAAACCAGAAGTTTACTAACCCAAATAAATTTATAATTTGGCATGATTGATTGGGTCATTGATGAGTCCATATTTGATGATAAATTTTGGATTGAATTAAGTGAATTTCATCATGCAAACCCACATTTATTCACTTAAATAGCATATTTTTGTGTTTTCTCTCTAAATTGTGTCTAATTGTGAAAACATGCTCTTTTGTGCTTAATTTAATTAATTTTATTTTACTTTCATTCCATTCGATGTCTTGATATTTTTGATAAGTGATTTCAGGTGTAATAGATAGGAATGGCTTGATAAGAGTGGAAGAGAAGCATGTAATTAGGAGAAAACATAAAGAAACAAAGGAGAAGAGCTTTCTAGAGTGTGCGTACGCACAACCTCCCGTGCATACGCACGAGATGAAAATCAGCAAGTGTGTGTACACACACACCTGTGCGTACGCACAAGCCCCAACCCGTGACTTCATTAAAAAGTCACGTAGCTCGCGATTTTGGAGGCTTTCAGGCCCATTTCTACTTGGTCTGAAAGCATATAGGGAAGGGCTAGCAAGGGGAGAAGGGACACAACACACTTAGGCATTTTTATTGGAGAGTTTTGGAAGCTTTTAGTTTAATTTTTTCTTAGGTTTTTCTCTCAACTTTCTTAAGATTTAATTAGGGTTTTTATTACAAGTTGCAATTTCCATTTTGATCTTGGATTCTAGCTTGCTTCCATTGTAAGTATTTCTTGATTTTATCTTTAATTACCATCTTTGTGCTACACTTTCTTATAGTTAAAGTCACTTTGTTTATATATACTTACTTTTGTAATTTTGATTTCTAGTTGATGAATTTAATGATTATTGGTTATTATATGTTTGTTTGAGTTGCCATCTTTTGTGACTATGCCCACCAAGTATTTGAGGAAATGTCAATTTTGAATATGGAGTAGATTTTCACTCCTTGGCTTGGGAAAATGAGTATATAGGATACTAGAGTCATAATGTTCGACATTTAGTGATAATTCTTGGATTGTTAGTTGTTCTTGTTTCCACTAACGCTAGCTTTTTACTAAGATAATTAGTAAGTTAGCTAGGATTTGTGGATTAAGAATAATTATGCTCACTTGACTTACTCTTTGATGTTAAGGGTTGACTAGATGAGATTAATCTATTATAATTATCATAGTTGTGGTTATGACAAGGAAGGGATTCCCTAACTCACCCTAAGCCAGGGTTCCATTTATGTTTTGAACCACAATTCTATGATTTTAAGCTTTACTTGTTTTTGCTACATTGATAGTTCTTTAATTCATTTATTAGTTCATTAATTGCAATTTTAATTGTTCTTTAATTCCTTTAATTGTTTGCTTCATTATTGAAACCCCCGATTTCACAACCAAACTTGTGTACTTGTGGTCACTAGTTCCTTGGGAAGAAGACCCGAAATTCTACTCCCGGTTAATTTGGTTTGAATTATGATATCTTTATTCTAAACTTTGATCGTGGGTTGCTTTGTCGGTTGGGACTATACTTGCAACGCAATCTCCTTTCTTGAGAATTTTTTAACCGACGATCAGGTCCGCACCAGTCATCTTGGGACAACCATGATGTAGAGAATTATTAAAAATTTCCATGGATATTCACTAAAAAACCAGAAGATTCTTAAATCTAGTGAATTTTGTTGAGTTGCATGTTCTCAGAGAAAGCTAATTTTAAGGCTATCATCAGTAAAGATTAGATTTGAGTCTTCTAAATTCCTAGAAAGTATTCAAGGCGATATATGTAGACCTATTCATCAACCATGTGGATCTTTTAGATATTTTATGGTCTTATTAGACGTATCTTCGAGATGGTCACATGTGTGTTTATTGTCATCTCGCAATATGACGTTTGCAAGATTACTTGTTCAAATTATTCGATTAAAAGCACATTTTCTAGAAAAACCAATTATAGCAATTCGCCTTGATAATGCTGGTGAATTCACTTCACAAGCCTTTGATTCTTATTGTATGACTAATGAAATAAGTGTTGAACATCCAATAGCTCATGTTCACACACAAAATGAGTTAATTGCTAGACCCCTACTTATGAGAACAAATCTCCCAACCTTTGCTTGGGGCATGCCATTTTACATGCTGCAGCACTTATTCACTTAAGACCAACAAGTTACCACAAATTCTCTCATCGACAATAAGATTTTGGCCAGCAACCAAATATTTTTCATTTGAGAATATTCGAGTGTGTGTTATATGTTTCAATTGTTCCGCCTTATCATCGCCCCAAAATGGGACTCTAAAGAAAATTGAGGATATATGTTGGATATGATTCTCCTTTTATAGTGAGGTATCTTGAGATACGAACTAGAGATGTATTTAAAGCCCGATTTACAGATTGTCATTTTGATGAATCAAATTTTCCAATATTAGGGGGTGAGAATAAGCTTACTGAAAAAGAACTTAATTAGAATGCATCATCCTTGATGCATTTAGATCTTCGATCAGGACAATGTGAACCAGAATAAATGAATCTAACTAAAATTAAAAATTCAACTTATAACCAATACAAATAAATGGGAAAATAGGAAGAATTTACCACAATGGGGGTGTCTCCCACCTAGTACTTTTGGTTAAAGTCCTTAAGTTTGACATTTGGTGAGCTCTTTGTCATGGTGGCTTGTGCTTGAACTTATCTTGAAACTTCCACCAAAGCTTGGACTTCCAATAAGCTCCAACATTTTCAAGTGAATTCACCAAGCCTTGATGAAGTTCGTCACAAGCTTTGAGCTCCCATAGTTGATCTTCTTGTATACTGGGATCCCAAATCTTGTTTCTACACCTGTCTTTAAGTTGATCATTGACGAATAGATCTTTACTAGTAAAGAATTTCACAATTAAATCCTCATTGTTAGTATAGTTTCTAAACCAACAAAGAATCCTTTCATACAAAAGTTTGGTTGTCACTTAAGCAAACCCAATAAAAATAATAACCGAAGTATTCAAACTTCGGGTCGTCTCTCAAGGAATTGCAGGGAAGTGTGTTACTTATAATTGGTTATGAGATTATATCTTTTTGGGTTTTTCAAATAAGGAACAAGAAAATAAAATAACAAGAAAGCAAATTAATAACTAAGAAGGGCTCTTGGCAAGGTATGAGAACTGGATGTCCTATCCTAGTTATCCTTATCAATTGTGATGAGAATTATCCGTTGCTCCCACTTAGTTAACCTCTAACTATGAAGGAAAGTCAAGTAGACCAATCAATTTGATTCCTCAAGTCCTAGTCAACTCCTAAGGAAAGACTAGCTTTAGAGGTATCCAAATCAACCAGCAACTTTCAATTATCAATCAACAAGGAGTTTGATAACTCAAGAGTCTCCAATTACTCAACCAAAGCCAAGAACATAAAAATCTACTCTAAAGTCCAACCAAGCATTTTATCAAACACTTGGAAGGCACAACATAAAAGCATAGAAAACTAGCAAGGAATATTAAAGCCAAATAACCAATTAAAAGCATCAATGATAATAAATAAAGAAAGCACTCATAAATATGAAATACCTCAAATTGCATTAAATAGAGAATCAAATCTAACATGAAAAGTTCATAAATTTAATTGGAAAGATAAATAAACTAGAATGCTAAGACAATTAAAAGTAGAAGAGAAACTAAATTAAAGGAACATTGAACTTGGAATTGAGAAGAAATAAATCTAAAACTAAGAGAAATCCTCCTCTCTCTCTAAAAACTACATCTAAAACCTAAATTGTTTGTAATTGATGAATGAATGAATTCATGGGTGATTCCCCCATTCTGTAGCCTCTATTCTGTGTTCTCGGGCTTGGAATTGGGCCAAAAAGGAGCCCAGAAATTGCCCGCAGTGCTTTCTGCAACTTTCTGCATGTGGCGCATGTCACGCGTATGCGTTGGTCACTCATGCGCATTGTTTGGAGAAATTCCTTGTCACGCGTACGCGTCAGTCACGCATACGCGTCGCTCGTCTTCTGTGCTAGGCACGCGTATGCGTCGCCCATGCGTGCGCATCGCTGCTAGCTTCTCAAAACTTCATTTTTCGTGTTCCTTCCAATTTTGCATGTTTCCTTTCCATCCTCTAAGCCATTCCTGTCCTATAAAGCCTGAAAATACTTAACACACAGATCACGACATCGAATGGTAATAAAGGATAATTAAAATTGACAGTTTAAAGGCCCAGGAAACATGTTTTCAACTATATCACAGAATTAGGAAGGAATTGTAAAATCATGTAAATTATATGAATAAGTGAGCAAGGAATTGATAAAAACCACTCAAATTAGCACAAGATAAACCATAAAATAGTGGTTTATCAATCTCTCCAGACTTAAACATTAGCATGTCCTCATGCTAAACTCAAGAGAAATTATAAAAGAGTGAAGGTAGAATGGTGAAACTTATGCAATGCAACCTAACTAAATGCAAGCTACCTATATGCATCATGCTATTCTAATTACTATCTGTCTATATATATAGGCATACCTGTGGTCAAATTGAGTCAACTTTTCAAGAAATCATATATGCACAATTAAGGACTAAATCATATTGAAACACATTCACAATTGAGTTGAGTTAAACAAAAGAGTTCACAAACTTGCAAGATAAGCAATGATCAAATATGGACATATGGAAATGAGCAATTGAACCCTCACTGGATTTGTGTATGCACTCTGATCACTCAGTGTTTGGGGTTAAACCACTCAAATCTCCTCTAATCATGCTTTCTAAAACTTTGTTCTTCATCTAACTAATCAACACATATTAAGTGTACAAATGCAAACATCATGAGGTCTTTTCAAGGTTGTAATAGGGCTAAGGTAAAGGTGAGGATATATGTATGGCCAAGTGAGTTGTAAATTGAATCCTTGACTAACCTAAGCTATCACATAACACATACACATACTATATGCAATTTTAGAATTAAACTTAGCTACCCATCATTCCCACTTTTGCATTACATACACATGTATTAAATTTTTCTTTAATTGCACCACATATGCATTGATCTTTTATAAAACTTAACATTGGGGTAATTTTGTCCCCTATGTGTTTATTTATTATTATTATTTTTTTTATGAACATGAAAGCAAACATAATCATGTCAATGCATATGATTTTTCTGATCTCTCATAAGTGTGCACCCAAATTCCCAATATTCAAATAAATTAGAACCTTAATACATTTCCATTAACCCAAGTTCCCATAGTTTCCCACACTTAATTGACACACAATCTCTAACTTAAGCTAACCAAATATTCAATTCGGGGTAATTAATTTGTTTTTCAGCTTAAGGCTAGTGATGTGGTAAAATATAGAACAAAGGGGATTAAAATGCTCAAAGTGACAAACAAAGGTAATTGAAAGGGTAGGCTATTTGGGATAAGTGAGCTAAAAACAACTGATGGCCTCAATCACATGCAAGCATGTAAATACACTAAACAATGAACATATAGAATCAAACAAAATATATATTACAATCATAGAGAAAAAATACACAAGAATAAATTATTATGGTTAAATAATGTAACCATATAATTAAGCTAAAAAACTCACGGGTTGTGTGTTCTTAGCTCAAAAACCATATTCCAATTATATATATCATGCAAGTTACTAAAAGGGTTTTAACTCAATTCAATGTGAATCTTAAATGCCTTTCCTAAAAATAAATATATTCCTTGAAAATGTCATCAATTGACCAACATTTATTATATATATACTAAATGAAATGTTGTGATTATGAAAACTAAAAGTTTTCAGTTTACTCCCTATTTTCAATCAAATCAATTTCTCATATGCTAAAAGGGTAAACTAAGCTCAATAATCCACATTTTTCCATATCACAACTAATAGACTAAAAGTGCAATTCTAAGCTAAATATCTAAGATATATACAGCCCAAAGTGCAAAATGTAACAAAGTAAAAATAAACAGAAGTACAATAAAGTAAAAAATGTGCAAGTACTAAAAGAAAAATAAAATGAAAGAAAAATAAAATAAAGCAAAAAAATACAAAATAAAGCAAAATAGGATAAAAAGTCTAAAAAAGTTCACCAAAAATAGAATCTGCCAGAGATGGCGACCTCCCCACACTTAGATCACAGCATCGTCCTCGATGCTCTAGTCAAGCTGGATGTGAAGGATCATCGCCTCCTGAAGGGTGTGCTGCTGGCTCTGTGGGCTCTGGTTGTGTAGGGGCCTGAGGCTCTACAGGCTGCTCAAGCTGTGGCTCCTCCTGTTGTGCCTGCTGCTGGTCTGCCACCTGTGCGTCCTCCTCCTGCTCATCCTCCTCCTTCTCAGAGTGCTCCGATGGTGTGTCAGGCTCGGAGGGAATGTCAGTATGCCTAGTCCTCATCATAAGCTTCAGATGCTCATAGCGTCGCTTGTTGCGACGCTCAGACTGCTCAATACGCAGCTGAGTGCGGCGCTCCATCTGATCGATGTGCTCAAAGAGGCGGTGCACTAGATGGTAGACTGGCAGGAGGCGGGGGATGCTGATGTGGATGCGGGTGGTGTTGTAGGCACTGAAGGTGCGGTGGAGGGTGTAGCCGCGTCAGTAGAGGCAGTAAGAGAAGGTGGTCTGTGGCCTAGAGCTTCGAACCACTTGCCGTGTGGAATAATCTTTTTGCATTCGGCAACTGGTAGCTTCTCATCCTCAAGTTCCCAAGGTACCTCAGCTCGGCGGGCCATCTGGGTAATCAGATAGGGAAATGGCAAGGTAAGCTCACATTCAAGCATGAAATGCAGATTATTGATGATAAAGCATGTAAAGAAGGAACAAAGAGAAATAAAATCATCAATAATGCAATTCAAATAAGAAGGTAACCAAAATGGATGGGAATGCTAGCCCATCATCCCATGAGTTGGCTTTGGTTTAAACCAAATAAAGCTCAATTTAAAAGCACCAAAGTCAATTCAAGTTAAGTAAAATAGTCTTAAGAAAAATCGGGCAGCATTCCGGCAGTAAAAGGAACGTTCCCAGAGTAAAGAAATAGCAGAATCAACAATGCAGCCTATACGAGTCTCAGCACAAGTTGTGCAAAACCAGCAAGTAATCATAAAGCAAAACAAAACAGCTGGCTATTTCCCAAAGTCAAGCAATCAGTTTGGATTTCCTATGAATTCAGTAATGAGTAAAAGTACCAAAACCAGATGTACATGCATAAGAATTAAGCATAAGATCCAACAGCAATAAGCTTGTATTCCATAACCAATCAAGCATAAGTTATCATCAATGGCAATGTCAAAGACCCTTATTAACATGATGAGGTCTATAATTTTGGCAATGATAAATGCACATGTAAGGAAACCAAAATAAAGACGGAGATGCTCACCAAATGAATTATGGATTGAACCCGGCTAAAAGAAAGTTTACCAAGTTAAAAATAGTGTCAAATTCAATCCACAAATTGTAACTTAATAGCCCAACAATAAAAATTGTTTTGAAAATTTTGGCAGCAACCCGGTAGTAAATTAGGTGTTCCCGAAGTAAAACAAGCAGCAAAAACTCAGGTCATATGGAGTCAAGGCAGTTCAGAAAAGAGTAGCAATCAGCATGTCATATGAATGCAGAGCAACAGTTTCAATCAGGAGTAACAGTTTCAACTCATGTGAAACGACAGTGAAACAAAGTGACATTAAGCAAAGTAGCATCAAACAGTAGTGAAACAACATACCAACCACATTAACAGCAAAGCAAATGTTTAAAATCAGATAATTCAAACAGCAGGAACGGAGCACTTATCAGACCTAAAACTACTAACCACATCCTAGTTACCTAACCACCTAAAATCCACTAAGAACATGCAATTCTAACTATCCTAAATTGAACAAAATTGAAATATGCAAACTGACTTATTTGAATAGAAAAGGAATTGGAATGCAGGGGTGGAGATATGGACCTGGGGGGTATAGTACTAGAATCGGAAAGGCAGGGAGAGGGAAGTGGCACGGCGGCGAGGTGGTGGCGGCACGGTGGCGCTGGTGCTGTCCGCAGCGGGCCGGTTGGTGAAGGAAGGGGGTTTGGCAAAAGGATAGAGAAGAGGGAGAAGAAGAGGAGAAGAAAGGAGGAAGAGTGAGGGGCAGTCGGCGGCGGTTTGGGGTTACAGGCGGTGGTCGCGGTGGAAGGGTGATGGTGAGGGTGTCAATGGAGGGAGGAGGGAGGTGATTGAAATGTTGGAGGGAAGATAGGGAAAAAGGGCACGCGAGGGAGTTAGGGTTCTCGCGTCAACGGGGTTAATAAAATCAAATCCACGCGTACGCGTGGATCACGCCTGGGCATGGATGGGAGAAAAGTGCATCGACGCGTAAGCATCGTAGATGCGAACGCGTGAAAAGGGATAAATGAAGATGATGTGTACGTGTGAAGCACGCATACGCGTTGGCCAAAATTATGCTAAACGCACGATTCCAGCGTCGTTTTGGTGCAACTCTCTGTTTAGAAATTAGGGGGCAAATTTTTGCATGTGACGCGTGCGCGTCGCGCACGCTTACGCGTGATGTGCCAAAAATGAAATTGACGTGTACGCGGGGCTCGAATTGTGCCTCTAGCACATGAGCTGCACGATTCCATCACAACTTTCTTGTCGTTGGATGGAGACGCCGAATTGGGATCGACGCCCACGCGTGGCCGACGCTCACGCGTGGTGTGTGTTTTTTTTTATGCAAAATGCAGAATACAGAATGCAGATGCTGATGCAGACATTATGAATGAACACTAACAAAAATAGAATAAAGTAAACTAAGAATAAAACAAAATAAAATAAAACTAAGAATAAAAAAGAACAATCATACCATGGTGGGTTGTCTCCCACCTAGCACTTTTAGTTAAAGTCCTTAAGTTGGACATTTGGTGAGCTCCCTGTCATGGTGGCTTATGCTTGAACTCATCCAGGAATCCCCACCAATGTTTGCAATTCCAATAGCTTCCGGGGTCCCAAACTAGGCACAAGAAGTCTTCGAGCAAGTTAAAGTAAGCGACAAGGCTCCAGGAGTGTTGATTGTTAGAATGAATTCCGGGGTCCCTAAACCTTGCTTTTGCACCCGTCTTCGCTTTGATCATCACTGTTCCAACTGGGTAACACGCAATCTGAATTCCCACTGAGATACCCAAACAACTTCCAAGACCCATTCAATCGAGCTCTAAACCAATCTTTGTATTTTAATTTGGAGCGTGGAACCTTATTGAACCTTGCATGCCAACTCCTGCCACTAACCATCTCCCTCTTACTCTTAAAGCTACAAAGAGCTCTAAGCTGACCATCTATCTCAAGCAAACCACTTGAATGTTGTATTGGGTGATAATGGCCTTGGGAGAGGTATTTCCAATGGTGTTGCAGGCTCTACCTCTTTGTGCTCTTCCTTGAATTCCTCCACCTCCTTGCAAACCTCATCAACTTCAACCGCACCCTGATCAAAATCTTCGAATTCTTCTCCATCACTCAAGTAATAATTTGGAGGCTGAGAAAAGTCCACCTCTGCATCATCTTCAAATTCACTTGGAGAAAGTTCTTCAAACTCAAGGGGTTCAATTGCGGATGCAAGTTCATCCCTAAGAAGGCTTGATTCCTGATCGCTATCACCATGGGAACTTGCTTCTTGATTTGTTCCGTCTAATTCTTTATAAGGAACATGCAGTGGAGGTTGTGCACTATCCTCCTCAGCATCAAATTCAAACTTCTTGGCGGAATTCTCTACAACTCTCGATTCCCACGGAGGTTCAGCATCTCCTAGGTCTTCAACCACTTCTTCTTCATCATCAATTACGGGTTCCTCCAATTGCTCTAATACAAAATCGAACTTCTCCTTGATGTCTTTCCTCACCAATTCTTCAGCTACTCCTTCATCTTCAAGCCGATCCATTCTCTCTTGTTTCGTGTCAATAGCATTATTGGGATCATATCGCTCTTGGATTGATACATCCATACGGGATATAAAGGCTTGGATAGTAGATGTTAGACCAGTGAAAGTAGAGGTAATTGTGGTTTGAAGCTCTATTTGCCTTTAGCAAATAACACTAAGGGTGTTGTCATCTCGTGGAGGTTGGGGTGGATAGGAGGGTTCATTATTTTGGAGAAAAGGTTCATAATAGGAAGGTGGTTCTTCTTGGTAAGAGTATGGAGATGGTGAATATTGAGGTGGTGGTTCTTGGGGGTAATTATGTTGGAATGGGAGTGGTTTTAAATGTGGTTCATATGGGTCATAGGGTGGTTGATATGGTGGATATGGGTTAGGATCATATGAGGGTGTTTGGTCGTAGGGACCTTGTGAGTATGGTGGTTCAAAGCGATGAAGAGGAGGGGGTTCATAGGTATATTGTGGTGGGTATTGATTGTCACAAAAAGGTCCACCATAACTATTACCTTCGTAAGCATCATAGGATGGTTTTTAATAATACCTTGGAGGTGGTTGTTGCCAAGAGGGTTGATCAAATCCTTGTGGCTCCTCCCATCTTTGATTGTCCCATCCTTGATTCAAGCTTTCATTGTAATTTCCTCTTCCTATAACATGATTGTAACCAAAATCATAGCCAAAGGAGTGAGAACTCATAGTAGCAAATAAAAATAAAAACTAATAAAAATAAGCAGCTAAGTCCTAAAACTAACAAAGACTAACAAACAAGCAAAAAGCGAATATTTACAATAACCAATAATAAGGCACACGTTTGCAATTCCCCGGCAACGGCGCCATTTTGACGAACGGATCTTTGCTAGAAAAGAATTTCACAATTAAATCCTCGTTGTTAGTATAGTTTCTAAACCAACAAAGAATCCTTTCATACAAAAGTTTGGTTGTCACTTAAGCAAACCCAATAAAAATAATAACCGAAGTATTCAAACCTCGGGTCGTCTCTCAAGAAATTGCAGGGAAGTGTGTTACTTATAATTGGTTATGAGATTATATCTTTTTGGGTTTTTGAAATAAGGAACAAGGAAATAAAATAACAAGAAAGCAAATTAATAACTAAGAAGGGCTCTTGGCAAGGTATGAGAACTGGATGACCTATCCTAGTTATCCTTATCAATTGTGATGAGAATTGTCCGTTGCTCCCATTTAGTTAACATCTAACTATGAAGAAAAGTCAAGTGGACCAATCAATTTGATTCCTCAAGTCCTAGTCAACTCCTAAGGAAAGACTAGCTTTAGAGGTATCCAAATCAACCAGCAACTTTCAATTATCAATCAACAAGGAGTTTGATAACTCAAGAGTCTCCAATTACTCAACCAAAGCCAAGAACATAAAAATATACTCTAAAGTCCAACCAAGCATTTTATCAAACACTTGGAAGGCACAACATAAAAGCATAGAAAACTAGCAAGGAATATTAAAGCCAAATAACCAATTAAAAGCATCAATGATAACAAATAAAGAAAGCACTCATAAATATGAAATACCTCAAATTGCATTAAATAGAGAATCAAATCTAACATGAAAAGTTCATAAATTCAATTGGAAAGATAAATAAACTAGAATGCTAAGACAATTGAAAGTAGAAGAGAAACTAAATTAAAGGAACATTGAACCTGGAATTGAGAAGAAATAAATCTAAAACTAAGAGAAATCCTAAAACCTAGAAAGAGGAGAGAGCCTCTCTCTCTAAAAACTACGTCTAAAACCTAAGTTGTGTGTAATTGATGAATGAATGAATTCATGGGTGATTCCCCAATTCTGCAGCCTCTATTCTGTGTTTCGGGCTTGGAATTGGGCCAAAAAGGAACCCAGAAATTGCCCCCAGCGCTTTCTACAACTTTCTGCACATGGCGCATGTCATGCGTATGCGTAGGTCACGCGTGCGCGTCGTTTGGCGAAATTCCTTGTCATTCATATGCGTCAGTCACGCGTACGCGTCGCTCGTCTTCTGCGCTAGGCACGCTGATAAACCCCTATTTTATGATTCATCATGTGCTCAATTAAGTGTTTTTATCAATTCTTCACCCACTTATTCATATAAATTGCATAGTTTTATAATTCCTTCCTTATTCTATGATATGTGTGAAAACATGTTTCCTATGCTTTAAAAATAATTATTTTAATTATCCTTTATTACCATTCGATGCCATGATCTGTGTGTTAAGTAATTTTAGGCTTTATAGGGAAGGAATGACTTAGAGGACAGAAAGAAAACAGACAAAAATGGAAGGAACGCACAAAAATAGAGTTTTGAAGAAAATGGCAGTGACGCACACCATGGACGACGCGGACACGTGCCTAGAGCAGAGCATAAATGACGTGAACGCGTGACTGACGCGTACGCGTGGCAAGAAAAATCTCCAAATGATGCGCACGCGTTACCCATGCGCACGCGTGACGGACGCCACATGCAAAAATTGCAAAAGTCACCCCCAGCGATTTCTGGACCCTTTTTTGGTCCAAATCCAAGCCCAAAAACACAGAATAGAAGCCAGAGAATGGGGGAATCAATAGAGAGAATTCATACAAAATTCATTATTCATAATTTTAGGTTTTAGATGTTTTTTAGAGAGAGAGGCTCTCTCCTCTCTCTTAGGTTTTAGAATTAGGATTTCTCTTATTTTATGGTTATTTCTTCATTCCAGGTTCAATGTTCTTTTACTTTAATTATGTTTCTCTTCTACTTTTATTTACTCTAATCCTTTTACTTGTTAATTATTTATGTTGCCAAATTGGCTTATGAACCTTCCCATGTTAGATTTGAATTTATGTTTAAATGCAAATTGATGTATTTCAGATTTATGATTGCTTTCTTCTATTTATGATATAAATAATTTAGATTTTTCCCTTTTTGCTTTGGTTAAGTAATTGGTGACACTTGAGTTATCAAACTCAGCAGTTGATGGAAAATTGGAAATTGCTGATTGGTTTGGATCCCTCTAAAGCTAGTCTTTCCATAGGAGTTGACTAGGACTTGAGGAATCAAGTTAATTAGTCCACTTGACTTTCCTTTATTTAGTAAGGGTTAATTAAGTGGGAGCAATAAACAATTCTCATCACACCTGATAAGGATAACTAGGATGAAATTTCCAGTTCTCATACCTTGCCAAGAGTTTTTATAATTATTAATTTATTTTTCTTGCCATTTAAATTACTTGTTCCTTATTTCAAAAACCCAACGATACTTTTCCATAACCAATAATAAATCATACTACCCTGCAATTTCTTGAGAGACGACCTGAGGTTTAAATACTTCGGTTATAAATTTTATTGGGTTTTGTTACTTGTGACAACCAAACTTTTGTACGAAAGAATTCTCTGCTGGTTTAGAAACTATACTTAAAACGCGATTATTTTAATAAAAAAAATTCTTTATTGGCAAAAGTCCTCTCGTCAAAATGGCGCTGTGATACAAAAAGTTGTTGTGGGTAAGAAATTTCACAAAATATTTACGTTGCAAGTATAGCTCCAAACCAACAAACATCTCTCGCATCAAATTAAATTTTGGTTGTCACAAGTAACAAACCCCAAATAAGAATTAACCGAAGTATTTAAACTCTGGGTCGTCTCACAAGAAATTTCAATGAAGTGCTCAATTATTGGCTATAGAGGGGGTAAGGGGGTTGATTTTATATTTTTGCAAGAAAATAAATGACAAGAAAAGCAAAGAGAGCAATTAAGGAAAGAAATTAATAAAGAGAGACATTCATGGCAAGGTTTGAGATCATAGGCTTTCTATCCTAGTCATACAATGATTAATTCATCTTATTTAGTCAACTTCAACAAATGGAAGAAGGTATCATGTTATCTTCACATAGGGAGAAAGTCAAACAAGATTAGTTATTCTCAAATCAAAAGTCCTAATCAACTTACTAATCGGATTAGCAAAAGATTAGTGTCATTGAAAATGATATTAACTAACAACTCTAGATCACCAACATAAGTTGGGTTTTCATGACTCAAGATTGCCTAATTACTCTTTCCAAGCCAAGAATGCTCAAAATCTACTCTAAAGTCCAACCAAGCATTTTATCAAACACTTGGAAGGCATAAAAGGAAAGCATAATAAATGACAAGAAATAGTAAAATCTACCAACTACAAATTGCAAGGAAAGTAAATCAACAATTCAAATCATCAATTAAAAGAACATCAACATTAAATTTCATTAAATGTAAACAAGATCCAACATGAGTATTCATAAACATAAAGAGACATAAAAGTGAAATTAACATAAAAACTAAGAAGAATAGAGTAGTAGAAACAAGAAATTGGAAAAGAAACAAGATGAAATCAAGAAATCATGCCTAGATCTAAGATGGATTAACCTAACCTAGAGAGAAAAGGGAGCTTCTCTCTCTAGAAACTAACCTATATGATGCTATACTACCAAACAATTGCTCCCCGGCAACGGCGCCATTTTGATGAACGGACTTTTGTGTGGTTTAGAATTCACAATTGATTCTCGTTGCAAGTATAGTTTCTAAACCAATCAATAATCCTTTCATACAAAAGATTGTTTGTCACTACAGCAAACTCCTAAATTTATAAACCGAAGTATTGAACCTCGGGTGGTTCTCCCTAGGAATTGCAATAAAGTGTTCTTGTTATTGGTTATGAGGTATGTTTTAGGCTTTTTGGGATAAGAGACATGAAATGTAAATGGCAATGAAAATAAACTAATAACTAAAAAGACCTTGGCAAGGTTTGGTGGTCAAGGATCTCTATCCTAATCACTAACCACAACATGAGAATTGGCAAGGATCAATCCCACTAAGTTAACCCCTAACTAATAGTAGAGGAAAGTCAAGTGAGCTATATCAATCCAAGTCCATAAGTCCTAGTTCTACACCTAATCAATTGGTGAGATCTAGCATTAATGGCTCCCAATCGTCAATCACTTGGACATTAGTGACTCAAAAGTTCCTAAGTTACCTTCCCAAGCCAAGAGCACAAAATTCTACTCTAAGATCCAACCAAGCATTTTATCAAACACTTGGAAGGCATAAAAGGAAAGCATAGTAAAATTGCAAGGAATATAAATCTACACTACTCAATTGCAAGGAATTAAATGACAATAAAGCAAATCAATGATAAAAGAGCATGAATCATAAATTGCATTAAAAGAAAATAGAAGAAGGAAGAGTGCATCAAAAACAAAGTAAGCAACTACAAGAATGAAATACAAAATTAGAGTGAGGAAGAGTAGAGGAACAAGAAATTGTAAAGGAAAGGTAAATCAAAGCATGAATTAAACCTAGATCTAAGAAATTCTAATCCTAATTCTAGAGAGAAGAGGGAGCTTCTCTCTCTAGAGACTAAACTACATGATGCAAAAACTTCAAACAAATGCTCCCATCACTCGGGTTTGAGGTGGATGTGAATATTTCGGGTTCCTCCATGCTAGGGGTAACACAATGCAGAAGCTTCTTGATGTAAGTATATCGGCATTGATTGCGCCGCTCATATCTATCAAGCTTCCGGTGAAGATCTTCTATCCTTTAATGTGTGGATCTTTGGGGTGCCCTCCTTGCGGCTGGTTTCCTTGGAGCTTTCGCCTTGCCTTTCGTGGTGGCCATCCTGAGAAAGGAAGGGAAACAAGAAAACATTAAACCCAAAGTATCATTTTAATAAAAACATGCAAGTGAAGGATAGTAATCATAAAGACATGGGTCACAACACTTGGCATGGGATGCAAGAGGAAGTAAAGCATGCAGTGGCATGAGAGGAGTATTCTCAAGCATCCATAACAAAGAGCAAGTCATATTCAATGAGTATCTAATTAGCAAGCAAAGTGGACTCAGTGCGTGTAAAGGATAACAAGTGAATGAGGAGAAGCATCCAATTGAAAGTACATTGTCAAAAAAAACCAAAATGGTCTTCATGCATTTCCTCGAACACTTGGTGTGCAATTATTAAGCAAAGAGTAATTATGAGATACTTAATCAATTCAAAGCCCAAAATGGAACATCAATCATCACCTAGACATCACACATTGGCAAAGATAAGAAAAAAGAATGACAAAAGATCTATTAAAACAAATTAAACTCAATTCAACATCCATGGAAAAATAAGGAAAAAGGAAAAATAAGCAAACACAAAAAAAGCAAGAAACACCATCATGTAAGTAAAAGAGAAACTAAGTGAAGCAACAAGAAGCATCTAACTAGAAGAAATAATGAAAGAAAAAAAATGAAAGAGTTGAAACCTTGAGAAGTAGAAGAGAACAAGGTTGAATCTTCTTTTGTGAAGATGAGAAAGAAGATAGGAGAAGTGTAGTGCCATCGGAAGAGGTGGTTGTCACCGGTGAGTAGCCGGAGACAAGGGTGTGGATTGTGGAAGAAGAAGAAGAAGAGGGGGTGTGATGGGGGAAGAAGAAAAGGGGAATTAAGAAAGAAAAGGGGTTGGGAAGTGGGAAACAGAACAGGGCGCAAAGTTATAAAACTGCTTCGCGTAACCGGCGCGCGCGCACAGTGCGCTGGCGCGTCGGTAAGGGTGTTAGCAAGGGACGCATGCGCGGCAGTGGCGTGCACGCGTGAGGGGAGTTGTGCCCCTAACACAGAAGCGGCACAAAGTTGGCATAAGTCTTTGGATTTTGTACCAGAGTTGGTGAATGGCGCAGGCGCGTGGACGCACACCTTGCGCGGACGCGTGCTTGCAAGATTTCGCGGCTGACGCAAGCGCGCACAACGCACGAATGCGTTAGTTCTGGCATCAGGTTGGCCCAAATGTGGCACAACTCTCTGGTTTTTGTACCAGGGAGCCCAGATGTCGCCATCGGCGTGCGCGCGCACAGTGCGCTTGCGCGTCGATGGTAAAATTGTAATGGTGCGCGCAGGCGGCAAGTACGCGGACGCGTGAGTTCCTGGCGCTAGTTGGGCACGGAATGGGCATAACTCTCGGGTATTTGGCCCAAGAGGTAGAACTGCGCCACCGGCGCACGCGCGCACAATGCGCTGGCGCGTACAGTGCGCTGGCGCGTCGGTGCCCATTTTTCATTCTTCTATCTTTTTTTTTAATTTTTATCCCCTTTTCTTGGGGCCTTGTGAACAAAAGTTTCAATGTATATAGTCCAATCATTCAATGCATGGATATGTTTCCAAATCCTAGAATTTTCAATTACACTACAAGTACACACCTATATATCTACCCAAATTTCCCAAGTATACCCTAATTGAATGATACACATCCTAACTTACCTAAGCCAATTAAGGATCTAAATTAGGGACATTCATGGTTTTTCGCTTAGGGTTGTTGATGTGCTCTATTTAAGAACAAAGAAGGGTTTATTATGGGCTCAAAATTGGTTAGCAATGGTATATAAGAGGGTTAAGGCCATTTGGGGAAAAGTGACTATTGAAATGATGGCCTCAATCATGTAAATGCATTCATACACAAAGTAATGGATATATAGAATCAGACAAAGCAAGGATCACAATCATAGAGAGAGAGATATGCACACAAGAATGGAATTAATGGTTAGAAGATGTAACCATGCAATAGGCTCAAAACTTTCATGCTTGTGTTCTTAGCTCAATCACTATGTTCCAAAATACATTCTTAAAGCAAGTTTACTGCAAAAATTTTCAAAAATTTGGTAGGGTAGGGTACCCCAAGGCACAGTTTCTTGGAAAAGAATTTATTGTTTTGACCAAGTAACTCTATAGAAACTAACTATCATGCAAGGAATATTTACAAGAAAAACTAACTACACATGCAATGTACTAACTACTAAGCAAATAAATCCATGGGTATTGAAGGGAAGATATTGTTACCCATGGAGATCGGTCGAACAACCTCCCCACACTTAAGAATTAGCACGGTCCTCTGTGCTACGAACAATGCGCAAAGGGCCGTCGGAACCGAAACCGTCACTATCCTCTCCTTCAGAGCTCCCAAGTCACACATACAATCATGGAAAGTGCGTCCACCAATACAACAAGACACTAAGCAAGGTCCAGGGTCACCACATTTCTTTGGAATAGGTTCCATCAAGGAAGAAATTGAACTACCCAAGGATAATGTCTCCAATTCTCCTATCCTATCTTTGTGTGTACACAAGTCTTTCAAAAATTTTGCATACTTCGGAATTTGTTGAATAGCATCAAGAAGGGGTATGGTTACCTCAACCTTCTTGAACACTTGAAGCATGTTCAAATCAAATTTTGGTGTTTTCTTCGCCTTCTTCACCATGGAAGGGAATGAAATAGGAATGGACTCATCCACTATAGCTTTCCTCTTGGGTTCCTTGAGGTTTACTCCTTCTTTCTCATGCCTTTTGTCTACCACCTCCTTTTCATGTGTAGCTTCAACAACCATTTCTTCCTCATGAATGTCTCCCATGACCCTTGGAGGTATCTCCTCTAATGTAGTTCCCAACCGTAGAGTGATGGCGTTGAGACCGCTCTTTGGTTTGGTTGGGGTTGGGATGGAAGGTTGGAGGAACTTGAGGGTTGGTTGGTGTTGTTGCTGGGAGTTGGTGTTTGGTTGGACATGGTCATCTTTGAGAGTATGTTGGTGAGGTTAGCCAATTGAGTGCCCAAGGCATCGAATTGAGCCTTGTTACTCTCATCTCGCTTCTCCATGGCGGCTCTAAGCTCATCAACTTGATTGTTGGAAGATGGAGGAGTTTGAATTTGGTTTTGTTGTCTATGGTGTGGTGCTTGGTACTTGGTGTAGTTGTTTTAGTTTTGGTTGGAGTGGCCTTGGTTGGCTTGGTAGTTGGTGTTGTTATGGTGGTATTGGGATGAAGATTGGTTGTTGTTGTGGGGAGAAGAAGAGTTGTTCCATCTTTGGTTTTGATTGCTTCCTTGTGCATTATCCCTCCCCCCTTGATGTTGATTACCACCTTGATGGTAATTGTTTTGGCCTTGAGAAGGGTAAGGTGGACGGTTGTTGTAATTCACATTAGCTACTACAAGAGCATGTTCCTCTTGAATTTGATGGCATTGATTGGTGTAATGTGTGGTGCTAGAGCACAAACCACAAATCCTAGGAGGACCTTCAAGTTGAGCAACCGGAGGCGGGGCTTCGACGGCTTGGATGGAGTAGTATTCCTTTTGATCCTTTTGTATTTGGGTAAGGATGGTAGTCATATCCCCAAGTGCTTTGGTTAGACTTGATTCGGAAGGAGATGGTTCTACCACACCCTTGAGAGGATTACTTCTCACCCTTGTGTGTTGTGTAGTCTCGGCAACATCCTTTATCAAATTCCAAGCTTCTCCCTTTGTCTTGTTTTTCGAAAGGGAACCACCGCTAGAAGCGGTAAGCAATCTTCTATCTTCCACACAAAGACCTCCGGTGAAGTAGCTAATGAGCAAGTGAGTGTTCATTCCATGATGCGGACAAGATTCTAATAGCCTCTTGAACCGAGACCAATACTCATACAAACTCTCTTGGTCTCTTTGCATTATGCCCGAAATCTCTTTCCGGATGTAGTCGGTCTTCTCCGGTGGAAAGAATTTATCTAGAAACTCTCTTCTCAAAAAATCCCAATTAGTAGCAATCTCATCCGGTAGCGAATAAAACCATGTTTTTGCTTGCCCTTCAAGAGAGAAAGGGAAGGCAAAAACCATGATAGCCACCTCATCAGCTCCATGCCTTCGAGCCATAGAACAAGCAACTTGAAAATCTCTTAGATGTCGGATGGGGTCTTGGCCCAGCAACCCATGATATTTAGGAAGTAGATGTATCAAGCTACCCTTCAATTCAAAGTTTGGATCAAGGTTAGCATACCTTGCTTGCAACGGTTGAAGTATGATATCCGGAGCTCCTTGCTCATGCAAAGTGATCCGTCGTGGCTCCGCCATGTGTGGCTCACCTGTAGGATGTAAAGACGTATTATTAGTGCCAACAGAAGAATAGGAAGTAGCGGACTCCAAGTCACTCTTGGTACCACCTAGTGATTTGGTATGTTCCTCAAGAGAGGCCGAAGTACTAGTCGTATAATCCAACCGCTGTCTAGCTTGCCGAGTATGTAACAAAGTTCTTTCAATCTCGGGATCAAAATCGGCTAAGCTAGAATTCGGTTGAGACCGAGTCATCAAACTCGAGAGTCATAGCACAAATATAAAAGAAATCTAAACTATAGCTAAGTGTTGAAAGAAATTAAAATATCTACAATATTCACATATTCACATAACCAATATCAAGGCATACGTTGCAACCATTCCCCGGCAATGGCGCCATTTTGATGCTCGATTTCTTTGTACGGTCTAGAATTTCACAAATGAAATCTCGTTGCAAGTATAGTTCTAAACCGACAAAGAATTCTCACATGCAAAAATATTGGTTGTCACAAGTACAAACCCCAATGAAAATTAACCGGAGTATTTAGACTCCGGGTCGTCTTACAAAGAATTGCAATGAAGTGCTCAATTATTGGCTATAAAGGGGTAAGGGGTTTTGATTTTGTGTTTTGGCAAGAAAATAAATGGCAAGAAAAGTAAATAAACAATGAACTAACAAAAGAAATGGAAAAGAACTCTTGGCTAGACATAGGTAATTGAGATCACCATCCTTGTCTACATACCAAATATTGATAATTATGAGGGTCCAACCTATTAAGTCTACCTCCAAAAGCTTTAAGTACGTAATATCTACTCCTAAGCTTGAGGTATGTCAAATAGGCTTGATCACATCAACCCATAAGTCCCAACCTATCTACTAATTAGATTAGTAGTGGGTTGGTGTCAATGAGTATCAAATTGATCACCAAAGATTCTCAAATCACCAAATCACTGAGACCCAATGACTTAAGGTCACTCAATTCCCTTGGCCTAGGCCAAGAGTCAAGAAAGTTACTCAAGAACTAAAGGAAACATTATATCAAACACCTAGAGTGCAAGAAAAGTAAACATCATAAAATGTAAGAATTAACAAAACCCATAACTATCATAAGCAAGAGATCAACAATAACAATGAAGATAAACATAGAAGAGCATGAAAACATAAAATTGCATTAAAAGAAAATTAGATCCAACAATGTTCATCAACATAAAAGAGAACAAAACATGAAATTAACAAGAGAAACTAAGAAGATTAAGACAATAGAACACTAAAATGTAAAGAGAATTGAAATCAAAACAAGAATTGAAAGATGAATTTGAGAGTGATTAACCTAACTTTACCCTAATTGCTATCCTAAATCTAGAGAGAAGAGATAGCTTCTCTCTCTAGAATTCTACCTAAAACATGATGAAAACTAAACTATGACTACTTGGTTCATTCCCCCTTCAATCCTTGCATTCAATAGCATCAGAAATAAGTTAGATTGGGTCCAAAATGAGCTAGAAATCGCTGGGGGCGATTTCTCTTTAGTGGACCCACGTGCTCCATCGGCACGCGCATGTACATGGCGCGTGCGCGCCCCTGAACGTGAAGTAAAATATGGCAAATTTTATATCATTTCGAAGCCCCGGATGTTAGCTTTCCAACGCAACTGAAATCGCCTCATTTGGACCTCTGTAGCTCAAGTTATGGCCAATTGAGTGCGAAGAGGTCAGGCTTGACAGCTTTACGGTTCCTTCATTTCTTCATGAGTTCTCCCACTTTGCATGCTTCTCTCCTCACTTCTTCCATCCAATACTTTCCTTATGAACCTGAAATCACTCACCAAACACATCAAGGTATCGAATGGAATTAAAGTGAATTAAAATCACCAATTTTAGGGCCTAAAAAGCATGTTTTCACATTTAAGCACTAATTCAGAGAGAATTGCAAAACCATGCTATTTCATTGAATAAATGTGAGAAAAGGTGATAAAATCCTCCAAAATAAGCATAAGATAAATCATAAAATCGGGGTTTATCAAATCTCCCCACACTTAAACCGAGCATGTCCTCATGCTAAGAATAAAGAAGGACAAGAAAAGGGGTATGAACATTTATTCAATGCAAATAAACTATATGCACCTATCTATATGAATGCAACTAAATGCAAAATGATTCTACCTACTTGGTCAAAAGTAAATTAATCTCCAAGAACATATATAAGCAAGTTGGGCTAAGATCATATGATGATTCATGAATCCTACCAATTCGAATATCAAATTGAAGTGCAAATAGACTTGCAAGAAGAGAAGCTCATGAAAGCCGGGAACAAGGAATTGAGCATCGAACCCTCACCAGAAGTGTATCCGCTCTAGTCGCTCTAGTGTATAGGGTCGATCACTCAATTCTCTTCTACTCATGTTTTCCAAGATTTGTTTTTCATCTAACAATCAACAATTATTCAATGCATGCATACATTCATCATGAGGACTTATTCACAGGTTGTAATGGGGCTAGGATAAAGGTAGGGATGCATATGGTCAAGTGAGCTTGAAATTTGTATCTTTGATTAACCTAAGCTCTCACCAAACACATATAACAACCTATACAATTCTAATACACAACCTAGCTAACCATGATTCCCACTTTTTCACATACTCATGCATTCTTTTTAATTCATATTCCATATGCATTGATGTTCTTGTATATATTTCTAAAAAAAAAAAAACAGAAAATAAATAATAGAAATAGAAAAAGAAGGACAAAGAATTGCAATAAAAAGGGGACAAAATGCCCCAAAGCAAGGCTCAATAAAAGTCAATGCATATGGGTGGTGATCAAAAAGAGAATGCATGAGTGTGTGAAAAAGTGAAGAATGGGTAGTTAGGTTTGTTTAGAATTGTATAGGTTGTCATAGGTTAGGTGGGAAGTTTAAGTTAATCAAAGATTCGAATTTCAAGCTCACTTGACCATATGCATCCTACCTTGACCCTAGCCCCATTACAACCTATGGGAAAGTCCTCATGATGTTTGTATGCATGCATAAAGTAATTGTTGATTGTTAGATGAAAAACAAATCTTATGATTAGGGGAGAATTGAGTGAATCAACCCCATACACTTGAGCGACTAGAGCAGATACACATCCGGTGAGGGTTTGATTGCTCAATTACATGTTTCCACCCATGATCATCTCTTTTCTTGCAAGTTTGTAAAATCTTTTTAATAATTCAATTCAATTGTGAATTGAGTGATTGCTATTGCCTTAGCCCTTGTGTTTGTATATGTATTCTTAGAAATTGATTTATTTTGACTAAGTGGATGCATTCAAATAGATAGGTTGCATGTAGTTAGTTTGCATTGAATAAATGTTGATGTCCCTTTGCTTCTTTCTTGATTTTAGCATGAGGACATGCTTAGTTTAAGTGTGGGAAGATTTGATAAACCCCAATTTTGTGGTTTATCTTGTGCTTAATTTGGGGGATTTTATCACCTTTTCTCACATTTATTCAATGAAATAGCATGATTTTGCAATTCTCCCTTGATTTGTGCTTAAATGTGAAAACATGCTTTTTAGGCCTTAAAATAGCTAAATTCAATTCACTTTAATTCCATTCATCGCCTTGATGTATTTGTTGAGTGATTTTAGGTTCACAGGGTAAGTATTGGATGGAAGAAATGAGGAGAAAAGCATGCAAAGTGGGAGAACTTATGAAGAAATGAAGGAACCGTACAGTTGTCAAGTCCGACCTATTCACACTCAATCGACCATAACTTGAGCTACAAAGGTCCAAATGAGGCGGTTCTAGTTGTGTTGGAAAGCTAACATCCGGGGCTTCAAAATAATATAAAATTTGCAATATGTTATTTTGCGTTCAGGGGCGCGCACGTGCCATGTACGCGTGCGCGCCGATGCTGCCGTGGCCCACTAAAGTGAATTCGCCCCCAGTGATTTCTGAAGCACTTTGGGCCCAACCCAACTCATTTCTAATGCTATTTCATGCAGAATTCAAGCTTGAGCAAAAGGGAGAGCATTTGGTTGAAGTTTTTGCATCATGTAGTTTAGTTTCTAGAGAGAGAGAAGCTCCCTCTTCTCTCTAGAATTAGGATTAGAATTTCTTAGATCTAGGTTTAATTCATGCTTTGATTTACCTTTTCTTTACAATTTCTTGTTCCTCTACTTTTCGTCTCTCTAATTTTGTATTTCATTCTTGTAGTTGCTTACTTTGTTGTTGATGCACTCTTCCTTATTTTCTTTTAATGCAATTTATGATTCATGCTCTTTTATCATTGATTTGCTTTATTGTCGTTTAATTCCTTACAATTGAGTAGTGTAGATTTATATTCCTTGCAATTTTACTATGCTTTCCTTTTATGCCTTCCAAGTGTTTGATAAAATGCTTGGTTGGATCTTAGAGTAGAATTTTGTGCTCTTGGCTTGAGAAGGTAACTTAGGAACTTTTGAGTCACTAATGTCCTAGTAATTGATGATTGGGAGCCATTAATGCTAGATCTCACCAATTGATTAGGTGTAGAACTAGGACTTATGGACTTGGATTGATATAGCTCACTTGACTTTCCTCTACTATTAGTTAGGGGTTAACTTAGTAGGATTGATCCTTGCCAATTCTCATGTTGTGGTTAGTGATTAGGATAGAGATCCTTGACAACCAAACCTTGCCAAGGTCTTTTTAGTTATTAGTTTATTTTCATTGCCATTTACATTTCATGTCTCTTATCCCAAAAATCCCAAAACATACCTCATAACCAATAACAAGAACACTTTATTGCAATTCCTAGGGAGAACAACCCGAGGTTCAATACTTCGGTTTATAAATTTAGGGGTTTGTTGTAGTGACAAACAATCTTTTGTATGAAAGGATTATTGATTGGTTTAGAAACTATACTTGCAACGAGAATCAATTGTGAATTCTAAACCACACAAAAGTCCGTTCATCAAAATGGCGCCGTTGTCGGGGAGCAATTGTTTGGTAGTATAGCATCATGTAGTTTAGTTTCTAGAGAGAGAAGCTCCCTCTTCTCTCTAGAATTAGGTTAGGTTAATCCATCTTAGATCTAGGCATGATTTCTTGATTTCATCTTGTTTCTTTTCCAATTTCTTGTTTTTACTACTCTATTCTTCTTAGTTTTTATGTTAATTTCACTTTTATGTCTCTTTATGTTTATGAATACTCATGTTGGATCTTGTTTACATTTAATGAAATTTAATGTTGATGTTCTTTTAATTGATGATTTGAATTATTGATTTACTTTCCTTGAAATTTATAGTTGGTAGATTTTACTATTTCTTGTCATTTATTATGCTTTCCTTTTATGCCTTCCAAGTGTTTGATAAAATGCTTGGTTGGACTTTAGAGTAGATTTTGAGCATTCTTGGCTTGGAAAGAGTAATTAGGCAATCTTGAGTCATGAAAACCCAACTTATGTTGGTGATCTAGAGTTGTTAGTTAATATCATTTTCAATGACGCTAATCTTTTGCTAATCCGATTAGTAAGTTGATTAGGACTTTTGATTTGAGATTAACTAATCTTGTTTGACTTTCTCTCATGGAAGATAACTTACACCTTCTTCCAATGTTGGAGATGACGAAATAAAATAAATTCTTGTTTATTATTGTGGTATGATTGATTAATCTTGTTTGACTTTCTCCCTATGTGAAGATAACATGATACCTTCTTCCATTTGTTGGAGTTGACTAAATAAGATGAATTAATCATTGTATGACTAGGATAGAAAGCCTATGATCTCAAACCTTGCCATGAATGTCTCTCTTTATTAATTGCTTTCCTTAATTGCTCTCTTTGCTTTTCTTGTCATTTATTTTCTTGCAAAAAAATAAAATCAACCCCCTTACCCCCTCTATAGCCAATAATTGAGCACTTCATTGTAATTCCTTGTGAGACGACCCGGAGTTTAAATACTTCGGTTAATTCTTATTTGGGGTTTGTTACTTGTGACAACCAAAATTTAATTTGATGCGAGAGATGTTTGTTGGTTTGGAGCTATACTTGCAACGTAAATATTTTGTGAAATTCCTTACCCACAACAACTTTTTGTATCAAATTAATGGCGCCGTTGCCGGGGAGCATTTGTGTGCCTTATTATTGGTTATTGTAAATATTTTCTTTTGCTTGTTTATTTGATTTTATTTTTTTGTTTTTAATTTTAATTTTTATTAGCTACTATGAGTTTTCACCCCCATCACTTTGAGTTTGGTTCTAATGTTGTTGAAAGGAATGGAAGCTATAATAGGAACATGCATCAAGGTCAAAACAATCAAAGATGGAAGGAGCCATGAGGATCTGATCAACCCTTTCGGCAACAATACTTTCCAAGGTACCAGGGACAACAACCATTCTACGATGCATACCCAGACAATAGTTATGGTGGACCCCTTCGTGACAAACCACCTCCACCAGGTTAGTATGGTCAAGAGCCATTCCGAGATGCGTACCAAGATGATAGATATGGTGGACCCCCTTGTGGTTACCAACATGCCCCATCATACGCCTATAAACCACCTCCTCAACATAGCTTTGAACCACCATACTCACAAGCCAACCACAACCATTCACCTCTATATGCCCCTAACCCTTATCCACCCCAACTCCAATCCAATTACTCCCAAGAACCACCACTTCCATATGCACCATGTCCATGTCCATCAAACCAAGAAGCACAGGACCATCTCAAGAACACAGTGAACCAATTTCATGCAACCCTTCATCAATTGGAGCAAGCGATAAACCGATTAGCCCCCAGTACGAAGGAGACACTAGAAGCTCCGATGGACAGCATGGAACATGACTTTGTACTGGAACAAGTGGAGGAAGCTACAATTATCGAAGAAGAAGAATTGGTTGAAGACTTAGGAGACGCTGAACCTCCATGGGAATAAAAAATTGTAGAGAATCCCATTAAGAAATTTGCAACCGATGCTAAGGAGGATAGTGCACAACCCCCAAAGCATGTATCTTATGAAGAACTAGATGGAACAGATCAAGAAGCAATTTTCCTTGGTAATGATGATCATGAATCAAGTTCTCCTAATGATGACCTCGCAGTCACAATTGAACTCTTTGAGCTAGAAGAATCTTCCCCAAGTGAATAGGAGGATGATGTGGAGGTGGACTTTTCTCAACCTCCAACTTATGACTTAAGTGATGAGGAAGAAATTAAAGACTTTGATCAAGACGAGGTTGCAATTGAAGAGGTCTGTCAGGAAATGGAAGAATTCACAGAGGAGTACAAGGAAGTAGAGCTTGAGGAACCACTGGAAACACCTCTCCCACGGCCATTACCACCTAATACAAACTTCAAGTGGGTAAAATCCTTAGCCTTTATCTTTACCTTTCCACTTGAATATGGCTTGCTTGAGACCGATGGCCAGCTTAGAGCTCTTTGTGGCTTTAAGAGTAAGTGAGAGATGGTTAGCAATAGGAGCTGGCATCCAAAGTTCAATACGGTTCCACGCTCCAAATGGAAGTGCAAGGATTGGTATAGAGCTCGATTGAATGAATTTCGGAAGAAGTTTGGGTATCTCAGTGGAAATTCAGGTTGTGTACTGCCCGGTTGGAATAATGAAGATAACAGCGAAGACGGGTATAGAAGCAAAGTTTGGGATCCTGGAATTTATCCTGACAATCAATACTCCTGGAGCCTGAAAACCTGCGTTAACTTGCTCAAAGGCTTTACGTGCCTAGTGTGGGACCCCAGAGGCTATTGGAATTGCAAGCGTTGGTGGAGATTTCTGGATGAGTTCAAACACAAGCCGCCATAACAATGAGCTTATCAAATGTCCAACTTAAGGACTTTAACTAAACGTGCTAGGTGGGAGACAACCCACCACGGTATGATCGTTCCTTTTTCAATTTTAATTTTATTTCGTTTTGTTTGTTTTAGTTTCATTTTATTTTATTTCATTTTCCCTAGAATCATTCATAACATCTGCATCTTGCATACTGCATAAAAAAAAAACACCTCACGCGTGCACATGGGCTACGCGTGGGCATCGACTCTAAATCGACGTCACAATCCAACGCCCAAAAAGTTGGGCTGGAATCGTGCGGCTGATATGTGTTAGGCATAATTCGGGCCACGCGTACGCGTCAAAGACGTGTATGCGTCACTTTCACTTCACACACACCACGCGTAAGCGTGGGCGACGCGTACGCGTCGCGTGGAAATTATTGCCCCCTCAATTGAAATAGAGAGTTGTGCCAAAATGACGCTGGATTTGTGCGTTTAGCACAATTCTAGTCGACACGTACGTGTGCTTCACGCGTATGCATCATTTTCATTATCCCACGCTCACGCGTTCGTGTCAATGACGCGTCCGCGTCGTTTCGTCTCCGCCTCAATCACGCGTTCGCGTGACTAACACGTTTGCGTGGATTTGAATCCACTTACCCCCGACGCGGAACCTTAGCCCTCTTCGCGTCACCCTTTTTCCCCCCATCCCTCGCTCACAGCCTTCCCTCTACACTCTCTCTTCCCCTCTGCAACTACCACCTCCGCGTCGCGCCCCCGCCCAGCCCACCGGAGCGCTGCCGTTGCCACCCCCTCGCCGCACCACTCTTTCTCTCCTTTTATTCCTCTTCTTCCCCCTACCACCTCCTCCTCCATGGCCACCTGCCCCCACCGAGCCGAACCAATCCCGCCGCCACCACCCAGAACCGCCGGCCACCACCACCCCCACAACCCTTACCCTCCTCGCCCCCTTCTTCTTCTTCTCTTCTCCGACCTCTTTCATCCCCTGTGCCACCCGAACCACCACCGCCCTGCCGCCTTCCAGCGCCACCACCACCACTACCACACCACAACCATCTCTCTGCGTCTAATATCTGTTACTGTGCCCACCAGGTTCCGCCGCACATCGATTCCTTTCCTAGTTAGTTAGTTAATTGCATATTTTTCAAATTATGTTCAAATTAGGATAGTTAGAGATGCCTGTTTGTAGTGGATTTTAGGTGGTTAGGTAGCTAGGATGTGGTTAGTGGATTTAGGTCTGATAATTGTGCCGTTCTTGCTATTTTTTTATCTGTTTTACAATTTTGAATCTGCTATGATGATGATGCTGTTCATATGCTGTTCTTTACTGTTTAATGTTGTTTACACATAATTCAACCTGAATTGCATTTCTTGCTGCAGATTGAGTTTGTTTATTCTGAATTCATGTGACTTTCTAATTGTTACTCTTTTATGCACCACTTTAATGTCATATGAACTGTTTCTGCTGCTGTTTATTACCCGGGAATGTCCAATTTTTAGCCAGAATGCTGTCCGATTTTTTTCGGAAATTGTTTCACTCCACTCCGATTCATGAATTGGTTTTGGCAATTTCAAGTATTGCACTAATTGGTTTCACCCAAGCCAATTCATGGATGAATGGGCGAGCATTCTTCCTCTTTTTGGTTCCATTCTTAGTTGAATAACATTATTGATGATTTCATTTTCATTTTGCAATTCTTTTATTTATATGATTTATCATCAATAATCTGCAATATCTACTTGATTGTGAGTTGCTTATTTTTCAAGTTTGTGCAATTTTTGTTAATTAAGAACCGCATTACCATGACACTTACTTTAACTTCACTTTTTAACTCTAACTGCTTTAACTTTCTAACTTCTCTTTTAGTTTTCAACTAACTACTTTCAAACAATTTCAAGGCATGATTACTGTTGTTCCTGATAAACAAGAATTTTGCATATCATAGATTTTGGATTGTGATTTTTATTCTCTGACTTTTAACTTGAATACAATCCAAAATTTTACATATATTTAACTCACTTCTTGCTTATATTGCTCTTTTATTCCTCTTTTGCCCCTCTATGCTTATATTGCTCAAATACTATTTGCTTACCTATTTTTCTGCTTTAGTTTAGTAATCTGTATCCTGGAACCTCTGCTTTTCAAGATGTCCAACCCTAAAGGCAAAGGGAAAACCAAAGCAATCACAGGAAAAAATATAGGCAAATTCTCTACTACTATTTTGGATATCCTCCATGATGATTCCTGGCGGGAGAAGAATTTTACCCCACAGGAAAAGGCTAATCAGCTACTGCCCGCCACAGACCTAGTCAAGTTTGCCAACAGATACTGTGAGCTGAAGTATCCAGTCTTTGCAACTTCAAGGAACCTATACCTGGAAAAGACCCTCAAAATTCCAGAAGAACTACAATAATACACCTCAGAACAAATAAAACAGAGAGGCTGGTTCTTCCTGGAAAGGAACTTGACTGAGGTCAATGCATCCTAGATCAGAGAATTCTACTGCAACTACTTTAAAACGACCCTAGATGCCGTGCAGCTCAGAGGCAAACAAATTCTGGTTACTGAGGAAGTAATTGAAGATATCCTCCAGCTCCTACCTAAATCTGATCAGCCGGATGGTTATCAGCAGGCTGAGGAGGATATGAGATTTATGAGGTTTGACTGGGACGCCGTAAAGCGGACTATAGCTCTTGATCCTACTGTCCCATGGGTCATGGGTAAGACAACAACAACCCCAAAGGGAATGAAGCTTATCAATCTGAATGATGAGGCTCGGCTATGGCAGCAAATTCTGAGCAACTATGTGATGCCGAGCACTCATGAGACTGAGGTGCCAACTGCCATGATTACCCTCATTTGGTGTGTGATGGAGGGCAAGGACCTATATCTTCCCTGTTTTATCCGGTACTACATGGCCAGGGTCCATGTCAGAGGTACTCTGTCCTTCCCATATTTGATCACTCAGCTGGACCGCTGAGCTAAGGTACCCTGGGAGCTTGCAGATGAGAAGCCAACCGCCATCGACTGTAAGAAGATTATCCCACTGGTACATAGAATCGTGATCTCAACACTTCTACATAACTCTGCATAACTGACCAGCAAGTGCACTGGGTCGTCCAAGTAATACCTTACGTGAATAAGGTTCGATCCCACGGAGATTGTCGGCTTGAAGCAAGCTATGGTCATCCTTGTAAATCTCAGTCAGGAAAATTCAAATGGTTATGAGGTTTTGATAATTAAAATATAAATAAAACATAAAATAAAATAAAGTTACTTATGTAATTCCTTGGTGGAAATTTCAGATAAGCGTCTGGAGATGCTTTGTTGCTTTTGAACCTCTGCTTTCCTACTGCCTTCTTCCAATCATGCGTTACCTCCTTCCATGGCAAGCTGTAAGATCCTCTCAGTGAAAATGGTCCTCTACGATTTCTGCACGGCTAATCAACTGTCGGATTTCTCGTCTCGGATGAAAAATACCAGGCACAGCTATCGCATGGCTAATCATCTATCGGTTCCCGCTAGCATCGGAATAGAATCCATTGATCCTTTTGCAAACTATCACTTGTGCCCAACATTCGCAGGTTTGAAGCTCGTCACAGTCATCCCTTCCCAGATCCTACTCGGAATACCACAGACAAGGTTTAGACTTTTCGGATCCCAGAAATGGCTGCCAATAATTCTAGCCTATACCACGAAGATACTAATCTCATGGAATCAGTCCGTGTATTAGATATCCAAGAGAGTATACTCTAGCTGTCATCCAATGACTACATTGAACATCATGTAGACCACTTTGTGGTTGTCAGGCACACGATCTTGGCTAAGCGAGTAACGAAGATTGGGTGATTGTCACGGGTCACCCCTTCATTCTGACTTAACTAAATTAAGAACCAGAGTATATCTTGGAGAATAAGTAGGCATGAATTGAATAGAAAAATAGTAGTAATTGCATTAATTCATGAAGAACAGCAAAGCTCTACACCTTAATCTATGGGGTGTAGAAACTCCACCGTAGAAAATATATAAGTGAAAAAGGTCTAGGCATGGCCGTGAGGCCAGCCTCCAAAATATGAACAATGGTCTATGATATCATAAGATTAACCAAAGACGTAAAATAAATCTCTAAAAGTAGTTTTGATACGAAACTAGTAGCCTAGGGTTACAGAAAATGAGTAACTAAGTGCAGATAGTGCAGAAATCCACTTCCGGGGCCCACTTGGTGTGTGCTTGGGCTGATCATTTAAGCTTTTTCGTGCATAGGCTGTTCTTGGAGTTAAACACCAGCTTTGGTGCCTGTTTGGGCGTTTAACTCCAATTCTGGTGCCAGTTTGGGCGTTTTACGCCAAGATGTTTTAGGTTGGCTTTGGACACCAGTTTGGACCATCAAATCTCGGGCAAAGTATGAACTATTATATATTACTGAAAAGCCCAGGATGTCTACTTTCCAACACAATTGAGAGCTCACCAATTGGACTTTTGTAGCTCCAGAAAATCCACTTTGAGTGAAGGAGGGTCTGAATCCAACAACATCTGTAGTCCTTTTTCAGCCTCTGGATCAGATTTTTGCTCAGGTCCTTCAATTTCAGCCAGAAAATACCTGAAATCACAGAAAAATACACAAACTCATAGTAAAGTCCAGAAATATGATTTTTGCATAAAATCTAGTAAAAATAGAATAAAAAGTAAATAAATCATACTAAAAACTATGTAAAAATAATACCAAAAAGGGTATAAATTATCTGCTCATCACAACACCAAACTTAAAATGTTGCTTGTCCCCAAGCAACTGAAAACAAAATAGGATAAAAAGAAGAGAATATACAATGAATTCCAAACTTATCAATGAAAATTAGTTTCAATTAGATGAGCGGGACTTGTAGCCTTTTTGCTTCTGAACAGTTTTGGCATCTCACTTTATCCTTTGAAGTTCAGAATGATTGGCACCTATAGGAACTCAGAATTCAGATAGTGTTATTGATTCTCTTAGTTCAGTATGTTGATTCTTGAACATAGCTACTTTATGAGTCTTGGCCGTGACCCTAAGCATTTTGTTTTCCAGTATTACCACCGGATACATAAATGCCACAGACACATAACTGGGAGAACCTTTTCAGAATGTGACTCAACTTTGCTAGAGTCCCCAGTTAGAGGTGGCTAGAGCTCTTAAGCACACTCTTTTTGCTTTGGACCACGACTTTAACCGCCTCAGTCTCAAGCTTTTCACTTGACACCTTCACGCCACAAGCACATGGTTAGGGACAGCTTGATTTAGCCGCTTAGGCCAGGATTTTATTCCTGTGGGCCCTCCTATCCATTAATGCTCAAAGCCTTGGATCCTTTTTACCCTTGCCTTTTGGTTTAAAGGGCTATTGGCTTTTTTTGCTTGCTTTTTCTTTTTCTTTCTTTTTTTCTTTTTTTCGCTTTTTTTTCTTTTTTTTTTTCATATTTTTTTTCGCAAGCTTTTGTGTTCACTGCTTTTTCTTGCTTCAAGAATCAATTTTATGATTTTTCAGATTATCAATAATATTTCTCCTTTTTCATTATTCTTTCAAGAGCCAACAATTTTAACATTCATAAACAAAAAATTCAAAAATATGCACTGTTCAAGCATTCATTCAGAAAACAAAAGGTATTGCCACAACATCAAAATAATTAAACTAATTTCAAGATAGAATTCGAAATCATGCATTTCTTGTTCTTTTCCAATTAAAAAAATTTTCATTTAAGAAAGGTGATGGATTTATAGGACATTCATAGCTTTAAGACATAGACACTAGACACTAATGATCATGTAATAAAGATACAAATATAAACCAAAATAAAGCATGGAATTCGAAAAACAGAAAAATAAAAATAAGGAAATTAAAGAACGGGTCCACCTTAGTGATGGCGGCTAGTTCTTCCTCTTGAAGATCTTATGGAGTGCTTGAGCTTCTCTATGTCTCTTCCTTGCCTTTGTTGCTCCTCCCTCATGGCTCTTTGGTCTTCTCAAATTTCATGGAGGAGGATGGAATGCTCTTGGTTCTCCATCCTTAGTTGCCCCATGTTAGAACTCAATTATCCTAAGGAGGTGTTGATTTGCTTCCAATAGTTTTGTGGAGGAAAGTGCATCCCTTGAGGCATCTCAGGGATTTCATGATGAGAAACTTCCTCATGCTCTTGTTGAGGTCCATGAGTGGGCTCTCTTGTTTACTCCATCTTCTTCTTAGTTATGGGCTTGTCTTCTTCAATGAGGATATCTTCCTCTATGACAATTCCAGCTAAATTGCATAGGGTACATATGAGATGAGGAAAGGCTAACCTTGCCAAGGTAGAGGGCTTATCCGCCACCTTGTAGAGTTCTAGGGATATGATCTCATGAACTTCTACTTCCTCTCCAATCATGATGCTATGGATCATGATAGCCCGGTCTAGTAGGAATGATAGAGCGTTGGATGAACTCCAACCATCCCCTAGCCACGAGTTTGAGGTCAAGCCTTCTTAGTTGAACCAGCTTGCCTCTTGAGTCTCTCTTCCATTGAGCTCCTTCCATACAAATGTCCCTAAGGACTTGGTCCAACCTTTGGTCAAAGTTGACCATTCTAGTAAAAAGGTGAGGATCTCCTTGCATCATTGGCAAGTTGAATACCAACCTCACATTTTCTGGACTAAAATCTAAGTAATTCCCCCGAACCATTGTGAGCCAATTCTTTGGGTTTGGGTTCATACTTTGATCATGGTTCTTTGTGATCCATGCATTGGCATAGAACTCTTGAACCATTAAGATTCTGACTTGTTGAATGGGGTTGGTGAGAGTTTTCCAACCTCTTCTTTGAATCTCATGTCGGATCTCCGGATACTCACTCTTTTTGAGCTTGAAGGGGACCTCAGAGATCACCTTTTTCTTGGCCACAACTTCATAGAAGTGGTCTTGATGGACCTTTGAGATAAATATCTCCATCTCCCATGACTCAGAGGTGGAAGCAATCGCCTTCCCTTTCCTCTTTCTAGAGGATTCTCCGGCCTTAGGTTCCATTAATAGTTATGGAAAGACAAAAAGCTTTAACTTTTCCTACACCAAACTTAGAATGGTTGCTCATCCTCGAGCAAAAGAAGAAAGAAATGAGTAGAAGAAGAAGAAATAGAGGAGATGGAGGTGAAGAATGGGTTCGGACAAGGGGGTTGTAGTGTGTATGATTTGTAAAATTGAATGTAGTGAGGAGGGGTATTTATAGGGTAGGAGAGAGGGGGAATTCAGTCATGAAGGGGTGGGTTTGGGAGGGAAATGGTTTGAATTTGAATGGTGGGGTAGGTGGGGTTTTATGATGGATGGATGTGAGTGGTGAAGAGAATATGGGGAAGAGGGTAGGATTTGATAGGTGAAGTGTATTTGGGGAAGAGTTATTGATGGGATTGGTCAAGGGTATTTGGGGAAGAGTGTTATGGAAAGGTGTGAAGAGGAGAGAAGAAGAGGTGGGGTAGGTGGGGATCCTGTGGGGTCCATAGATCCTGAGGTGTCAAGGAATTCTGCTCCCTGCACCATTCTGGCGTTCAAACGCCCATTCTGTGCCAATCCTGGCATTTAACGCCAGCTCTGCTACCTTTCCTGGCGTTAAACGCCAATCTGCTACCCATTTCTGGCGTTTAACGCCAGCCAGACGCCAGACAGTCCTTTCTGGCGTTAAACGCCCATTTTGCTATCCTTACTGGCGTTTAAACGCCAGTAAGCCTGTCCTCCAGGGTCTGCTTTTCATGCTGTTTTTCATTTTGCTTTAATTTTGCAGTTGTTTTTATGACTTCACATGATCATCAACCTAAAGAAAACATAAAATAACAATGGAATATAATTAAATAACATTGGGTTGCCTCCCAACAAGCGCTTCTTTAATGTCAACAGCTTGACAGTGAGCTCTTAGAGAGCTTCACAGAGACTCAGAGCTTGATGATGGCCTCCCAACACCAAACTTAGAAGTTGAGTGTGGGGGCTCTGTTTGACTCTGTATTGAGAGAAGCTTTTCATGCTTCCTCTCCATGGTTACAGATGAAGATCCTTGAGCCTTAAACACAAGGTAGTCCTCATTCAATTGAAGGACTAACTCTCCTCTGTCCACATCAATCACAGCTATTGCTGAGGCTAGGAAGGGTCTTCCAAGGATGATGGATTCATCTTCATCCTTCCCAGTGTCTAGGATTATGAAGTCAGCAGGGATGTAAAAGCCTTCAACCTTCACTAAGACATCCTCTACAAGTCCATAAGCTTGTTTTCTTGAATTGTCTGCCATCTCTAGTGAGATTCTTGCAGCTTGTACCTCAAAGATCCCTAGTTTCTTCATTACAGAGAGTGGCATGAGGTTTATACTTGAACCAAGGTCACACAGAGCCTTATTAAAGGTCATGGTGCCTATGATGCAAGGTATTAAGAATTTTTTGGGATCCGGTTTCTTCTGAGGTAATTTCTATTGAACCAAGGTATTTAGTTCATTGATGAGCAATGGAGGTTCATCCTCCCAAGTCTTATTACCAAATAACTTGGCATTCAGCTTCATGATTGCTCCTAGATACTGAGCAACTTGCTCTTCAGTAATATCTACATCCTTTTCAGAGGAAGAATACTCATCAGAGCTCATGAATGGCAACAGTAAGTTCAGTAGAATCTCTATGGTCTCTGTATGAGCCTCAGATTCCTTTGGTTCCCTAATAGGGAACTCCTTAGTGGCCAGTGAATGTCTATTGAGGTCTTCCTCACTGGCATTCACTGCCTCTTCCTCCTCTGTGCATTTGGCCATGTTGGGTATATTGATGGCCTTGCACTCTCTCTTTGGATTCTCTTCTGTATTGCTTGGGAGAGTACTTAGAGGAGTTTCGGCCACTCTTTTACTTAGTTGACCCACTTGTACCTCCAAATTTCTAATAGAGGACCTTGTTTCAGTCATGAAACTGAGAGTGGTGTTAGATAGATCAGAGACTATGGTTGCTAAGTCAGAGTAGCTCTGCTTAGAATTCTATTTCTGTTGCTCAGAAGATGATGGAAAAGGCTTGCTATTGCCAAACCTATTTCTCCCACCATTATTATTGAAGCCTTGATTAGGCTTCTGCTGATCCTTCCATGAGAAATTAGGGTGATTTCTCCATGAAGGATTATAGGTGTTTCCATAGGATTCTCCCATGTAATGCACCTCTTTCATAGCAGGATTCTCAGGGTCATAAGCTTCTTCTTTAGAGGAAGCTTCTTTAGTACTGCCTGATGCAGCTTGCATTTCAGTCAAATTCTGAGAAATTATGTTGATTTGCTGAGTCAATATTTTATTTGAGCCAATATGGCATTCAGAGTATCAATCTCAAGAACTCCTTTCTTCTGAGTTGTCCCATTATTCACAGGATTTCTTTCAGAAGTGTACATGAACTAGTTATTTGCAACCATATCAATGAGTTCCTGGGCTTCTGCAGGCATCTTCTTCAGATGAAGAGATCCACCAGCAGAGTGATCCAATGACATCTTGGACAATTCAGACAAACCATCATAGAATATACATATGATGCTCTATTCTGAAAGCACGTCAGAAGGACACCTTCTGATCAATTGCTTGTATCTTTTCCAAGATTCATAGAGGGATTCACCTTCCTTCTGTCTGAAGGTCTGGACTTCCACTCTAAGCTTGCTCAACTTTTGAGGTGGAAAGAATTTGGCCAAGAAAGTATTGACCAACTTTTCCCAAGAGTTCAGGATTCTTTTAGGTTGTGAGTCCAACCATGTCCTAGCTCTGTCTCTTATAGCAAAAGGGAAAAGCATAAGTCTGTAGACCTCAGGATTAACCCCATTGGTCTTAACAGTGTCACAGATTTGCAAGAATTTAGCTAAGAACTGATGAGGATCTTCCAATGGAAGTCCATAAAACTTGCAATTCTGCTGCATTAGAGAAACTAATTGAGGCTTAAGCTCAAAGTTGTTTGCTCCAATTGCAGGAATTGAGATGCTTCTTCCATAGAAGTCAGAAGTGGGTGCAGTAAAGTCACCAAGCATCTTCCTTGCATCTCCACCATTGTAGTTATTTTCGGCTGCCATGTCTTCTTCTTTGTCGAAAATTTCTGTTAGGTCCTCTCCAGAGTGTTGTGCTTTAGCTTCTCTTAGTTTCCTCTTCAGAGTCCTTTCAGGTTCAGGATCAGCTTCAACAAGCATGTTCTTATCCTTGCTCCTGCACATATGAAAAAGAAGAGAACAGAAAAGAATAGGAATCCTCTATGTCACAGTATAGAGATTTCTTTATGTGAGTAGAAGAATAGAAGAAATAGAATGAAGAAGGGAGAAGAAGAATTCGAACGCAGAGAGAGGGAGATGGTTCAAATTATAAGAAGAAGAGAAGTGTTAGTAAATAAATAAATAAATAGAAAGAGATGAGAGAGAGTGAGTATTCGAAAATTAATTCAAAAGAAAAGAAAATTATTTTTGTTTTTATTTTAATTATTAGGTAGGATTCGAATTTAAGAAGGAAAATAAAATTAAATTGAAATTTAAAATAATTAGTTAATTAAAAGGAATTTTTGAAAAAGAGGTTAGTTGTTTTCAAAAATTAGAGAGAGAGAAAAGTAGTTAGGTGGTTTTAAAAAAGATAAGAAATAGTAAAACAAACAAAATGTCAAGTAGTTAATTGAAAAAGATTTGAAAATCAATTTTGAAAAGATAAGAAGTTAGAAAAAGATTTGAAATTAAGTTTTGAAAAAGATATGATTGAAATCTATTTTGAAAAAGATTCGAAAAGGAAATTAAAAAGATTTGATTTTTGAAATTAAAGTTGATTACTTGACTAACAAGAAACTAAAAGATATGATTCTAGAATTTAAAGATTGATCCTTTCTTAATAGGCAAGTAACAACTTGAAAATTTTTGACTCAAAACATTAAATGTTAGCAATAATTTCGAAAATTATGAAAGAAAAATAAGAAAAAGATTTTGAAAATTAATTTTGGAAAATTTTCAAAAAACATGATAGAAAAATGAAAAAGATTTGATTTTGAAAATGATTTGAAAAGATAGAATTTTAAAATTGAAATTTTGACTTGACTAACAAGAAACAACCAAATTATAAAAATTTATGACTAAATCAATCCAAAATTTCGAAAATTATAAGCAAAATAAGGGAAAGATATTTTTTTATTTTTGAATTAATGAAGAGAGAGAAAACAATTAAATGATGCAAAACATAAAAATTCAAGATCAAAACAAACAACGCATGCAAGAACATTTTGAATGTCAAGATGAACACCAAGAACACTTTGAAGATCATGATGAACATCAAGAACATATTTTTGAAAATTTTTTTAAGAAAAGAAAGACATGCAAGATACCAAACTTAAAATTTTTTTAATGTTTTACACTAATAATTCAAGAATGCATATGAAAAACAAGAAAAGACAGAACAAGAAAACTTAAAGATCAAGCAAGAAAAATCATCAAGAACAACTTGAAGATCAATGAAGAACACAATGCAATTTTTTTCCGAAAATTAAAGGGAAATTAAAACATGTAATTGACACCAAACTTAAAATTTGACACAAGATTCAAACAAGAAACACAAAATTTTTTTGGTTTTATGGTTTTTTTAATTTTTTTTGTATTTTTTGAAAATTAATTGGAAAAAGAAAATAAAAGAACTTCAAAATTTTTAATAAGAATTCCAAGAATCATGCAATGTTAGTCTAAAGCTTCGGTCCAAAAATTTAGACATGGCTAAATAGCCAGCCAAGTTTTATGTGAAAGCTTCGGTCCAAAAGATTAGACATGGCCAAATGGCCAGCCAAGCTTCAGCATACAAATTTAGATATACAACAGCCAAATAGATGGGAATCCAAAGGCTCTTGCCATCATAAGTGGAAGCCTCAGTCCAAAAAAATTAGACATGGCTTAGCAGCCAGCCAGGCTTCACATATCATCTGAAACACTAGAATTCATTCTTAAAAATTCTGAAGAACAAATATAAATTTTTTTTGGATTTTTCAAAAATAAAAAGCGTAAACATAAAATAAAATTACCTAATCTAAACAAAAAGATAAACCGTCAATTGTCCAAACTCGAACAATCCCCGGCAACGGCGCCAAAAACTTGGTACACGGAATCGTGATCTCAACACTTCTACACAACTCCGCGTAACTGACCAGCAAGTGCACTGGGTCGTCCAAGTAATACCTTACGTGAATAAGGTTTGATCCCACGGAGATTGTCGGCTTGAAGCAAGCTATGGTCATCCTTGTAAATCTCAGTCAGGCGGATTCAAATGGTTATGAGGTTTTGATAATTAAAATATAAATAAAACATAAAATAAAATAAAGTTACTTATGTAATTCCTTGGTGAGAATTTCAGATAAGCGTCTGGAGATGCTTTGTTGCTTTTGAACCTCTGCTTTCCTATTGCCTTCTTCCAATCATGCGTTACCTCCTTCCATGGCAAGCTGTAAGATCCTCTCAGTGAAAATGGTCCTCTACGGTTTCTGCACGGCTAATCAACTGTCGGATTTCTCGTCTCGGATGAAAAATACCAGGCACAGCTACCGCATGGCTAATCATCTATCAGTTCCCGCTAGCATCGGAATAGAATCCATTGATCCTTTTTCACACTGTCACTTGCGCCCAACATTTGCAGGTTTGAAGCTCGTCACAGTCATCCCTTCCCGGATCCTACTCGGAATACCACAGACAAGGTTTAAACTTTCCGGATCCCAGAAATGGCTACCAATAATTCTAGCCTATACCACGAAGATACTAATCTCACGGACATGGTCCGTGTATTAGATATCCAAGAGAGTATTCTCTAGCTGTCGTCCAATGACTACGTTGAACATCATGTAGACCGCTTTGTGGTTGTTAGGCACGCGATCTTGGCTAAGCGAGTAACGAAGATTGGGTGATTGTCACGGGTCACCCCTTCATTCTGACTTAACTGAATTAAGAACAAGAGTATATCTTGGAGAAGAAGTAGGCATGAATTGAATAGAAAAACAGTAGTAATTGCATTAATTCATAAAGAACAGCAGAGCTCCACACCTTAATCTATGGGGTGTAGAAACTCCACCGTAGAAAATACATAAGTGAAAAAGGTCTAGGAATGGCCGTGAGGCCAGCCTCCAAAATGTGAACAATGGTCTATGATAGCATAAGATTAACCAAAGACGTAAAATAAATCTCTAAAAGTAGTTTTTATACTAAACTAGTAGCCTAGGGTTACAGAAAATGAGTAACTAAGTGCAGATAGTGCAGAAATCCACTTCCAAGGCCCACTTAGTGTGTGCTTGGGCTGAGCATTGAAGCTCTTTCGTGCATAGGCTGTTCCTGGAGTTAAATGCCAGCTTTGGTGCCAGTTTGGGCGTTTAACTCCAATTCTGGTGCCAGTTTAGGCATTTTACGCCAAGATGTTTTAGGCTGGCTTTGGATGCTAGTTTGGGCCATCAAATCTCAGGAAAAGTATGTATTATTATATATTGCTGAAAGGCCCAGGATGTCTACTTTCCAACGCAATTGAGAGCGCGCCAATTGGACTTTTGTAGCTCCAGAAAATCCACTTCGAGTGCAGGAGGGTCAGAATCCAACAGCATCTGCAGTCCTTTTTCAGCCAGAAAATACCTGAAATCACAGAAAAACACACAAACTCATAGTAAAGTCCAGAAATGTGATTTTTGCATAAAAACTAATAAAAATAGAATAAAAAGTAAATACATCATACTAAAAACTATGTAAAAACAATGCCAAAAGGGTATAAATTATCCGCTCATCACCCACACAGCAGGAAGTTCCAGACTTCGGGCTACATACCTCCCTTTCTCACTGCCTCCGTTGAGGCAGCCACGCCTTCTGCTGCCCCTTCAGCACCTGCTGCACCAGCCACCACCATAGCACCTCCACCTGCTTCAGAGCCCATCTACCACCTTGTGCATCGCCTATTCGACCGGTTGGATCAGATGGAGCATCACAACCAGCGGTGATATCCGAGGACTGAGCGTCGCAGCAAGCGACACTATGAGCATTTAAAGTTGATGATCTGATCGGGCCACCATGACATCCCCTCCGAGCCTGACACACCATTAGAGCCATCTGAGGAGGAGACGGATGACCATGAGGAGCAGGCACGAGCCGAGGCTGGGCAGGCAGGACCCGAGTAGGCTACGCCATATCACGAAGATTCCAGTAGATACAGGCAGCCGATCCACATGTCCCTCTACAGACAGAGCCTCCGCTGCAGTAGGCAGACCCTCAGGCCACCACAGAGACACCTACAGCACACCCTTCCGGAGATGACACTTCTTCACACCCAGCTTGATTGAGCATCGGGGACGATGCTATTATTTAAGTGTGGGGAGGTCGCCATCTCCGGCGAACTTTATTTTTGGTGAACTACTTTCAGACTCTTTTTATCCTATTTTGTTTATTTTCTGTATTTTTATTTTATTTTATCTTATTTGTCTTTCAGTACTTGTGCATTTTCTTTTGTTGTATTTCTGTTTATTTCTACTTTATTATATTTTGCACTTTGGTTTATATATATCTTAAATATTTAGCTTGATTTGCACTTTTAGCTTATTAGTTGTGATATAGAAAATATGGATTAATTAGTTTAGTTTACCCTTTTAGCATATGATAATTTGGTTTAATTGAAAATAAAAAGAGTAAACTAGAAATTTTTAGTTTTTCAGAATCACAACAATCCACACACACACTATATATATATATATATATATAGCAATAAATGTTGGTTAATTGCCAACATTTTTCAAGGAAAATACTTATTTTTATAAGAGCCATTCAAAGATTCACATTGAGTTGAATGGAAACTCTTGATTTCTACTTGCATGATATACATAACTGATATATAGTTTTTGAGCCAAAGAACACACAACCCGTGAGTTTTTTAGCTTAATTGCATGGTTACATTTAACCATAATTTTCATTCCTGTGTGTTTCGCCCTTCTTTTCTATGCTTGCAATCTTTACTTTGTTTCAGTCTATATGTCCAGTATAGAATATATTTACATACTTGCATGTGATTGAGGCCATTACTTGTTTTTTCTCACTTATCCCAAATAAGCCTACCCTTTAATGTCATCCTTGTTAGCCCCCTTGAGCCTTTTTAATCCCCTTCTATTCTATAACCACATCACTAGCCTTAAGCAGAAAAACAAAATAAAAATTCCAAATTGAATCTTTGGTTAACTTAAGATAGAGATTATGTATTAACTAAGTGTGAGGAAACTATGGAAACTTGGGTTGATAGGAGGGTATTAACTCTATAAGTCATTTGAAATTTGGGAGCATGCTCATGTGAAACCAAAATAATTAAAATACCATGTGCATTGAATTGTTGTGTTTATGATATATAAAAAAATCCCTTTTAATTAAATAAATAAATAAGGGGACAAAATTACCCTATTATTAAGTTTAATAGAAAAATCAATGCACATGGGATAAAATCAAAAATAAAATTGGTCCATGAGTATGTGATACAAAAGTGGGAAAATTGGGTAGCTAAGAAAATTTTAAAATTGTATAGAGTATGTATATGATAGGTAAGATCTTAGACTAATCAAGGATTCAATTTCTAGCTCATTTAGCCTTATATATGCCCTCACCTTTACCTTAGCCCCATTACAACCTTGAAAAGACCTCATGATGTTTGCATGTATACATTAAATATTTGTTGATTGGTTAGATGAAAAACAAAGTTTTAGAAAGCATGACTAGAAAAGAATAGAGTGATTAACCCCAAACACTGAGTGATTAGAGAGTAGACACAAATCCAGTGAGGGTTCAATAGCTCATTTCTATATATCCATGTTTAATTATTAATTGTCTTGCAAGTTTGTGAAATACTTTAACCCAACTCAATTGTGAATGTATTTTAATATGGTTTGGCCTTGGTTGTACATATATGATTCCTTGAAAATATGACTCAATTTAATCACATGTAAGCTTTATATATATAAGTGGATAGTAATTTGAATTGCATGATTCATTTAGGTAGCTTGCATTTAGAATAGATTGCATTGCATAAGATTCTACCATTCTACCTTCACTCTTTTCTCTTGGATTTAGCATGAGGACATGTTAATGTTTAAGTATGGGAAGGTTGATAAACCTCTATTTTATGATTCATCTTGTGCTCAATTAAGTGTTTTTATCAATTCTTCACCCACTTATTCATATAAATTGCATGGTTTTATAATTCCTTCCTTATTCTATGATATGTGTGAAAACATGTTTCCTATGCTTTAAAAATAATTATTTTAATTATCCTTTATTACCATTCGATGCCGTGATCTGTGTGTTAAGTAATTTCAGGCTTTATAGGGCAGGAATGGCTTAGAGGATAGAAAGGAAACACGCAAAAATGGAAGGAACGCACAAAAATGGAGTTTTGAAGAAAATGGCAGCGACGCGCACGCATAGACGACGCGGACGCGTGCCTAGTGCAAAGCATAAACGACACGAACGCGTGACAGACGCGTACGCGTGGCAAGGAAAATCTCCAAATGATGCGCACGCGTGACCCACACGCACGCGTGACCCACACGCACGCGTGACGGATGCCACGTGCAGAAAATTGCAGAAATTTCCCCCAGCGATTTCTAGACCCTTTTTCGGCCCAAATCCAAGCCCAGAAACACAGAATAGAAGCCAGAGAATGGGGGAATCAAGAGAGATAATTCATACAACATTCATTATTCATGATTTTAGGTTTTAGATGTTATTTTTTAGAGAGAGAGGCTCTCTCCTCTCTCTTAGGTTTTAGAATTAGGATTTTTCTTATTTTATGGTTATTTCTTCATTCCAGGTTCAATGTTCTTTTACTTTAATTTATGTTTCTCTTCTACTTTTATTTACTCTAATACTTTTACTTGTTAATTATTCATGTTGCCAAATTGGCTTATGAACCTTCCCATGTTAGATTTGAATTTATGTTTAAATGCAAATTGAGATATTTCAAATTTATGATTGCTTTCTTCTATTTATGATATAAATAATTTAATTTAGATTTTTCTCTTTTGACTTTTGTTAAGTAATTGGTGACACTTGAGTTATCAACTCAGCAGTTGATTGAAAATTGAAAATTGCTGTTTGGTTTGGATCCCTCTAAAGTTAGTCTTTCCATAGGAGTTGACTAGGACTTGAGGAATCAAGTTAATTAGTCCACTTGACTTTCTTTTATTTAGTAAGGGTTAACTAAGTGGGAGCAATAAACAATTCTCATCACACCTAATAAAGATAACTAGGATGGAATTTCCAGTTCTCATACCTTGCCAAGAGTTTTTATAATTATTAATTTATTTTTCTTGTCATTTAAATTACTTGTTCCTTATTTCAAAAACCCAACGATACTTTTCCATAACCAATAATAAATCATACTACCCTGCAATTTGTTGAGGGACGACCCGAGGTTTAAATACTTCGGTTATAAATTTTATTGGGTTTTGTTACTTGTGACAACCAAACTTTTGTACGAAAGGATTCTCTGCTGGTTTAGAAACTATACTTACAACGTGATTATTTTAATAAAAAAATTCTTTACTGGAAAAAGTCCTCTCGTCACACGCGTACGCGTCGCCCATGCGTGCCCGTCGCTGCTAGCTTCTCAAAACTTCATTTTTCGCGTTCCTTCCAATTTTGCATGTTTCCTTTCCATCCTCTAAGCCATTCCTGCCCTATAAAGCCTGAAAATACTTAACACACAGATCATGACATCGAATGGTAATAAAAGATAATTAAAATTGACAGTTTAAAGGCCCAGGAAACATGTTTTCAACTATATCACAGAATTAGGAAGGAATTGTAAAATCATGCAAATTATATGAATAAGTGAGCAAGGAATTGATAAAAACCACTCAAATTAGCACAAGATAAACCATAAAATAGTGGTTTATCAATCATCATTGTTCCAACCAGGTGGCAAGTAATCTGAATTCTCACTGAGGCATCCCAATAACTTCCTAGACCCAACCAATTGAGAACTATACCAACCATCGCACCTAGACCTTAAATATCCAACCATAATGAACCTAGGACTGTGTTGCCAACCACTAACCATCCCCCTTTTACTCTTAAAATCACAAAGAGTTCTAAGTTGTCCATCTGTCTCAAGCAAACCATATGCAAGCGAGAAATTCAAGCTTATAGAGTAGAGATTTACCCCCTTGAATGACAGGACGGATGGTGATGGCTTCAGGAGAGGTGTCTCTAGTGGCGGCTCTGCCAATGTATGCTTCACTCTCTTGGACTCTTCCTTAATGATCTCCACCTCTTGACAAGCTTCTTCAACATCAACCTCTTCCTCAAGTTCAATGGGAGAGGATTCAATTGTAGATAAGAACTCATCAATTATTGAATCCATCTCATGATCAACCTCCTCAAAGTCTTCAACCATGATATGCCTTGGAGGTTGCACACCCTCCTTAACATCAAATTCAAACGTCTTGGAAGGAGGGTCTATGACTTGAGATTCCCAAGGAGGTTTTGCATCACCTAAATCTTCAACCACTTCCTCTTCTTCAATAATTTTGGCGTTCTCCACTTGCTCTAGTACAAAATCCAGCTCCTCTGTGATGACTTCTAGCTCTTGACAACTTTCTTCAATTCCCACTTTCTTGTTAACTTCTTCCAACTCTTCCTCAATGATCAAGTCATGTGTTGGAGGGTGTATACATTCCTCCTCAACATTGGTTTCACATCCGATGGAAGAAGCTTCAACAAGATTCCTATTGTCACTTGGTGTAGAGTTGTCTTCAATGATGGAACTTTCCTCTTGTCCAACCTCCCCTAATTCTTCAATTATTCCTTCATCTTTAAGGGTCTCCCCTACCTCCACCTTTTGGGCCTCCTCTTACTTCTCTTGAAGTATGGATGCGTGAACCCGATCCATTAAGTCCCTAAGACGATCCCTTTTCTCTTGTTCCATGTTACCAGCATAATTGGGATCGTATTGCTCTTGGATTGAGGGATGAGTATTGGGGGTAGAGGGTGGATCCACACGGGATATAAGAGCTTGGAGAATAGAGGTGAGACCAGTGAGAGTAACGGTAAGTGTAGTTTGAAGCTCTCATTGCCCTTGGCGAATAACACTAAAGGTATCATCTATGGGAGCTTGGGGGTGGATAGGAGGGTTCATTTGTTGAGAGATAAGGCTCATAATACGAAGGTGATTCTTCTTGGTAAGGATATGGAGATGGTGTATATTGAGGTGGTGGTTCTTGGGAGTAATTGTGTTGGAATGTGTATGGTTCTATGTATGATTCATATGGTTCATATAGTAGTTGGTGTGGTGCATAAGGGTTAGGATCATATAGAAGTATTTGATTGCAGGGGGCTTGTGAGTATGGTGGTTCAAAGCTATGTTGAAGAGGGGGTTCATAGGTATATGGTGGTGGTTGTTGATTGTCACGAAGAGGTCTACCATAACCATTGTCTTGGTATGCATCATGGAATGGTTGTTCCTCATAGTATGTTGGTGGAGGTTGTTGCCAATAGGGTTGTCCATAAGCTTGAGGCTCCTCCCACCTTTGATTGTCCCATCCTTGATGCATCTTCTCATTGTAGCTTCCATTTCCTACAACATAATTTGAACCAAACTCATAGTCAAAGGGGTGAGAATTCATAGTAGCAAGAGAAAATAAAAACAAAAACTAATAAGAAATAATAAAAATAAACTCCTAGAACTAGAAACAACTAACAAAGAAACGAAAAGGCAAACATATTCACAATATTCACAATAACCAATAATAAGGTACACATTTGCAATTCTCTGGCAACGGCGCCAAAAACTTGATGGAGGAAAAATGTCGGTAAAGATTTTCACAAAAATATCAAATTGCGAGTATAGTTCTAAACCGACAATTAAACCTCAATCAATGTTTAGATTGTTTATCACTTAAGCAAACCCAATAAAATTAACCGAAGTATTTAAACCTCGGGTCGTCTCTCAAGGAATTGCAGGGAAGTATATTTATTATTGGTTATGGGAAAGTATCTTTTTGGGTTTTTGAAATAAGGAACAAGAAAATATAGATTGCGAGAAATATAAACTAATAACTAAGAAAGCTCTTAGAAAGGATTGAGAATTATAAGTCCTATCCTTATTATCATCATCAATTATGATGGTAAAAGTAAATTGCCTTCACTTAGTTAACCTCTAACCAATGGAGGAAGGTCAAGTGCATACAATTAACTTGAGTTCACAAGTCCTAGTCAACTCACAGTGAGAGACTAGATTTAGTGAAGTTCAAGCTAACCGGCAATCTTCAATTACCATTCAACAAAAGACTTTTGATAACTCATGAGTCTCTAAATAACCAATCCAAGTTAAGAACGTAGAAATCTAATTTAAAATCCAACCAAGCATTTTATCAAACACTTGGAAGGCATAAAATAAAAATATAGAAAATTAACAAGGAATATTAAATCTAAACAACCAATTGCAAGCATCAATGACTAACAATTAAATAGACTAACAATAAACATGGAAAACATAAATTGCATTAAATGAAATCTAACGTAACAAGAGCTCATAAACATAAAAATGGCGAAAAAGGGAAATTAACAAGAGAAGGAGATGAACTAAAGTGCTTAAACAAATAAAAGTAAGAGAAAACTAAATTAAAGGAAGATTTAACATGAACCTAAGGAGAAATTGAAAGAAGAGACCCTAAAACCCAGAGAGAGAAGAGAGCCTCTTTCTAGAAACCTACATCTAAAATCTAAAATTGTGTATGAATGAAAGTGAACAATTGATTCCCCCTTCCAGCTCCACTATGCAGCCTCTAATATGTATTTTCGGGCATAAAACTAGGTCAAAAGCAGCCCAGAAATCGCCCCCAACATTTTCTACTAATTGCAACACGTGATGCTTTGTCACGTGTACGCGTCAGCCACGCGTATACGTCGCTAAACTTTTCACCTGGCCACGCGTAGGCGTCGACCATGCGTGCGCGTCGACCATGCGTGCGCGTCGCTACCAGCTTCTCAAAACTTCAATTTCTTGTGTTTCTTCCACTTTTTCATGCTTCTTTTCCATCCTTTAAGCCATTCCTTCCCTATAAACCCTAAAAACACGTAACAAACATATCACGGCATCGAATGGTAATAAGAGAGAATTAAAATTAGCAAATTTAAGGCCAAAAAAGCATGTTTTCAATCACATCACAAAATTAGGAAGGAAAATGTAAAATATGCGAATTATATGAATAAGTGTGAGAATAATGGATAAAATCCACTCAATTCAGTAGAAAATAAACCGCAAAATTATGGTTTATCATATACCAACAACCATATGAGCTATACTTAGAGCCACCACCATTCTAACACCAATACTCTCAAGAACCACCATTTCCTCATACACCACCTCAAGACTTTCACCAATATGAACCACTTTCCAACCACAACGCCTTTCTCCCAAACAATGAACCATCTCTCCTACCACCACCTCCAATAGATGAAGCTCTCCATGCCTTCATGCTAGAACAACGAAGAGATATTAGCTCTTATATCCAAAGGCAAGAAGAGAAGCAAAAGGAGCTAAAGAAGCTAGAAGTCATGGTTGCTACCATGGCGGAAGCCATTAACCACATGGCCTCCCACCTAAGCTCATGCACCCCAAGTACTCCAATTGACGAATGTGGAGGATCAACTAAGGAACATAGTGAGGGAGTGAATTTGGAGCTTCAAGGTGAAGAAGAGGAGTTGAAGCAAGAAGTGCAACAAGAGGAAGAAGTCGAGATTGTTAAAGAAGAGAAAGAAGTGGTTGAAGATTTGGGAGATGTTGAAAGTTCATGGGAATATAGAATTATAGAGTCCTCTTCCAAGAAGTTTGATATTGATGTTGAGGAAGGTGTACAACCTCCAAAGTATATCATGGTTGAAGACTTTAAAGAGATTGATCAAGAGATGTATTCAATCATTGATGAGTTTTTATCCACAATTGAATCTTCTCCTATTGGACATGAAGTGAAAGTCATGGAAGAATGTGCACAACCTCCCATACCCTTGGTAAACAATGAAGAAGAGACTGAATTGGAAGAAAGCTACCAAGAGGAAGAGGTTGAAATGGAAGATGCTTGTAAAGAGGTGGAGGTAACCAAAGAAGAGCACAAGGGAGTGAACCTCACATTGTCTAAGTGTGGGGAGGTCCCCCTTCCAAAGTCACCATCATCCTTTACACCATTCAAGTGAATAAATCTCTTATCTCTAAGCTTTCTAATTCCACTTAAATATGGTTTGCTTGAAACGGATAGTCAACTTAGAGCTCTTTATGGATTGAGGAGTAAGGAAAGGTTGTGTAGTGGTTGGCAAAATGATGTTAGGCTCATTAAGTTGAACCCTCAATGCTTAGGCCCCAAGGTTAGAGGATTCCTAAATTGAATGGGGCTAGGAAGATGTTTTGGTGTTTGCTTGAGAATTCGGATCACTTGCCACCCAAATGGAGTTGTCTTGATCAACTTGAAGATGGATGTAGAAACAAGATTTGGGATCCGGGAATATATAAAGATCAATTTTGGGAGCCGTTAGCTTGTGTGGAACTTCATCAATGCTTGGTGCTATTGATTTTGAATTTCGGAGCTTATTGGAGATTCAAGAATTGGTGGATGTTCAATAATGAATTCAAGCACAAGCCACCTTGATAAAGAGCTCCCTATAAGTCCAACTTAAGGACAATAAATAAAAGTGCTAGGTAGGAGACACACCACCATGGTAACATCTTTTCACTTTTCTCTTTGGTATATATTGGTAAAATAAGTTTAATTTCATGTTTAGTTTATTTAGTAGTCTATTATGTTAAATAGGGTTTTATGGTGTTTTGGTAGCTGTTTGGAGGTTTATAATGCTTGGTTTGGTGCAAGAAATTGCAAATTGAAAAACAGAGCACCCAGCCACGCGTACGCATCACCCACACATACGCATGACCCCCAAGTTTTCAACCCCTCACGTGTACGCCTCACCCACGTGTACGCGTGACCACCAAAATTTTTAGGGTGCAGTACAAAAACCAGAGAGTTGCGCGAGTAGTGTGCTGAAATTGTGCCTCTAGCACAATTTTGGCCCACGCGTACGCGTCACCTATCTCTCTCTTCACTCATGCGTGCGCGTTGACGATGCGTACGTGTCGCACCTCACTTTTGCCATCCACGCGTGCGTGTGACATGACACGTACGCGTGACTTACTGCCCTATTTCACCCACATTCTCTTCTTTTCTTCTCTCTATTTCTTTTCTTCTTCCCTTCTCTTTTCTTTTCTTTCCCTTCTTCTACCATCATCCAACACTACCAATCATCATCTATCACCATCTCTTTTAGTTAGTTAGTTAGTTATTTAGTTATTTTGATTTATGTTTAATTTTCTATTTTTGATTATAAGTGTTGGATTATTAATCTTGTTTGCTGTCTACTGATGTTGATTACTGATACGATGTTATCTTAACATCATTTTCGTTGATATTCATTGTTGGATTCTTTGTTGAGGTTACAAGTTGCTACTTGGTTTTGAATTGATTATGCTTAACATTTGTGCATACCAAGTACTCACAACATTGCCTTCAAGCTTTATAAATCTTTTGAATTGCATGTTGTAGCTAGCCACCATGTAATTTGAATTTACTATCTATTGTTAGGCATTTGTGTATTATCAATGCATTTTTTGTTAGGTGATGCTTGCTTATGATTGACCCTTATTCACATCACCTATTTCATGCATTGAGATTTTAGAATTGTGAAATTGGATCGTAAGCTTACCTAGTGACATATTTTTGAGCTTTGTAAAGCTTTGTGGACCATGCTTGCTAAGTGATTGACTTTCACTTCTATATTCTTTTTCCTAAGTTCCATAACACCTATGTCTTCCACCCTTATGTCACTTAGGTGTTGCAAATATATTTAATAGGTGTCATTATTTGATGTGTGAGTTTTATATTTCAATTGGTTCACTAAGTTTACTTGCACATCAATCAATGTCCATTCATTATCCAATTCACAACTACTTAATTTTTGCTTGAATGCTTTTATGCTTCTTTATTGCTTGTTTGGTTGTCTTAACTTACAAGTTACTTTAAAGTATTTCAAGCACACTAAAATAAGTGAAGTACATGCTTCTTTTGTATACTTGTGACATAACTTTTAATATCAGTGTGTATGTGTTCTAAACCGCATGCAACTTAGAACTCACACACTACTCTTCCTTAATGTCACACTAATTCACTCACTCCATTCTAGTGGTCCTTACCTCATTTCAAAAATTTATGCTTCCTTGCTTTTGAATTTTCTCATCTTACTATCCTATTTCTATTTTCATGAGTGAGTCATCATAAGCAAAAATGGAAGCGGGAGGAAAGAACACGCAGCAGCTGGTTGATCCACCAGCTGAAGGTGGCAATCCGGAAAGTCACCGCACCCCCTTGTTCATCTTTGAATGCACTAAGGACAGTGCAAACTTTTAAGTGTGGGTAGGTCGTTTGACCAATCGGCATTTTTGAGTGACAATTTCTAATCCCAGTACTTTCGTATTTCATTTTTTAGGTCATTTAGAATTTTTAGTTGCATTTTCTTATTTTGCACATATATATAATAAGCTTAGCCAAAATAATGAAATTCTCCAAGGATTTTATCTATAGGACACCCCAATTGATTTGAGAAAAAAAAGATTTTTTTAGAACTTGCTTGAAATATATATTGTGGAACATGTTTTTGAGCTAAGAACACATAAGCATGTGAGTTTTAAGCCTAATTGTGTGGTTACATCATAACAACCACTATTTTCATTCTTGTGTGTATTATTCTCTTTCTATGGTTGCAATCATTGATTTGTTTGATTCTCTATGTCCATTATTTTGTGTATGAATGTACTTATATGATTGAGACCATCGTTTCAAATAGCTCACTTACCCAAATAGCCTACCCTTTTATCTTCCATTGTTAGCCAACTTTGAGCCTATGCTAAACCTATTTGTTCTTAATTTTAGCATATTACAAGCCTTAAGGTGAAAAAAGATAAATGTTCCTTGTTTAGATCTTTGATTAGCTTAGGCTAGTGAGAGTATTTATCATTTAATTGTGGGAGATTTGGGAACATTGGGTAGAGATAAAAGTGTGTTTTTTGTATTTTTGTTGGAAATTTTGGGAATTGGGTACATACTCATGCATTAAATGTTTAAACCATATGCATTGGTACTTTTTTTATAAGTCATCAAAAAGAAAAACAAAAAAATGTAGAAAAATAAAAGGACAAAAATATATAAAAAGAAAAAAATAGAAAAAGAAAAAGGAACCAATAAGAAGGGGACATAATGCCCCAAAGTGAAGTTCAATAATAACAATGCATATAGGTTGTGATAAAAAAGAGAATGCATGAGTATGTGAAAAAAGTAAAAAATGGGTAGCTAGATATTGTATTATAATTGTATAGGTTGTTATATAGGTTAGGTGGGAAGCTTAGGTTAATCAAAGATTCCAATTTCAAGCTCACTTGACCATATGCATCTTTACCTTTACGCTAGCCCCATTACAACCTATGGATAAGTCCTCATGATATTTGTATGCATGCATGAAATAATTGTTGATTATTAGATGAAAAATAAATCTTGGAAAGCATGATTAGAGGAGAATTGAGTGAATCAACCCTATACACTTGAGGGACTAGAGCGGATACACACCCAGTAAGGGTTCGATTGCTCAATTACATGTTTTCACTCATGATCATCTCTTTTCTTGCATGTTTGTAAAATCTTTTTAATAACTCAATTCAATTGTGGATTTGACTTGGTTGTTAATACCCTTAGCCCTCATGTGTGTGTGTGTGTGTATATATATATGTATATTCTTGGAAGTTGATTTATTTTGTCCAAGTAATTGCATGCATTTAGATAGTGTATTTGTATTGAATAAATGTTGATACCTTTTGTCTCTTTCTTATTTTAGTATGAGGACATGCTTAGTTTAAGTGTGGGGAGGTTTGATAAACCCCAATTTTGTGGTTTATCTTATGCTTAATTTAGGGAATTTTATCAACCTATCTCACATTTATTCAATGAAATAGCATGGTTTTGTAATTCTCCCTAAATTTATGCTTAAGAGTGAAAACATGCTTTTTAGGCCTTAAATTTGCCAATTTTAATTCACTTTAATTCCCTTCGATGCCTTGATATGTTTGCTGAGTGATTTCAGATTCATAAGGCAAGTATTGGATGGAAGAGGTGAAGAGAAAAGCATGCAAAGTGGAGAATTCATGAAGAAATGGGTATTTGGAGAATTGAAGGCCACGCGCACGCGTCACCCATGCGTACGCGTGAAGAGGACATTCAAGTCATGCGCACGCGTCACCCACGCATACGCGTGAGGAGGAACTCTGCCAGTGATGTGCATGCGTCGACCACGCGCACACATGACGTTGATCACGTGACCTCATTAAAGTGAATACACTGGGGGCGATTTATGAGCTTTCCAGGCCCAAATCCAACTCATTTCTGAGGCTATTTCATGCAGAATTCAAGATTGGACAAAGGGGGAGCAATTAGATTAGCTTAGGATCATGTAGGTTAGTTTTCTAGAGAGAGAAGCTCTCTCTTCTCTCTAGAATTAGGGTTTTAGGTTAATTACGTCTTAGATCTAGGGTTTAATTCTTACTTTCATCTACTTTTTCTTGCAATTTATTGTTCTTTCATCCTAGCTTTTCTAGTTTTACTTGTCATTTTCTTTATTTTTTTCTTTTATGTTGATGAACTCTTTTTACTTTGATTTTTCTTTAATGCAATTTGATGTTTTATGTTTCTTTTATGTTCTTATGGTTAATTACTTTTTTTATTGTTGATTCCTTGCATTGGGTAGTTGTAGATTTTATATTTCTTGCAATTTATCATGCTTTTCTTTTATGCCCTCCAAGTGTTTGACAAAATGCTTGGTTGGGTTTTAGAGTAGATTTTGAGCATTCTTGGCTCGGAAAGAGAAATTAGGTGCTCTTGAGTCATTAATACCCAACTCACGTTGGTGATCTAGAGTTGTCAGTTAATATTGTTTCCGTTGACTCTAATCTCTTGCTAATTCAATTAGTAAGTTGCTTAGGACTTTTGGATTGAGATTAACTAGTCTTATTTGACCTTCTCTCATATGAAGATAACATTATACCTTCTTCCTATGTTGGAGATGACTAAATAGGATTATCTCTTGTTAAGTATTGTACTATGATTAATGACTAGGATAGGAAGCCTATATTCTCAATCCTTGCCATGAATGTCTCTCTTTAATAATTGCTTTCTTTAATTATTTTTTTTTTACTTTTCTTGTCATTTATTTTCTTGCCCCTTTTATCAACCCAACCCCCTTGAACTTCATAACCAATAATTAGGCACTCGATTGCAATTCCTAGGGAGAACGACCCGGGACTAATACTCTCGGTTATCTTTATTGGGTTAGACTTGTGACAACCAAAATTAAACTTTGATTTGAGCATTACTTGTCGGTTTGGAACTATACTTGCAACGAAGTTATTTCCTCTAACCGAGAAGAAATTCTAAGCTGACGGGTTTTGCTCTTTCACAACCATAGTATCTGAACTCTCTAAGACCACTCACAGTTTCATAACAAAAACAAGGTCCTCCATTAGAAATCTGGAGGTACAATTTGGTTAGATGAGCAAGAGAATCCCTGAGACCCCTCCTAACACTCTTCCTAGCAACACTAAAGTAAACCCAAAGGAAGAATGCAAGGCCATCACGGTAGAAGCTGAGGCCAAATTTGAAGGGGATACTCTGGCGTTGAACGCCAGTAAGGAAGTCCGTATTGGGCATTCAACACCCAAAAAGGAGCCATCCCTGGCGTTGAACGCTAGTAAGGAAGTCCTTACTGGGCGTTCAATGGCCAAAGAAGCACTATTATTACTGGCGTTGAACGCCAGTAAGTAAGGCCTTACTGGGTGTTCAATGCCCAAAGAGGTACAAAAGCTGGCGTTGAACGCCAGTAAAGGGATACAAGCTGGGCATTCAACGCCCAAAGAAACACAAGTCCTGGCGTTGAACGCCACAATAGGAGTAGTTGGCGACCCTAAGCCCACTGAGAACTTCCTTATTAAAGAACTGATAGAACCCAAGGTTCATGAGGAGCTCATTGAAATTCCTTTGAATGCTTGGTTGAAGATCATAGAATCTGAATAGTACTCTTCCTCTGATGAGGAAGTGGAAACTAGGGAGGAGTAAGTTGCTCGGAACCTAGGAATTCTGATGAAGCTGAATGCCAAGTTATTTGGAACAGGGACTTTGGAGGAAAAACCCCCAGTGCTAACCAAGGAACTCAATGCCTTGGTTCAGCAGAAGTTACCTCAGAAGAAGTCAAATTTCGGACACTTTTTAATTCCTTGCACCATAGGTACGATGACCTTTAATAAGGCTCTGTGTGACCTAGGATCAAGCATAAACCTCATGCCCCTCTCTGTAATGGAGATGCTGGGAGTCTTTGAGGTACAAGCTGCAAGAATCTCACTAAAGATGACAGACAAGTCCATGAAAAAGGCTTAAGGACTGGTAGAGGATGTCTTGGTGAAGGTTGAAAACCTTTACATCCCTACTGATTTCATAATCCTAGATACTAGGAAGGAAGAGGATGAATCCATCATCCTTAGAAGACCTTTCCTAGCTACAGCCAAGGCTGTGATTGATGTAGACAGAGGGGAACTAGTCTTGCAATTAGATGAGGACTATCTTGTGTTCAAGGTTCATAAACTTCATTCTACCTCAGTTGAAGGAAGCACCATTAACAAACATGAAGTGCTTCAACTACTCCTCGTAGTACAGAGCCTCACAGAACCCCCAGACACCAATTCTAAGTTTGGTGTGAAACAACCATCATCAAGCTCTGAGAGGAATGGTAGTAAGAAGAAAGTGCCCAAGGGCTGAAGGGAGAAGAAAATCTCCACTGAAGGCCCCTCACCTGGCATGAGAGTTATCTTTACTGATAATCCAGTCATTCCACACACTATGAATCGGATCCTGTCTCTAGAACATGTGGAACTTATCCATGAGAGCACATGTAAGAAGTTCACTGTAAGGAATGAAATTCTGAGCCCCTATCCAACTCCGTAAGGAGCTAACCATCAAGCTAGTGACGTTAAAGAAGCATTTGTTGGGAGGCAACCCAACCATAATTAAAGTTTGTGATTATGTGCAATGGTTAGAACAAAAATAGAAACAGTCAGAGCTAGAAACAGAACACCTTGGAGCAGGTACCTTGTTGGCGTTGAACGCCAGACAAGGGGCCAGAGGGGGCGTTTAACGCCCATGAGGAGTAGCATTGTTGGCATTGAACGCCAGCCAGGGGGTAGAGACTGGGCGTTCAACACCCCAACAGAGGCACAGACCTGGTGTTGAACGCCAGGAAGGCGGCCCCCAACGGGCGTTCAATGCCCTGTGAGGAGCATCTAGCTGGCGTTGAACGCTAGCCACGACCAAGAGCTGGGTGTTCAACGCCCACAAGGGTAGGGAATTTGAATTCCCTAACCCCTCAGGATCAGTGAGTCCCACAGAATCTCCACCTATCGCACCTTCTTCTCTCTTCTACTTTCACTCTTCCCCACACACTCTTCTCCATAAACCCTTAACCAATTACATCCATATCTCTTTCCAAAACCATCATAACTCCCACCAACCCTACCCACTTCAAATTCAAAATTTTTCACCCAATTTCCACCCATTTATTCGAACCCTAACCCATCGCACCCTTATAAATACCCCTTCTTCTACCCCTTCAACACACACTTCTTACCAACAAACCCACTTGGCTGAATCATCCTCTCCCATTTCTCTACCAAATATCTTCTTCTTCTACCCTTTTCTTCACATTTTGCTCGAGGACGAGCAAAGCTTTTAAGTTTGGTATTGGAAAAACCTTATTTTTTTCTTTCCATTCATACTTATGCCACCCAAAGTCGGATAATCCTCTAGAAAGGGGAAAGGGAAAGCAGTTGCTTCCACCACCGAACCTTGGGAGATGGAGTGATTCATCACCAAAACTCATCAAGGCCACTTTTATGAGGTAGTGGAAAAGAAGAGGGTGATTCCTGAAGTCCCCTTTAGGCTAAAAAAGAATAAGTACCCAGAGAACCGACGAGAAATCCAGAGGAGAGGTTGGGAAGTCCTAACCCATCCCATTCCGGATTTTGGAATCTTGATGGTGCAAGAGTTCTATGCTAATGCATGGGTCACTAAAAACCATGACACTAGTGTGAACCCACATCCCGAAAATTGGAGCACCATGGTCCGAGGGTGACCCTTGGATTTCAGCCCAGAAAGTATAAGGTTGGCGCTCCATTTGCTAATAATGCAAGGAGACCCACATCCTTACACTAGGAGAGTCAATTTTGACCAGAGGCTGGACCAAGTCCTTTCAGACATTTGTGTGGAAGGAGCTCAGTGGAGGAGGAATACTCAAGGCAAGCCTATCCAAGTAAGAAGGCTTGACCTCAAGCTTGTAGCTAGAGGATGGTTGAAATTTATCCAATGCCCTATCATCCCTACTAGCAATCGGTCAGAAGTGACCATTGACAGAGCCATCATGATTCATTACATCATGATTGGGAGTGAGGTGGAGGTACATGAGGTGATACCTCAGGAATTGTACAAGAAAGCTGAAAAGCCTTCCACCTTAGAAAGGTTAGCATTCCCTCACCTTATATGTCACTTATGCAATTCAGCTGGAATTGTCATAGAAGGAGACATCCCCCTTAAGGGGGACAAGCCCATCACTAAAAGAAGGATGAAGCAAAAGGCAAGAGCAAGGATCCAAGGCCTTGAGAATCAATGGTTAGGAGGGCCTAAAAGAAACAAAATCTTGGCCTAAATAGTTCAAATGAGCTACTCCCCTAACTATATGCTTCTGGTGTGAAGGTGTCAAGTGAAAAGCTTGAGACTGAGCAGTTAAAGTCGTGATCTAAAACAAAGAGAGTGTGCTTAAGAACTCTGGACACAACTGGCTGGGGATTCTAGCAAAGCTGAATCACAATCCGAAAGGGTTCACCCAGTTAAGTGTTTGTGGCGTTTATGTATCCGGTGGTAATACTGGAAAACAAAGCGCTTAGGGTCACGGCTAAGACTCAAAAGAAGCTGTGTTCAAGAATAAAAAAGAGCTAAACTAGGAAAATCAATAATATCATCTGGATTCTAAGTTCTTAAAGATGCCAATTATTCTTAGCTTCAAAGGAAAGTGAGATGCCAAAACTATTCATAAGCAAAAAGCTACTAGTCCCACTCATCTAATTGAAACTGAGCTTCATTGAGAACTCTGAAATTTATTGTATCCGTCTCTTCTTTTTAATCCTACTTTGTTTTTGGTTTCTTGGGGACAAGCAATAGTTTAAGTTTGGTGTTCTGATGAGCCGATATTTTATACGCTTTTTGGCATCATTTTCATATAGTTTTCATTATGTTTTGTTTACGTTTTATTATATTTTCATAGGTTTTAGTGCAAAATACATATTTTTGGATTCTACTTTGAGTTTGTGTATTTTATGATAATTTTAGATATTTTCTGGCTGAAATTGAGGGGTTTTGGCAAAGTCTGATTCAGAGACAGAGAAAGGACTGTAGATGCTGTCAGGATCTAACCTCCGTGCACTCGAAGGCACATTTCTGGAGCTACAAAAATCCAAATGGCGTGCTCTCAACGGATATAGAAAGCTAACATCCAGGGCTTTCCATAAATATATAATAGTCTATACTTTGCTTTGGAAATAAAGGCCCAAAACTGGCGTTCAACGCCAGCCACCAGCCCCATTCCTGGCGTCCAACGCCTATAAGGGAGTAGCTGGCATCTAATGCCCATTCAGGAGTCCAAAGCTGGCGTTGGATGCCCAGAAGGGAGAATTAGCTCGTGGCTTCACTCAAGCTCAGCCCAAACACTCACCAAGTGGGCCCGAAAAGTGGATTTTTATAGTACAAGACTAGTTTATCTTAATTCTGTAATTCTTAGTTAGCAGATTAGTATATATAGGAAGAGATCACCCTTGTTTAAGAACTTTTGATCATCCTCCTTCCCCCACTTTATTTTCGAACATCATTATGTACAGTATGAGTCACTAACCTCCTACATTAAGGTTAGGAGCTCTGCTGATTCTTATGGATTAATAATATCACTATTCTATTTCAATTTATGCTTAATTCTATTCTAAGATGTATCTTCGTTCTTCATCTTAATGGATTGGGAGTGTAACTTGACCGTCATCCCTATTCACATGGTTCTTGTGAGTCCTTGATGGGATAGTATTGAACCACAAGCTTGATTATACATCTCTTAGATGGCTAATCCACGCCTTCGTTGGGGACTTCTCGAGACATCAATTCAGCCGACGTGCAGGGAGATTAGGGCCTTTGTGGACTGCTAGAGCTTTACCCCCGTTCAGATTGGATGACCGCTGACCCGCGTTTGATCTAAAGCAGAGGAGATTAATGACCACTGACCCAGCGTTAATTATTTACAGCCTGCCATGGAATGAATCAATCAGAAGTTGGACTAGATGGTAAGAAAAGTTTATCCAGAAGGAAAAAGCATCTCCGAAGCCTCAACCGTTCTCATACCATTAATTTCACAGATATCTAGTAATGTTTTATTTATTTATCTGTTTTATGCATTTTCTCATGACAACTATATTTTCTATCCACCTGACTAAGATCTACAAGATAACCATTGCTTGCTCAAACCAACAATCTATGTGAGATCAACCCTCACTCACCTGAGGTATTACTTAGACGAAACTTGCGGAGTCAGTTTCGTGCACCAGTCGCGTACGCAATCCCCTGCTCACGTACGCAAGATGTCCAACCCAAATGGGTTTCTCACATCGCGTGTTATAGTTCGTGTAGGCAAGGGTTGATTTTTGTATAGCTCGCGTACGCATGCAGTGCTTCGCATACGCGAGATGCCCATCCCGATTGGTTTGCTCGCGTCGCGTGCACTGTGTCGCGTACGCAAGGGTTGAAAGTCTGTTGGCTCGCGTACGCATGCAGTGTTCATGTACGCGAGTTACCCATCCCAAATGGGTTGGTCACGTTGCGTGCCTCCTGTCACGTACGCAACCCACGCAAGATTCAGTTTTTGGCATAATTCAGTTTTTGGCACCAACTTTAAACAGTCATAACTTCCTCTATAGAAATCCATTTTCTTCAAAATTTATATCAATTTAAAGCCCTAAAAAAACCTTTAATTTAAAGCAAAGTTCATTCAATTTCAAGCTTTGAGGCTTGAGTCATACTCTATCAAATTTCACCAAAAACTGGTTTTTACAAAAAACAACAAGGTTTTCAACTTTCTAAAACTCACAACCAAAACCAAATAAAAAACCACACCAATTCCAATTCACATCAGATCTTACCATTTGTGTCACAATTCACCACTCTTACCAAATTTTTACTCACATTATACAATCCTCAACCCCAATTATCAAATATATCACACTAAAGCCATTTCTTAACCAACACATTCATCAATCATCATTCTATAGTTACCAATCATTAAAAATCAACCTCGTTCATTTTCAATATCAACATTCAACACTATTTATTAACACCAACAATATTATTCATCAAAATCATCAAAGTCATCAACTCATCATGCCTCATCATTCAACAAGTTCAACAACCAATTCAATCTAACCTATCCTATGGGTCACTAGCCTAAGTGTCCAGAAATATTATATATTACATAGAGGAAATTGAAACCATATCTTGGTCGATTTCCAATATGCACAAAATCACTAATTGATCACACCAAGTTCAAACCAAGCCACCAATTCAACTCCAAATGCTCCCAAATATCCAATGAACATCCAACAAGCTCCAATATTTAAACTAACATAATACATTTCATAGAAATCAAAATCCAATACTCACAATATATCAATTTACAAGGGTTCTTGAGAAACTTTACCTTATCCACTGAAATTTGGGATAGAACCCAACAATTCCTAACTAATGGTTAGTACCTAAACAACCAAAACACAAATTTCACTCAAAACCAACATCCACAAATTCAAAATTCCTAGGGCAGCAGGAAGGAGAGAAAATTTCTAAATTTTACCTACAAAAGCAATTTTTACAAGTAGTTTAGATTATAAAATAAATAATAAAGATAGATCCCCAACCTTGCTCCCACTCGCTTAGCAAGCCCGAGCATGTTTAGTATTCTAATCACATTTGTCTTTATGGTATGCAAAGTTATTCCATCCACTATTAGATTGTTTAACAAAATCTTACTTAACAAATTGACAATTTACCATTGACAGTGACACATGAATTATCAATCTAAGTGTTTTATCTTATTTTGAGGTTATACATTGATCTCTACATTGAAAAAAACTCTAATTCTATTTTGAATTCTATTATTACTTTGGAAAATTTAATAGCGGAATTAAAGCTTGAAAACTCTTTCTTATAACTTTTTAACTTGGCTAGGAATAGTATTTTAAAGAGTGTGTAACTTTTCATTCTCATAATTTTTAATTATTTTGGACTAGCTTTGAATATTTCACGTATAGTTTGAACCAAAACTACTTTTGAATATTATTTGAAACTAAATCAGAATTGTGATAAACCTCTTTTCTTAATCGGTTGACCAAGAAATTGGTGATTGATTAATTAAAAATAAATTGAATTGCCAAGGAATTGAAATTTAATTATATATGATTTTTCGTGAAAAGATCTTTGCATGCATCAAAATAGATAGACATGAGGATTAATCTTTTTGGAAAATAAACATCTCTAAAGCCTTTAACATTTCCTATTTTTTATTTCTTTCTAAATTTCTAAGTCCTCTCCCATTTACATTCTACAATCTTGAGTATTAGTTCTTCTACTCCATGGCCCAAATTTCTATTGCCAAGGTTTGATCGATCTAACTAGAGATTCAATTAGATGTTACTTGCCTCAATTCATTAATCCTTGTGAAAACTGTGGTATTACTTGAATGATCTGGTGCACTTGCCAGTATCCGTGAGCATTAATTTTTGCTCATCACCCTCCCATATACATGCCCCATAGAAGAAAGAAAAGAAAAATAAAAACCGAAAGAAGAATAATAGAGAATGAAGAGAGGAAATTATGGAAAGAAAAAGAAGAAGAAAAGGAAGGGGAGGAAGGAGAGGTGGTGACAATAAAGGGAAAGGCTACTATTGGTGCTGCTGTTGAGAAGAGAGATTGAGAGGGGTGAAGAGGGAGATATAAGTAGGACAAAGCAAGAAGGAGGAGAAAGCACCACAAAGAAGAGAGAGAGGAAGAACAACGATGGCAATCCACTGCTACCATCGCTATTGATAAAAAACAAGGGAGAAAGGGAGGAAGATGCTGAAGAAAAAGTAAGTACGGTCTTAATGAAGTAACAATATAGAGTGCTCATAAAGGGAACAATTTCCTGTCAAAGACATGGGTTTATCCTACTTTCTCAATTCCCTTGATGTTACGAGATATGTGTTTTTCTTGTTTGGAAGTTGCCAATTTGCCTCCCAAATATGAATATCGACGAGGGGCATGGTCACAGTAAAGACGATAATACGTAATGCTTACTTATGGACCGAATTAGTCGAATGCCTCGTAGGGATAACAATACATAAAAATTATTCTTAATATATGGTGATCTAGTTTTACAAATGCCATCTACCTCCATCCTACCATTACAACATCCAGACTTACTTTAGCCTCTCTTTCCTTTTAATCATCTTAACTCTTATTTTCTTTTGTTGTTGCTAAAAAACACAATGTAGAATGACATCACAATGATGAACAATGGTGGTGTGGCAGTGCACTTGCTAAAAAACACAATGTAGAATGACATCACAATGATGAACAATGGTGGTGTGGCAGTGCACAATAAGCATAGAAGGAGCAGATATCATTGCTCAAGCCACATAGAACACATGCAATAGTCACAACAGTAGATCAAGAAGCAACAAAAGCCTTTTGTTGGTGATGAGTATGAAGTTGGATCTTTCGTGATGGGTCTGTGTGATGGTAGTAATGATGTTTGGATGAGATGCCCAAAGAAAAAGGGAAAAAGAAGCAGAGCAAAGAGGAAGACAATTTAATGTTGATGATACATGATGTTGATGCGTAAAGAATAAGTAAAGGTCATTACAAGAAACAGTATAATTATCGACGCCCAAATTTTTTGTCAATATTTTTCGACGGCTTATCGTTGATAAAATGAAAAAGAAATTATTAGAAATAAAATATTAAAATCGACGACAATGTCATTTATTATTTTAACAACCTTCTAACATTTTAATATTATCGTCAAATTGCTGACAAGGTAGTGAGTGAGAATTTTTTTTCTTTAAAATCGACGGTTTGGTTGTCTATTTTAATAATTATAATATCGAGAGTTTTTGTCGTGGATAAATTTAAACAATGGAGACCTCCTTTTAAAATTAATTAAACGGTGTAGATTTATTATATAAAATAGATGGCTAAAATGTTAATTTTTGTTTTAACAAAAATCGATGAAATTATTGTCAATTTTTATCAACAAAAAATTATACCCACATTTACTACCCGCGTCCCTCGTTTCACTCAATTCCCCAAACATTAACCACAAACCCTCAGAGAATTAGAGTTCAGAGTGAGGCTTCTTCTTCTCCAACGCATGAGAGTAGAGATCATAGACAGAGTCACCGTCACGGAGAGAGGCAAAGAGTAGATCATCAGGGCTTCTTCTTCTCCAATGCCTGAGAAAACCTGTCGTCCTCTACCAGAGAGCAGAGCTTCTTCTTCCTCCTCCTCCTCGGACATGCCCGCTACTGCGCCATCCTCTTCATGTAAGTTCCTCTCTCTCTCTCTCTCTATATATATATATATATATATATATATATATATATATATATCACATTGTGATTTGTGAATCTGCATGTAAGTTCTTCTTTTTCCACAGACTCATCAATGCAATGTCTTTGCCAGTCGGCGTCACCAGAGCACATTGACGTCGTATCTTCTTGTAAGTTCCTCTCTGTCTCTCTCTGATTATTATATTTATTTTTACAATTTTTGTATCTACTATTTCATCATGAAATTCTGAATTTGCATTTGTTAATAACAACTGCATCAATATTACTGAAACCTAGTTAGCATAATCAATTCATCACATTACTTCAACTTAACTAGTTTGACACATTAATTTTATAATGTGATTACACTAGTTTGTGTTTTAGTGTTTGGTTGTAGGAGAAACCTCAATTTCTGGATCTGCTCTTCTTACTATAAAATGGTGTTCTGATCAAAGATTTTTGTGTCAGGCTTGTGATTTAGGGTTATGGATTGATTTTTCTCTTTCTCTACTTAAGTCAGGTCCATTCTCTCTTTCCCCTCTCTCTTTCTCTTTTCCAATAATTGTTACTTAAGTGTCTGTCACTATCTCCTGGTCCATTTGCTTGGTTTCAATTGATTTGGTTCGTGAAGTTTTGATGTTTTCAACTAATTAATGTGTGCAAAGGCTCGTTATAAGTGTTGACCATTTGGAAATTGGTTTAGGATTTGAACTTGAGAGATTTTGACAATGGCAGCCAATGCTTCTAATGGAGCAGCAAAGCAACCTCCTCATCCATCTCCCTTGCGCTTCTCCAAGTTCTTTCGAATCATCCCTCACATGGCATTCTGTTATTCTAATTATTTTCTACTATTTTTTATTTCTTTGGATCTAATTATGTCAATGAATTAGTAATCTACTATTAATGGTCTCTCATAGAGTTTTGTATTTGCATATATTCCCCTTCTCTTATAAATGAATCTTTGATTATTGGATCTCATAAATGTTACTCCATTGGTTTCAAAATAATTATGAATTTGGATAATGTAACAAAGTAGTACATGAGAAAATTAAATTTTAGCACATGTGGGTCAGTTATACTACTTTCCCATGTCACTATCACATTAGCATGGTTCATGTCACGTGGAAGATGTATATGCAGAATCATATTACATCTCATGATTGAGAAGTGAGAACTCATTTATTACTTGGATAATAGTTTTTCCAGGAAACCTTTCTTTTTATTCATGGCCATTTCTTTTTTGCCCTATTTACACAAATTATTGATTCTCTAACTCTTTCTCATTGAAAATAGTCCAATATGAGAATTTTGGTTACTAGAGGAGATGGATTTATTAGCTCTCACCTAGTTGATAGATTGATGGAAAATGAGAAAATTGAGGTCAGTGCAGTTGAGATCTTTCTGTAATGATATGCATAGATCTGAAGTGTATTTGTGATTCAACAAGTGTTATATACAACTTTGGTACAGCATCTCACCATGTGTTCGTCTAATCAGGTGATATTCATTGATAACTTCTTCATTGGATCTAAAGACAACCTTAGAAAGTGGATTGGTCATCATAGATTTGAGTTAATTCGTCACGGTATAGTCTTCGCATTTTCTTTTTGTTGCGAGAAGCTTGGTAGTTAAATAAGATGTTAAAATAACTTTTTTATTTCCATGTGCTTACTTCGCTTTTACTTTTTGTATATGTCACAGAGCAATTACTGGTGGAGGTTGATCAAATTTACCACCTTTCTTGCCTTGCTTCTCCGATTTTCTACAAATACAATCCTGTAAAGGTGAGATTTTTTAGAGTCTGATCTATTTCTTTACAAAAAACTTAATTCATAAGAAAAATAAATAGAGCTCCTAACCCTTAACAAAAAGAAATTAGTTACTTATGATAACAAGAAAACTAAAGCAAAAGAAGAAGATAAAGGTATGAGATCTTGGATTGGAGTCCAAAAATTCTCCTCCAGATATCTCTCTTGTGAACCTTGTTCACTTATTTATATCCTAAGTTCTAGAATTCAAATTCAAAAACTAAATCTATTCTTATATTTTTGTAAAATAATAATTCAAATCTATCCTAAAACTAATTCTTATCTTTCTAGAAGAGTTTGTTGCTAACTAATCATTTAAATCTTGAATCTTGAGTTGAATTTAAAGCTTTCTGGGAATGCATATTAGAAATGGGCCTTGGCAAGTGTTACATCCTGGGAGTTTTTTAAGCATGGAGCACTGGGCTTGCTTCTTGAGTTTTAGGCATTGGCTTAAGTGAGAAAGAGGACACTAGGCTTGTGTGATGGGCCTCCTTTGGACTGTATTTGTGTTTTCTTGTTAAAAAGACTTTAATCCTTGATTACTCCTGAAAACACGATAATACTAAAATATCTCCAACACTTTATTAGTTTTGAAATTCCACTAAAAAACATAAGGATTTTGATTAAAATCTAAGAAAACTAATGACAAAAGAAACTAAAAACTACTAAAGATGCCTAGGCATCATAACACCAAACTTAAAATTTTGCTTGTTCTCAAGCAAAAAGAAAAGCAAATAGATTTTATCTTAATCAAAGAAATTGAAGACTTTATAAATTCATGTCCAAGTAAAAATAGAATTTACAATAATCTCCATGATTATGTACGTATTTCTTTTATCTTGATGAGTCTTGCATACTTAGGAATAAAAAAGTATTCAAAAACTCAATTTTTGATTGTATTATAAGAATCCTCTTTAGACTTGTATGATCCTTGAAGTAGTTTTTCTTAATCACTTTTAACTGAAAAAGATGTTTGAAGTTCTTGACTGTAAGTATTTTGTCTTAAGGTAGCTCTTAGCGGGTTTTTAATCGATAATCTCGGGCCAGTTGGCCCAAGTTACCGGGTGATAAATCATCCCTCAGATCAAAGTACTCAAACCTTTACTTGACACAATCACTCTATAAGCACATAATTAAGAATTTATTCATCCAGACATTGATGCCCAGAACCTTTTTGGACTCTAAATGTTTTGTTTCAAGGAAACTGTTGAATGTGGGCTTTCAATTGACAATCTCAGGCCAGTTGGCCCAAGTTATCGGGTGATAAAGTACCTCTAAGATTTAATTGCCTAAGTCTCTTCTTGAAACATAAACATCACAGACACATAACTGGGCTCTAGTCATTGGTGCTTAGAGCCTTATTGATTTGATTTTTTGATTTTTCCATTTCTTTTTGAATCAAAACTGCTTCAAGAAATTTAGATGTTTGGAATCTCATAATATGTGTCCAACTTTTGTTCTTGGAGATTCTATCTCCCTTTTCTTCAGGATCCATTCAAATACTTTAAGTCCATGGAATATAGTGATACTATTAATGACCACCACAATTCAATTGGGCTTCTTTAAAAAATATTCAATTTTTTCATTTAAAGAGCTACTCCTTTCACATCAGTGGAGTGCTTAGAGGACAGGTACAAATAGTAAGCCTTAAAAGAGAAACAAAGAAAATAAAGAAACTATAAAAGAAACATGATGCATAAAAAGAAAAGAAAAAAAAAGAAAACAAAGACAAAATAAAAGAAAAAGAGTCGAAAGAAACAACTAACCACCAAAACAGAATAAAGTCACCAAAGTTTACTCATCATTACCATCACCTTTGTCTTTTATCTCTCAACTTTATTCGTGTGTTCTTCTATCATTTAGAAGCCCTTATTTCACTACAAGAAACATGTTGAATACCGTCGGATTTACCGGCAAAGTTACTGGCGGCTATTACCGTCGGATTCAGTTGCGACTTTTGCGTTGAAAACAAGCTAGATTTAGCTTCTCGAATTAGTTACCATCGGATTTTATGTTCTACCACTAAATTTGACTGTAATAAATAGCACAAAATCTTATTTAATTGGATCCAACTTTACCTGCAAATCTTTCCTTGGTCGCTGGTATATCGTTTTAGTGAAGCACTACATTTATCCAATTTGCTGTTAGAAGTTTTCGCCAGTAAATCCAACGGTAAAATTGGGGTATAATTCAAATGCGAAACCCTTCCCCCTCACTTCTACGAACTCACTCTCTATCTTTCCTCTTGTCTTCTCTCTTCAGCCCTGAAGCTATCGGTGTCGCCACCACCACCTGGAGCCTCTGCTGCCACCGCCGCTCGATGTTTTCGCCGTTAGAGTGTCGGTCACTGCTGGAGTTATCGGGAACACCGCCGCTGTTCGCGTTCATAGTCACCGCCGTTAGTGTTGGTGACATTGTAATTTGGCATATTTTTTAATTTTTTAAAATTTTTATGTGAGTTTCAGGTTTTGTTAAGTAGTTTATGAAATTGTTGATTAAATTAGAGTAATGAAGCTTGTGATTAGGAATTAGTATAGTTTTTAGAGAAAAGGACAAATAGGTCTCTGACCTTTTGTCCTGCAAACATTTTTGTCCCTGACCATTGAAAAATACTTTTAAGTCCCTGACCTCCTTAAAAGTTGGACGGATCAGCCCTCCGTCTAAATGCCTCCGTCAGACCCAATGGAAAATTCTGACGTGGCTCTCGTTCTGAGGACTTGGCATTAGGCTGCCCACGTGGCACATTAGTGGAAGACCAGTTTTAAAAACTAGACAAAAAAGTCCCTCTCCCTCAGAAATTTCTTCTCTTTGTTACATCTGTCAATCTTGGCTTGAATCTTCTGTTATTTAAGACTGACTGCCTTTTGAACAGCTTTAGAGATTTTTGTCTCAGTTTCTTCTTTTACCTTGTAATGAGGACTCAAAATACTACAATTAACACATAGAAAAGTGAAAAATACAGGTATGTTGGACATGATACAGCCTCAGCAGATTCACTGCAAATGACTACTAGAATTAACTTACAGATTTTTGGTTTTCAAGTTGAGTAGCAAGCAATTCATTGTACGTATTGACAATTTGCTAATGTAAAAAATAAAATTAAACTTACAGAAGCCAAGATTTCAGAAAAATAATTTGACTAGTTTTGCAACATTACAGCTTCAACTTTACTATTAAGTAACGCCTCGCTCATAGAATTATCTTCACAACTACAACTTCCACATCCATTCTCTACATGAACACAGTGAGTGTTCAGCTCAACCAACTTTCCATCAGTTTTGGACTGAATAAGTCTATGAACATAGTTGTCTCCCACAAAATCCCAGACATGCTTAGTTTCCACATCTAGGGCATAGCAATGCTGTGTCTCTTTCCAGTGCATGATGGCATGTCCTGCTTTATATCTGAGATACCATTGTCTCAGAAATAAGATACATATGGCTGGAATACACTCAGCAAAGAAGCAGTATAAAAAAAATAAGGGTTGAAGACAAATTCCTTCACCTTCTACAGCTAACAAAACCACATATAACACATATCCAAAGGTTCTCAGTGGTCCGACAAATAAAACATATCGATTTTTCAGCTTGCTGCTGGCAATAGCGGAACACTTAAATAAAATAGTGAGAGTAGGCACCGCATATCTAAAGGAGAGGTTGTACCAAGGCAAACTGGACATGTGGGCTGTTTAGTGGAGGTAGCATTGGATGGTTGGGCATCTCAAGGATGTGGTGAAGGAAGGAACCACGGAACTGGCAGAAGTTGGCGTAGGTCATGTGATTGGAGATGCAGACGAGGGGTTTGCATCCAAAAGGGAGGGTAGAAGGGGGATCTTGGTCGTGGAAGAGATGGATGAGGCCGCGAGTCTCCTCGATCCTAGGGTTTCTAGAGGAGAAGTTGAAGATAGAGGTGGAGAATGATGAAGGCTAGTCCGCTGGGAATTGGAATTGGAATTGGGATTGGCAGTGATGAAACGGCAGTGTTGATGATGCTCCATTGGTAGCCATTGTTGATATATGTAGAACTCCTCTCTTCACCACTAGCCACCAGCATCAACGAACAAACAAAATCAATTTAAGGATTAGGGCAGCACACAAAATGACATAGCTTTGAGAGAGAGAGACTTTTTTGTCCAGTTTTTTTAAAACGGGTCTTCCACTAATGTGCCATGTGGGCAGCCGTAATGCCAGATCATCAGAATGGGAGCCACGTCAGACTTTTCTGTTGGGTCTGACGGAGGCATTTGGACGGAGGGACTGATCCGTCCAACTTTTAAGGAGTCAAGGACTTAAAAGTATTTTCCAATGGTTAGTGACGAAAATGCCTGCGGGACAAAAAGTCAAGAACCTATTTGTCCTTTTCTCTAGTTTTTATTTTTATTATTTTGTGAGTTTAAGATTTTGTTAGGTATTTTATTATATTATTGACTAAATTAGTGTAATGAAGTTTGTAATTAGGATTTGGTTTAGTTTTTTTAGTTTTTTCATATTTTTTTGAGAGTTTAGGATTTTGATAGGTATTTTATTATCAAGTTATTGATTAAATTAGTGTAATAATGTTTGTGATTAGGATTTCTTATGCTAATTTAATGTAAATAGAAATTAAATTAAGTCAAGGTAGGTTAAGTTGGGTGAGATTAAGAGTTCTCGAGTTGTTGGAAGAATTTGTTTAGTTTGTTGAATTAGTTTCAACTTGTGAATTTAATAAGTTTTCTTTTTTATTAGGACGGTGGTATTTCTCTAAGGTCAATTGGAGTTCTTCTTCCGTATTCTATGCATCTGTGTTTTAGGTAGGTTTTCTATCTCTAAATATAATCAATTATTTAAGTTTTATGTCAGACTTACTTTTCCTAGGATAGCATTTTAGGACGGAAGTGGGAGAAGGTCGCATAGAGGCGTCTTCTCGGAACCCTTGTTTGTTAAAAAATTGTGGAGTTATAAGGCATTGTGTACTAGAACGGTTAGAATTTGATGTATTATTTAATTCATGTTTGTTCTAATTCATGCCTGCAGCTAATTTTTCTTTAAAAACTGTTAAATTTATTTGATGGATGTCTCTGAATTAAGAAAAAGTTAGTGCCAAAATTTTGTTTTTATTGTTTAAAACATGTATGGTTTGTGAGAAAATGATAATTAGATTTGGTTGGAGATTCTAATTATAGGAGACACACTATCGAATTTTCTAAAAATTTTAACAAGTTGTGTTATTGGATGAATTTTAGAGTGTCTGTTACAAGATAATTCCAAGTCATCATTTATGAATATATGATAGGGACAACATTGGCCCGGGGATTTCAAACCTGAATTCTTTGAGGAGTTGACTCGTTTATTGCGTATATCTTTAACATGGAACTGTTTAGGTCTCAAAGGGTATCTAGGTATCCATACTATCAGTGTCAGCTGACTAAGTGGTTATGACCTTTAGATATAACACTTCACCTCTACCATAATGGGTTCAAGGATGGGTTTTGGATATGGACGGAACATGGAAAAGTGGATGAGTAGGAAATTAACCAGGTCGCCTCGAATTTCAGTATGGATGGGGTCGATCGACGAGGGTCTAAGTGGTTAGAGAACCAAATATGGATGAAATGAATTGAGAGGGTAACCAAGAGAGATAGAACGAGATGGTGTTTGATGCAATAGGTGTTACTAATACAAAAATGCTAAACAAGAGCCTAACCCAGAGGCAAAGAGCTTTTATTATCTATTAAAATCTGAGCTTTTATTATCTATTAAAATATGTTATGAAACCCTTGTATGAGGGATTTGTTCATTTGAAATTGTTTTTTATATGTGTTAGAATGATGAGTATTAAATCTGAGTCAAATCACACCCAAGAGTCTTTTGATAAGTGGGCCACCCTTTGCAACGACTTAGTACTTGTCGAGACTAGTGGGTCCCCCAGAGCCACTACAAAGCAAAGAAGTTAGTTTTGAAATTGGGTCTAAATTTGGTAAAAATTGATTGTTGTTTGAATGGTTCTATGCTGTATTACAAGGGGACATAGATCTAACTACTTGTAGATTTTGTGATGCACCATAATTTCAAGTCAAGAGAGAACAGATTGGTAAACGGTGGTTAAAAGAATTCCAAACAAACAGATACACTACTTACCCTTAATCCTTAGGCTAAAATGGTTGTATGCATCAATGAGTTTGGCACCTCACAAGACTTGGCATAATAACAACAAAAGAGATGATGATTTTATGATACACCTGTCACATGGCGATGCTTGGAAGTACTTTGATAGGCTCCACCCTACAATGGTGAGTGAGCCCAGAAAAGTTAGATTAGTTTTGTGCATTGATGAGTTTACACCAAATTCTAATTTTGGTAACGCATACTCTTGTTGGCTTGTAATAGTGACTCCGTATAACCTACCTCCCGAAATGTGCATGAAGGACCCATACATGTTCCTAACTTGTATCATACTTGGTCAAAGCAATCCAAAGGCCAAAAAGGTGTATTTTTGCAACCCTTGGTGGATGAGTTGATGGAGTTGTAGGTTAATGGTATATAAACGTATGATATTTCAACCAAGACAAACTTTCAACTACATGCTGCATTTACGTGGACTATTAACGACTTCCTGCATACGAGATGTTATCAGGTTAGTCAACCCAGGGAAGAATATTGTGTTCTGTTTGTATGGAGGATACAAAGTTATTTTGGCTAAAGAATGAGGGTAAGAATACATGGTTTGATTGTCATTGAAGCTTCCTTGATATTAATTATCCTTTTTGGTGCAACAAAGACTTGTTTAGGAAGACTAGAACTGAATAAGAAAAGGGACCTGTGAGATTGAGAGGTTTGCATGTTTGGCACCATGTTAGTAGGATCCCAAGGATCGTCGATTACGGAGAAGGTGTGAGACCTCTAGGACATGGTAACGAGCATAATTGGACCAGGCAGAGTATATTTTGGGACTCACCTTATTGGAAAGATAATTTGGATTGACATTGTCTTGACATGATGCACATTGAAAAGAACGTGTTTGATAATATTATGCACATGGTAATGAATGATGAGAGGATAAAGGATAACGATAAGGCAAGGTTAGACTTGATAGACATTTGCAAATAACCAGATCTAAACTTAATGAGATTTGATAATGACCAGTCGACTAAACCAAATGTGGTGTTTGCTCTAACGAAGGACCAAAGGCAAATTATTTGTAAGTGGATTAGAGGACTAAGATTTTACGATGGTTACACCTCTAACTTGGTAGGTGTGTAAATGTCTCACAAAATAGGCTTGCTGGGTTGAAGAGTCATGATTGTCATGTCTTTATGTAGTCATTACTTCCTGCTACGTTCTGAGAACTTCCTACCAACATATGGAAACCCGGTAAACCCCAATTTTAAGGTTTATCTTGTGTTGAATTTAGTGAATTTTATCAAGTTATCTCACATTTATTCAATGAAATAGCATGGTTTTGTGAATTTCTCCTAAATTGTGCTTAAGATTGAGAACATGATTTTTATGCCCTTAATTTGCCAAATTTAATTCACTTTAATTTCATTCGATGCCTTGATGTGTTTGTTAAGTGATTTCAAGCTTAGAAGGCAAAGATTGGATTGAAGAAATAAAGAAAAAGCATGTAAAATTGGAGTATTCATGAAGAAATGAAGTTTTGGAAATCTTCCATGTGATGCATACGCGTGACCTTGTGCGTACGCGTGACTTGAAAAATCGCCATGCAGTGCGTATGCATCACCTTGCGCGTACACGTGACACAAAGCATGTGACTTCATTAAAGAAAATGTGGCTAGCAATTTCTGGACTCATTCAAGCCCAAATCCAACTCATTTCTGAAGTATTTGAGGACAAATTCAAGAGAGAACAAGGGGGGAGCAATTAGGGTAGCTTAGGAGCCATGCTTTAGGTCATTTTCTAGAGAGAGAAGCTCCCTCTTCTCTCTAGAATTAGGGTAGATTTAGGTTAATATCTCTTAGATTTAAATTTTAATTCTTGTTTTGATTTAGTTTCCTTTACTTTTCCTTATTCCATTGCTCTAATTTCCTTAGTTCTTCTTGTTAATTTCTCATTTGTGCTACTTTTTAGTTTTATGAACTTTTGTTAATTTTGATTCCTTTTAATGCAATTTGATGTTTTATGTTTCTTTGATGTTTGTTTGAGTTATTGTTATTATTCTCTTGCATATGGTAGCTTTAGATTTTATTATTATTGCAATTTAGTATGCTTTTCAATTTATGCACATTAAGTATTTGATAAAATGCTTGGCTTAGTCTTAGAGTAGATTTTTTATTATTCTTGGCTTGGAAAGAGAAGTTTGGAAATCTTGAGTCATTAATACCCAATTTAGATTGGTAACCTAGAGTTGTTAGTTAATCTTGTTTCCATTGATGCTACTTATGGATTGGGATTAACTAGGCCTATTTGACTCTCTCAATATAAGAGATAATTGTAATAGGCTTAACTCTTGGTAACTGTTGTATTATGATTAATAGCTAGGATAGAAAATCTTGATTCTCAATCCTTGCCATGAATGCCTCTTTAGTAGTTGTTATCTTTAGTTGTTTGATTTACTTTCTTGTCATTTGAATTCTTGTCTTCTTATATGCAAACCACCGTGAATCTCATAACCGATAACACACATACCTCACTGTAATTCCTTTGAGAGATGATCCGAGATCTAACACTCTCGGTATTTTTATTGGTTTGCACTTGTGACAAACAAAATTAAACTATAATGCGGGTCGATTGTTGGTTTGGAACTATACTTGCAACGAAGCGATTCTCTTATTGGAAAGAAATTTCGAACCGACGATTGACTTACGTCAAAACCACTTACAGAAATAAGTGAGTTTTTTTGGGATTTATGTGCTCCAAAACTTAATATAAATTATCTCACAGGAATGAAGAAGAACATTCCGATCATACTTTGTAAGTTAGAAAGGATATTCCCTCCCGGATTTTTTGACATTATGGAACACTTACCAATCCACTTGCCGTACGAAGAAAGAGTATGTGGGCCAGTTTAATTTAGGTGCATGTACCCGTTTAAGAGAATGATTGGATCATTCAAGTGCACCATGAAGAACAGAGCTTGGATCGAGGGTAGTATCTGTGATGCATTCCTAGCTAAAGAAACATTTGCATTTTGTTTCTTCTATTTTGAGCTTGATGTTGAGTCAGGTAGAACAAGAGTTGAAAGGAAGGATGAGAGGGGAAAAATCTCGTAAGGAGGACCAATGTATCCAATATTTACCTTTAGGAGTTGCAACAGGTGCGGGTGGTGACTATTGGTTAGAGAAAAAGGAAATCGATGCTGCACATTTGCATGTGTTACTTGACTATAACCAGGTTTCACCGTACTCAATGTAAGTTTGTAAGCCTTCGTAACTATTACACTTAGTAAGATACTATCTTCCAAATCTAATAAAAACTTTATTACACAAAAATTTTCTTATTTATCCTAGTGTATCATAGCTTATTACAAGAAAAAAATCCTAAGACATCACTGAATAATTTTCCCAATTGGTTCAGAGAATACGTTAGAGTGTATCTAGCTAACACAACAGATTCGAAACTACTTGTACTTGGTTGGGGTCCAATGAATAAGGACACAAGCTATCTGATATATAATGTTAATGGATATCGGTTCCATTCTTTACAATGGTCGGTTGAAAAAAAAATATATAACACCGGGGTCTGGGTTCATGGGGATTCAAGCGATGGACATTCTGATTGGTGTGGTGTGTTGTACAATATAATTCAATTAGAGTATATTGGTAGCACTACATACAAGGTGTTTTTGTTTAAATGTCAATTGTATGATCCATGTTCACGACAAAGAACATGAAAGCCCAAGGACTACAATATCACTGAAGTAAATATAACCAAGAAGGCAGGAAATATAGGCACTACGATCCTTTTATTCTACCTCAAATGCATAACAAGTATACTATTTGCCTTATCTGGAGTCATGCAAGTCTAGTTGGGGTGGTTGTTGTTAAGACTAAGTCAAGAGGTTGCATCGAGTCTGATGGGACAGAGAGTCAGGAACTTTTCCAAATTCATGACCCAACTCTTTCAAAAGTAGTGGTTGATACTGGTGTTCTAATCACCATAGGTTGGCTATTATGGATGATGACATCCTTGACCTTAGGGTAGATGATGATGACACACTACCAATGGACAATGACGATCTTCAAGAAGAAGATATAGAGACGAAGAAGAAGAAGATGAGTTTGATGATCAGAAAATTATCTCGGAATAAGATTAATGTAAACATAGTTCTATCTTTTGATTTTTGTTATCAAAGTTTTATTTCATTGTTTACATTCTGTATATTTGATATTATGCAACATATAATAATCACTGTTTTCAGATAAAATACTAATTTATTTGATGTTAATTGAGATTTGACTATCAATTATTAACTATCGAGGTAGATCATATATTGGAAAATAAAAAAAAATATTCACACAGCTGATGGATTTACCGATAAAAGAATTCTGACAGTAGTGATCATTCATATATTTCTTTTAAAATTAAAAAAAAAATTGAGTCGGATTTATCCGACAGTAAAGTAGCGCAAAGACTCATTTTATAGTGCCAACGTTACCTTCGGATTTTTTCTGCCGATAACGTTACTCAGATTTCTTGCCCATGAACGATGACATTCCGACACTAAATTCACTGCAAGTTATTGGCGGACATCAAAATCCGATGGTAAACATTTACTGGCGAGATTTATACCATCGGATTTAATCCGACTGAATATACTCCGGTAAATATAGTACCGATGGATTTTTTTATTTTTTGCTGGTAAATCTGACGGTAATCAGTAACTTTCTTGTAGTGCTTTTCCTTTAACCACTAACACCAAACTTAGAGATTTGTCAAATTTCTAAGTTTAAATTTTTTAAGTGGAATGGGGATGTATGCATTTGTTTGGGTAGGAAGGACGAAGAATAGTGGGAAGATGACAAACAAAATGGTGGGAAGAACACAAATAACATAGTGGTAGTTATGAAAAGAAAAGAAAACAAAGATGATCATGCATGCAAAAATTACTCTTTTTCTGTTTTTTTTTTATTATTTTTTTTAAAAAAAAAACCTTTAATGCAGAACGTAAACCAAAAAGAAGAAAGTGAAAGAGAAATACAAAGGAACAAGAAGAAGAATGCAAATATAGAATACTTAAATGAAAAGAAAAGATAAAGATTTTTTTCTAATTAATTAAAAGAAAAGACTTTAATGAAAAAGAGAAGGAAAAAAATACTCATTGATTGGATTGCCTCCCACAATTTTATTACCTCTTTGTAAACAACTTCCTTCATTATTGGATAAAGCCTTCTTTGTGTTTGCACCAAAGGTTTAAAATCTTCTTCCAATAAAATTCCGTGCACGCACATGGTGGGGCTTATTCCCTTGGTGTTGTTTGAGAGTGTCCTCTTTGTTGGCAACTCATCTTTTGGCTCTTCCCTTTCTTCAAATCTTGAGTGCGGTGGATAATTCTTAAGGGCTCTTTTATCAAGGACTTCTTGAATCAATAAATCAAATAACTTACCTTTCATGCTTTCTTCTGGCTCACTGAGGTATAGACCCCTTATACTGATTTCCTTACATTTTTCCGTGGCATTGGCATTGTTTTATTTGGGAGGGAATATTTTTGTTTTTCTTCCAATTGCTGGGCAATGTATTCCACTTGTATCTTTAAATTTTTTATGGAGATTTCTTTGTTTTTGAAGTTTGTTTTTGTTTCTTGCATGAAATCTTGGGTTTGTTAAACAAACTTCGTAGTGGCTTAGGACAATTTTTCTATGTTACTCACAAGAGATGAGATGGAAGCTGCTTCAAGAAATGAGGACACTGTTTGGGATAGTTTTTCCATGGCAAGTGATGAGCGGATAATTTATACGCTTTTTGGCATTATTTTTAGTATGTTTTTAGTATAATCTAGTTACTTTTAGGGATGTTTTTATTAGTTTTTATGTTAAATTCATATTTCTGGACTTTACTATGAGTTTGTGTGTTTTTCTGTGATTTCAGGTATTTTCTGGCTGAAATTGAGGGACTTGAGCAAAAATCAGATTCAGAGGTTGAAGAAGGACTGCTGATGCTGTTGGATTCTGACCTCCCTGCACTCAAAGTGAATTTTCTGAAGCTACAGAACTTAAAATGGCACGCTTCCAATTGCATTGGAAAGTAGACATCCAGGGCTTTCCAGTAATATATAATAGTCCATACTTTGACCGAGTTTAGACGACCTAAAAGGGCGTTGAACTCCAGTTCTACGCTGCTGTCTGGAGTTAAACGCCAGAAACACGTCACAAACCAGAGTTGAACGCCAGAAATACGTTACAACCTGGCGTTCAACTCCAGAAAGAGCCTCTGCACGTGTAACATTCAAGCTCAGCCCAAGCACACACCAAGTGGGCCCCGGAAGTGGATTTATGCATCAATTACTTACTTCTGTAAACCCTAGTAACTAGTTTAGTATAAATAGGACTTTTCACTATTGTATTAGACATCTTTTGAAAATCTTTGAACATCTTGGGACGTCTGGTTCTTAGATCATGGGGGCTGGCCATTCGGCCATGCCTGGACCTTTCAATTATGTATTTTCAACGGTAGAGTTTCTACACTCCATAGATTAAGGTGTGGAGCTCTACTGTTCCTCAAAGATTAATGCAAAGTACTACTGTTTTTCTATTCAATTCAACTTATTCTGCTTCTAAGATATTCATTTGCACTTCAACATGAATGTGATGAACGTGACAATCATCATCATTCCCTATGAACGCGTGCCTGACAACCACTTCCGTTCTACCTTCGATTGAATAAGTATCTCTTGGATCTCTTAATCAGAATCTTTGTGGTGTAAGCTAGATTGATGGCGGTATTCATGAGAATCCAGAAAGTCTAAACCTTGTCTGTGGTATTCCGAGTAGGATTATGGGATTGAATGACTGTGACGAACTTCAAACTCGTGAATGCTGGGCGTAGTGACAGACGCAAAAGGAGGGTGAATCCTATTCCAGTATGATCGAGAACCTCAGATGATTAGCCGTGCTGTGACAGAGCATTTGGACCATTTTCACAAGAGGATAGGATGCAGCCATTGACCACGGTGATGCCTCCAGACGATTAGCCATGCAGTGACAGCGCATCGGACCATTTTCCAGAGAGGATGAAAAGTAGCCATTGACAATGGTGATGTCCTTACATAAAACCAGCCATGGAAAGGAGTAGGACTGATTGGATGAAGACAGCAGGAAAGCAGAAGTTCAGAGGGACGAGAGCATCTCTATACCCTTATCTGAAATTCTCACCAATGATATACATAAGTATTTCTATCTTTATTTTCTGTCTATTTATTATTTATTTTTGAAAACTCCATAACTATTTTATATCTGCCTGACTGAGATTTACAAGGTGACCATAGCTTGCTTCATACCAACAATCTCCGTGGGATCGACCCTTACTCACGTAAGGTTTTATTACTTGGACGACCCAGTGCACTTGCTGGTTAGTTGTATCAAAGTTGTGAATGAAAAACAATTTATTAAGACGTGCGTACAGAGTTTTTGGCGCCGTTACCTGAGATCACAATTTCGTGCACCAAGTTTTTGGCGCCGTTGCCGGGGATTGTTCGAGTTTGGACAACTGACGGTTCATCTTATTGCTCAAATTGGGTAATTTTCTTTTTGTCTTATTTTCAAAAAAAAAATTTTAAAATAAATATTTTCAAAAATATATTTTTCTTCAGAATTTTTAAGAATGAATTCTAGAGTTTCATGAAGCATGTTGAAGCCTAGCTGGCAGTAAAGCCATGTCTAATTCTTTTGGATAGGGGCTTCCAACTATCAGCATAGAGGCAAGTTAATTGGAATGTCAGCTGTGGCATGTCTGAGTTACATACTAAAGCTTGGCTGGCTAGTAAGCCATGCCTAACCCTCAGATTGGAGCTTTAGACTAAGAGTACAAGATTCTTGGAATTCATATTAAAAATTTTGGAACCCTTATTTTTCTTTTTCACAATAATTTTCGAAAAATACCAAAAAAATTAGAAAATCAAAAAAATCAAAAATATTTTATATTTCTTGTTTGAGTCTTGAGTCAAATTTTAAGTTTGGTGTCAATTGCATGTTCATCTTGCAATTTTCGAAAAAAAATCATGCATTCATAGTGTTCTTCATGATCTTCAAGTTGTTCTTGGTAAGCCTTCTTGTTTGATCTTGATGTTTTCTTGTTTTGCATCTTTTCTTGTTTTTCATGTGCATTTTTGCATTCATAGTGTCTAAACATGAAAGATTTCTAAGTTTGGTGTCTTGCATATTTTCTTTGCATTAAAAAATTTTTTTTTTCAAAAATATGTTCTTGATGTTCATCATGATCTTCATAGTGTTCTTGGTGTTCATCTTAACATTCATAGCATTCTTGCATGCATTCATTGTTTTGATCTAAAAGTTTTCATGCATTTCATCATTTTCATGTTTTTCTCTCTCATCATAAAAATTCAAAAATAAAAAAAATATCTTCCCCTTTTTCTCTCTTAAAATTTCGAAAATTAGATTTGACTTTTTCAAAAATTTTTAAAATCTAGTTGTTTTTATGAGTCAAATCAAATTTTCAATTTAAAAATCTTATCTTTTTCAAAATCTTTTTCAAAAATCATATCTTTTTTATTTTTTTTATTTATTTATTTTCGAAAATTTTAAAAATATTTTTCAAAAATCTTTTTCTTATCTTTATCACATAATTTTCGAAAATAACATCATCAATTAATGTTTTGATTCAAAAATTTCAAGTTTGTTACTTACTTGTTAAGAAAGATTCAAACTTTAAGTTCTAGAATCATATCTTGTGATTTCTTGTGAATCAAGTCATTAATTGTGATTCTAAAAATCAAATCTTTTTCAAAAACTAATTTCAATCATATCATTTCAAAAATATCTTCTTATCTTATCTTCTTCAAAAATTTGATTTTAATATATCTTTTCTAACTTCTTATCTTCTTATCTTTTCAAAAATTGATTTTCAAAATTTGTTTCAACTAACTAACTAACTTTTTGTTTGTTTCTTATCTTTTTCAAAACTACCTAACTAACTCTCTCTCTCTAATTTTCGAAAATATCTCCCTCTTTTCCAAAAATTCTTTTTAACTAACTAATTATTTTAATTTTTTATTTTAATTTTCAAAAATTACTAACTTTTTTCAAAAACAATTTTCGAAAATCACTAACTCTTTTTCAAAAATAATTTTCAAAAATTCTCTCTCTATCTCATCTCCTTCTATTTATGTATTCATCTACTAACACTTCATCTCACCCAAATTCGAACCCCCTCTTCCATCTATGTTCGAATTTTCTCTTCTTCCCTTCTTTACATTACATTCTTCTCTTTTTCTACTCACACAAGGGAACCTCTATACCTGGGTAAAAAGGATCCCTATTATTATTATTTTTCTGTTCCCTCTTTTTCATATGAGTAGGAGTAAGGACAAGAATATTTTTGTTGAAGCAGATCCAGAACCTGAAAGGACTCTGAAGAGGAAATTAAGAGAAGCTAAATTACAACAATCCAGCAAGCACCTTTCAGAAATTTTCGAACAAGAAGAGGAGATGGCAGCCGAAAATAATAATAATGCAAGGAGGATGCTTGGTGACTTTACTGCACCTAATTCCAATTTACATGGAAGAAGCATCTCCATCCCTGCCATTGGAGCAAATAACTTTGAGCTGAAACCTCAATTAGTTTCTCTGATGCAGCAGAACTGCATGTTTCATGGACTTCCATCTGAAGATCCTTTTCAGTTCTTAACTGAATTCTTACAAATCTATGATACTGTTAAGACTAATGGAGTAGATCCTGAAGTCTACAGGCTCATGCTTTTCCCTTTTGCTGTAAGAGACAGAGCTAGAGTATGGTTAGACTCTCAACCCAAAGACAGCCTGAACTCTTGGGATAAGCTGGTCACGACTTTCTTAGCCAAGTTCTTTCCTCCTCAAAAGCTTAGTAAGCTTAGAGTGGATGTCCAAACCTTCAGACAGAAAGAAGGTGAATCCCTCTATGAAGCTTGGGAGAGATACAAGGAACTGACCAAAAAGTGTCCTTCTGACATGCTTTCAGAATGGACCATCCTGGATATATTCTATAATGGTCTTTTTGAATTAGCTAAGATGTCATTGGATACTTCTGCAGGTGGATCCATTCACCTAAAGAAAACGCCTGCAGAAGCTCAAGAACTCATTGAGATGGTTGCTAATAACCAGTTCATGTACACTTCTGAGAGGAATCCTGTGAGTAATGGGACGCCTCAGAAGAAGGGAGTTCTTGAAATTGATACTCTGAATGCCATATTGGCTCAAAACAAAATATTGACTCAACAAGTCAATATGATTTCTCAGAGTCTGAATGGAATGCAAGCTGCATCCAACAGTACTCAAGAGGCGCCTTCTGAAGAAGAGGCCTATGATCTTGAAAACCCTGCAATAGCAGAGGTGAATTACATGGGTGAACCATATGGAAACACCTATAACCCCTCATGGAGAAATCACCCAAATCTCTCATGGAAGGATCAAAAGCCTCAATAAGGCTTTAATAATGGTGGAAGAAATAGGTTTAACAATAGTAAACCTTTTCCATCATCCACTCAGCAACAGACAGAGAACTCTGAACAAAATACCTCTAATTTAGCAAATTTAGTCTCTGATCTATCTAAGGCCACTGTAAGTTTCATGAATGAAACAAGGTCCTCCATTAGAAATTTGGAGGCACAAGTGGGCCAGCTGAGTAAAAGGATCACTGAAATCCCTCCTAGTACTCTCCCAAGCAATACAAAAGAGAATCCAAAAGGAGAGTGCAAGGCCATTGAAATGACCATCATGGCCGAACCCACAAGAGAGGAGAAGGACGTGAATCCCAAGGAGAAAGACCTCATGGGACGTCCAGTGATCAATAAGGAGTTTTCCTCTGAGGAACCAAAGGAATCTGAGACTCATCTAGAGACCATAGAGATTCCATTGAACCTCCTTATGCCATTCATGAGCTCTGAAGAGTACTCTTCTTCTGAAAAGAATGAGGATGTTACTAAAGAGCAAGTTGCTAAGTTCCTTGGTGCAATCATGAAGCTGAATGCAAAATTATTTGGTAACGAGACTTGGGGAGATGAACCTCCCCTGTTCACCAATGAACTAAATGCATTGGATCAACTGACATTGCCTCAGAAGAAACAGGATCCTGGAAAGTTCTTAATACCTTGTACCATAGGCACCATGATCTTTGAAAAGGCCCTGTGTGACCTTGGTTCAGAGATAAACCTCATGCCCCTCTCTGTAATAGAGAAACTGGGAATCTTTGGGGTGCAAGCTACTAAAATCTCATTAGAGATGGCAGACAATTCAAGAAAACAGGCTTATGGACAAGTAGAGGACGTGTTAGTAAAGGTTGAAGGCCTTTACATCCCTGCTGATTTCATAGTCCTAGATACTAGGAAGGATGAGGATGAATCCATCATCCTTGGAAGACCCTTCCTAGCCACAGCAAGAGCTGTGATTGATGTTAACAGAGGTGAACTAGTCCTTCAATTGAATGGGGACTCCCTTGTGTTCACAACTCAAGGTTATCCTTCTGTAAACATGGAAAAGAGGCACAGTAAGCTTTTCCCATTGCAGAGTCAACCAGAGCCCCCACAGTCAAACTCTAAGTTTGGTGTTGGGGAGCCTCAACAATGCTCTGAACATCTGTGAGGCTCCATGAGAGCCCACTGTCAAGCTATTGACATTAAAGAAGCGCTTGTTGGGAGGCAACCCAATTTTTATTTATCTAATTTTTATTTTCATTATTTTTCATGTTTTATTAGGTTCATGATCATGTGGAGTCACAAAATAAATATAAAAATTGAAAACGGAATCAAAAACAGCAGAAGAAAAATCACACCCTGGAGGAGGATCTCACTGGCGTTTAAACGCCAGTAAGGAGCATCTGTCTGGCGTTCAACGCCAGAATAGAGCATGTTTCTGGCGTTGAACGCCAGAAACAAGCAGCATCCTAGCGTCCAGATGCCAGGAATGCGCAGTAAAGAAGAGCTGGCACTGAACGCCAGAAACAAGCATCTGGCTGGCGTTCAACGCCAGAAATATGCTACATCTGGGCGCTGAACGCCCAGAACAAGCATCAATTCGGCGTTTAAATGCCAGAATTGCATGCAAAGGCATTTTACATGCCTAATTGGTGCAGGGATGTAAATCCTTGACACCTCAGGATCTGTGGACCTCACAGGATCCCCACCTACCTCACCATCTCTCTCTCCATTCATGGTCATCCCTTTTGTTTTCCATTTACCACTCACATCCATACACCCACCCACCTTCAAAATTCAACAGCTCTTTCCCACCCAATCCCACCCATATGGCCGAATACACACATCCCTCCATCTCCTCCATATCTTCTTCTTCTTCTATTCTTTCTTCTTTTGCTCGAGGGCGAGCAACATTCTAAGTTTGGTGTGGTAAAAGCATAGCTTTTTTGTTTTTTCATAACCATTAATGGCACCTAAGGCCAGAGAAACCTCAAGAAAGAGGAAAGGGAAGACAATTGCTTCCACCTCTGAGCCATGGGAGATGGAAAGATTCATCTCACAAGCCCATCACTAAGAAAAGAATGGAGCAAACAAGAGAGCCCCACTCATGGAGCTCAAGAAACACATGAGGAAGCTCACCATCAAGAAATCCCTGAGATACCTCAAGGGATGCACTTTCCTCCACAAAACTATTGGGAGCAAATCAACACCTCCCTAGGAGAATTAAGTTCCAACATGGGACAATTAAGGGTGGAACATCAAGAGCACTCCATCATCCTTCATGAAATTAGAGAAGATCAAAAAGCAATGAGGGAGGAGCAACAAAGGCAAGGAAGAGACATAGAAGAGCTCAAGGACACCATTGGTTCCTCAAGAAGGAAACGCCACCATCACTAAGGTGGACTCATTCCTTGTTCTTACATTCTCTGTTTTTCGTTTTCTATGTTAAGTGCTTATCTAAGTTTGTGTCTTATTACATGATCATTAGTATTTAGTAACTATGTCTTAAAGTTATGAATGTCCTATGAGTCCATCACCTCTCTTAAATGAAAAATGTTTTAATTCAAAAGAACAAGAAGTACATGAGTTTCAAATTTATCCTTGAACTTAGTTTAATTATATTGATGTGGTGATAATACTTTTTGTTTTCTGAATGAATGCTTGAACAGTGCATATGTCTTTTGAAGTTGTTGTTTAAGAATGTTAAATATGTTGGCTCTTGAAAGAATGATGACAAAGAGACATGTTATTTGATAATCTGAAAAATCATAAAAATGATTCTTGAAGCAAGAAAAAGCAGCAAAGAACAAAGCTTGCAGAAAAAAATAGAAAAAAATAGCGAAAAAAAATAGAAAAAGAAAAAGCAAGCAGAAAAAGCCAAAAGCTCTTAAAACCAAGAGGCAAGAGCAAAAAGCCAATAACCCTTAAAACCAAAAGGCAAGGGTAAATAAAAAGGATCCAAAGGCTTTGAGCATCAGTGGATAGGAGGGCCTAAAGGAATAAAATCCTGGCCTAAGCGACTAAACCAAGTTGTCCCTAACCATGTGCTTGTGGCGTGAAGGTGTCAAGTGAAAACTTGAGACTGAGCGGTTAAAGTCAAGGTCCAAAGCAAAAGAAGAGTGTGCTTAAGAACCCTGGACACCTCTAATTGGGGACTTTAGCAAAGCTGAGTCACAATCTGAAAATGTTCACCCAATTATGTGTCTGTGGCATTTATGTATCCGGTGGTAATACTGGAAAATAAAGTGCTTAGGGCCACGGCCAAGACTCATAAAGTAGCTGTGTTCAAGAATCAACATACTGAACTAGGAGAATCAATAACACTATCTGAACTCTGAGTTCCTATAGATGCCAATCATTCTGAACCTCAATGGATAAAGTGAGATGCCAAAACTATTCAAGAGGCAAAAAGCTACAAGTCCCGCTCATCTGATTGAAGCTATGTTTCATTGATAGTTTGAAATTTATAGTATATTCTCTTCTTTTTATCCTATTTGATTTTCAGTTGCTTGGGGACAAGCAACAATTTAAGTTTGGTGTTGTGATGAGCGGATAATTTATACGCTTTTTGGCATTTGTTTTTAGTATGTTTTTAGTAGAATCTAGTTACTTTTAGGGATGTTTTTATTAGTTTTTATGTTAAATTCACATTTCTGGACTTTACTATGAGTTTGTGTGTTTTTCAGTGATTTCAGGTATTTTCTGGCTGAAATTGAGGGACTTGAGCAAAAATCAGATTCAGAGGTTGAAGAAGGACTGCTGATGCTGTTGGATTCTGACCTCCCTGCACTCAAAGTGGATTTTCTGGAGCTATAGAACTCAAAATGGTGCGCTTCCAATTGCATTGGAAATTAGACATCCTGAGCTTTCCAGAAATATATAATAGTTCATACTTTGACCGAGTTTAGATGACGTAAAAGGGTGTTGAACGCCAGTTCTACGCTGCTGTCTGGAGTTAAACGCCAGAAATACGTCACAAACCAGAGTTGAACGCCAGAAATACGTTACAACCTGGCGTTCAACTCCAGAAAGAGCCTCTACATGTGTAACATTCAAGCTCAGCCCAAGCACACACCAAGTGGGCCCCGGAAGTGGATTTATGCATCAATTACTTACTTCTGTAAACCCTAGTAACTAGTTTAGTATAAATAGGACTTTTCACTATTGTATTAGACATCTTTTGAAAATCTTTGAACATCTTGGGACGTCTGGTTCTTAGATCATGGGGGCTGGCCATTCGGCCATGCCTGGACCTTTCACTTATGTATTTTCAACGGTAGAGTTTCTACACTCCATAGATTAAGGTATGGAGCTCTGCTGTTCCTCAAAGATTAATGCAAAGTACTACTGTTTTTCTATTCAATTCAACTTATTCCGCTTCTAAGATATTCATTCGCACTTCAACATGAATGTGATGAACGTGACAATCATCATCATTCCCTATGAACGCGTGCCTGACAACCACTTCCGTTCTACCTTCGATTGAATGAGTATCTCTTGGATCTCTTAATCAGAATCTTCGTGGTGTAAGCTAGATTGATGGCGGCATTCATGAGAATTCGGAAAGTCTAAACCTTGTCTGTGGTATTCCGAGTAGGATTCTGGGATTGAATGACTGTGACGAACTTCAAACTCGCGAATGCTGGGCGTAGTGACAGACGCAAAAGGAGGGTGAATCCTATTCCAGTATGATCGAGAACCTCAGATGATTAGCCGTGCTGTAATAGAGCATTTGGACCATTTTCACAAGAGGATAGAATGCAGCCATTGACCACGGTGATGCCTCCAGACGATTAGCCATGCAGTGACAGCGCATCGGACCATTTTCCAGAGAGGATGAACAGTAGCCATTGACAATGGTGATATCCTTACATAAAGCCAGCCATGAAAAGGAGTAGGACTGATTGGATGAAGACAGCAGGAAAGCAGAAGTTCAGAGGGACGAGAGCATCTCTATACCCTTATCTGAAATTCTCATTAATAATATACATAAGTATTTCTATCTTTATTTTCTGTCTATTTATTATTTATTTTCGAAAACTCCATAACTATTTTATATCCGCCTGACTGAGATTTACAAGGTGACCATAGCTTGCTTCATACCAACAATCTCCATGGGATCGACCCTTACTCACGTAAGGTTTTATTACTTGGACAACCCAGTGCACTTGCTGGTTAGTTGTATCGAAGTTGTGAATGAAAAACAATTTATTAAGACGTGCGTACAGAGTTTTTGGCACCGTTACCTGAGATCACAATTTCGTGCACCAGCAAGCTCAAGAGGTGATGGTTCTTGAAGGATTTGATATTTAACATTAAAATTTATTTATTGTTGGTATAGAACGTTGAAATATCCTTGTCCTTGACTTCCCTAACCAAAATTTGAGTAATTCCTCCTACCAAGGAAATATGGGTTATTCCGCTAAACAATTTATCACACTGCATTTGTTCCACTTGTTTCGTGAGTAAGAAAAGTTGTTGAATCATGAGTTTATTGATTGATAGGATTGTCTCCATAGCATCCAACTCCATCATTTCCTTATACATAAATACCAAAGAGAATAAAACACACCATGTGGATTAAAGAAGAAAAAGAAAGAAGGAAAGAAGAATTAAACAAAATAAAGAAAATAAAAGAAAGTAAAAAAAATGTAAAATAACAGAAAAAATAAACAAGATCTAAGTTAGTTATTTGACCGGACGTATGTTGTCAATTTCAATTAATCTCCGGCAATGGCGCCAAAAACTTGATGAGCAAAAACTAATGCTCATGGATACTGGCAGGTACACCAGATTGTTCAAGTAATACCACGGTGAGTGGGTATCATTTCCACGATGATTAATGGATTAAGACAAGTAATGTCTAATTGAAACTCTCATTAGACGATCAAACCTTGACAATAGGAGTTTGACTTGTGGAGTAGAAGAACTAACAGTCAAGATTGTAGAATGTAAATGGGAGAGGGCTTAGAGAATTAGAAAGAAATCAAAAATAGGAAATGTTAAAATTTTCAGAGATATTTATTTTCCAGAAAGATTAATTCTGATGTCTATCTATTTTGATGCCTGCAAAGATCCTTTCATAACAAATCATATATAATTAAGTTCCAATTCCTTGGCAGTTCAATTTATCTTTAATTAATCAATCGCCAATTCTTTGGTCAACCGATTAAGAAAAGAGGTTTAGCACAATTCTTATTTAGTTTCAAATAATATACAAAAGTAGTTCTAGTTCAAATTATATATCACATATTCAAATCCAATCCTAAATAATTGAAAATTATGAGAATGAAAAAGTTACACACTCTTTAAAATACTATTCCTAGCCAAGTTAAAAAGTTATGAAAAGAGTTTTCAAACTTTAATTCTGATATTAAATTTTTCAAAGTAATAACAAAATTAGAATATTTTCTAATACTTCTAATACTTTAAAGAATGAAGAACGAAACTCAATGTTGAAAATAGATCAATGCATAACCTCGAAATAAGATAAAACACTTAGATTAATAATCCATAAGAAAAGTAAACAAAGCTCCTAACCCTTAACAAAATGGAATTAGTTGCTCATGATAAGAAAACTAAAGCAAAAGAAGAAGATGAAGGTATGAGATCTTGGATTGGGATCCGAAGATCCTCCTCCAGATATATCTCTTGTGAACCTTGTTCACTTATTTATATCGTAAGTTCTAGAATTCAAATTCAAAAACTAAATCTAATATCTTTGGAAAGATAAGATAACTAAAACAATAATTTAAATCTATCCTAAAACTAATTCTTACCTTTCTAGAAGAAAGAAAGATAACAACTTTATTCAAATCTAAATCTAGTCTAATCTAATCCGAACAACCAAATCTTATCTTTCTAGAAGAGTATGTTGCTAACTAATCATTTAAATCTTGAGTGTTGAGTTGAATTTAAAGCTTTCTAAGAATGCATATTGGAATTTGGCCTTGATAAGTGTTGCATCCTGAGAGTTTTGAAGTTTGGAGCACCGGGCTTACTTCTCGAGTTTTGGGCATTGGCCCAAGTGGGAAAGAGGATGTCGGACTTACGTGATGGGCCTCCATTGGACTGTATTTGTATTTTCTTGTTAAGAAGACATTAATCCTTGATTACTCCTGAAAATACAATAATACTAAAACAATTTTAACACTTGATTAGTTTTGAAATTCTACTAGAAAATATAAGAATTTTGATTAAAATCTAAGAAAATTAATGAAAAAAAAAAAAACCTAAAAACTACTAAAGATGCCTAGGTATCAGAGGAAGGATGAGAGTGTGTGTTTAATTTTACGGTTAGGCATAATAAATTGGATAAAAGATAGTCTAGGGATATTAACAAAATTTAAGGATAGTCTAGTAAATAGGAGCTTAGGGTACTTGGACAAAATTAATCTCAATTATTTTAGAATTTATTTTCCAAAAGTCTAAGATCTCACAATACTCAAGTATACATATTTAAAATAATGCATATGATATGAGACTATAATGCTATGAGTTTATATCCTTATGTGATTATAAAGTCATGAGTTGACTCTTAATATATATATATATATATATTACAACTTTCTCTTTAAAAGAGAAAAATGGTTACAATGTAGCCATCAAACTCATAAAATCGAATTCTTAGATATTAAGTTGAATGATGAGAGACTATATTTTTAAGGTGTAACTTTTTTTTTTTGGGTTGAAATTCGAGATAATTCTCTGTCATCATACTTAATCTTTGAAATTTTAGATAGTCTTAAATTCAATGTATACAAATTTTTTAAATAAACTTATTTTTAAACTATTTCTCTAGGTTCAATTCTTGGAATTAAACCTAGAGAAATAGTTTAAAAATAATTTTATTTAAATGGATTTGCATACATTTATCTGTTTGATTATTTTGTGCATAAAATGTAATTGGGTAGTTTTATCCAAGCTGCCTCACAAAAGCATTAATGGACATGGTGGAGAAGAACTAACTATTTTTTTTTTGAAACAAAAGAGCTCAACATAACAAGGTGGAGCAAATAGAATAAAAACAACTAACAATTAAAAATAAACAACCAAGAAAATCAATTCATAGTCATCTCCGGCTTTGCCATCAACAACTAAAGAGTTCAACACCATTCCACTCGTCATAAAGGACTTGTTGATAATTTTTGTTACATTCATATCTTTGTTTTTGAAGATCCTATCTGTAATACCCTAATATCCAAATCCTTATGCTCGAGTCATAAGTCAATGATATTACGGTGGTACGACTCTCAGGTGGATTTTCATTACATAATAATTTGTAAAATTGAAAGGACTATTAATCGAGAAGCCTGAAAAGAGTAAAAAATAAAATCGTGAAGTCGTATCACTCACACATTGGCAACTAAAAGATAAAGCGTGAAGTCGAAAATGATATACAAATAAAGTCATAAAGGAGAGTAAGAGAAGGACGATATATAGATATGTAACATAAGTAACTAGCCACTAGTCGCGACCCGTGAAGTTTAGGCTGGCTAGGGTACAGTATGAAAGTAGTTGACAACAGTACCTCCTAATCTCTCCAAAATAAAACATGAAAGCCTCTATAGGCAAGTTCAAAAGAGTTCAATACATAATATAAGCTTTTCAGAATAAAGGTGGAGAGATCCTAAGTAAAATATAAAGTAGAAAATATAAAGATCTTCGCCATCTCTCATATGAACCACAGCTCACTTCTGAGCACCTGGACCTGTATCTGAAAAATAAGAGATATATACGAAATGAGAACCCCCGACCCATGGGTTCCCAGCACAGTAAAAGTGCCAAATAAATACAACGCATTGTAATAAAAACTCACTAAGCATCCTAAACTTCTTTTCACCAAATATCCATCCTAGGTTCTCGCTAATCCATGAATAGGCAACTGTCATAACGGAAGGCTAAATCTAATTTATATTTCTCATGCTTCCCGACTTTCAAACACTCCAACAAACCACAATCAGAATTATAAACAAAACCATCCCCAGCTATTCTGTCTCGGCAATATCATATCATTACTTCATATCCTCACCTGGAGCAAGTGAAATCACTTCACTGCGTCTACCCAGGGAGCTCAAATTATCTCATTATCAACCTGGAGCAGTGAAATCACTTTACTACGTCTACCCAGAGAACTCAATTTATCTCATTCAATAATCATCATTTCAAATTAATTATATCATTACTCCATTTCAACAAGAACAGCCCTTAGCATCAAATAGGCAAACCCAATTAAGGTACAAGTAGAATAGATAACATATAGTCAGGTAACATAGCATATATGATATAGCAATCCAAACAAATAGGCAAACCCAAACAATTCAAACATATACAAATGATGTATGCCTACCCTATGGCTGATGAGTTTCATCTGTCTATTATAAAGCCAACCCGACAAGTCCTGTTAGCTAACCATTGGACTGTCCCTCTGTCGTGCATCCCCAACTCGAGTTATTCACAATCATAATCACAATTACACAACACCCACACTGGTGTTTATCCACGGGGGCGAGCTCATCCGGAACTTTCACAGTGTCCGGCCACACTTACGACATAGAGTCAATAGAATCTCGGATCTCAACCTGGAGCAGGTGGAGTCGACCCACTGCATCTACCCAAGGAAATTCGAAACTCAGATAATTTCACAAATCTCAAATCAACCTCGACTGGGAGCAAGTGGGGGTTAACCACTGCATCTACCCCAGGAGTCTCAAAACCAAACCCGGAGCGAGTGGAATCACTCCACTGCATCTACCCAGGTAGGTATGTCTCACCACATCCCAGAGCAAGTGGATCAATACCACTGCATCTACCTAGGCAGGTGTTCAAAAGCTTAACCTAGAGCGAGTGGAATCACCACTACTGCCGCTACTACCCAGGTGTCACAACCTCTGACCCGGAGCAAGTGGGACGAACCACAACCCTTGCTACTACCCAGACATCACAATCTCTTACCCGGAGCAAGTGGGACGAACCACAACCCTTGCATCCACCCGGGGAGCCTCTATACTAACCAACCTGGAGCAAGTGGGGCGCAACCACAACCCTGCATCTATCCAGGAGGTACATTAACATATGCCCAGGAGGAACCAATGAGGGGATCCTAACCTCCCACCATCTTGCTGGGGGCAATTTTACAATACCAGGAAGAACAGGAAAAGGGATCCTTACCTTCCTTCATTTCTCTGGGGCCGCACTTTCGAGAAAGAGAGCTCAAGATAAAACAATCATTCAAAGTCATATTTTCATTTCCAGCCATAAATCAATATTTATCATAGTCATCCGGCTCATAACATAACCCATAACCAGCCAATAATCATTATTAAATACAACCCTTCTGCTCACGGCATACACTGCACTTCCATCATCACCCTCAGTAACTCATACAATCATCATTACTCATCATTCATCATTGATTCTCACTTTACTTCATCCACAAGTTATCACATGTCCTAACTTATTTTCATTACTAGACATACTATAAAGATTTAGGACTTAGAGGATGAAAATAGAGGCTTAGAAGTCTGAAATTCGGCTTTAAAAACTCAAAATCAACCTTTGCTGAAAACAGGGTCACACGTGCGCGTCACCCACGGTGGAAGTCAGAAAAACAAAGTGACGTGTGTGCGTCACCCATGCGCACGCGTGGTAATAAGAAAAGCATAGTGATGCGTACGCATCCGCCACGCATACGCGTGGGTGCGTTTTGTGCTCCTCGCACAAAACCAGCACAGTACCCGCACAACTCTCGAGATTTCTATGGGGCATTCGCATCAGTGCAGCGACGCATACGCGTCGGCCAGGCGCATACGTGGGTGAGTAAAAATCGAGACTGACGCGTGCGCGTCGGCCACGCGTGCCCGTGGAAGCACGATTTTCCAAAATTTTACTAAGTTAAAAACTGTAGAATTACACTTTTAAACCCCAAACTCCCAACACACATAACTTCTTCTACAAAATTCCTTTTTCAACCATTTCTGAACCGTTGGAAAGATCGTTGAATAAACTTTCATAAAAATCAAATTTTGAAGAATTCCAAACTTATATGGACCGAGTTACGGACCGTCAAAGTTGGTCAAAAATAAGTTTTTATCCAAAAATAGAAATCACCAATTTTTCCAATGTTCACAAGCCAAATTCATTTCCACTCATCCAAAAGACCACAACCCAACCACATTCACATAATTATACTCAACCAAAACCAAACCTACTTCATCTACAGAATTTTACCCAAAACTATCAAATTCCACACCTCAATTCCTCAAACCTTATTATTCAATAACCAAACCAATTATTTACACATTTAACATCTAAAATCCATTCAATCTCTTATATCATCACACAATACACACATCAACTTACCTTCCTTATCACTTTTGGCCTCCGGCCCAAAATTCACGGCCTCCGGCCCAAATTCACAATTTAAATGCATATTCCACAAACCAATATTCATTATCCAATTCATCAAATTCTCAACACACCAAACATACAAATTCACACAATTCTTAACCCAATCATTAGTTTACATTACATATCAATTATGCATATTAGTACCAATCATTTGTACAATCCAAAACTTATCCTAAGGGCATCAAGCCTAGGAATTCTCATCACACCACACAGTACTTAAATGAAACTTAAACCATACCTCTTGTAAACAATTTTTTTTAGCTTCTTCTTGGAAATCTCCACCAACCATTAGCTTCAAGCCTCACCAAAACTCCAAAAGCAACACCAACCTCCCAATTGTGCACCAAATCACCAAATACATTAACATAACCAATTTCATATATATAGATCAACCTAGGGTTCATGAAAATGATAAATCACAAGGGTTGGAGGGTTTCTTACCTTAACCCACGAAATTGGTTGATGGAACTCACCAATGGCTCATATTAGAGCACTCCTAAACAACCAAAATCACAAGATTTCCTCAAAACCCAAACTAAATTTGAATTTAAGGATAAAAATGAAAACTGGGTAGAGGACAGTGAATTACTCACCACAAAACTTAGATAGAATTGTAGAGGATGAGAAGAGCGACGCGTGGCCACAAACGACTCGTCAATCGGAGTTCCGGAGAGAAATTTATGGTAATTTGAAGTTTGGAAGGCTAGGTTTCCTTCCTTTCTTCTCTCTATCCGCCCCTCCTTCTCATTTTTTGGGTAAATAAGATGAAATGCTCATAACTAATATTTATATATGTTGGGTCTTGAGCCCACTTGAGCCGGTTCACTTGGTTTAGTCCGTTGGCCCAGAATTTGGGCAAAAATCTTTAAGATTAACGCTTTAAATCGCATTTTAAATATTTCTACCTTCTCTAATTATAAATCCTAATTTCTTAACCTTATTTATTTATAATCAATTTTCTCAGCTGCAGTACCAGATAGATCTCAGCCGGTACTGCCGGTCAAAATTCCAGTGTGTGTTTTTACACATAAAACTATGTTTTTCTACTTAGAAAAATTCATTGAGTCCAAATATCATATTTAAATTATCAAATTCCAATTGCTATATTTTTTAACCATATTCGCTCCTATTTAATTTATTATTAAATTAATTACGGTTTGACCGGGTTTTACACTATCATTCCTTTCTAGCCAAACATTTCAGATGATAGCAAAAAAACTAATCAACTACCTCTTTTGTTCTTTCTTTCTACCAAACACTTCTAACCAACTTTCAAAGTATTGCTTAAGTGTATTTGGAATAGTCTATAGTCTAACAAAGACAATCAACCAAGCACACTACATTTGTCATATGAACTCATAACAAAGGAACAAGTGAAAGGTATTCTCAACAAACTTATTACATAATACACACATTTTTATTTTGATCAATAATACTCAATTTACATGGTCTTTTCTATATATTTACCTTACCAACCAAAACAAATTAAACAAACAACTCAATTATTGGTGGGACAAAGTCTCTCTAAATAGTACTAGTGAAACTATAGTTTGTTATTGTTCCGAGGGTTACCTAAAACATTGGTTTGGGCCTGACCGTAAGGCCCAGATTCCTTATGAGGCAGTGTCCGACTTGTTTTTGTGTCGAGATTCTGCCATCCGAGTTCCTCGTGAGGAGGTGGGGGTGGTACCTGCATGAAACTCCGATATTAAGTTAGCAAAGGTTTTAGGTAGGTTTTAATATATTAGAACGTGAATATAGTTGAGGGGTGTCAGTGTATTTATAGTAGAACCAATAACTACTTTTTTTGGAGTAGTTCCACCTTTTTAGGTGGATGACCGTTCCTTTTATCTTGAGAGTTTGTTGGGATCTATCTTTTAGGTAAGATAAAAATAGCATGAGAGATTTGGAGAGGCAATTATTTATCCGGGACAAGTAAATCTAATCTCTTTTACTACATCTGACTTTATAAAAGGGTCGGATAACAGTAGAGGCCACCCTTTTAAGAATGGATCTTTTATTTTTATTGGGCATGTCTTTATGTTTTGGGTTAAGATATAAATAGTTATATTTTTCAAAAGTATTGTAGCTTACAAAACTTGCATAAAAAAGTTAGTTGAATAAACATTTTATTTTATCAAATTTTTAGATAATTCTATTCTTTCTCAATTGTTAGCTTGATTGATTATAAAATCTCATAAAATTGATTAACTAGTTCTAACTCTCATTAATTATTTCTATTTTGTGATATGTCAGTAATGGATTTATTTAATTTTTTTTATAATTAAATAATAATACTTGACTTCTAAGTTAAAAGAACGTAAAAAAGATTTACGTCTACCTTACACACAAAAAAAGGAAAATGTCACGAAACCAAATTAGACAATAAGAAAAACAATCCAAAGAGGCTAATATACTAATGAAAAAAAAAAAAAAAAAGGACTAAGACACCAACTAAAGTTCCTTTGTTGCCATACTAACCGACTAATTTGGTTTGACAATTTATATTCCTAGATATTTTTGCTATGTGGCCTTAATAATTCAGCACCTTTCCTTATGCCCACTTCATAGCTTCTAGAATAGTTCCAGCCTCTAGTGGTTATTAGAAACATAGGATGTTACGAAAGGGCCGAAAGGAAAGCTAACTGTGCCTGCCTGGCAGTCCACAGGTTTTTCGTTTTTCCAATATGGTTTAAGGGTTATTAATTAAAAAATAAGAAAGATAAAAAATTTTAATTTTTAATATATTTATTATTTTATTCATCAAAATAAAAATATCACAATTTCGTTAATAATAAATTTAAACATATATTAACTAAATTTTTTCTAACAATCCATTTCCCTTTTTTTGTATTTGGAGCATGTAAACAACCTTTAATAATTAAAATCGCATGTTAAATACCACATGATTGGTTAAGTGTAAGTTTCTGTTATTTATTGCACTTAGCTTTTTGGTGTGTATTAAGGAATACAGTTAATTGTCCAGTGAAAACGTACAAAAATCCATTAGTAGTGCAGTCAACTGTAATTAGTTAGTTAAAAATCGGTTTATTGATAAAAAAAAAAATAGAGGCACTACACATACGAGTTATTTTAATTTACAAGTCATACAAGTCGGGACAAATCCAACAAAAAGGATGTTTACCCATACGAGTGTGTTAACACGCGCGCTACTTAACGATTTTTATAGCGCTTCGCGTTCCTCCTCCTCCTCCTCCTCCTCCTCTTCTTCCTTCTTCTTCTCCTTCTTCTTTGCGTTTCTCCTCTTTTTTTCGCGTGTTTCATCTTTATCGTCGGTTTTTTATTATTGTTGTTATTGCTGCATTTTTTTTCCTCCTTCTCTTTCTTTAGATTTTGCAACATTATATTTTTTTTTTTCTTCTTTGTTTGATTTTTTCCTCCCAAGAAAAATTATGAGAATATGAAATAAGAAGATGAAGAAGAATAAGCAATAGAAGATGAGGAGGAGGAAGATGATGAGTTTTGAATTATGCAGAACTTATCAGTACACATACACTAAAAATTCTTAAGGAATACATCCAAATATCTTGGTGTTACACCTAAATTTGCTGCAAATACAGAAAAATATTTTCTCTAATGCTGCACTTTTTTCTTCTTCTTTTTTTCCTTATTTCTTTCTTTCTTTCAGTTGAACGAATGTAAGTTCATTCTCTTCCAAGTAATTTTGTACCATTATGTGTTTCTTCTTCTTCTTTATTTGATTTTTTTGTCTGTTTTTATTCTTGTTAAAATAGTAAAACAAGAAGAAACTTGAGAAGATAAAATAAGAAAAAAAAAGATGAATAAGAAAAAAAAGAAGAAGATGATGATGATAATGATGAAAAAGAAAAAGAAGAAGTAGCAGAAGATAAGGAGGAAGGAGAAGAAGAGTTTTGAATTATGCAGAATTTATCAGCACACATATACAAAAAATGCTTAAAGAATACACCCAAATATCTTCGTGTTACACTTAAATATCTTCATGTTACACCCAAATTTACTACAAATACAGAAAAATATTTTCTTCAATGCAAAATTTTTACATTACATTCAATTCAAATCATTAACGATGAAATATTATTCACCTACAGAATCATAAACTACTAACGAAAAAATTAACTAGAATCAAACCACACCTCAGCTACTTGATTGCATTCAAAATACTAATCAATTTCGTTTTGGTTCAATTGATAATCTGAACCTGAATTATTCATTATCTTCAACAACGAGATAAGGAGGAGAAGAAATTTCAATGAAAAAAGAAGGAGGAAGAGGAGAAGGTGGTATTGGTAGTAACGGCACGAAGAAGAACGTGCGCGCGTTGATTGAAAAATCTGTTAAATTAGGAGGCGCGTGAAATCGACGTGCTAGAAGAGACGCATCTGACGTGAAATAGAATATATGGACTTATATGACTTGTACGGGTAAAACGCTTGTATGTGGAGAATAATTGTGAAAAAAATAAAATTCAAAGAGTTGATCTAATTTTATTTATATTCCATTTAATATAAAAAAAAACAACTATACAAATCTTTATCTTTTTGCACAGTCACAGCTCTTATCCCTCTTTCTCAAAGCCATTGCACGCTGCACCCCTCTCTTCCAAATCCATCGCACGCCGCACCTCTTCTCACGAACGAAGCGATGCCTATTACATCCCAACACCCTAAAGTCTTCTGGCCACGTCGCTCTTTTTCTTTTTTTTTTTTTTTTTGGTTTCAGATGATTCTTTTTATTAATTTTGGATGTTTCTTTTTATTAAGTTTCAGATATTTCTTTTTTTTTTGTTTTGAATTTTTTTTGGGTTTTGAATAATTTTTTAATAATTTTAGATGTTTTTTTTTTCTTGGTTTTCGAATGTTTTTTTCAATATTTTGTTGGATGTTTTTTTTTGTTACCTTTTAAATGTTTTTATTCTTGATTACGCTACGTGTACACTAAAATTATCCACCAAAACTGGCCACTAGTATAAAATACATGTTGGAATATAAATACACATTAAAAATAAATTACACTATAAATACATTAATGGCTGATTTTATGGCTAATTTTAGTGTACGAATAGTATTTTTGTTCTTTTTATTAGAAATTTTTAAAATGATTTTTGAAAATTTTAAAATAACTTTATAATGATTTTAGATGTTTGTTATTATTTGATTTTAAATGTTTGTTTAAATTTTGGATTTTTTTCTTCTTAAATTTCGAATGTTTCTTTTTTTTTTTTTTTATATTTTGGATGTTTTTTTTGGATTTTAAATGGTTTTTAAAATAATTTTAGATGTTTTTTTCGTAGTTTTTAAATGATGTTTTTTCAATATTTTGTTAGATGTCTTATTTTGTTACATTTTAAAATTTTTTAAAAAAATGTTGGATATCTTGTTTTTGTTAAATTTTAGATTTTTTTTGTTATATTTTAAATATTTTTTTATTAAAAATTTTCTAAAATAATTTTAGAATTTTTAAAATAAATTTTATAATAAATAAAATAATTTTACAATAATTTTAGGTGTTATTGTTTAGTTTTAGATTTTTTTTTTTTGGATTTTAAATATTTTTTTATTAAATATTAGATAGTTTTATGATAATTTAAATTTATGTTTTTTTAAATATTTTTAAAAAATTATTAATTAACTGTGATTAATTATATTCTTTGTTAGTTATCTAGTGAGATAGTTGCCCAATTTAACTTCCCCATAATAAAAGATCCAGGAAACAAAGGCCACAGTTTTGTGAAGCATGTGTAGCGCAAAAGGATCAGCACTAACTCAGTAACTCATTTTCTCAGGATAAGGATGCTTCGCGAGCCACTTTTTCACACGACAAATATATGGTTTATTGCTTGCAATGTATAAATATAAATATTCATGAAGTTTATTATTATTATTATTATTATTATTATTATTATTATTATTATTTCTTTCTTAATATTAATCTGTCTCTTTCTTATGTAATATTTATTAATTATAAATTTCAATAACCTTTTGAATTGATTCTTGATAGTTTTTGTTTCATACAAATTAGGATAATTTACATAAATAAATTAAACAAGAAACAACCTTATCTATTTGTTCTAAATTAAATGACATTCAACTGCCTATTTTTTTCTCTTTTTTAATAATATATAAATCGTAGGCTTTATCTAAGTATTACGTTTCATCATAAAGCTTAAGAATACACCGATTTAGTAGGTTTGATCATATTAATTTTGATTTTCAAAATATTACATAGATTAGTCTCTAATTCTTTTTAAAAAGAAACAAATTTATTTTGTTAAAAATAATATAATAGATGAATTAAATTGTTTGAAATTTTTAAATATAAGAGATAGACATCAACATCAACGCCAATGAGTTATAACTTAAATGACGTAATCTCTCCATATTCACGTAAGAGGTCCGGCGTTCGAGTTTTCCTATTTTTGATAAAAAAAAAAGTAAAATAAAAAATAAATAAATAAAAATAGATAGAGATCAACTATCACATAACGTAAGATAAGAAAACTTCGTTCCCTTGATAGTCACAAATCGGACCCAGACATTAAATTAATTTATATTATCTATTGCAAACTAAATTAGGATCTTATTTACTATAACTAAGTACAAATGAACAATAAACAATAGATAATATTTTGGAATATAAAATGTTTCATATCTATATATGTGAAAGTGATAAGTTTAGATTCAGATTTTAAGTAAGTCTTAGTTTAGTTTTCGTTTTTTTTTTTTTGTTTTAAAAAATAATTTTTGAGATTTTCGTTAATTATAAAAGGACAATAAATAATGAGAAAAAAGTTTAAAAGATAGAACACTACGATATATTTGGTTTGTGAATGATGAGACTTATCTACCTACACAGTATTAAATAATAATTCAGAATTCTACTATTCAAAAACGATATTATTTTTTCAAATCTTTTAATTAGACTAAAGTTAAGTTAAATTATAAATAATTTAAAAATTTTAGATATTATTATTTAATCATTTTTAGATTAAATTTGATTCAAATTATTATAGAATCTAAAAATTTTAGATTTTGTTTTCTCAAATATACTCAATCTAAGAATGAGCACTACTAGATCAAGATACCACCACAAAAAAATATTATCTTACTATCTGATTGAATTCAACAAAAAAAAAAACTGACGGCGAAAAATTATTACTATTGAATTTTCAAATTTGTATCTGTCGCAAAAATATCTTTGAAATTTTCCTAAAAAATGAAAATTCTCATTATTATCGTCAAATTGTCTAAACCTAAATCTGACGTTTTTTTCCTTTTTACTCATACCATGGAAAAGTTTGCTACAGAATTTTTATAACTTATTTATAAACTAATATCTTTTTTATATATTTGGTATTCCTAATATTGTGGTAATATGTTTCTAAAACATTTAATATTAAACAAATCGGATAATAACTAATATTCTATATTAAAACATTAAAATGATAATAGTATATTAAATCTATAAAATGTCAAAGCACTACAAATCCTTGAATGATGATAGGTTGTAGCCTAGAAAGGCGGAAATGCCACTCGATGGCATCACTACTTAACTTTTTAAGGTTCGCGATTCATTTCTTGTTATATTTCTTGTTATTTATATGGATTGTTCAAATATAATAGTTTAGAATATTAGAAAAGTTAGCAATAAATTAGTTCGGATACATCTTAAACAGTTAATAAAGTTATATAAATTATATATAACTTTATTATCTTAGAGACGCACTTTTCAGAATATGAAATTATTTTGAAATAAATTAGGGTATGATGCAGTTCATATTAAGAAAGCTCAAGGGCATAGTAATAGCATTTTGGATTCTTTTTTCTTGGTTAGAAATTTCTGGTAATGTTTTGAGCCACTATTCTAAGGTGCTCTGTGCAGAATTCTCTTGTGGTTGTGTGGAATGGGCTTATGCAGTTGTGTATATAAGTCCTGTGCCAAGTCAAAGAGAGAAAACATGAGATTTTTGGATTGATTTTTCAAGGGGTTACACAAATCCTTGTGTTAGTCAAAAATATATAAATGAATTTGAAGGAGAATGTTACTCAAATTGTTAAGTGAGCTTTCGGAAGAAAAGTTGGTGTTAAAAGAGACATGTTTAAGGATGTTGAGTGAGAGCTCGATTAACTTAGCAAATCGATGAGTTATTCGAGCAGAAGGATCGAAGGTTCTTGAAATCGAAGATTATTCTACAATCGTTGCATGATCAGGCAAAAAAGCGGGAACCGTTACTTGCGTTTTCACACACGTGGGATGTTCATTTCAAATTGGTCAGTTAGGGAAATGACTATAAATACTAGAAGGCTCGAAGTCACAAGGGTTGGAACTTTACTTCAGAAAACACTCAAGCACACTCATATCCCTAGCGAATTTTTGAGTCTGCGATCGAGTCTCTTTTCTGTAGGGTTCTTTCCATATTTTTATCTTTTCAATTTATAATTTCTGCAAAACTTTATTTTCTATGTTCAATTTATTTTTCAAGAAACTTTAATTTTCTTGTCAAATTTACATTTCAGCATCTTTAATTTCCATCATGTCGAAAGTCCTTTGATTCACTCGAAGGCATTTTATCGCTTTGTTTAAATTCAATGCAAACCATTTCGATTTCAGTCAATTTTACTTTCAAAATCTTTATTTAACACCTTTTTAGTCTTTCCTTTTAATTCTTGTCTAATTTGAAGATCTTTGATGCACTTCTAGAAAATTGGTACTCGCAAAAAAGAGGAGTAGGTTTCGCTCCCAGACCTTTAGAATCAAACCACCATCGATTTGCTAAAAATCGACAAAACAAATTGACACGCCCGGTGGGACACGTTTTAAACTAAAGTGTGTCAAATGATTTTAGTGTAATTTGGTGTATGCGATTGAGAAGTGGAATAATTATTCACATGGCTGATGAATTGTCAAATGTGAATGGTGGTTCATCCACCAATGATAGTACACCAGTGATTGTACCACCTTCGGACGTCACTTCACGTTCGGAAGGGTTGGTTATTAGTGAAGGTGTGGCGGTTACAAACGTGCAGGCTGGAAATAACGGACGTAATACTCGTCCACATGGTAATACACCACCAATTCCACCCCAAGTAACTGCTGGTCGGCCTCCTTATGGTCTTCCTCCTGGCTATACTCCGCCGGTGAGTGGTTTTGTCCCTCCGATTCGATTTGGAGGTGTGAATGGAGTAAACAATGCTCAAAATCCACAACAACAAACTGAGTTTTCTCGAGATTATAATATGGACTCTACATCGAATGTTCCTAATTCAATAGCAGCATTTCGACAGCATGTAGAAGAAAGCCATCATGATTTGGTCAATTTATTGACTTAGCAGATGACTACAATTCTAAATCCCATGATGGCTAATCACGATTCAAAATTTGATCGTCTTACAAGGCAAGTCAAATGTATTGCTCAAATCGTTGATTATGATGAAGGAGAAAGGCAGAATGCTAGGGGAAATAATGAAGGTTTTGAAAACTTATTTCAAAATGAGAACGATATTTTTAGAAACAGAGAAAACCCCCAGATAATTCCTCGTGGTCAAAATGCAGATGATGTTCTCGCTCGATTACGTGCTAATCAAGTCGGTGAACGTTATCAGGTTACCAGAATTGTGGAAGATGTTTTGAATAGGGTTTGATTCAATATAGGATTCATGAATTGACCCCACTTTGTGTCAGCTTTTTCTCATAATGTTCAAATGGCTGAAGTGCCAAGGGGAGTGAAAAATCCTAAAATAATTACTAAGTTTGCAAGAGAAGTTGGAGAGTCAACTATTGAACATGTTGCTCGATATTTAGTCGAGATTGAAAATTTAGCCAACGATGAAATTTTGAAAAATAAAGTTTTTTCCTTCCTCATTAATGAGGAATGCATTTACTTGGTTTTCGAATCTTAGACGAAATTCGATAACAACACGGGCTCAGTTAGAAACTGCCTTTCATGCCCAGTTTTATCGAGGAGAATTGAATGTGGCAGTTACTGACTTAGTGGCTTTGAAATGAGAAGATGGTGAAACCATTGATGATTATATGATTCGTTTCAAGAATGCTAGAAGTCGATGCTATGTATCTCTTCCTGAAAGTGAAGTAGCAAAGATAGCAGTTATGAGTTTGGAATTTTATATGCGTCGAAAATTACTCAATGTGCATATTCCTGATTTGGCCCATTTGGCTGAAAGAGTTTGCCATGTAGAAATTTTGAAGAAAGAAATGAGAAGTATAAAAATGAAAGGAGGTTGAAGAATAAACCTTTTTCACGTAAAGAGAAAGTCTTTAATGTGGCCATGGAATCCTCTGATGAGGAGTTCGATTTGGAGGCAGAGGTTGATTTGGCTGAGCTTAAGAAAGGTCCTCTGTATGTTTCTTCTTTACTTAAGAAACTCCCTAACAATGAAAAGCTGAATGATTCAAAAATGAAAAGTGGAAAGAGAAACAATTTTGATATTTCAAAATCTGATCAGATTTTTGATGTGTTGCTTAAAGATAAACAATTAATTTTACCAGAAGGCAGAACTTTGCTTTCGATGAAAGATTTAAAAGGGAAACCTTATTGTAAGTTTCATCAAGCAACTAGTCATTCGACTAACAATTGTGTTCGTTTCAGGGATTTGATACAGGAGGCCATCATGGAAGGACGATTGAAGTTTGATGATGGTAAAAAAGAGATGAAAGTTGATTCTGATCCTTTTGATTCTGAAGCCAGTTATGCTGAGCCATATTTTAGTGTGAATATGGTTGGAATGTCTTATGATTTCGTGTGTCTTTGGGGGATTTTGAATCGAATGTCCGTGTTGTCTATCCTGGAGTAGGGGATGGGTTGCTGGAGTTTTTGATGCAGCAGAAACTCAAGGATCGGGATGTATCTCTGTGTCCCCGATGCAATATAGTATTCGATGTTGAGGCTGCAGCAATTTTTGAAAAAGAAAGAATGAAGAAAGAACTGGCTCATTGAGAAGAGCAGGCTCATCAAAAGCATCCTATTTGACGGATAGAGGGGCAAAGTTCTGGTGGCCCTCAGAAAAGTACTACTGCGCCTTTAAACCACTCTCAGGCTCTAGGTGTACAATGGATTCGAAATTGTTAAGAATTCCAGAACAGAGATGTTTATTACAGACGTAACCCACAATGGGGTATAGGGGTCCTCCTCGAGGGCGTTATCCCTATTTTTGCGGCCGAGCCAAGGGGTACCCACGAGGCAGAGGTCGAAGAGGACAACAGCTACCTAAGGTATCTTCTATTGATAAAGGCAAGGGGGCAACACCATCTTTGTATTCTCGAATAGTCTTTCTGACTAATTGAGAAACATATCCGAAAGGAATTCTGTCTCCCATGAAATTGGATAAGGGCAAAGCAGTGGTTAGCATTCCAGTCGCTGATAAAGACAAGGGTGCTTATTTGGATGAAGAATACTTTGAAGAAGGAGAAGAGGAGATGGTCGATACCATTTCGATTATTCCAAATGAGTACTTGGGAGAATATGAAGGTGACCCAGTAGAAGATTATGATGTAGATGATGAAGAGGCCTTTTCGTTCATTCGATATGAAGATGAACCGAGATATTTTCAAAGGACTTTTGAGAAGCAGAAGTCTCATTTACGCCCACTACATATTACTGCAACTATGAGTGGGATCAAAATGAATAAAGTTCTGATTGATGGAGGAGTGGCTATAAGCCTCCTACCTGAGAGGATGCTGATTAAAGTAGGAAAACATCCTGATGATTTAATTCCTACTAATATTTCAGTAACCGACTTTAGTGGTGCTTCAACTCCTGCTAAAGGTCTGGTTACTTTAGTGGTGAAGGTTGGATCTTCGGATCAAAACACCATCTTCGTGGTGGTATCTTCGAAGACAAGTTATCATGCCTTATTAGGATGAGACTTGATTCATGGAGTTGGGGCAGTACCATCTACTATGCATCAGAGTATCCTTCTATGGACAGATGATGGGAAACCTGAAGTAGTCAAGGCTGATTCGAATTTTTATGTCGAACAGATGAAGATCGATTTTAGGGTATATAGCCCAAAACTAAAGCCTTTGAATGTTGACAGGGTCTTAAATTCTTTCAATTGTGAAGGTTGTTACCTAACTTCAGAAGGTCTTGGTGTGAAGCTTCGCTACCCAAAACTTGGATTCACTTCGACTGGGTAGGATTGTTCTACTTAAGTGGAGGTTCGAAGACGTTTTTGATGGCAGAAGAACAAGATGTCTCGAATTATCTGGTAACTTTAAATAAGTATTTGGTTGATTTCCTTTTGGTAGACAATAAAGGTGGTTCTTCTGATGAAATTGAATCATTTAGAAACGTAATTTCTTCTTCTTCTCATAGTAAAGATTTGATTCCTTTTGTTTTTATGATTCTAATGATACTGTTAGTCAAATTACTGTGGAAATAGCAGAAGTTCATTGTATTGAAAATGAAGCTGTTGTTAATCCAGCAACTGATAAAGTTTGTTTTACTTCTAATGAATCTGTTGATCTATCTTTTGATTGCATCTATGATTTAGAACCTTTGGGTTTTGAAAAATATTCAATAAAAGATGATGAACATGCGAAAGGTTTCGAGTCACAAGATCCCTTAGAAGAGATTAACTTAGGATCTGTTGATGATGTTTAATAAACCACTATTTTATGGTTTATCTTGTGCTAATTTGAGTGGTTTTTATCCATTCCTTGCTCACTTATTCATATAATTTTCATGATTTTACAATTCCTTCCTAATTCTGTGATATAGTTGAAAACATGTTTCCTGTGCCTTTAAACTGTCAATTTTAATTATCCTTTATTACCATTCGATGCCGTGATCTGTGTGTTAAGTATTTTCAGGCTTTATAGGGTAGGAATGGCTTAGAGGATGGAAAGGAAACATGCAAAATTGGAAGAAACGCGAAAAATGAAGTTTTGAGAAGCTGGCAGCGACGCACACGCATGGGCGACGCATACGCGTGCCTAGCGCAGAAGACGAGCGACGCGTACGCGTGATTGAGGCATACGCGTGACAAAGAATTTCGCCAAACGATGCGCACGCGTGACCTACGCGTACGCGTGACATGCGCCACGTGCAGAAAGTTGCAGAAAGAGCTGGGGGTGATTTCTGGGCTCCTTTTTGGCCCAATTCCAAGCCCGAAAACACAGAATGGAGGCTGCAGAATGGGGGAATCACCCATGAATTCATTCATTCATCAATTACACACAATTTAGGTTTTAGATGTATTTTTTAGAGAGAGAGGCTCTCTCATCTCTCTAGGTTTTAGGATTTCTCTTAGTTTTAGGTTTATTTCTTCTCAATTCCAGGTTTAATGTTCCTTTAATTTAGTTTCTCTTCTACTTTTAATTGTCTTAGCATTCTAGTTTATTTATATTTCCAATTAAATTTATGAACTTTTCATGTTAGATTTGATTCTCTATTTAATGCAATTTGAGGTATTTTATATTTATGAGTGCTTTCTTTATTTGTTATCATTGATGCTTTTAATTGGTTATTTGGCTTTAATATTCCTTGCTAGTTTTCTATGCTTTTATGTTGTGCCTTCCAAGTGTTTGATAAAATTCTTGGTTGGACTTTAGAGTAGATTTTTATGTTCTTGGCTTTGGTTGAGTAATTGGAGACTCTTGAGTTATCAAACTCTTTGTTGATTGATATTTGAAAGTTGCTGGTTGATTTGGATACCTCTAAAGCTATTCTTTCGTTAGGAGTTGACTAGGACTTGAGGAATCAAATTGATTAGTCCACTTGACTTTCCTTCATAGTTAGAGGTTAACTAAGTGGGAGCAACGGACAAATCTCATCACAATTGATAAGGATAACTAGGATAGGACGTCCAGTTCTCATACCTTGCCAAGAGCGCTTCTTAGTTATTAATTTTCTTTCTTGTTATTTTATTTCCTTGTTCCTTATTTCAAAAACCCAAAAAGATATAATCTCATAACCAATTATAAGTAACACACTTCCCTGCAATTCCTTGAGAGACGACCCGAGGTTTGAATACTTCGGTTATTATTTTTATTGGGTTTGCTTAAGTGACAACCAAACTTTTGTATGAAAGGATTCTTTGTTGGTTTAGAAACTATACTAACAATGAGGATTTAATTGTGTAATTCTTTACTAGCAAAGATCCGTTCGTCAAAATGGCGCCGTTGCCGGGAAATTGCAAACGTGTGCCTTATTATTGGTTATTATAAATATTCGCTTTTTGCTTGTTTGTTAGTCTTTGTTAGTTTTAGGACTTAGCTGCTTATTTTTATTAGTTTTTATTTTTATTTGCTACTATGAGTTCTCATCCCTTTGGCTATGAGTTTGGTTACAATCATGTTATAGGAAGAGGAAATTACAATGAAAGCTTGAATCAAGGATGGGACAATCAAAGATGGGAGGAGCCACAAGGATTTGATCAACCCTCTTGGCAACAACCACCTCCAAGGTATTATCAACAACCATCCTATGATGCTTACCAAGGCAATAGTTATGGTGGACCTCTTTGTGACAATTAACACCCACCACAATATACCTATGAACCCCCTCCTCAACATCACTTTGAACCACCATACTCACAAGCCCCCTACGACCAAACACCCTTATATGATTCTAACCCATATCCACTATATCAACCACCCTATGAGCCATATGAACCATACTTAGAACCACTCCCATTCCAACATAATTACCCCCAAGAACTACCACCTCAATATTCACCATCTCTATACCCTTACCAAGAAGAACCACTTTCCTATTATGAACCCATTCTCCAAAATAATGAACCCTCCTATCCACCTGATGCACGGGAACTTGTCTCTCAACAAATTTCCTTTCGGCAAGTATACCGAATTGTCGTCAAGTAAAAACTCACAATAGAGTGAGGTCGAATCCCATAGGGATTGATTGGTCAAGCAACTTTAATCAGAGGAATGTTCTAGTTGAGCTACACAGAAATTGAGTTGATATTTGCAGAATCATAAATGGCGGGAAAGTAAATAACAGATAGTGTAAAAGCTGGAAATAAAGAGCAAAATGTAAATGGCGGAAAGTAAATTGCAGAATCTTAAATGGGGATTTGGGGAAATGAACATAAACGTAAAGGGCAGAAAGTAAAAAAAATGGGTAAGATCAGAAGTGAGGGATTCATTGGGCTCAGGAGATGTTGTATTCTCCGGATCAAGTTCATTCTCATCTCTTCCTCAATCAATGCATTCATTGATCTCCTTGGCAATCTTAAGTGATTGGATTCCAATTCCTTGGCAACCCAATCTCTCAAATCTTGATCAATAGCCAATTTCTTGGTCTAATTGCTCATGGGAAGAGATGAAGTATGGTCACTGATTATACCACATGTATTCCCAAATCAAAGTATTGGTAGGATTATATGTCACCATATCCATCCAAACCCCAATTTGGTCCAACATGAGAAAACATTTCTAGCATGATCTCTTCATTCCTCTTCCAAGGTCCGAAGAAATCCAAGTATGAATAGCTTCTTTTCCAAGACAACTACCCAATAGGATGAAAATTGAAAGCTTTCTAGTAAAATCAAGAGAAAAGAAAGAAGAAGAAGAATGAAAACTATTATTGATCCATCAAATTACAACAGAGCTCCCTAACCCAATGAGAGGGGTTTAGTTGTTCATAGCTCTGGGAATGGAAAGCGTAAATGAAAAGTACATTTTGAAAACTAAAACTAGAAGTTGCAGAGAAAGTAAAATATACAGAGTGTAGTTCTCCAAATGCCCAAAAGCTCCTTACTAGTTCAAAATTACTCCTATATATACTACTCTTCTGATCTTCTAGTTGGCTCTTCAAGTCTTGGATATGGGCCTTTGGATCTTTAGTTGAAGCAGTTACAGTCTTCAGTGGGCTCAGCTTTGCTTGCAGAAAAAGTGTGAGTTAGGCATGGACGTTAGTTAGGACATTAGTGGCGTTAACGTTAAGTGAAAATGTGGGTTCGAGAACGTTAGTGACGATCACCTTTTTCACTAACGTTTCAAGCCAAAAATGGTCCACGTTAACTTCAACGTTAGTGGCACTAACGTGACCACTAACGTTGCCTCTTGGTCCTTTGCAAACGTTATTGGCATTCACCTTTTCCAATAACGTTGCTTATGCCCCTTTTCCCCACGTTAGAGTTCACGTTAGTATGACTAACGTGACCATTAACGTGGGCTTGCCTTTCTTCGAGAGCGTTAGTGACACTTACCTTTGTCACTAACGCTCCAAACGCCCCTCCTTCCCACGTTAGAGTTCACATTATTTAGATTAACGTGGCCTCTAACGTGGTGGTGATTGCCATTCCCAACGTTAGCGACAAAGGTGAGTGTCACTAACGTTGGTCCATCAATTCTTCCTCCACGTTAGCTTCCACGTTAATGTAATTAACATGGCAACTAACGTGGGTAATAGTGGCTTAATCCAACGTTAGTGACAAAGGTGAGTGTCACTAACGTTGGCAATTCCTTGTTCCTTCCACGTTAGAGTTCACGTTAATGTAATTAACGTGACTCTTAACGTGGCCAAGTGTGCCCCTTTTCCAACGTTAGTGGTATTCACTTTTACCACTAACGTTGGGGCTTCCTTTCTCCTCCATGTTAGCTTCCACGTTAATGCAATTAACGTGGCAACTAACGTGAGCTATAATGGCTTTCGAAGGCGTTATTGGCGATCACTTTTCTCATTAACGTTGCAAGCTTATGCCCATTCCACATTAGTGGTCATGTTAATTAGACTAACGTGGCTACTAACGTGGTTCTTCCTTGCTTCCTTTGTCCTGAAATCAAGCAATTAAAGTGCATCAAAGCTCTATTCCAAGTCATGAGATCATGTATTATCCAATTTGTCATTCAATTCATGCATAATTCTCATGAAATCATGTAAAGTTCACAATGTTTGCTTGAATCAAGATGTAAGTGAATATCTACCCAAAACTTGCTTATTTACTAAGAAAATGCATGAAACTACCCTAAAATAGTAAAGAAAAGGTCAGTGAAACTGGCCAAAATTTCCTAGCATCACAACACCAAACTTAAAGCTTGCAATGTTTCCTTCTGTTGTTTCACCTTCCTTTCCTCTTGTTCTGTTAGATCTTTTTGGACTGTATCATACTCGGGGATTGTAGAGTGCAAATTATGCATATGCCCAGACATATAGTTCAACTTGGCTTGAGTGTTTATGTTGAATTCTTCCCTGTGTAGTTGCCGTCCTTCATTAAGCATTGGGACTGAAGTCTACCTCTGTTCCTCTCACGTAACTTTTGAAGGTGGGAGCCTTGGTATTGTCTTCTCTGGCCACATTGGCATAGAACTCTTTAATGAGATTTGCATTTATTTTTGTTTCTGGGTTCGTGAGTTCTTGCCAACCCCTCTGTTCAATCTTCTCTCCAATCTGTGGGCACTCATCATAGTTGAATTGGAATGTCAGCTCTGGCACTACTTTCTTGTGCTTGATACGTTCGAATTGAAGCTCATGGAAAGCGGTTTTGAACCTTCCTTCGTCAAAAGGAATGCTCTCCACTGGTATCTTTCCCTTTTGCCTTTTGGAGCTTGATGATGCCATGAGTGACTTTTGATATGTGAAGGTGTTGAAGGGTGTAGATAGCTGATGGAATTTGGCCTCGTTAGGGTAAGGTATAATTAAGGGAGTGGGTGAGAGTGTCTTTGATGGGGTAAGAGGTGTTGGGTTCCGAAAGTGGGAAGTACAAAGAATGGGAATTGGAATGTGAAGGGGGTATGGAATAAGAACTACTTATATAGAAAAGTGGTAAGTAAATGAAAGGTGTGGATTGATGGTGTGGGTGTATGATGAACGGATAGGGTTTAACATGGGATGAGCACAAGGATCATCAACTTTATGATGGGGTTGGTTCGATTTCCAAGCGTGTCATTCTTCCAATGTTGCATGGAAACATTTCCCAATGCATTCCCCTTGAAGACACATGTATAGTCCCCTCTTTTTGAAGTGGCCTGATGAGCGGATATTTTATACGCTTTTTGGGGTTAATTTCATGTAGTTTCTAGTATGTTTTAGTTAGTTTTTAGTATATTTTTATTAGTTTCTAGGAAAAATTCATATTTCTAGATTTTACTATGAGTTCGTGTATTTTTCTGTAATTTCAGGTATTTTCTGGCTGAAATTGAGGGAGCTGAGCAAAAATCTAATTCAGGCTGAAAAAGGACTGCTGATGCTGTTGGGTCTGACCTCCCTGCACTCGGAATGGATTTTTTGGAGCTACAGGAGTCCAATTGGCGTGCTCTCAATTGCGTTGGAAAGTAGACATCCAGGGCTTTCCAGTAATATATAATAGTTTATACTTTGTTCGAAGATAGACGATGTAAACTGGCGTTCAACGCCAGTTTCATGTTGCATTCTGGTGTTAAACGCCAGAAACAGGTTACAAGTTGGAGTTAAATGCCAGAAACAGGTTACAACCTGGTGTTTAACTCTAGAAACAGTCTAGACACGTGTAAAGCTCAAGTTTTAGCCCCAGCACACACCAAGTGGGCTCCAGAAGTGGATTTCTGCACTATCTATCTTAGTTTACTCATTTTATGTAAACCTAGGTTACTAGTTTAGTATTTAAACAACTTTTAGAGATTTATTTTGTACCTCATGACATTTTAGATTTGAACGTTATACCTTTTGACAGCATGAGTCTCTAAACTCCATTGTTGGGGGTGAGGAGCTCTGCTGTGTCTCGATGAATTAATGCAATTATTTCTGTTTTCTATTCAAACATGCTTGTTTCTATCTAAGATGTTCATTCGCACTTCAATATGATGGATGTGATGATCCGTGACACTTATCACCATTCTCAACCTATGAATGCGTGCCTGACAACCACCTCCGTTCTACCTTCGATTGAATGAGTATCTCCTGGATTCCTTAATCAGAATCTTCGTGGTATAAGCTAGAATCCATTGGCAGCATTCTTGAGAATCCGGAAAGTCTAAACCTTGTCTGTGGTATTTCGAGTAGGATTCAGGGATTGAATGACTGTGACGAGCTTCAAACTCACAAGGGTTGGGCGTAGTGACAGAAGCAAAAGGATCAATGGATCGTATTCTAGCATGAGTGAGAACCGACAGTTGATTAGCCGTACGGTGACAGCGCACTTGAACCATTTTCACTGAGAGGACGGATGGTAGCCATTGACAACGGTGACCCACCAACACACATCTTGCCATAGGAGGAACCTTGCGTGCGTGAAGAAGAAAACAGGGGGAAAGCAGAGATTCAGAAGACAAAGCATCTCCAAAACTCCAACATATTCTCCATTACTGCATAATAAGTATTACTTAATCCATGCTCTCGTTCATTTGCAAGTCAACTGATAATCATAATTGATATCCTGACTAAGAGTTATAAGATAACCATAGCTTGCTTCAAGCCAATAATCTCTATGGGATCGACCCTTACTCACGTAAGGTATTACTTGGACGACCCAGTACACTTGCTGGTTAGTGGTGCGAATTGTGAAAAGTGTGATTCACAATTCGTGCACCAAGTTTTTGGCGCCGTTGCCGGGGATTGTTCGAGTTTGGACAATGACGGTTTATTTTGTTGCTTATATTAGGAAAAATTTTTCTTTTTGGTTTAGAGTCTTCTATTATTGTTTTTGGTTGAAATTTTTTTTTAAATCCTTATTTTCTCTTTTTAAAATTTTCGAAAATTTTATAAACTAATAATTGAGTTTTTCTATTTGAGTTTAGTTTCATATTTTAAGTTTGGTATCAATTGCATGTTTTTATTTTCTTTTAAATTTTCGAATTTGTGTTCATTTGTTCTTTCTTAATCTTCAAGTTATTCTTGTTTATTTTCCTTGTTTGATCTTTAGTTTTTTTCTTGTTTTGTGATTTTTCTTGTTTTTCTTGTGCATTTTCGAATTATTAGTATCCAAAAAAAAAATATTTTATACATTAAATACCTTTATTAAAACACTTCAAATTTATAACTCAATTGGCTAGAGCGTTGTGTTTATGTTCTTGGTAATTGGGAATTTTCCTTTTAAAACTTTTTCCAAATAAATAATTTTTCTTTGATTAAATCTCATGTCAAACTTTTAAGTTTGGTGTTCTTTTTATGTTCTTGTGAGTCTTCAAAGTGTTCTTGATGCTTCTTTGTGTTTTGATCTTAAAATCTTAAAGTTTGGTGTTCCTTGGTGTTTTGCCTCCAAAACTTTCAAAAAACAAGGAGCATTAGATCTAAAAATTTTAAGTCTTGTGTCATTTTATTATTTTTCTCTTTCCTCATTAAATTCAAAAATATCTTTTTTCTTTAATTTAAATTGAATTTTCGAAAATCACTTTTAAAAATTCAGATTTTTATTTTAAAAATCAAATCTTTTCAAAATTCAAAATCTTTTTCAAAAATCATATCCAAAGTTTTTCAGATCTTCTCAATTAAGCAATTATTTTCTCTTTCAAATTTATTTTTCTCTAAGTTTTCGAAATTTACATTTTAAATTCTAATTATTTTATTTTATTTCATCTTATTATTTTTATTTATCTTAATAATTTGGTTTGATTTACTTCAATAAAATAAAAATAAAAATATATTTTCTTTGCAATTCATATCAATTCCATTTTATCCATCATGGATCTAAGTGGAAATGAACAGTTCAAAAGGACTCTGGGGTCATATGCTAATCCCACTACTGCTGCATATGGGAGTAGTATCTGTATACCTCCCATCAAAGCAGGCAATTTTGGGCTAAATCCTCAGCTCATTGTCATGGTGCAGCAAAACTTCCAGTATTCCGGTCTTCCACAGGAAGAACCTACTGAGTTTCTGGCACAATTCTTGCAAATTGCTGACACAGTACGTGACAAGGAGGTAGATCAGGATGTATACAGGCTGTTACTATTTCCGTTTGCTATGAAAGATCAAGCTAAAAGGTGGTTAAATAACCAACCCACAGCAAGCATAAGGACATGGAAACAATTATCAGACAAATTCCTAAATCAATATTTCCCTCCAAAAAGGATGACACAGCTAAGGCTGGATATCCAAGGCTTTAAACAAGAGGATGATGAATCCCTTTATAATGCCTGGGAGAGGTATAGAGGGATGCTAAGGAAATGCCCCTCTGAAATGTTTTCAGAGTGGGTGCAATTAGACATCTTCTACTATGGGCTTACAGAAAGAGCTCAGATATCTTTGGACCACTCAGCTGGTGGATCTATACACATGAGAAAAACTATTGAAGAGGCTCAAGAGCTTATTGATATAGTTGCCAGAAATCAGCATTTGTACATAAGCAGTGAGTCCTCCATAAAAGAAGAAGCCAAAGCAGTGTCTACTGAACTTGGTCCTCCAGAACAAGTTGCTGAACTCAATCAACAATTGTGTTTTCTAACAAAACAGCTAGCAAAATTCGAGGAGATGCTACAAGACACTAAAAATGCTAATAAAAATATGGAAGCACAATTGAATCAGACAAAACAGCAGTTATCAAAGAAGATAACAGAAGAGTGTCAGGCAGTTCAATTAAGAAGTGGGAAAACATTAAATACCTCACTTCAGAGCAGCAGAAAGCCAAGAAAAGAACAACTGACAGAGGATAAGCAAAATATTATCCAAAATCCCTCTGAGGACAGTAAGAGCCCAGAGAGAAACAACTCTGGCGTTCAAACGCCAAAAATAGGCAGGGAGTTGGCATCAAACGCCCAATGAAAGCTCAGTTTTGGCGTTCAAATGCCAGAAACAAGTAAGGAGTTGGCGTCCAACGCCAATCCAGCTTCTAACCCTGGCATTCGAATGCCAGTGAGGGATCAGACACACACAAATGCTGATAACAACCCCTCTAAAAAGGCTTTTCCAACCACCTCTGTAGGAAATAAACCTGCAGCAAATAGGGTTGAGGAATATAAAGCCAAGATGCCTTATCCTCAAAAACTCCGCAAAGAGGAGCAGGATAAGCAATTTGCCCGCTTTGCAGACTATCTCAGGACTCTTGAAATAAAGATTCCGTTTGCAGAGGCACTTGAGCAAATACCCTCTTATGCCAAGTTCATGAAAGAGATCTTGAGTCATAAGAAGGATTGGAGAGAAACTGAAAGAGTTCTCCTCACTGAAGAATGTAGTGCAGTCATTCTGAAAAGCTTCCCAGAAAAGCTTAAAGATCCCGGGAGCTTTATGATACCATGCATATTAGAGGGTGATTGCACCAAGACAGCTTTATGTGATCTTGGGACAAGCATCAACCTAATACCTGCATCCACTATCAGAAAGCTGGGTTTAACTGAGGAAGTCAAACCAACCAGGATATGTCTCTAACTTGCTGATGGCTCCATTAAATACCCATCAGGCGTGATTGAAGACATGATTGTCAGGGTTGGGCCATTCGCCTTTCCCACTGACTTTGTAGTGCTGGAAATGGAGGAGCACAAGAGTGCTACTCTCATTCTAGCAAGACCTTTCCTAGCAACTGGACGAACTCTCATTGATGTCCAAAAGGGGGAAGTAACCCTGAGGGTCAATGAGGATGAGTTCAAGTTAAATGCTGTCAAAGCCATGCAGCATCCAGACACACTAAAAGACTGCATGAAAGTTGATCTTATTGACTCTTTGGTAGAGGAGATCAACATGGCTGAGAGTCTCGAATCAGAGCTGGAAGACATCTTTAAAGATGTTCAGCCTGATCTGGAGGATTCAGAGGAATTGAAAGAGCCTTTGGAAATTCCTCAGGAAGAGGAAAAACCTCCTAAACCCGAGCTCAAACCATTACCACCATCCCTGAAATATGCATTTCTGGGAGAAGGTGACACTTTTCCAGTGATCATAAGCTCTGCTTTAAATCCACAGGAAGAGGAAGCACTACTTCAAGTGCTAAAGACACACAAGACAGTTCTTGGGTGGTCCATAAGTGACCTTAAGGGCATAAGCCCAGTTAGATGAATGCACAAGATCCTATTGGAGGATGATGCTAAGCCAGTGGTTCAACCACAGAGGCGGTTAAATCCAGCCATGAAGGAGGTAGTGCAGAAAGAGGTCACCAAGTTACTGGAGGCTGGGATGATTTATCTCATTTCTGACAGCCCCTGGGTGAGCCCTGTCCAAGTTGTCCCAAAAAAGGGAGGCATGACAGTGGTTCATAATGAAAAAAATGAACTGGTTCCTACAAGAACAGTTACAGGGTGGCGCATGTGTATTGACTACAGAAGGCTCAATACAGCTACTAGAAAGGATCATTTTCCTTTACCATTCATAGACCAGATGCTAGAAAGACTAGCAGGTCATGATTATTACTACTTTTTGGATGGCTATTCAGGCTACAACCAAATTGCAGTAGATCCCCAGGATCAAGAGAAAACAGCATTCACATGCCCATCTGGAGTATTTGCCTACAGAAGGATGCCATTTGGGCTGTGTAATGCACCTGCAACCTTTTAGAGATGCATGCTCTCTATTTTCTCTGATATGGTGGAAAAATTTTTGGAAGTCTTCATGGATGACTTCTCAGTATATGGAGACTCATTTAGCTCCTGTCTTGATCACCTGACACTGGTTCTGAAAAGATGCCAGGAGACTAACCTGGTTTTAAACTGGGAAAAATGTCACTTTATGGTGACTGAAGGGATTGTCCTTGGGCACAAGATTTCGAACAAGGGAATAGAGGTGGATCAAGCTAAGGTAGAGGTAATTAAAAAATTACCACCACCTGCCAATGTTAAGGCAATTAGAAGCTTTCTGGGGCATGCAGGATTCTATAGAAGGTTTATAAAGGATTTTTCAAAAATTGCAAAACCTCTGAGCAACCTGCTAGCTGCTGACACGCCATTTGTGTTTGACACAGAGTGTCTGCAGGCATTTGAAACTCTGAAAGCTAAGCTGGTCACAGCACCAGTTATTTCTGCACCAGACTGGACATTACCATTCGAATTAATGTGTGATGCCAGTGACCATGCCATTGGTGCAGTATTGGGGGCAGAGGCATGACAAGCTTTTGCATGTCATTTATTATGCTAGCCGTGTTTTAAATGATGCCCAGAAAAATTACACAACCACAGAAAAATAATTGCTTGCAGTGGTTTATGCCACTGACAAGTTTAGATCATACTTAGTAGGATCAAAAGTGATTGTGTACACTGACCATGCTGCTCTTAAATATCTACTCACAAAGCATGATTCAAAACCCAGGCTCATAAGATGTGTGTTGCTTCTGCAAGAGTTTGATATAGAAATAAGAGACAGAAAAGGGACAGAAAACCAAGTGGCTGATTGATGAGAGAACTTTTGCGTGGTTTAGAAATTTGCAGATAAAGCCTCGTTGCAAGTATAGCTTCTAAACCAACAAAAGTCCTTTCATACAAATATTTTGGTTGTCACAAGTAACAAACCCCTTAATAAATTGATAACCGAAGTATTTAAACCTCAGATCGTCTTCTCAAGGAATTGCAGGGAGGTGTTCTTATTATTGGTTATGAGTCTTGTAAATTTGGGGTTTTGAAAGTAAGGCACAGCTAATTTAAATGACAAGTAAAATAAATTAACAATAATAAAATCTCTTGGCAAGGTATAAGAATTAGAAGTCCTATCCTAGTTATCCTTATCAGATGTGATGATAATTGGGTTTTAATCCCACTTAGTTAGGTCAAGTGGACTAATTAGCTTGATCCTCAAGTCCTAGTTAATCCTTATGGGAAGACTAGCTTTAGAGTGATCTAAATCAATTAGTAATCTGAAACACATCAAATTACGTCTAAAGATAAATTCAACTTTAACATGGAAAGGTTCATAAGTCAATTGGGCAACATTAACAAGTAAAAGCATTAGAATAATTAAAAATAGAAGAGAAACATTAATTAAAGGAAAATATTAAACCTGGTATTGAAGCAACAAAATTAAAAGGAATCCTAATCCTAAATCCTAAGATAGAGGAGAGAACCTCTCTCTCTAGAAACTACATCTAAACTATAAATTATGAAAAGTGAATTATGAACTGATGATTATGAATGAATGGATTCTCCCACTTTATAGCCTCTGATCTGTGCTTTTCAGGCCAAAAACTGGGTCAAAAACAGCTAAGAAATTGCCCCCAGCGTATTCTGGTACGTACAGGTCGCGGTAAAGTGACGCGGAAGCGTCGTCCACGCGTTTGCGTGAATTGCGTTTCTGCCAGGTCACGTGTCCGCGTGATCCACGCGTTCGCGTCACTTGGCTTCAGGGCAGCTATGGTAAATTATATATCAAACTGAAGCCCCGGACGTTAGCTTTCCAACGTAATTAGAACCGCGTCATTTGGACTTCTGTAGCTTAAGTTATGGTCGTTTGAGTGCCAGAAGGTCGGGCTAGACAGCTTTAGCAGTTCCTTTAGTTTCTTGTATTCCTTCCACTTTTGCATGCTTCCTTTCCACCCTCCAAGCCATTCCTGCCCTGCAATCTCTGAAAATGCTTAACACACATATCAAGGCATCAAATGATAATAAGAGAGGATTAAAATTAGCTAAATTAAGATCAAAGAAACATGTTTTCAATCATAGCACAAGATCAGGAAGAAAAACGTAAAACATGCGAATAGTATGAATAAGTGGGTAAAGAGTTGATAAAATCCACTCAATTGAGCATAAGATAAACCATAAAATAGTGGTTTATCACTGATCATCTGTCCTGGATAGAACCAGTAGAAGGGGCGTCCTTTCCCTCTCTTGAGATCTCTGAAACCTTTCCGGATGAGCATTTATTCGCCATTCAGGAAACACCATGGTTTGCTGACATTGCAAACTATAAAGCTGCAAGATTCATACCCAAGGAGTACAGCAGGCAACAAAAGAAAAAATTAATTTCTGATGCAAAGTACTACCTGTGGGATGAACCATATCTCTTTAAGAGATGTGCAGACGGAATAATCTGTAGGTGTGTTCCTAGAGAAGAAGCACAGAAGATCCTATGGCATTGTCATAGATCACAATATGGAGGACATCTCGGAGGTGAGCGAACAGCCACAAAAGTCCTCCAATGTGGCTTCTACTGGCCCACTCTCTATAAAGACTCCCGAGAGTTTGTGCGTAACTGTGACAGCTGCCAGAGAGCTGGTAATCTACCTCATGGTTATGCCATGCCTCTGCAGGGGATCTTAGAGATTGAGTTGTTTGACGTATGGGTATTGACTTCATGGGGCCTTTCCCACCATCATACTCAAACACTTATATTCTGGTGGCAGTCGACTATGTATCCAAATGGGTAGAGGCCATTGCCACACCCACTAATGACACTAAGACAGTGCTGAAGTTCCTCCAGAAACATATCTTCAGCAGGTTTGGTGTCCCTAGAGTACTAATTAGTGATGGGGCACTCACTTCTACAACAAACAGCTTTACTCTGCTATGGTTTGGTATAGAATTAGCCACAAGGTGGCAATTCCATATCATCCACAGACAAATGGGCAAGCTGAAGTCTCTAATAGAGAACTAAAAAGAATCCTGGAACGGACTGTAAGTACCCGTAGAAAAGATTGGGCGAGAAGCTTGGATGATGCTCTGTGGGCTTACAGAACAGCATTCAAAACTCCTATAGGGACTTCTCCATACCAACTTGTGTATGGTAAGGTCTGTCATCTGCCCATGGAACTGGAGCATAATGCCTACTGGGCAACCAGATTCCTAAACTTCGATGCCAATTTAGCCGGAGAAAAAAGATTACTCCAGCTGAATGAGCTAGAGGAATTCAGACTCACTGTTGTCGAAAATGCCAAGCTTTACAAAGAAAAAGCAAAAAGGTGGCATGACAGAAAGCTATCATCTAGAGTTTTTGAACCAGGATAGAAGGTTCTGCTGTTTAACTCTAGACTCAGGCTATTCCCCGGGAAACTGAAATTCCGGTGGAGGGGACCATATGTGATTACAAGTGTGTCACTATATGGCTATGTGGAGCTTTAAGACATTGATTCTAATAAGAAGTTCATTGTTAATGGACAGAGAATCAAGCATTATCTTGAAGGCAATGTTGAGCAAGAGTGCTCAAGGCTGAGGCTAGATTAAAAGCTCAGCAAGGTCCAGCTAAAGACAATAAAGAAGCGCTTGCTGGGAGGCAACCCAGCCATTAGCAAAACTTTTTCTCATTTATTTTTTTATTTATTTATACAGGTTTAATATAAATAATCTTCAAGGTAAAGAATCAATTGCATAAGTTCATAGGGTTGTAGAAGGATTCAGAATACAAAACAGCAAAAAGAAGCTCACTGGTGCGAAAAAGCCAGTAAGAGCTGTTTTGGGCGTTAAACGCCCAAAAGGAGCATCTACTGGGCGTTTAACGCCAGTAGAGATAGCCATCTGGGCGTTAAACGCTAGGAAGAAGCAGCTTCTGGGCGTTTAACGCCAGATTTATAGCATCCTGGGCGTTTAGAAAAAGTCCAGTGACAAAGGAGTTTCTGGCGTTTAACGCCAGCTAGAAGCAACAGCTGGGCATTAAACGCCCAGACCAAGCACCAACTGGGCGTTAAACTCCCAAAACATGCAGTAGTTGGGCGTTTAACGCCAGGATTGTGGGGAGTAGGCAATTTCGTTTTCACTTCAAATTTTTTCCATTTTTCATGTTTCAATTCATGATTTCTTGCATAAACATATTACAAATCCTTTTTCAAAGATATCAATTGTATCTTAATTCTAAACATAAACTTTCTAAATCCTCTTCAACTTCTTTTCAAATCTTTTTCAAAACAAACCTATATCTTTTCCTTCTCAAATCTTTTCTACTCATCAATATCTTTTTCAAATCTTCACAATATCTTTTTCAAAACAAAGCTATCTTTTTCAAATATCTTTCACATTATTCATATCTTTTAAATTTTAAAGTGCATCCTTTTCCTATCATACTCATCTTATACAAATCATATCTTTTATCATATCTTCTTCAAAATTTTCGAAAACCCACCCCCCTTCCTTTTAAATCCTAGTTCGGCCTCCCCCCACCTTCACAATTCGGTCTTGGCTCTCCTCATATCCCTTTTTTTTCTTTCTTTTGCTTGAGGACAAGCAAACCTCTAAGTTTGGTGTGTCTATCCGTGATCACTAAGCCAATACCCACTAAGATCATGGCTCCTAAGGGAAAATAAACCAACTCAAGAGGGAAGAAAGAGAATATTCCAAAACCACTTTGGAATCAAGGGAAGTTCTTAACCAAAGAACATTCAGACCATTACTACAAAATAATGGGTCTAAGGTCAGTGATCCCAGAAGTTAAATTTGATCTGAAAGAAGACGAATATCCAGAGATCCAAGAGCAAATTCGAAACAGGAGCTGGGAAGTCCTAGCTAATCCTGAAACAAAGGTGGGAAGAAACATGGTTCATGAATTCTATGCAAATCTGTGGCAAACGGACAGGCAGAGGATAGCAGGAACCGCATTCTATGACTATAGAACTCTGGTCAGAGGGAAGATTGTTCACACTCACCCTGACAAAATAAGGGAGATCTTCAAGCTGCCTCAACTGCAAGATGACCCAGACTCCTTTAATAGGAGAATGATGAGACCAAACCTGAGCTTGGACAAAATCCTAGAGGACATATGCCTCCCTGGAACCAAATGGACAACCAACACAAAGGGTGCCCCAAACCAACTCAAAAGAGGAGATCTCAAACCAGTCGCCAGAGGCTGGCTGGACTTCATTGGGCGCTCTATACTGCCCAATAGCAATCGCTCTGAGGTCACCATCAGAAGAGCAGTGATGATTCATTGCATTATGCTAGAAAAAGAAGAGGAAGTTCATCAGCTGATTTCTTGTGAGCTTTATAAAATTGCAAACAAGAACTCCAAAGATGCCAGATTGACTTATCCAAGCTTGGTCTCTCTGTTATGTAAAGATGCTGGGGTAAAAATGGGAGTAGATGAGTATATCCCAGTTGAGCAACCAATCACCAAAAAGTCTATGGAAGGACAACAAGTTCAGGTCGACCCCATCAAGAGGAGAGCACAGGAGTTCCTCCCGGAAATCCCTCAAATTGAATATTGGGAGCGCCTAGAAGCATCTGTCACCAAGTTGCAAGAAGCTGTGGATCAACTGAAGGAAGAACAGCAAAATCAAAACAGCATGCTCTGCAAACTGCTTAGAGAACAAGAAGAGCAAGGGCGTGAACTGAAAAAACTGAAGCGCCAGAAGCTATCTCTTGAAGGGCCAAGCACTCCGCAGACTAAAGAGGCATCCACCTCCCAAATTCAAGGTTGTTGAGTTCTAATCTTAGCCTTAACTCTGTGATAATTATTCTTATTAGAAATTTACCTTAGAAGTCATATATGAGTAGTAGTAATTAGTATCTCTATTTTGATTTTATCTCCAATTAAGCTATAATTTATTTTTCTCATCATCATCAAACATGAATAAAATAGCAGATTTTTAGAATAAGGAGGCAATATTTTTTTCGAGTTTTTAATAAGGAAAATTCTAATTATTTATATGTGGTGGCAATGCTTTTTGCCTTCTGAATGAATGCCTGAACAGTGCATGTTTTTGATATTGAATTTTATGAATGTTAAAATTGTTGGCTCCTGAAAGAATGATGAACAAGAGAAATGTTATTGATAATCTGAAAAATCATAAAATTGATTCTTGAAGCAAGAAAAAGCAGTGAATACAAAAGCTTGCGAAAAAAAAAAGCAAGCAGAAAAAAAGCCAATAGCCCTTAAAATCAAAAGGCAAGGATAATAAAAAGGGATCCAAGGCTTTGGGCATCAGTGGATAGGAGGGCCTAAAGGAATAAAATCCTGGCCTAAGCGGCTGAACCAAGCTGTCCCTAACCATGTGCTTGTGGCATGCAAGTCCAAGTGAAAAGCTTGAGACTGAGTGGTTAAAGTCGTGATCCAAAGCAAAAGAGTGTGCTTAAGAACTCTAGACACCTCTAATTGGGGACTTTAGCAAAGATAAGTCACAATCTGAAAAGGTTCACCCAGTTATGTGTCTGTGGCATTGATGTATCCGGTGGTAATACTGGAAAACAAAGTGCTTAGGGCCATGGCCAAGACTCATAAAGTAGCTGTGTTCAAGAATCAACGTACTAAACTAGGAGAATCAATAATACTATCTGAATTCTGAGTTCTTATGGATGCCAATCATTCTGAATCTCAAAGGATAAAGTGAGATGCCAAAACTGTTCGGAAGCAAAAAGCTACTAGTCCCGCTCATCTAATTAGAATCTGAGCTTCACTTAAAACTCTGAGATATTATTGCTTCTTGATTTTTTGTTATCCTATTTTATTTGTCTAGTTGCTTGGGGACAAGCAATAGTTTCAGTTTGGTGTTGTGATGAGCGGATATTTTATACGCTTTTTGGGGTTAATTTAATGTAGTTTCTAGTATGTTTTAGTTAGTTTTTAGTATATTTTTATTAGTTTCTAGGAAAAATTCATATTTCTGGACTTTACTATGAGTTCGTGTATTTTTCTATAATTTCAGGTATTTTCTGGCTGAAATTGAGGGAGCTAAGCAAAAATCTGATTCAGGTTGAAAAAGGACTGCTGATGCTGTTGGATTCTGACCTCCCTGCACTCGGAATGAATTTTTTGGAGCTATAGAAATCCAATTGGTGCGCTCTCAATTGTGTTGGAAAGTAGACATCCAGAGATTTCCAGAAATATATAATAGTCCATACTTTGTTTGAGGATAGACGACGTAAACTGGCGTTCAACGCCAGTTCCATGTTGCATTCTGGCGTTAAACGCCAGAAACAGGTTACAAGTTGGAGTTAAATGCCAGAAACAGGTTACAACCTGGTGTTTAACTCTAGAAACAGCATAGGCATGTGTAAAGCTCAAGTCTCAGCCCCATCACACACCAAGTGGGCCTCAGAAGTGGATTTCTGCACTATCTATCTTAGTTTACTCATTTTTTGTAAAACTAGGTTACTAGTTTAGTATTTAAACAACTTTTAGAGATTTATTTTGTACCTCATGACATTTTAGATATGAACTTTGTACCTTTTGATGATATGAGTCTCTAAACTCCATTGTTGGGGATGAGGAGCTCTGCTGTGTCTCGATGAATTAATGCAATTATTTCTGTTTTCTATTCAAACACGCTTGTTTCTATCTAAGATGTTCATTCGCACTTCAATATGATGGATGTGATGATCCGTGACACTCATCACCATTCTCAACCTATGAACGCGTGCCTGACAACCACCTCCGTTCTACCTTCGATTGAATGAGTATCTCTTGGATTCCTTAATCAGAATCTTTGTGGTATAAGCTAGAATCCATTGGCAGCATTCTTGAGAATCTGGAAAGTCTAAATCTTGTCTGTGGTATTCCGAGTAGGATTCAGGGATGCAATGACTGTGACAAGCTTCAAACTCACAAGGGTTGGGCGTAGTGACAGACGCAAAAGGATTAATGGATCCTATTCCAGCATGAGTGAGAACCGACAGTTGATTAGCCGTGTGGTGACAGCGCACTTGGACCATTTTCACTGAGAGGACAGATGGTAGCCATTGACAATGGTGACCCACCAACACACAGCTTGCCATAGGAGGAACCTTGCGTGCGTGAAGAAGAAAACAGGGGGAAAGCAGAGATTCAGAAGACAAAGCATCTCTAAAACTCCAACATATTCTCCATTACTGCATAATAAGTATTACTTAATCCATGCTCTCTTGTTGATTTGCAAGTCAACTGATAATCATAATTGATATCCTGACTAAGAGTTACAAGATAACCATAGCTTGCTTCAAGCCAACAATCTCTGTGGGATCGACCCTTACTCACGTAAGGTATTACTTGGACGACCCAGTACACTTGCTGGTTAGTGGTACGAATTGTGAAAAGTGTGATTCACAATTCGTGCACCATGGCCGAACCCTTCTTCTTCAATTATCCCATCAATTCCTTCCAATCTTCCTTTCATTACCCCCTAAAAAAAAGAATGTTATTAATAACTTTTTGGATAATGGCGGCAAAATAAAAAAGAAAGAATAACTACTTTTTAAAATTTTTGTTTTTAAATGACTAAGTGCTATTCATGAATGCAAACCAACTAACTATTTAGTTATCTATGTATGCAACATTGGTGACACCAAACTTAGTTTGTGGCCATGTGGTGTAAAAACATTTGTTCAAGGTTCTAAGAGTGACATGATATGAATTACATTCATGTGCTCTTAGTGTGCCTTGAACACCAAACTTGTTCTTCACTATATGTTGCATAAAAGGATTCATTCAAGTATATGTCAAAGTTGATTCGGAATGCATGAACCTTGCATTATTAACTACTTTAAAAGCATATAAAACATGGGTTGCCTCCCATGAAGCGTTTCTTTAGCGTCACTAGCTTGACGTTCTGCCCTTGTCAGGGTGGTTGGTAATGCTTCAAATCTTCCCCCCTTGCAGTGAATCTATCTCCATTGGCTTCGTTAAGGATCTCCACATGTTCTAATGAGAGAATTCTGTTGATTGTGAAAACTTTAGGCATTTGAGATGGGATGGTGGGGAGATGAGGTGGGATAACTGAGAGATAAGCTGAGATCACTTTATCCCCTGGAGAGAAATCCTCTGTAGGGATCTTCTTGTTCCTCCATCTCCTTGGTGCCTTCTTCTTTGTTTCTTTTGATGTTGCCCTGCTCTTTGTGGCCTCTTTTTCCAAGGAAATTTTGTTGCTGGTCTAATATGACTCTGGTGGTTTTGGTTCCTCTTGGATTTCCTTTAGCTGTTGCACCTTCTGACTATTTTGCTTACTAGCCACAGGGATTTTCGGGTGTACAGTTTGTGTTTCAATGCTTGTTTCTTCCACCAGTGCCTTGTCGTGCTCTTCCCTTGGTTCCTTGTTTTCTTGATCTGCTTCTTGTGAGGGTTTGAAGACATTGAAGGCGAGTTGTTCATCATGTATCCTCAGTATTAGCTCTCCTCGCTCCACATCTATAAGCGCTCTGGCTGTAGCTAGGAATGGTCTTCCCAATATGATTGGGTGAAGGTGACTCTCTTCCATTTCCAATATGACAAAGTCTGTGGGAAGGAAGTAGTTCTCAACCTTCACCAACACGTTTTCAACCACTCCTATTGCTTATTTTTGAGTTTTGTCAGCCAGCCTGATGACTACGTCTGTGGGCATTAGCTCATTGATCTGCAGCTTCTTCATGAGGGATAAAGGCATTAAGTTGATGCTTGCTCCCAAGTCACAGAGTCCTTTATCAAACATTATTTCTCCTATGGCACAGGGGATGTGAAAACTCCCTGGATCCTTCCTTTTTGTAGGCAACTCTGGTTGAATGAGAGCACTGCATTCCTTATTCATCACTATTGTTTGCCCTCCTTTGAGGGAGCTTTTCCTGGTCAGCAGCTCCTTCATATACTTAATGTATGAGGGCATTTGCTGGAGAGCCTTGATGAATGGTATGTTTACATGGAGAGATGCAAACATATCAAGGAACTTTGAGTATATTCTCTTCTCTACACCACCCTTGAGTCTTTGGGGAAAGGGTGCATAGAGTTTCAGCATCTCCTTCTATGTAATTTTGGTTTCTTGGTGACCCTCTTCCTGCTTCTCTGCTGAAGTATCTCTAGAGTGTTCGAAGGGTTTGTTCAACTCTTCCTCAGTCCCCCTATCACTTATAGTGACCATCTTTCATTCTTCCCATCTTACTTTCTTTGCTTCACCTCTCGGGTTTTTCTCTGTGTCACTTGGGAAGCTGTCAGTAGGTTTGGGAATCTTCTCAGAGAGGTATCCCACTTGAAATTCTAGCCTCTTAATGGTGTCTCCATGGTTTTTGATATTAGCTCGCACCTCCTCCTTGAACACCTTGTTATCTTGGAGTTCCTTACATATGCCTTCAAGTAGAGTCTCAATCCTTGAGAGTCTATCTTCGGATGATGGTGAGTTGGGGTTGGAGGGATGAGAAAGACCATTTTGGTTTTGATATGGATGTTGAGAGGTATTGTTAGGTGGGTGCTGATATGACCTCTGTGTGGAATGTTGGTGAACTGCATTGTTGTTGGGGTTGTGACCTCTCTGATCTTGGCCTTGATCTTGTTGATTTTCCCACCCAAAGTTTGGGTGGTTCCTCCAACCAGGATTATAAGTTTTGGAGTATGGATCATGGGTCTGCCTAGGTGAGTTCCCAACGTAGTTGGTTTGTTCCTGATCACCCTCTGTCTCTGCATTCACTCCTTCTTGAGCTGCTGATGAAGTGTTGATTGCTGCTACTTGGTTCCTTTCCATTTTCTTGGTGAGGTCAGCCAGCTTCTTGGTGATCATCTTATTTTGAGCCAGCAGTGCATCCACGTTGCTTAGCTCCATCACTCCTCTAGTGTTGCCTCTTTCAGAAGCATAGAAGTAGTCATTCTCAGCTACAGTCTCAATGACATCTATGGCTTCTTCAATGGTCTTCTTCTTGTTCAGAGATCCCCCGGATGAGTGGTCTACTACCTTCTTTGATTCGTAAGAAAGACCTTCATAGAAAATGTGTAACTGCACCCATTCATTGAACATATCTGGCGGGCACCTCCTTGTCAAGTCCTTAAACCTCTCCCATGATTTATAGAGAGTTTCACCATCTTGTTGCCTGAAGGTTTGTACCTCAGCTCTCAACCTATTGATTCTTTGAGGAGGATAGAATCCCCGGCAACGGCGCCATAAACTTGATGCACGGAAAATTGTCTCTCAACAAATTTCCCTCGGCAAGTATACCAAATTGTCGTCAAGTAATAACTCACAAAAGAGTGAGGTCGAATCCCACAGAGATTAATGGATTAAGAAATCAATAGTTGATTAATTATCCTAGTCAGATGATCTAGATTAAAGTGATAAGCAGCAGGAATTGTAAATTGACAGAAAAGAAAAGAAAAGCAATAAAGTGCAGAAAAGTAAAATGGCAAGAAAAGTAAATTATAAGAAATTAAAGTGCAAAAAATGTAAAGTGCAGGAAAGTAAATGACTGGAATGTAAATATAAGAACTAAAAATAAAATGAACATTGGGATAGAGAGATGTTGCATTCTTTGGATTAAGTCACTCTCATTTCTTCCTCAATCAATGCATTCATTGATCTCCTTGGCAATCTTAAGTGATTGGATCCCAATTCCTTGGTAATCCAATCTCTCTAAGCTTGAACAATTTTCCAATTCCTTGATTTAATTGCTCATGGGAAGAGATGAAGTATGGTCACTGATTATACCACATGTATTTCTAAATCAAAGTATTGGTAGGATTATATGTCACTATATCCATCCAAACCCCAATTTGGTCCAACATGAGAAAGCAATTCTAGCATGATCTCCTCATTCCTATTCCAAGGCTCAGAGGAGATCCAATTATGGAGAGCTTCTCTTCCAAGATAGCTAACCAATTGGATGAAGAACGAAAGCTTTCTAGTAAAATCAAGAGAAAAGAAAGAGGAAGATGAATGATAAAAACAAATTAATCCATTGAATTGTAACAGAGCTCTCTAACCCAATTAAAAGAGTTAGTTGTTCATTGCTCTACCAAAATAGAAAAGAAAGAAAGTGCAGAAAAATAAAGATGAAGATTAAAACTGAAATTGAGACTTCAACATTCATAATGGAAAATTACAAACTATAAAATGAACTACTACTAAGGAAAGAAAAAGAAAGAAAAGTGTGTGAGGGGAGGGAGTCCGAAGACCCCAATACAGAATCCCCCCTCCAGTCCCGGATGAATTGAATGTTAAAACTAAGGCCTTTATATAGGCTCTCCTAAATTACAAAATGAAATGAAACTAAAAGTAAATTACAATTAAATGAAAATTCCTATTCTAGATGCTTCTTGTGACCTTGATTGGTTGACACTTGTGGGCTTGCTTCCTTGTGGTTGGGTGGTCCTTGAAAGAGAAGTGAATCAAGTTGAGGTCCAGGTGCTAATCGTTAGTGCTACCGTTAGCCACACTAACGCTACAAGTGTGGCGTTAGTGCTGAAGTTAGTGTGGCTAACGTCACACTTGCTATCCAGTTGGTGTTTTTGGGGCTTAAAAGATGCCTCTTGTTTGTACTCCAATTTCATGCCCACTATAGAGTATTATATATCATTGGAAAGCTCTAAATGTCAGATTTCTAATGCAACTGAAATCACCTCAATTAGACCTCTGTAACTCAAGTTATGCTCCTTTGAAGTGGAAAAGGTTGCTGGCATAGTCGCTGGCGTTATTGGAAAAAGTGAGTGCCAATAACGTCCGCGTTTAGGGGATTAATATTGCCAGGTTCTGGAGCTCAAAATTAATGTGCACTCCATACTATTATATATTTTTGAAAAGCCTTGGATGTCTACTTTCCAACGCCTTTGAAAGCGCATCATTTGGAGCTCTACAGCTCGAGTTACACTTCTTGGACGGTGAAGAGGTCAGTTGTCCTTACTACAGGTTGATACCATGTTCATCTTTTCACTTTCGGGGCAAGTTTTCTCCCTCAAATTTAGTGTCCACTATGTAGTTCCATATATGCTTGGAAAGCTTTGGATTCCTACTTTCCAATGCCACTGGAATCACCTCATTTGGAGTTTTGTGGCTCAAGTTATTCTTGTTTGAAGAAGGCATGGTCAGGCTGCCGGGTGAGATTTTGCCCACGTTAGTGGCACTAACGTGGCCTTCTTTGCTTCACAAACGTTAGTGGCGTTCACTTTTTTCACTAACTTTCACAGCTGCCTCCTTTGTTCCATGTTAATGCCCATGTTAGTGGCACTAACGTGGCCACTAATGTGGGTGTTCTTGGCTTCGCAAACATTAGTGGCGTTCACTTTTTCCACTAACTTTCACAGCTGCCTCCTTTCTTCCATGTTAATACCATTAACTTTCTCACTAACGTTGAGGCTTCTCCTCTTCTTCCACGTTAGTGCCCACGTTAGTGGCGCTAACGAGGCAACTAACGTGGGCTGAGATGACCTTCAAAGACGTTAGTGGTGTTAACTTTACCACTAACGTTGCAAACTTTCCTTTCTTCCACGTTAATGGCCATGTTAGTGGCACTAACGTAGCCACTAACGTGGCTCTTCTCTGTTTCTTGTTACCTGAAATCAATCAAACAAAGTGCATCAAAGTCTTGCTCTTACTCATGAGATCATGCATCATCTATTTTATCATTCAATTCATGCATAATTCTCATGAAATCATTCAAAATTTACAATGTTTGCTTGAATCATGGTATGAATGCATTTTCAACCAAATACTTTCTTATTTCCTAAGAAAATGCATGAAACCAACCTAAAGCATACAAAAAATGGCTAGTAAAACTAGTCAATATGCCCTGGCATCACAACACCAAACTTAAATCTTGCTTGTCCCCAAGCAAGAAAAGAACTATGCACAAAGAATTCTCTTAATTGGAATGTATTGAAGAATTGCTTATGATGCCTTAGTGGGTGAAGTGAATAAGTGACAGTGGGGTTAACTCTAATTTGTATGCTTATGCAAGGATTCCAATGCTCATTAGTCCTTACATTTTGGAAGTCTTAGATCTTAGGACTTTCATTCAAATGATATTATGGAATCCTCTTTATAGATTGTCACCTTTGAAGCAGCACTTATTTTCTAGCATTTTTCTTTTCTTTTTGTATCTTGGCCTCGACTCTAGGTATCATGTCTCAAAGCGGCTTTTTAAGATAAGCTTTCAATCAATACTCCAAAACCAGTTGGTCTAAGGTATTAGGTGTTGAAACACCCCTTAGGATATACTTGCTCAAGCCTCTCTCTTTGACACAAATCCACCACGAGCATTTAACTAGGACAATAACTCTTTGAGTTCTTGTTTCTTTCTTTTTCTTCCTAGTAATTGATGCTCAGAGCCTTGGGCTTGTTCTTTGTTTTTCTTTTTCTTTTGTTTTCTTTTGTTGCTGCTTCTTGGATCAATAGATGTTTGAGAAATTCCATAATACTTTTCTAAATTTCAATTCTTGTCTATGAGCTCCCATGCAAGTTTTCACAAACATGCAACCTCAATACACAATCATACAATCAGAACCTCCACTCCTCTTAATATTTTGCTTGCCCCAGGATTTATAAAATTCTTCAACATTTTCCTTTCAAAAGAATGATTTCCTTGTTGTATTCTTAGAGATATTGGGTGCAAGTAAAATTCAAGATGATAATCATGATATCATAGTAACATGTTACAAATCAAATATCAAATTATGCTTATTCACAAGGAGTAATCACACATGCATAAATAGAAGACAATCATGCAATTTAAAGTGCTGGAAATAAGTAAGAGGAAAAAGGAACTTTACCATCTTGTAGTTCATCTTCATTGTTGTTGTCCTTTTCCTCCTATTCTTCCCCTTCCCACACCAAACTTAGAATGATTGCTTATCCTCAAGCAACAAGTAAAACAGTGGTGATGGGGTTTATGATGGATCATGAATGTCTTAGAATAAAGTGTGAGTATGCATGTGTTTCAGCAAGCAAGATTAAGGATCACAATAAAGGCATAAGAACTAAAAACAGTAACATTGTGATGGCATTAATAAGTGGTGTTGGCATGGTACTTTGCATGAAAGTTAAGTGGCAACACCAAACTTAGTGTGACACTGTCATTTTAGAATGATGCAAATACCTAGTGAAGATTGAAGATCATTTTATTGCATGGCAAAACCAAACTTAGAATGCAATCATATGTCAAATTATTGAAAGTAAACTAAGCAAGGAAAGAAAATGTTACCTACGGTTGGGTTGCCTCCCAATAAGCGCTCTTTTAATGTCATTAGCTTGACATGTTGTTCATGAATTTCTTCCTCTTCTTCCAGTTTGTTAAGAGGAATGACCTCAAGAGGAAAGAGGAGCCAGTTGATGCCCCTTGTTTTGAGTGCCTCTCCCCAGCAAGCCTTCTTCTGTTGTTAGCTTGAGTAAACTTGCTTGTTGGGGTAGGGGTGGGATGGCTTTTGGTTGACCTTTTATTCTTCATGGATATTGTCCTTCTTTTCTTGGTCACCATCCTCTTTTTAGTGCTCGTGTTGATTGCCTTCACCACCTTGATTTCAGTACTTGGGTGTTGTATGATGGTTGGAGCATCATTTTCATCAAGAGCTTCCTGAATTGGTGGTTCAATGAACTCACCCTTTGTGTAACTCTCTGTTTCGTTGGAGTAGTGTGGACTCCCTTGATTGACTTCCTCCCTTTCTTCTACATGATGTTGCATTGAGTCTTTTGGGAGCGAGTTTACATATTCCTTTGTCACCCATAGTAACCTCTGTGGGTCTGGAGCCTTAGGCTTATATACTCTCACAACCTCCTCCTTCTTCATATGAATCTCACTTGGTATGGCTGCCTCTTTTTCTTGTTCTTCTGATTCCTCCCTTGTTCTTGACCTTTGAATGAACTCCTCTGTTTCTAGAGAGAGTGAAGTGGTCTCTCTTTGTGATCTCAGCTCTTCAATGAATTGTTCTTCAGAATAGAGTTGTGCATTCTGTTTCAATTTTTCTTCATGGTCCCTTTTTGCTATTTTTTCCTCTTCGTTTGTCTTTATCATTCCTTCAAGGAGGAGTTCTATCCTAGCGAGTCTATCTTCTTCTCTACTTTTTTTGATTTCTTCAATGATGAGTTCCATCCTAGCAAGTCTATCTAAAGGTGGTTGGGTAGGTTGTAATGGTTGGTCGGGGTTGGCTTGTGAATGGAATTGGTTGTTTTGTTGTGTGTGTTCTGAAAGTGGTATGACTCTTGTGGGTAGTGGATTGAGTTTTGTGGATGGTGAAATGAATTGTATAGATTTGGGACAAAATTTTGTGCTGAGGTATACTCAAGTGATGAAGAATTTAGGCATGTAAAACTTGGAGGTGAGGTTGGATAATTGAGAGGTGATGGCTCTTGATGAATGGGGTATGAATGAGTGAAATCTCTTTGATTTTGATCTTCCCATCTACAACTTGAGTAGTGATCAATTTCACCAAAATATGGACCATTTTGTGGCTCTGGAAAGTACCCTATTTCATGTTCTTGATACTTCCACCCACCATGAGCATAGCAAAGTGAATCATTCTGTGGTGGTGGAGAGTTTCCCATGAAATTTGATTGACTAAAATATGATGGATGCTCCTTTCTTTCCTGCAAAAAGCTCTGTCTCAAACAATAATCACCAAAAGAAATTGAAATCTCCATTGTAATAAATGAGGGATTCTTAGTGAGGCAATATCACAAACAGTTGGTTAGCAAAAAAAATAAAGAAACAAAAGAAAACAAAGACAAAAGAAAAGTGTCTAATCTAGTAAATCAATCAACCGGTAGTTTGTTAATCACAATTAATCCCTGGCAACGGCGCCATAAACTTGATGCACGGGAACTTGTCTCTCAACAAATTTCCTTTCGGCAAGTATACCGAATTGTCGTCAAGTAAAAACTCACAATAGAGTGAGGTCGAATCCCACAGGGATTGATTGGTCAAGCAACTTTAATCAGAGGAATGTTCTAGTTGAGCTACACAGAAATTGAGTTGATATTTGCAGAATCATAAATGGCGGGAAGGTAAATAACAGACAGTGTAAAAGCTGGAAATAAAGAGCAAAATGTAAATGGCGGAAAGTAAATTGCAGAATCTTAAATGGGGATTTGGGGAAATGAACATAAACGTAAAGGGCAGAAAGTAAAAAAAATGGGTAAGATCAGAAGTGAGGGATTCATTGGGCTCAGGAGATGTTGTATTCTCCAGATCAAGTTCATTCTTATCTCTTCCTCAATCAATGCATTCATTGATCTCCTTGGCAATCTTAAGTGATTGGATTCCAATTCTTTGGCAACCCAATCTCTCAAATCTTGATCAATAGCCAATTCCTTGGTCTAATTGCTCATGAGAAGAGATGAAGTATGGTCACTGATTATACCACATGTATTCCCAAATCAAAGTGTTGGTAGGATTATATGTCACCATATCCATCCAAACCCCAATTTGGTCCAATATGAGAAAGCATTTCTAGCATGATCTCTTCATTCCTCTTCCAAGGTCCGAAGAGATCCAAGTATGAATAGCTTCTTTTCCAAGACAACTACCCAATAGGATGAAGATTGAAAGCTTTCTAGTAAAATCAAGAGAAAAAAAAGAAGAAGAAGAATGAAAACTATTATTGATCCATCAAATTACAATAGAGCTCCCTAACCCAATGAAAGGGGTTTAGTTATTCATAGCTCTGGGAATGGAAAGCGTAAATGAAAAGTACATTTTGAAAACTAAAACTAGAAGTTACAGAGAAAGTAAAATATACAGAGTGTAGTTCTCCAAATGCCCAAAAGCTCCTTACTAGTTCAAAACTACTCCTATATATACTACTCTTCTGATCTTCTAGTTGGCTCTTCAAGTCTTGGATATGGGCCTTTGGATCTTTAGTTGAAGCAGTTACAGTCTTCAGTGGGCTCAGCTTTGCTTGCAGAAAAAGTGTAAGTTAGGCATGGACGTTAGTTAGGACATTAGTGGCGTTAACGTTAAGTGAAAATGTGGGTTTGAGAACGTTGGTGACGATCACCTTTTTCACTAACGTTCCAAGCCAAAAATGGTCCACGTTAACTTCAATGTTAGTGGCACTAACGTGACCACTAACGTTGCCTCTTGGTCCTTCGCAAACGTTATTGGCATTCATCTTTTCCAATAACATTGCTTATGCCCCTTTTCCCCACGTTAGAGTTCACGTTAGTATGACTAACGTGACCATTAACGTGGGCTTGCCTTTCATCGAGAGTGTTAGTGACACTTACCTTTGTCACTAACGCTCCAAACGCGCCTCCTTCCCATGTTAGAGTTCACGTTATTTAGATTAACGTGGCCTCTAACGTGGTGGTGATTACCATTCCCAACGTTAGTGACAAAGGTGAGTGTCACTAACGTTGGTCCATCAATTCTTCCTCCACGTTAGCTTCCACGTTAATGTAATTAACGTGGCAACTAACGTGGGCAATAGTGGCTTAATCCAACGTTAGTGACAAAGGTGAGTGTCACTAATGTTGGCAATTCCTTGTTCCTTCCACGTTAGAGTTCACGTTAATGTAATTAACGTGACTCTTAACGTGGCCAAGTGTGCCCCTTTTCCAACGTTAGTGGTATTCACTTTTACCACTAACGTTGGGGCTTCCTTTCTCCTCCACGTTAGCTTCCACGTTAATGCAATTAACGTGGCAACTAACGTGAGCTATAATGGCTTTCGAAGGCGTTATTGGCGATCACTTTTCTCATTAACGTTGCAAGCTTATGCCCATTCAACGTTAGTGGTCACGTTAATTAGACTAACGTGGCTACTAACGTGGTTCTTTCTTGCTTCCTTTGTCCTGAAATCAAGTAATTAAAGTGCATCAAAGCTCTATTCCAAGTCATGAGATCATGCATTATCCAATTTGTCATTCAATTCATGCATAATTCTCATGAAATCATGTAAAATTCACAATGTTTGCTTGAATCAAGATGTAAGTGAATATCTACCCAAAACTTGCTTATTTACTAAGAAAATGCATGAAACTACCCTAAAATAGTAAAGAAAAGGTCAGTGAAACTGGCCAAAATGTCTTGACATCACCACCCCAACTTCCACGGGATGACAACACCCTTAATGTTATTCGCCAAAGGCAAATAGAGCTTCAAACCACAATTACCTCTGCTTTCACTGGTCTAACCTCTACTATTAAAGCCCTTATATCCCGTATGGATGCATCAATCCAAGAGCGACATGATTCCAATAATGCTATTGACACGAAACAAGAGAGAAGGGATCAGCTTGAAGATGAAGGAGTAGCTGAAGAATTGGTGAGGAAAGATATCAAGGAGGAGTTCGATTTTGTATTAGAGCAATTGGAGGAACCCGTAATTAACGAAGAAGAAGAAGAAGAAGTGGTTGAAGACCTAGGAGATGCTGAACCTCCGTGGGAGTCGAGAGTTGTAGAGAATTTTGCCAAGAAGTTTGAATTTGATGCTGAGGAGGATAGTGCACAACCTCCATTGCATGTTCCTTATGAAGAATTAGATGGAACAGATCAAGAAGCAAGTTCCCATGGTGATAGCGATCAGGAATCAAGCCCTCCTAGGGATGAACTTGCATCCGCAATTGAACCCCTTGAGTTTGAAGAACTTTCCCCAAGTGAATCTGAAGATGATGCGGAGGTGGACTTTTCTCAACCTCCAAATTATGACTTGAGTGATGGAGAAGAATTCGAAGATTTTGATCAGGGCGTGGTTGGAGTTGATGAGGTTTGCAAGGAGGTGGAGGAATTCAAGGAAGAGCACAAAGGGGTAGAGCCTGCAACACCATTGGAAACACTTCTCCCAAGGCCATTACCGCCCAATACAACATTCAAGTGGGTTAAATCCTTAGCCTTCACCTTTACTTTCCCACTTGAATATGGTTTGCTTGAGACAGATGGTCAGCTTAGAGCTCTTTGTGGCTTTAAGAGTAAGAGGGAGATAGTTAGTGGCAGGAGTTGGCATGCAAAGTTCAATAAGGTTCCACGATCCAAATTAAAATACAAAGATTGGTGTAGAGCTCGATTGAATGGGTCTCGGAAGTTGTTTGGGTATCTCAGTGGGAATTCAGATTGCGTGTCACCCAGTTGGAACAGTGATGATCAAAGCAAAGACGGGTGCAAAAGCAAGGTTTGGGACCCCGGAATTCATTCTAACAATCAACACTCCTGGAGCCTTATTGCTTGCTTTAACTTGCTCGAAGGATTCTTGTGCCTAGTTTGGGACCCTGGAGGCTATTGGAATTACAAACATTGGTGGGAATTCCTGGATGAGTTCAAGCATAAGCCACCATGACAGGGAGCTCACCAAATGTCCAACTTAAGGACTTTAACTAAAAGTGCTAGGTGTGAGACAACCCACCATGGTATAATTGTTCTTTTTCAGTCTTAGTTTTATTTTATTTTGTTTTATTCTTAGTTTACTTTTATTCTATTTTTGTTAGTGTTCATTCATAATGTCTGCATCAGCATTTGCATTCTGCATTCTGCATTTTGCATAAAAAAATCACACCACGCGTGAGCGTCAGCCACGCGTGGGCATCGATTGATGATCGGACTTTTGTTGATATAGAATTTCTCAAATGAATTCTCGTTGTAAAGTATAGTTTCTAAACCAAATAATAGTCCTTTCATACAAAAAATTTGTTTGTCACAAGTAACAAACCCCTAAATTTATAAACCAAAGTATTGGAACCTCGGGTCATTCTCCCTAGAAATTGCAATAAAGTGTTCTTGATATTGGTTATGAGTTGTGTTTGGGGTTTTTGAGATTTTGGACAAGAAATATAAATGACAAGGAAATTCAAATAACAAAAGGGTCTTGGCAAGGGTTGGTGGTCAAGGATCTCTATCCTAATCACTAACCACAACATGAGAATTGGCAAGCACCAACCCTACTAAGTTAACCCCTAACTAATAGTAGAGGAAAGTCAAGTGAGCTATGTCAATCCAAGTCCATAAGTCCTAGTTCTACACCTAATCAATTGGGGAGATCTAGCGTTAATGGCTCCCAATCGTCAATCACTTGGACATTAGTAACTCAAGAGTTCCTAAGTTACCTTCCCAAGCCAAGAGCATCAAATTCTACTCTAAGATCCAACCAAGCATTTTATCAAACACTTGGAAGACATAAAAGGAAAGTATATTAAAATTACAAGGAACATAAATCTACACTACTCAATTGCAAGGAATTAAACAACAATAAAGCAAATCGATAATAAAAGAACATGAATCATAAATTGCATTGAATTGAAAATAGAAGAACAAAAATGCATCAACATAAAAGTAGAGAATTACATGAATTAAATGTAAAACTAGAAAGAGAAAGAGTAGAGGAACAAGAAATTGTAAAGGAAAAGTAAATCAAATCATGAATTAAACTTAGATCTAAGAAATTCTAATCCTAATTCTAGAGAGAAGAGGGAGCTTCTCTCTCTAGAAACTAAACTACATGATGCTAAAACTTCCAACAATTGCTCCCCCCTTTGCCCAAGCTTGAATTCTGCATGAAATAGCTTTATAAATGAGTTGGGTTGGGCCCAAAGTGCTTCAGAAATCACTGGGGGGCGATTTCACTTTAGTGGGCCACGGCAGCATCGGCGCGCACGCGTACATGGCGCGTGCGCGCCCCTGAGCGCGAAGTAACATATGCCAAATTTTATATCATTTTGAAGCCCCGGATGTTATCTTTCCAACACAACTGGAACCGCCTCATTTGGACCTCTGTAGCTCAAGTTATTGTCGTTTGAGTGCGAAGAGGTCAGGCTTGACAGCTTTACGGTTCCTTCATTTCTTCATGAGTTCTCCCACTTTGCATGCTTTTCTCCTCACTTCTTCCACCTAATACTTGCCTTTTGAACCTGAAATCACTTAACAAACATATCAAGGCATCGAATGGAATTAAACTGAATTAAAATCACCAATTTTAGGGCCTAAAAAGCATGTTTTCACATTTAAGCACAATTCAAGGGAGAATTACAAAACCATGCTATTTCATTGAATAAATGTGGGAAAAGGTGATAAAATCCCCAAATTAAGCACAAGATAAACCACAAAATTGGGGTTTATTAAATCTCCCCACACTTAAGCTAAGCATGTCCTCATGCTAAAATCAAGAAATAGACAAAGGGGTATCGACATTTATTTAATGCAAACTAACTAAATGCAATCTATCTATATGCAATCTATCTACATGAATGCATCCACTTTGTCAAAACAATCAATTTCCAAGAATACATATACAAGTACAAGGGCTAAAGCAATAGCAATCAAATCAAACCCACAATTGAATTGAATTATTAAAAAGATTTTCCAAACTTGCAAGAAAAGATGATCATGGGTGGGAACATGTAATTGAGCAATCGAACCCTCACCGGATGTGTATCCGCTCTAGGCACTCAAGTGTATGGGGTTGATTCACTCAATCCTCCCCTAATCATGTTTTCCAAGATTTGTTTTTCATCTAACAATCAACAATTATTTCATGCATGCATACAAATATCATGAGGACTTTCCATAGGTTGTAATGGGGCTAGGGTCAAGGTAGGATGCATATGGTCAAGTGAGCTTGAAATTTGAATCTTTGATTAACTTAAACTTCCCACCTAACCTATGACAACCTAAACAATTCTAAACAAACCTAACTACCCATTCTTCACTTTTTTCACACACTCATGCATCCTCTTTTTGATCACCAACCATATGCATTGACTTTTATTGAACCTTACTTTGGGGCATTTTGTCCCCTTTTTATTGCAATTCTGTCTTTCTTTTTCTATTTTTTTTATTATTATATTTTTTTCATCCATTTTTTTCAGACTAAAATATACATACAAGAACATCAATGCATATGGTTTACACATGATTAATACATGAGTATGTACCCAATTCCCATGATTTTTCAACAAAAATGTAAACACACTTTTATCTCTACCCAATGTTCCCAACTTTCCCAAAATAAAATGATAAACACTCTCACTAGCCTAAGCTAATCAAAGATCCAAAGTAAGGGATATTTATTGTTTTTCACTTAGGCTTGTAATGTGCTACAATTAAGAACAAATGGGTTAAGCATAGGCTCAAATGGGTTATCAATGGAAGATAAAAGGTAGGCTTATTTGGGAAGTGAGCTATTTGAACAATGGCCTCAATCATATAAATGCATGTATATACAAAATAATGGACATATAGAATTAAACAAATCAAAGATTACAATCATAGGAAGAGAATAATGCACACAAGAATGAAAATAAGTGGTTATATATGATGTAACCACACAATTAGGCTCAAATCTCACATGCTTGTGTTCTTAGCTCAAAAATCATGTTCCACAAAATATATAATTCAAGCAAGTTCTAAAATTTTTTTTTTCAATCAATTGGGGTGCCCTATAGATAAAATCCTTGGAAAATATCATGATTTTGACTAAGCTTAATATATACATATGCAATGCAACCAAAAAATCTAAAAGTCCTAAAAATGAAATGAAAAAGTGTTGGGATTAGAAACTTGTTACCCAAAAATGCTGAATGGTCGAACGACCTCCCCACACTTAAAAGTTTGCACCGTCCTTGGTGCACTCAAAGATGAGCAAGGGGGTGTGGCGACTTTCTGAGTTGCTACCTTCAGTTGGTAGGTCAACCGATGCTGCACGTTCTTCCTTCTGCTTCCATTTTTGCTTATGGTGCATCGATCATGAAAAACAAAATAAACACCGTAAGATGAAAATATACAAAAGCTAGGAAGCGTGAATTGTTGGAATGAGGTGGATCACTAGAATTGAGTGAGTGAATTGGTGTGACATTGATGAAAAATAGTTGTATGTGTTCTAACTTGCATGCGGATTAGAACTCACACTCTAGTATTTAAAAATCATGTCACAATTATACAAAATAAAACATGCACTTCACTCATTCTAGTGTGCTTGAGATACTTTAAAAGACTTGTAGGCTAAAACAACCCAACAAGTAGTGAAGAAGTATAAAAGCATTCAAGCAAAAATCAAGCGATTGTGAAATTGGATAATGCATGAACATTGATTGATGTGTAAGTAAATTTGATTGACAAAATGGTATAGAGAGCTCACACATCAAACAATGACACTTATTGAAGTTGTTGCAACACCTAAGTGACATAGAGGTGGAACACATGGATGCTATGGAACTTAAGAAAAAGGATATAGAAGTCAAAAATCAATCACATAGCAAGCATGGCCCACAAAGCTTTACAAAGCTCAAAAATATGTCATTAGGTAAGCTTTCGATCCAATTTCACAAATTTCACAAACTCAATGCCTGAAATAGGTGATGATCAATTAGAACAAGCATCCTAAAAAAATGCATTGATAATGTACAATTGCCTAATAATAAATGATGAATGCATGGTGGCCAAAACATGCAATTCAAAGGAGTTAAGAAGCTTAAAGGCAATGTAACATTCACTTGATGCTCACAAATGTTCAACATGAAAATTCAAAACCAAGTAATAAATTGCAACCTCAATAAAGGAATCCAACAATGACAATAACAACAATGATGTTAAACTAACATACTATCAATAAGCAGCAGCAGTAAACAGTAAACAAGATTAGTAATCCAACACTTATAATGGAAAACAATAATTAAACCAACTAACTAACTAAAAAAAATGGTGTTATATGATGCTTGATAGTGTTGGATGATGATTGAAGGGTGGAAAGAAAAGAAGAGAAGAGAAAAGAAGGAAAGAAATGGAAAGAAGAGAAGAAAAGAAGGTGAGTGAAACAGGGCAATCCACGTGTGCGCGTCATGTGCGCGTAAGCGTGGATTGATGAATTGGAGGCGGCGCGTACGCGTACATGGCGCGTCCGCGTCGATGGCTTATTTTGAGAGGGGCACGTACGCGCAAGGTGTGCGTGCGCGTGCCTTGGGCACAAAGTTGGCACACTTCAGGCACAACTCTCGGGTGAATGTATGGAAAGTGGAAAAATTCAATCCACGCGTACGCGTACATGGCGTGTCCACGTGGATGGCCGAAATTGCTTGATTTATGCGTACGCGTGGAGTGCGCATGGATGGTGCTCTATTTTTCAAAATTTTTTTCTATGTTTTTGCACCAAACCAAGCATTTCCAACCTCCAAACAACTACCGAAACATCACAAAACCTTATTTAACCTACTAGACTCCCAATTAAACTCAACTAATCAAACAAAACATGAAATAAAATCTAAATTACCAATATTTACAAAGAGGAAAAGAGAAAGATGTTACCATGGTGGGGTGTCTCCCACCTAGCACTTTTATTTATTGTCCTTAAGTTGGACTTATGAGGAGCTCTTCATCAAGGTGGCTTGTGCTTGAATCCATCCTTGAACATCCACCAATGCTTGGACTTTCATTGTGCTTCATCATTCAAAGTTAATAACTCCAAGCTTTGATGGAGTTCTTCACAAACCATAGGCTCCCAAAGTTGATCTTCCTTGTGCGATCCGGGATCCCACACTTTGTTTTCACACCCGTCCTTGAGTTGATCATGGTGGTTTCCTCCGGGTGGCAAGAGAGATGAATTCTCATGGAAGTACCAAACTATCCTCCTGGACCCATCCAATTGAGCACTAGTCTAACCTTTACTCCTTGAAGCTTCAACCATAATGAGCCTTGATTTGCAACGCCAACCACGAAACATCTTTCTTTTATGCTTCATCCCACAAAGCATCCTAAGTTGACCATCCGTTTCAAGCAAGCCATATTCAAGTGGGATAATAAAGATAATAGAAATGAGTTTCATCCACTCAAATGAAGGTGTAGATGGCAACCTAGGCAAAGGTGATTCCAAGGGTTTTGCTAAAGCATATTCAATTCCCATCCTCCTTTTTCTAAGGATCTCCACCTCCTCACAAGATCTCTTAATATCAATCCTTTATTCAACACTTTTATCTAACTCTTTTCCCTTACTCAAATCATAAATGGGAGGGTGAGAGACATTTACCTCCATATTGCTTTCCATTTCATCGAGAGAAGGTTCTTCATGCTCAAAGGATTCTTCACCACTAAGATTTGATGCTTGATCTTCATCACCAAGGGGACTCAATTCTTGCTCTATTCCATCCAATTCTTCATAAGAGATATGCCTTGGAGGTTGTGCACATTCCTCCTTAGCATCAATTTCAATAATTTTGGAGTGGTTTTCTTCAATCTTAGACTCCCAAGGTGGTTCTGCATCTCCTAAGTCTTCAACCGCTTCTACCTCTTGTTCGATAATCTCTACTTCCTCATCTTGTTGCATTTTTTGCTTTAATTCCTCTTCTTCACCATGGAGCTTCAAGTTCACTCCCTCACTAAGATTCTTCGTTGCTTCTCCACATTCCACAATGGAAGTGCCTTGATCGCATAGGCTTAGGCGGGATGAGACTATGTTGCCAATGGCTTTTACCATGATGGCCATTTTTGCTCTTAACTCCTCAAAATTCTTTTCATCCTCCTCGTGTTGCCTTAAGATATGAGATTCAAGATCCCTTAATTCTAGCATAGAGGCTTCATCGGGGGGTGATGGTGGAAGAGAGGATTCATTGTTTGAGGGGAAGGTATTATAGTCGGAAGGTGGTTCTTCTTGTAATAGTATGGAGGGGGTGGCTCTTGAAAATGTTGATGTTGGAGTGGTGGTGGCTCTATGTATGGTTCATATGGCTTATATTGTTGTTGGTAAGATGGATATGGATTAGGGTCATATGAAGATGGTTGGTGAAAAGTGACTTGTGAGTATGGTTGATGGCTATGTTGAGGATATGGCTCATAGGTGTATGGTGGTGGTTCTTGGAAGTCACAAGGGGATTCACCATAACCATTGGATTGGTATGCATCATAGAATGGCTCTTCTTCATAGTTCATTGGTGGAGGTTGTTGCCAAGAGGATTGATCATATGCATATGGCTCCTCCCACCTTTGGTTATCCCATCCTTGATGCACATCTTCATTGAAGTTCCTATTTCCTACAACATAGTTGTAATCACACTCATAGCCAAAGTGAGAATTCATAGTGAAAAGTGAAAATAAGTAACAAAAAGCTAACAAGAAATAATGAAACAAAGTCCTAAAACTAGCAAAAACTATCAAGCAATCCAAAAATCAAGTTATTCACAATATTCACATATATACAATAACCAATAACATAACACCATTGCAACTCCCCGGCAACGGCGCCGTTTTGATGATCGGACTTTTGTTGATATAGAATTTCTCAAATGAATTCTCATTGTAAAGTATAGTTTCTAAACTAAACAATAGTCCTTTCATACAAAACATTTGTTTGTCACAAGTAACAAACCCCTAAATTTATAAACCGAAGTATTGGAACCTCGGGTCGTTCTCCCTAGGAATTGCAATAAAGTATTATTGTTATTGGTTATGAGTTGTGTTTGGGGTTTTTGAGATTTTGGACAAGAAATATAAATGGCAAGGAAATTCAAATAACAAAAGGGTCTTGACAAGGGTTGGTGGTCAAGGATCTCTATCCTAATCACTAACCACAACATGAGAATTGGCAAGGACCAACCCCACTAAGTTAACCCCTAACTAATAGTAGAGGAAAGTCAAGTGAGCTATGTCAATCCAAGTCCATAAGTCCTAGTTCTACACCTAGTCAATTGGTGAGATCTAGTGTTAATGGCTCCCAATCGTCAATCACTTGGACATTAGTAACTCAAGAGTTCCTAAGTTACCTTCCCAAGCCAAGAGCACCAAATTCTACTCTAAGATCCAACCAAGCATTTTATCAAACACTTGAAAGGCATAAAAGGAAAGTATATTAAAATTGCAAGGAACATAAATCTACACTACTCAATTGCAAGGAATTAAACAACAATAAAGCAAATCGATAATAAAAGAACATGAATCATAAATTGCATTGAATTGAAAATAGAAGAACAAAAATGCATCAACATAAAAGTAGAGAATTACATGAATTAAATGCAAAACTAGAAAGAGAAAGAGTAGAGGAACAAGAAATTGTAAAGGAAAAGTAAATCAAATCATGAATTAAACTTAGATCTAAGAAATTCTAATCCTAATTCTAGAGGGAAGAGGGAGCTTCACTCTCTAGAAACTAAACTACATGATGCTAAAACATCCAACAATTGCTCCTCCCTTTGCCCAAGCTTGAATTCTGCATGAAATAGCTTCAAAAATGAGTTGGGTTGGCCCAAAGTGCTTCAGAAATCGCTGGGGGCGATTTCACTTTAGTGGGCCATGGCAGCATCGGCGCGCACGCGTACATGGCGCATGCGCGCCCCTGAGCGCGAAGTAACATATGCCAAATTTGATATCATTTCGAATCCCCGAATGTTAGCTTTCCAACGCAACTGGAACCACCTCATTTGGACCTCTGTAGCTCAAGTTATGGTCATTTGAGTGCGAAGAGGTAAGGCTTGACAGCTTTACGGTTCCTTCATTTCTTCATGAGTTCTCCCACTTTGCATACTTTTCTCCTTACTTCTTCCACCCAATACTTGCCTTATGAACCTGAAATCACTTAAAAAACATATCAAGGCATCGAATAGAATTAAAGTGAATTAAAATCACCTATTTTAGGGCCTAAAAAGCATGTTTTCACATTTAAGCACAATTCAAGGGAGAATTACAAAACCATGCTATTTCATTGAATAAATGAGGGAAAAAGTGATAAAATCCCCCAAATAAAGCACAAGATAAACCACAAAATCGGGGTTTATCATCGATCCCAATTCGGCATCTCCATCCAACGACCAGAAAGTTGTGATGGAATCGTGCGGCTCGTGTGCTAGAGGCACAACTCAAGCCCCGCGTACACGTCAATTTCATTTTTGGCACATCACGCGTAAGTGTGCGCGATGCGCACGCGTCGCATGCAAAAATTTGCCCCCTTATTTCTGAACAGAGAGTTGCGCCAAAACGACGCTGGAATTGTGCGTTTAGCATAATTTTGGCCGACGCGTACGCGTGTTTCACGCGTACGCGTCATCTTCATTTATCCCTTTTCACGCATTCGCATCTACGACGCTTACGCGTCGATGCACTTTTCTCCCATCCACGCCCAGGCGTGATCCACGCATATGTGTGGATTTGATTTTATTAATCCCCCTTATGCGAGAACACTAACTCCCTCGTATGCCCCTTTTTCCCTCTCTTCCCTCCAACGTTTCAATTACCTCCCTCCTCCCTCCATTGACACCCTCACCATCACCCTTCCACCGCGACCACCGCCGGCAACCCCAGACCGCCGCCGACCGCCCCTAACTCTCCCTCCTTTCTTCTCCTATTCTTCTCCCTCTTCTCTATCCTTTCGCCAAACCCCCCTGCCTTCACCAACCGGCCCACTGCGGACAACACCAGTTCCGCCGTGCCGCCACCACCTCGCCGCCGTGCCACTCCCCTCTCCCTTCCTTTCCAATTCTAGTACTATACCCCCAGGTCCATATCTCCACCCCTGCATTCCAATTCCTTTTTTGTTCAAATAAGTCAGTTTTCATATTTCAATTTTGTTCAATTTAGGATAGTTAGAATTGCATGTTCTTAGTGAATTTCAGGTGGTTAGGTAGCTAGGATGTGGTTAGTGGATTTAGGTCTGATAAGTGCTCCGTTCCTACTATTTGAATTATCTGATTTTAAACATTTGCTTTGCTGTTAATGTTGCTGGTATGTTGTTTCACTGCTATTTGATGCTATTTTGCTTAATGTCACTTTGTTTCACTGTCGTTTCACATGAGTTGAAACTATTACTGCTGATTGAAACTATTGCTCTGCGTTCATATGACATGCTGATTGCTACTCTTTTCTGAACTACCTTGACTCCATATGACCTGAGTTTTTGCTGCTTGTTTTACTTCCAGAACACCTAATTTACTGTCGGGTTGCTGCCGAAATTTTCAAAACAATTTTTATTGTTGGGCTATTAAGTTGCAAATTGGAATTTGACACTATTTTTACCTTGGTAAACTTTCTTTTAGCCGGATTCAATCCGTAATTCATTCAGTGAGCATCCCCATCTTTATTTTGGTTTCCTCACATGTGCATTTGTCATTGCCAAAATCATAGACCTCATCATGTGAATGAGGGTTTTTGACATTACCATTGATGATAACTTATGCTTGATTGATTATGGAATACAAGCTTATTGCTGTTGGATCCTATGCTTAATTCTTATGCATGTACATATGGTTTTAGTGCTTTTACTCATTACTGAATTCATAGGAAATCCAAACTGATTGCTTGACTATGGGAAATAGCCAGCTCTTTTATTTTGCTTTATGATTACTTGCTAGTTTTGCACAACTTGTGCTGAGACTCGTATAGGCTGCATTGTTGATTCTGTTGTTTCTTTACTCCGGGAACGTTCCTTTTACTGCCGGAATGCTGCCCGATTTTTCTGAAAACTATTTTACTTAATTTCCATTCATGAATTGACTTTGGTGCTTTTAAATTGAGCTTTATTTGGATTAAACCAAAGCCAACTCATGGGATGATGGGCTAGCATTCCCATCCCTTTTGGTTCCCTTCTTATTTGAATTGCATTATTGATGATTTTATTTCTCTTTGTTCCTTCTTTACATGCTTTATTATCAATAATTTGCATTCCATGCTTGAATGTGAGCTTACCCTGCCATTTCCCTATCTGATTATCCAGATGGCCCGCCGAGCTGAGGTACCTTGGGAACTTGAGGATGAGAAGCCACCGGTTGCCGAATGCAAAAAGATTATTCCACACGGCAAGCGGTTCGAAGCTCTAGGCCACAGACCACCTTCTCTTACTGCCTCTATTGACGCGGCTACACCCTCTGCCGCACCTTCAGCGCCTGCAGCACCACCCGCATCCACATCACTATCCCCCGTCTCCCAGCCAGTCTACCATCTAGTGCACCGCCTCTTTGAGCGCATCGATCAGATGGAGCGTCGCACTCAGCGGCGTATTGAGCAGTCTGAGCATCGCAACAAGCGACGCTGTGAGCATCTGAAGCTGATGATGAGGACTGGGCATACTGACATCCCCTCCGAGCCTGACACGCCATCGGAGCACTCTGAGGAGGAGGAGGATGAGCAGGAAGAGGACGCACAGGTGGCAGACCAGCAGCAGGCACAGCAGAAGGAGCCACAACTTGAGCACCCTGTAGAGCCTCAGGCCACTACACAGCTAGAGCCCACAGAGCCAGCAGCACACTCTTCAGGAGGCGATGATCCTTCACACCCGGCTTGACTAGAGCATTGAGGACGATGATGTGATCTAAGTGTGGGGAGATCGCCATCTTTGGCGGATTCTATTTTTGGTGAACTTTTTCAGACTTTTTATCCTATTTTGCTTTATTTTGTATTTTTTTGCTTTATTTTATTTTTCTTTCATTTTATTTTCCTTTTAGTACTTGCACATTTTTTACTTTATTGTCCTTCTGTTTATTTTCACTTTGTTACATTTTACACTTTGGGCTATATATATCTTAGATATTTAGCTTAGAATTGCACTTTTAGTCTATTAGTTGTGATATGGAAAAATGTGGATTATTGAGCTTAGTTTACCCTTTTAGCATATGAGAAATTGATTTGATAATAGGGAGTAAGCTGAAAACTTTTAGTTTTCATAATCACAACTTTCATTTAGTATATATATAATAAATGTTGGTCAATTGATGACATTTTCAAGGAATATCCTTATTTTTAGGAAAGGCATTTAAGATTCACATTGAATTGAGTTAAAACCCTTTTAGTAACTTGCATGATATATATAATTGGAATATGGTTTTTGAGCTAAGAACACACAACCCGTGAGTTTTTGAGCTTAATTATATGGTTACATTATTTAACCATAATATTTTATTCTTGTGTGTTTCTTCTCTATGATTGTAATCTATATTTTTTTTTTATTCTATATGTCCATTGTTTAGTGTATTTACATGCTTGCATATGATTGAGGCCATCAGTTGTTATTAGCTCACTTACCCCAAATAGCCTACCCTTTCAATTACCTTTGTTTGCCACTTTGAGCCTTTTAATCCCCTTTGTTCTATATTTTACCACATCACTAGCCTTAAGCGGAAAAACAAATTAATTACCCCGAATTGAATCTTTGGTTAGCTTAAATTAGAAATTGTGTGTCAATTAAGTGTGGGAACTGTGGGAACTTGGGTTAATGAAAATGTATTGTGGTTCTAATTTATTTGAATATTGGGAATTTGGGTGCACACTTATGAGAGATCAGAAAAATCATATGCATTGACATGATTATGTTTGCTTTCATGTTCATAAAAAAAGAAATAATAATAATAAATAAACACATAGGGGATAAAATTACCCCAATATTAAGTTTCATAAAAGATCAATGCATATGTGGTGCAATTAAAGAAAAATTTAATACATGAGTATGTAATGCAAAAGTGGGAATGATGGATAGCTAAGTTTAATTCTAAAATTGCATATAGTATGTGTATATGTTATGTGATAGCTTAGGTTAGTCAAGGATTTAATTTACAGATCACTTGGCCATACATATATCCTCACCTTTACCTTAGCCCCATTATAACCTTGAAAAGACCTCATGATGTTTGCATTTGTACACTTACTATGTGTTGATTGGTTAGATGAAAAATAAAGTTTTAGAAAGCATGATTAGAGGAGATTTGAGTGGTTTAACCCCAAACACTGAATGATCAGAGTGCATACACAAATCCAGTGAGGGTTCAATTGCTCATTTCCATATGTCCATATTTGATCATTGCTTATCTTGCAAGTTTGTGAACTTTTTTGTTTAACTCAACTCAATTGTGAATGTGTTTTAATATGATATAGTCCTTGATTGTGCATATATGATTCTTAGAAAGTTGACACAATTTGATCACATGTATGCTTATATATATAGACAGATAGTAATTAGAATAGCATGATGTATATAGGTAGCTTGCATTTAGATAGGTTACATTGCATAAGTTTCACCATTCTGCCTTCACTCTTTTATAATTTCTCTTGAGTTTAGCATGAGGAAATGCTAATGTTTAAGTGTGGAAAGATTGATAAACCACTATTTTATGGTTTATCTTGTGCTAATTTGAGTGATTTTTATCAATTCTTTGCTCACTTATTCATATAATTTGCATGATTTTACAATTCCTTCCAAATTCTGTGATATAGTTGAAAACATGTTTCCTGGGCCTTTAAACTGTCAATTTTAATTATCCTTTATTACCATTCGATGCCATGACCTGTGTGTTAACTATTTTAAGGCTTTATAGGGTAGGAATGACTTAGGGGATGGAAAGGAAACACGCAAAATTGGAAGGAACGCGAAAAATGAAGTTTTGAGAAGCTGTCAGCGACGCACACGCATGGGCGATGCGTACGCGTGACTGACGCGTACGCGTGATAAGGAATTTCACCAAACGACGCGCACGCGTGACCTATGCGTACGCGTGACATGCGCCACATGCAGAAAGTTACAGAAAGTGCTGGGGGCGATTTCTGGGCTCCTTTTTGGCCCAATTCCAAGCCTGAGAACACAGAAAAGAGGCTGCAGAATGGGGGAATCACCCAATAATTCATTCATTCATCAATTACACGCAATTTAGGTTTTAGATGTAGTTTTTAGAGAGAGAGAGGCTCTCTCCTCTCTCTAAGTTTTAGGATTTCTCTTAGTTTTAGGTTTATTTCTTCTCAATTCCAGGTTCAATGTTCCTTTAATTTAGTTTCTCTTCTACTTTTAATTGTCTTAGCATTCTAGTTTATTTATCTTTCCAATTGAATTTATGAACTTTTCATGTTAGATTTGATTCTCTTTTCAATTCAATTTGAGGTATTTCATATTTATGAGTGCTTTCTTTATTTGTTATCATTGATGCTTTTAATTGGTTATTTAGCTTCAATATTCCTTGCTAGTTTTTTATGCTTTTATGTTGTGCCTTCCAAGTGTTTGATAAAATGCTTGGTTGGACTTTAGAGTAGATTTTTATGTTCTTGGCTTTGGTTGAGTAATTGGAGACTCTTGAGTTATCAAACTCCTTGTTGATTGATGATTGAAAGTTGCTGGTTGATTTGGATACCTCTAAAGCTAGTCTTTACTTAAGAGTTTACTAGGACTTGAGGAATCAAATTGATTGGTCCACTTGAATTTCCTTCATAGTTAGAGGTTAACTAAGTGGGAGCAACGGACAATTCTCATCACAATTGATAAGGATAACTAGGATAGGAAGTCCAGTTCTCATACCTTGCTAAGAGCCCTTCTTAGTTATTAATTTGCTTTCTTGTTATTTTATTTCCTTGTTCCTTATTTGAAAAACCCAAAAAGATATAATCTCATAACCAATTATAAGTAACACACTTCCCTGCAATTTCTTGAGAGACGACCCGTGGTTTGAATACTTCGGTTATTATTTTTATTTGGTTTGCTTAAGTGACAACCAAACTTTTGTATGAAAGGATTTTTTGTTGGTTTAAAAACTATACTAACAACGAGGATTTAATTGTGAAATTCTTTACTAGCAAAGATTCGTTTATCAATGTTCGAATTACTTACATATGTAAGGATTTTGTTTTCGAACTGAATTGTACAATCTTTTGCTTGAGTTTAAAGATTGCTTTGCCTAGGATTATCATGAGATGCCTGGTCTCAATCTTTCTCTTGTGGAACATCGATTAGCGTTAAAATCAGACGCTCGACCTGTAAAGAAAACACTTCGATGATTTGCTCCTGAAATTAATCAAAAGATTAAAGAAGAAATTGAACGCTTGATTAAAGTAAAATTTATTCGAATCACACGTTATGTTGAATGGGTTTCGAATATTGTTCTTGTGATGAAGAAAAATAAAAAATTAAGAGTGTGCATTGATTTTAGAGATTTAGACAATGCCACTCCGAAAGATAAGTATTTTATACCTATAACAGATATGTTAATTGATTCTGCAGTAGAAAATGTGATTTTGAGTTTTATGGACGGTTATTCAGGATATAACCAAATCTTTATTATAGAAGATGATGTATATAAGACTGATTTTCGATTTCCTGGGGCACTAGGGACGTATGAATTGGTGGTAATGCCATTCGATTGGAAAAATACTGGTGCTACATACCAACGTGCCATGAATATATTGGAAAGTTTATAGAAGTGTACATTGATAATGTTATGGTTAAATCAAATTATGTAACCCAACACATCGATTGTTTTAGAAAAGCAATTATTACAATGCGGAAGAAGGGATTAAAAATGAATCCTTTAAAATGTGCATTTGATGTATCGGCAGGAAACTTAGGATTTGTTGTTCACAAAAATGGAATCGCTATTGATAAAAATAAAGCTGATGCAATATTAGCGTTGTCTCCTCCTAAGTCGAAGAAAGAAGTACAATCTTTCCTTGGGAAGGTGAATTATCTTAGAAGGTTCATATCAAATCTTTCAGGACGAACTCGAATATTTGCACCATTGGTGAAACTAAAAAATGAATCACAGTTTGAATGGACGAAAGAACATCAAGAAGCTTTCGAGTTAATTAAAGCTTATTTGTCTAAAGCTCTGGTGATGGCTAATGTTCGCCCCCATGAGCCTTTAAAATTATATATTGCAGCATCCATGAATACAATTGGGTGTATGTTGGCTCAAGATGATGAAAACAGACTTGAACGAGCCGTTTATTACCTCAGTCGAGTATTAACTAATATCGAAATAAGGTATTCACCCGTTGAAAAGTTGTGTTTGTCTTTGTATTATGCTTGTATAAAGTTGAAGTGCTATATGGTAGTTAAACCTGTGAAAATCATTCCACAAACTGACCTTGTTAAATATATGTTGTCTCATCCGATGTAGCAAGGTCGATTAGGGAAATGGATGTTGGCATTAATCGAGTTCGATTTGAAATATCTTCCAGCAAAGGTATAAAGGACAGGTCATTGCATATTTTCTAGTCGATCATTCGAATAATCTGAATGACCAGGAGGCAAATATTGTTGACGTTCATATTGATTATTGGAAACTGTATTTTGACGGTTCAAATCATAAAAATGGTGCAGGAGTAGGAATTATAATTATCTCACCAGAAGAAATCCCATTGGAATTTTTGTTTGAGTTAAAATATCCTTGCTCGGATAATGTGGCTGAGTATGAAGCTCTAATTTTGGGCCTTGAAATTTTGATCGGAAAAGGGGCTTTAGAAGTTCAAATCCTTGGAGATTCTCAGTTAGTTTTGAAACAGTTATCAAAGGAGTTCAAATGTAATAATGAGAAGTTACAAAAATATTTAGGAACGGCTTGGGAATTGTTAACTTCCTTTCGAAAGGTTTCATTAGTCCATATTTCGAGAATTCAGAATGAAATTGCTAATGATTTGGCTCAGATTTCCTTGAGATATAAGATAAGCCCAGAAACACTAAGAAAATTAGCAAAAATTCATCAGATATTAGTTCCGGTAGATGAAAGAGAAGCTTTGTATTTAGATGAATGTGAAGATGATGATTGGAGAAAATTTATTGCTGAGTATTTAAAAAATCCCAGTATTCAAGTGGAGAGAAAAATAAAGTTAAAAGCAATGAATTTTGTATTAATGGCTGATGAGTTATATAAGAAAGGAATTGATGGAAGCCTTTCGAGATGTTTAAGTCAAGCCGATAAAGATATTGCTCTAGGAGAAGTCCATAGAGGTGTATGTGGCGCCCATCAGGATGGGATAAAAATGAAATGGGTTTTACGTCGAAATTATGTTTATTGGCCTTTGAATGAAGATTGCATCGATTATGCAAAGCCATGTCAAGAGTGTCAATGCCATAGAATGGTGCAACAGATCCCAGCATCTGAGTTGCATTCGATAATTAAGCCATGGCCATTTTGAGGTTGGGCTTTAGACCTAATTGGGTTGATACATCCTCCTTCATTGAAGAATCATAAATTTATCTTGGTGGCCATTGATTATTTCATGAAGTGGGTCGAAATTGTTCCTTTGATAGAGGCTGGGAAAAAAGAAGTGATAGATTTTATTGTGGAATATATAATCCATTGATTTGGAATTCCTCAAACGTTAAGTATTGATCAAGGGACTATGTTCACTGGTCAATGAATTAGGAATTTTGCAATTTCGAGAAATATTAAAATGGTTACTTCAACCCCTTATTATGCTCAGGGCAATGGGTAAGTCAAAGTGGCAAACAAAATTTTGATTAGTTTGATTAAAAAGCAGATCAGAAGCAGACCTCAAACTTGGTATGAGACTTTGAGTCAGGTATTGTGGGCTTATCAAAACTCACCAAGAGGATCAACAGGTACTTCTCCTTATAAATTAGTATATGGGCATGATGCAGTTTTGCCTTTGAAAATTAATCTCAATACGTTGAGGATTTTGAGGCAAGATGATTTTCCAGTTGATGATTATTGGAATGCAATGTATGATGAATTAAATTATTTAGACTTAGAGCGTGTCTTGGCTCTTGAGAGTATGATTCGATAAAAGGAAAACGTTGCCCGAAGTTATAATCGTCGAGTAAAAGAGAAATGTTTCAGTATAAGAGAATTAATTTTGAAAGTTGTATTGCCGATAGAAAAGAAGTCGAGATTTCTTGACAAGTGGTCCCATACTTGGGAAGGGCCTTTTCAAATAATCAAATTGTACTCTGAAAATGCATATCGAGTTAAAGATATCGATTCTGGGAATGTGATTAATTCGATAAATGGAAAATACTTGAAACAGTATCGATGTATACCAAGTCAAGATCATTGATATAGATAAATGAAGTTAAAAGCATAAAAAGAGTCATAGCACAGTATTCTAAACAGGGGAAATATCAGGTGCCAAGAGTGCTACTAAGTCAGAATGGAGTTGAACTCTTTCACTGTCCAAGGATGAGAGTGCTTCAATTTGCTCATACTCTTCCTTCTGGGCCTTGTTGTGTTGTTTTTCACATTCCTCTTGTTTGGCTTCAATAGTGCAGATTTCCTTGAAGAGTTTTTGTTATTTATTCTAGGCTGTAGCCAAGGGTATTGCCATGTCATCTTTCCTCTTTTGAATCTTGGCTAGTTTATCATTGATTCGAGCCGACTCTACTTCGATTTCTTCTTCTTCTTTATCATAATAAGCTTGAGCAGAGAAGGCTTGAGAAATTCTTAGATCAAACTCTTCACAAGACGCTTTTATTGGTTGAAGAGCTGCGCCATATCCGTCAGATTCAGTTTTGATCTTGGCCACTCTTTCCTTAACTTGTAATTTTTCCTGGACAGTGATGCAGTCATTGGAGATCCTTATGAATTTCTTGACTATAACAAAAAATTGGGCTGGAACTTGTAGCTCGAGAGTAGAACTTAGAATATCTGAAAGAAGTGGATTCAAGTCTGAATTATTGGTCCATTACGAAGGGGGATGTGACAGAAGTCTGAGAAGAACGATTAATTATTCCCGGTTGTTTCGATTTAGCTCAGATGGGAAGCTGGATGTAGATGGGTCTGTAGCAGCTGAAGTTGAAATCAGCAATTTGTCCTCTTAAATGACCTGGTTCAGGAAAGTGACCAATCCAACTAAATCGACGTCAGTAGGCTGGGAAGTCACACCATAGGTTTCAGAAGGTGATTCCAGACCATGAGAAGTTGAAGATTTAGTTTTCTTGTGTAGGCTGGAGACTTTTAAAGTGAGAGAATAGTTTCTGGAATTCGAAAGAGTGAATCAGAGTCAGGAGCGATAGTTTCTGGAACTCGAGAGTGTGAATCGGGGTCAGTAATAACTTGGGATCCATTAAGGGTTTCGACCTGAGTTGGAGAAGAGGGATGGTCGATGTTTCGAGTTTGTGATGCTAAAGGCTGTTCTTCTGTCAAATCGACCACTTGTGTCTCAGTTAAAACTGGTGGAATCATTTATAGAGGTTCAACAGATACGACAGTCTAAGCTGAAGAATGAGACTTTTGTTGCTCCGATCCTGATGGATTTTGTTGCGTGGTCTATCCAAGAGCAAGTGAAGAAGATGTTGATTTAGTAGTTGTTGCAGTTTGAAATAAGACACTTGGTAGGTAAAAAATTTTCTTGGTTTGATTTGATATAAACGAAGTTTATAAAGAATTACCGGAATGGATCTTCTTCGGACCAATGGAGGGATCGATTCAGTCTCTGAATCTTCATTCGAATCAGAAGGAGCAGCAAGAATGTCTTGAATGGGCTGTTCACTCTCTTCTGAAGAACTTTCACTTGAAGATTGGACTTGGTACTAAAGGAAAATTAAAGTCATGATAAGTTCGAATGAATACAATTGAGAAAGAGTTTGAAGAAGTTGATTAAAAGGTTACCCTTCTGGAAGTTCTTATAGGAGCTTGACGACTTCTCTTTTGTGGTTGTCTTGAAGGTGCTGCAGCATTGATCTTACTTTTTGAAGTTCTCCTTGGAGAACCTTCAGCAGTTGAGATGGTTCGAATGGCAGAATTTTTAATTTCTTCAAAGGTGAGACCGTACTTAGAAAAATACGTGGTCCACCAGTCAAAAATGGATTTGGTGATGTATGAACTACGCTCGTAAAAAAGGTGATTGTAGTTCGTTTTTTGTTTTTGATTCAAGGAGAGACAGATATCGAGTGCTTCTTTCGAAACCAACTCAATATGACAGAAGGGTTTGCTGTTTCGAGGGAGTGGAGTTGGAATAGTAGTGCACGAATTTGTGACTCGCACAATTGAACCGGCAAGTGCACTGGGTCGTGCAAGTAATACCTTAGGTGAGTGAGGGTCGAATCCCATGAGGATTGAGGGATTGAGCAAGCTGTGATTATCCTGCAGATCTTAGTCAGGCGAATAGAAAGATAGTTGTAGGCACATAAACAAGCAATAATAATAAAACGTATAAACAGTAATGAGAGATTAGTTAAGGCTTCGGAGATGCTTCTTCTTCTGGATTAACATGTCATACTCACTACTCCAATGATAAATGATTCCTTCAATGGGAAGGCTGTAAGTGATTAAGCCATTGGTCATGGTTATTGCAGAAAGGTGTGCTATTTTATTAATCAGACATTTTCAGAAAGAGTTTGAGTTGAATAAACAGGAAATTAAATTGGAGAAATTAAGTAATTTAAATAAAAGCCTTGACTGAGAGTAGATTAGTTGGAAGCCCTATTCTTGTTGCAGTACTCTCAAGATTAATTGATAATTGAAGGTCGTTCTGTTTAGTTATCCCTTACTAAATAAGGGAAAGTCAAACAAGTTGGAATGATGTTTCTACTCACAAGTCCCAATCCGCTTACTTGGAAGGATTGGCGTTAGTGACTAGAGAGCCATCCAACAGTAAACCTAATTACAATCTCTCTTTTGAGTATTCCAACTCAAGGGTTCCTTTCAATCAACTCCCCATCAAGTTAGGGAACTACTCGCTCATTGTGAATGTAGAACTCATAACATAGGAAAGCGAATTAAAAAAAGACATGATAAATAAAACTCAAAGAAATCAATTAAAAATAAAAGTAACTCTTGTATTAATAAATTCTAAAATAATCCAATAGTAAAATTGAGTAAATTAAAGGACATGGAATAGTAAAGCCAAGTAAAGAAAACGAACTAGAATGACGAAGTCTTGATGAGGTAATAACTCTTCTCAATATCCCAATGCAAAGAGCAATCGAAATAAAAATCCTAAGAACTATGAATGTGTAGAGAAAAAACCTAGAGGAGGAGTAAAACTTGATCTAAAAAACTAAAACTGTGTAGAATGAATGTTGTTTTTGGTTTCTGCATGTCCTCTGGCTCTAGTCTTCTTTTCCGGGCCGAAAATTGGGTCAAAACAGGGCCCAAAATCGCCCCCAGCGAATTCTGTACATTATGCAGATCGCGCATGTCACGCGATCGCGTCATTCATGCGGACGCGTCATGCGGCGTTTTGTTTTGCGACGCAGGCGCGTCGTCCACGCCTTCGCGTCACTTGTGCTATTCCAATCCACGCGGTCACGTGAGCCATGCGGCCGCGTCACTGCGATTTCCTCTCTTCCGCGCGGTCGCGTGAGCCATGCGGCCGCGTCACTTCTCGCTGGTCATCTCCTTAATTTCTTGTGTTCCTTCCATTTTTGCAAGCTTCCTTTCCAATCTCCAACTCATTCATGCCCTGTAAAGCCTGAAACACTTAACACACAGATCACGGCATCGAATGGAATAAAGGAGAATTAAAATACATAATTAAAAGTCTCTGGGAAGCAAGTTTTCAATCATGTAATAATTTTAGGAAGGAAATATAATGCATGCTAATCATATGAATAAGTGGGTAAAGATCATGATAAAACCACACAATTAAACACATTATAAACCATAAAATAGTGGTTTATCAGTCATTAATCTCCTCAGGTCCAAACCAAACACCTGAACGGGCTAGATCAATCTGGGAGAGGGTGAAGCGCATGCAATTCAATCTCTTGATGATCCTACTCAAAACACCACAGACAAGGTCGGATCTTCCGGATCAGAGACTGACGCTCTATGATTCTAACCCTTAGAGCCACAGGAACCTCAATTACCTCTAACTAACGAGGTTTTATGTCACATACCCCAATTAGCCCAGATAATTTGTTGGAACCCGTGATGCATTCTCAAGCTGTCGCTCAATACTATCCTGGTCAGGACTCGTAAGGAACTCATGTAGAATCAAGATTTATAAAGATAAAGAACGACAATGTATCATAGAATAGAATCAAACATAGATTGAAGTAGAAAAGTAATTGCATTAATCTATAGGAATCAACAGAGCTCCTAACCTTAACCTAGGAGGTTTAGTTGTTCATACTGTATAGAAAATAACTTGTAGAGTTCGAATGTCGTGCAAAGGTTCTTAAACAATAGTGATGTTCCCTTATATATACTAATACTAAATATAAAGAGACATTAATTATAATTAGAAATTACAAAAATGAAATAAACTAGGCTAAAGATGCGAAAATCCACTTCTGGGCCCACTTGGTGAGTGTTTGGGCTGAGCTTGGCTTCTATCTTGAAGGAGTGGGCATTGGACTCCCACTAGGGGTTAGAAATGCTTCTTCCTTGCTCCTTTGGTGGCGTTGAATGCTAGGTTTGGGCATTCAATGCTGGTCTTAGTCCTCTTGGGGCGTTGAACGCCCATTAGGGGGTAGTTTGGGCGTTCAATGCCCATTTTGAGCTATCCAATTCTAAGAAAAGTATAAACCATTATATATTGCTGGAAAGTCCTGAAAGTTAGCATTCCAAAGCCATTGAGAATGCGTCATTTGAACCTCTGTAGCTCCAAAATTACTCGTTTGAATTCACGGAGGTCAAAATCTAACAGTATGTGCTATGCTTTCCTTGCCTCAGAATCAGACTTTGCCAAAACTTGCTAAATTCACCCAAAATTCACCTCAAATCATAGGAAAAATACAAAAGCTCAAAATAGTATCCAAAAAGTGAATTGTGCATTAAAACCTACTAAAACCTAATAAAACTTAACAAAATATACTAAAAACACTAAGAAATTGACATCAAAAAGCGTATAAAATATCCGCTCATCAGAATACCAAACTTAAACTGTTTCTTGTCCTCAAGCAACCAAAAAGAAGAGAAAGATACAATAAGTTTTAGAATTTTCAATGAAGCTCAGTTTCAAATAATTTAATGGGGGCTAATAGCTCTTTACTTCTGAACAGTTTTGGCATCTCAGTTTCCCTTGAAGTTCAGAATTATTGACATCTCTTGGAACTAGAATCCGGATGATATTATTGATTCTCTTAGTTTAGCTCTTCTTGATTCTTGAACACAGCTTCTTTTGGTGCTTTGCACCTTTTTGAGCCTAGCCGTGACTCTAAGCGTTTTGTTTTCCCATATTACCAGCGGATACATAAACGCCACAAGCACTTAACTGGGGGAACCCCTTGGATTCGAATTTAGCTTTGCTTAAATTCCCAGTCAGTGGTGCCCAGAGTTCCTAAGCGTACTCTTTTGCTTTTGGATCACGATTTTAACTACTCAGTCTCAAGCTTTTCACTTGGCACCTTTACACCACAAGCATTTAGTTAGGGATAGCAACTCATTTGAGCTTTTTAGGTCAATTTCTAATCCTCCTAACCATTGATGCTCAAAGACTTGGATCCTTTCTCTTTAGATTTTTCTTTTGAGCTTTTCTTTTCCTTTTCTTTTTTATTTTTATTTTTTTCTTTTTATTTTCTTCTTTTTCTTTTTCTGCTGCTTTTTCATACTTCAAGAATCAATATTTTTTATTTTTTAGAGAGTCAATAATACTTCTCTAAATTCTTTGTTCTTTCAAGAGTCAACATTCTCAACTTCAACATCAATCATGCACTGTTAATTCATACAATCAAAAGAAAAATGCAAGGCCACCACATCAGATTAATTGAAATAACACATGATATACTTATAAAAATGCAAGGCCACCACATCAGATTAATTGAAATAACTCATGATATACTTAAAACTTATACATCTCATTATTTCTTTTTCAAATAATTTTTCTTTTAAGCATGGTGAGGATAGAGAGGATATCCTATAACAGGAATAAAACAAGAAAATAAACTTGAAAGTAACAAACTACTAAACTTGATCATGAAGTTAGAAAAGAATAGAGATAATAAATAAAAGTACAGTGAAAACAGAAATAGAACAGGTAGAAGAATAATGGAACTCAACAACCTCAATGACAGCGGCTGCTGCTTCCCCTGGAGAATCCAATGGAGTGTTTGATCTCCTATATGTCATGCCCTTGCCTCAGCTGTTCCTCCATCAACCGTCTCTGATCTTCTCTTATCTCATGGAGGATCGTAGCGTGCTCAGTGTGCTCCACCCTTAGCTACTCCACGTTTGAGCTCAGCTCCCCTATTGAGGTATTCAGTTGATCTCAATAGTCTTTGGGAGGAAAATATATCCCTTGAGGCATCTCAGGGATTTCTAGTGGAGGTAGCTGCACAGGCTCTTGTGCCGGCGCTCTAACATTCTCCATTCTCATCTTCGTGATGGGCTTATCCTTCTCAATGAGGGCATCACCTAGAATGTTAATCCCAGCCAAATTACATTGCAATAGATGAGATGCGGCAAGGATAGCCTTGCCTTAGTAGAGGCTTTTGTGGCTACCTTGTATATTTCTTGAGGGACTATCTCATGCACCTCTACCTCATTCTGAGCATGATGCAATGCATCATTATTTCTCGGTCAACAGTCACTTCAGACCGGTTACTAGTACGGATGATGGAGCGTTGCACAAGTTCCAACCATCCTCTAGCCACTGGCTTGAGGTCAAGCCTACTCAGTTGGTAGGGCTTGCCATGTGCATCTAGCCTCCATTGGGCTCCCTTCACATAGATGTTTGCGAGCACTTGCTCCAACCTCTGATCAGAGTTGACCCTTTTTATGCAGGAGTGTGGGTCATCTTGGAATTGAGGCAACTGCAACGCCAACCTCACACTTTCCCGGCTGAAGTCCAAGAGTTGCTCTCGGACCATGGTGCGGTAGTTCTTAGGTTGTGGGTTCACACAATTGTCATGTCCCCTTCGTGACCCAAGCATTGGCGTAGAATTCTTGCACTATTAGTGTGCCAACAACTAAGATAAGATGAGCTAGAATTTTTCCAGTCCAATATCCAGATTTCTTCAAGGATTTCTGGATACTCATCCTCCTTGATCCTAAAGAGGACCTCAAAAATCACTGGTGCACGAAACTAACTCCGCAAGTTTCACACAAATAGACCGGCAAGTGTATCGGGTCGTCCAAGTAATACCTCAGGTGAATAAGGGTCGATCCCACAAGGATTGTTGGTTTGAGCAAACAATGGATGTCTTGTAGATCTTAGTCAGGTGGATAGAAAAGATGATTGTTGTTGTGAAAAAAGCATAAAACAAAGAAATGAATAAAACGTTACTAAAAAGGTGTGAAATCAATGATGGTAGAACGGTTGAGGCTTCGAAGATGCTTCTTCTTCTGGATTAACACATCATACTCACTACTCCAACGATGAATGATTCCTTCAATGGCAAGGCTGTAAGTGATTAAGCCATTGGTCGTCGTCATTAATCTCCTCAGGTCCAAACCAAACACCCGAACGGGCTAGATCAATCTGGGAGAGGGTGAAGCGCACGCAATTCAATCTCTTGATGATGCTACTCAAAACGCCACAGACAAGGTCGGATCTTCCAGATCAGAGACTGACGCTCTATGATTCTAGCCCTTAGAGCCACAGGAACCTCAATTACCCCTAACTAATGAGGTTTTATGTCACATACCCCAATTAGCCCAGATAATTTGTTGGAACCCGTGATGCATTCTCAAGCTGTAGCTCAATACTATCCGGGTCAAGACTCATAAGGAACTCATGTAGAATCAAGATTTATAAAGATAAAGAACGACAATGTATGATAGAATAGAATCAAACATAGATTGAAGTAGAAAAGTAATTGCATTAATCTATAGGAATCAGCAGAGCTCCTAACCTTAACCTAGGAGGTTTAGTTGCTCATACTGTACACAAAATAACTTGTAGAGTTCGAATGTCGTGCAAAGGTTCTTAAACAATAGTGATGTTCCCTTATATATACTAATACTAAACCTAAAGAGACATTAATTATAATTAGAAATTACAAAAATGAAATAAACTAGGCTAAAGGTGCGAAAATCCACTTTTGGGCCCACTTGGTGAGTGTTTGGGCTGAGCTTGGCTTCTATCTTGAAGGAGTGGGCGTTGGACGCCCACTAGGGGTTAGAAATGCTTCTTCCTTGCTCCTTTGGTGGCGTTGAACGCCAGGTTTGGGCATTCAATGCTGGCCTTAGTCCTCTTGGGGCGTTGAACACCCATTAGGGGGTAGTTTGGGCGTTCAATGCCCATTTTGGGCTGTCCAATTCTAAGAAAAGTATAAACCATTATATATTGCTGGAAAGTCCTAAAAGTTAGCGTTCCAAAGCCATTGAGAATGTGTCATTTGAACCTCTGTAGCTCCAAAAATACTCGTTTGAATGCACGAAGGTCAAAATCTAACAGTATGTGCTATGCTTTCCTTGCCTCAGAATCAGACTTTGCCAAAACTTGCCAAATTCACCTAAAATCATAGGAAAAATACAAAAGCTCAAAATAGTATCCAAAAAGTGAATTGTGCATTAAAACCTACTAAAACCTAATAAAACTTAACAAAATATACTAAAAACACTAAGAAATTGACATAAAAAAGCGTATAAAATATCCGCTCTTCAGAATACCAAACTTAAACTGTTTCTTGTCCTCAAGCAACCAAAAAGAAGAGAAAGATACAATAAGTTTTAGAGTTTTCAATGTAGCTCAGTTTCAAATAATTGAATGAGGGCTAATAGCTCTTTACTTCTGAACAGTTTTTGCATCTCAGTTTCCTTTGAAGTTCAGAATTATTAACATCTCTTGGAACTAGAATCCGGATGATATTATTGATTCTCTTAGTTTAGCTCTTCTTGATTCTATACACTAAAAGTGTTGGCTCCTAGTATTACTCGAAAATACTAGGAGAGATGAGTGAGAGAGAAAGAGAGAGAGCGTGGGTGGGAAACGCTGAGAGGGGTATGTATAGGGAACAAGACAAAGATCCAAGAGTTTGGAATCGAGAAGAGTATCGAAGACTTGAGAATGAGTCTTTTTTAATCTTCGTGGATAATCTTCCTGAAGACGTATCGAAAAGAGAGCTATTTCATCTATTCAAATGGATGGGACGTATAAATGATATATATTTATCACGGAAACTAAAAAGTGATCAGATATATATCTTTGCGTTCATAAGATACACCACGAAAGAAGGGGCTTTGAAGGCTATAAGGGAAATGAATCGGATGAGGTTGAGAGGAAAGGTTGTGTTTGTGGGAGAAGCGAAGTACAGGAGAATGTCAGACATGAATGACACGAGGAGAATGCAGGGAAAAGAAGCCGATCAAAACAATATTACTCGCCGACCACAACGAGAGGTGGTTCAGATAGAGGATCGTATGAAAAGAACAGAACAAAGCAGGGAGACGAAAGCATTAGATCCACATAGAAATGGGTGGACAAAAAAAGTAGAAGTTACTGTGGCTAAAGAAATCTTGGAGTGGTTACAAAGAAGCCTTGTGGGTGGAACAACAAGGGCCATTAACTTCAATTCATTGAAAGATCAGATTGCAAAGAACCTGCCTCAAGTCACTGAAGTACGAGAATTGGGTGCCTACAAAGCCCTTCTGACCTTTGATAGTGTGTTAAGTGCGGAAGAGATATACACATTTAAAATGAATAGTCTTTTACAGTTTTTTCATAGTGTATGGCGCTGGGAGGAGTCGGAACGAAGTGAAACGAGAAGAGTGTGGCTAGAATGCTATGGAGTTCCGCTGCATGCCTGGTCTGGAGAAACTTTTAAAATTATAGGAGGCCAATGGGGTGAAGTAGTTGGGTGCGACACGATAACGGAATCGTGCAACTCATTCAGCGTTGGAAGAGTACAAATTGATACCTGTGTAATGGACGTGATCAATGAATGGATACATATTACAATAGGTATAAGCGGCTTTGACGTGTTGGTAAAGGAGGAAGGACGTAAGATGTATGGGATAAGTTGCAAGTTGGATAATAGTGCTGTCAGTGACATAAGGTATGAACAACAGAAGGAAAATGTTGCTGATAATCGTTTAGATGGAGATGATACAATGATGAGGCCCACAAGTTCACCGGAATTCGTAGAACTGGCGGCTGAACAGCAAATGGCGGTGATGCGGGAGGGTGGCGAATCTGAGGACAGAATGGTAACTCCAGAAAAAATTTTAAACGAGTGGTATTTTGAAGATTCAAAAGAGAATCGGTTCAAATTGGTAACTTACAATTCTAATAATGAGGCTATTGAAAGGAGTGCTAATTTTGAGGGGGGTGCTGCTATGAGCAATAAAGAAGATTCTGAAAGAACGGTATCTTGGGATTTTGCCAATTTGAATTATGGTATACAGAAGGGTGCCATAACGGGAACAACAAAAAACAATAATAGAACCAAAAACAGGCTAGAAAACAATATTAGTTGCAATATGGGCTGTGCTATGTCTATGGGCCCAAATAATGCTGTAAATCCAAACTTGATGAGTGCTAATCCAGGTGGTGAGGGTGGGCCGGTGCTGGAGAACTCGGGTCGGATGCATGGTCTTCACACGGATAGCTTATGCGGACATCTTGCTGCAGCCGAAGTAAGCAGGAGCGGCGGTGTGTCCGCTGCTTGGACTCAGACCCGGCGTTCAAGAGGAGGTGGGGAAAGCCGAGACACGAACCGTCGAAGCCATGTATGTGATAAATGGTCAGGCGGTAACGGTGGGCCGATTCCGGAGGAGTCAGGGTGGTTGCAGCGTGTTATCCACTCGGAGAGCCAGCGGGATCGCAGCGGTGAATCCGAGGGAGAAAGGTGCGTTTGTACAGGCGCTGGTGTACGAAGAGAAAGGGAATGCTGCGGTCAGACCCATCCCTGTGAGCTCCAATTGGTTGTGGGTATCGAAGGGGATGGGATTGAGATGGTGGGGTATGATAGAAATGGTGATGAAGAGGATGTTGGGCTTGAGAATCATGTAACAGTTCTGGCGGAATTGGAAGAGGAAAGATTTAGAGTGTCTGATGGGACTAACAGAGTAGAGACCCAGGCGGCTAGCATTATTGGTGATGATGGTGCTGCTCGAGGAAGATATGGCTGCCCTGGTGATGTTAGTGATGTTGGGAATTACGGGGATATTGATGACGGAAATGGCACAGACGGGGAAACCAAATTTGCAAGTAGAGAAGTGAACAGAAGAGGCAGGGCAAACAAGGACGGTGATGTCGTTGATATTGTAAATAGAAGCTCTGGGTCAAATGCAGGTCAGAGAGTGTTAATGCAGGTTGGAGAAGGAATGGAAGATGCTCAAAGGGGACAAGACGGGGACGAAAATGAGGCAGAAATTGGCGATAATCAGAGCTCTACGTTGGAAGAACAGTTAATAGAAAATAAGAGGACGTGGGAAGTAGCAGTGGAATCGGGAGCTATGTTGTACAACGAAGAAGATGATATCATGGCCATCCTCCAAGCTCAAAATGAAGAAATTGCTCAGAAAAGAAAATTGGCGAAACAAAAGGCGAAAGCTAGGCGGTGCAGACCCAAAAATAATAAAAAGATGTGTATTAATCCTTTAAAATGATCTTTAGTTCCTGGAATGTCAGGGGGTTAAGGGGGGATGGTAAGGTGAGGATGATAAAGGACCTTAAGAAAAAATATAGACTGAACATGCTAGGGTTGATTGAGACTAAAAGGCCTGTAGTGACGAGGTTTGATGTGGCAAGTTTTTGGGGGTGTGATAGTGCAGGGTCGGACTATGTTGAGGCTGACGGTGCGTCGGGTGGATTGTTGCTAATGTGGGATGAAACTAATTTTAAGATGAATAACTGTTATAAAGGGGATAGATGGCTTTGTATAGAAGGGATCATGTTAAAGAATAACTTCAACTGTGCTTTTTTCTTGGTTTATGGTGCTCACACTCGAGAGGAGAAACTTGTTGTGTGGGAGGAGTTGAGCTATACTGCTGGATTATGCCAGGTCCCTTGTTGCTTCATGGGTGATTTTAATGAGATTGTTAATATTGAGGAAAGAAAAGGTACTAGTAGTTTAACAGCATCAGCAGAAGAATTCAAGGATTGGATACAAGAAATGCACCTGTTGGATCTGCCGCTTAATGACCGTAAGTTTACGTGGTTCAGAGGTCGTTCTTGCAGTCGACTAGATAGAGTTCTGGTTAATCTAGAATGGGCTGAGGAGTTCTTTGAGATTCGCTTGAGAGGAGGACCAAGAGGGTTGTCAGATCACTGCCCGTTGATAGTGGAAGGTTCAAGGCAGAGGGATGGACCTCGACCGTTCAGGAGCCTAGACTCATGGTTTACACACGAGGGTTTTCTCAGAATGGTAAAAGAGGAATGGAGGGGCCTAGGAGATATACAGTTCACAGACAAGTTAAAGGCTTTGACGATTCCGTTGGAAAGATGGCACAGAGACAATTTCGGAGACATGGATAATAAGATCATGAAATTTGAGGAAGAGATCAAGAAGATAGATGATATGGTAAGCAATGGGGTATATGATGGTACGGTTGAGGCAAGAAGAAAGGCGTTAGTAACTTGTTGTGAGAAGTGGTCTGGGAGGAAAGAATTACACTGGAAGCAGATGTCGCGATCTCGTCTCGCAAAGGATATGGACAAAAACACAAGGTACTTCCATCACATAGCTTCAGCAAGGAGGAGGAACAACAGGATTGATGAGCTGGTAATTGATGGAAGATTGGTAAGAAATCAAGCAAGAATAAAAATAGCTATCAGAGAGTTCTAAAAGAAACTATATCATCAGGAGGAGTCTCCTAAGGTGGGTTTTAGGGATGGGCTGGTGGGTATGATAACTGAATAGGACGCTGCGGCCTTAGAGGTGCTACCGTCGGTTGAAGAGGTTAGAGATGCAGTATGGGACTGTGATTATTCTAGAGCTCCAGGGAGTGATGGGTACAACATGAATTTTATTAAGAAGTGTCGGGACGAGATTGGGGCTGAGTTCACAGCAGCTGTGGTGGGGTTCTTTTAGACTTCTAGGCTACCGACTAGTACTAAGATAACTTGGGTTGCTTTGGCACCAAAGTTTGTTGGGGCTAAGGAGATCAAGGACCTTCAACCGATTAGCATGGTGGGTTGTGTGTATAAGGTGATTTCTAAGGTGTTGGTTAGGAGGATGAGATCAGTTATGCCAGGCCTGGTTGGAGAGACTCAGAGTGCGTTCGTCAAGGGTCGGAAAATACATGACGAGGCGCTTATAGCATGTGAAACTGTACACTGGCTTAAATTGAGGAAAAAACAGGCGGCAATAATCAAACTAGACTTTCAAAAGGCATATGATAGAGTCAAGTGGAGCTTTATAGACATCGTTCTTCAGAAGATGGGCTTTGGGCGAAGGTGGAGGGAATGGGTTATGGAGTGTATTAGCACAACTTCTATGTCAGTGTTGATAAATGGTTCACTAACTAAGCCATTCAAGATGGAAAGAGGTCTGAGACATGGTGATCCTCTATCTCCATTTTTGTTTGTACTTGTGGTTGACGTCTTACATAGACTAATTGGAGAGGCAATTAGAAACGGTAGGATAACCCCTTTATTCGTTGAGAGTGACAATATTGAATTGTCACATCTTCAATTTGCTGATGACACTGTGCTGTTCTGTCCGCCAGAGGAAGAAACCATTAAGAATTATAAGAGACTGTTACGATGCTTTGAGCTGATGTCAGGTTTAAGTATCAACTTTGACAAGTCCAGTTTGATCCCAGTAAATTGTGAACAACAGTGGGTTCGGAGTATGTGCAGCTTGCGGGGTGTAAAGAAGCTAACCTTCCAGTCAGATACCTTGGAATCCCCTTCGGAGCTAACCTGAGACTGGTTAAGACTTGGAAGCCAATCATAGACAAAGTGGAGGAGAAGCTGAGCTTGTGGAAATCTAAGGTACTAAACAAAGTCGGAAAGTTGGTCTTGATCAAAGCAGTGCTAAACAGCTTGCCAGTATATTACTTAAGCTTATACAAGATGCCGAAGGCGGTTGCGGAAAAACTGATTTCATTACAGAGAAAGTTCTTGTGGAGTAAGGAGGATGGAAGGAATGGCTTGGCTTTGGTTAGGTGGGAAGTGGTCCAAGCTCCAAAAAAATTGGGTGGGCTAGGTATTGGAGATGCGATGATTCGTAACACAGCCCTCCTATTCAAATGGTGGTGGGGATTCTCGAAGGAGGAGTGTCCATTATGGAAGAAGGTGGTGTGTTCTTGTAACAATCTCTCTCCTAATGTGCTATTATCAACCCAAAGGCTTCCTAGAAGAGGGGGTCCATGGAAGGACATATTCCAGCTACAGATAGAGGAGCAACATCTAAGAGACAAGATGATAACTGGCTTGTCTATGGAGATTGGTGATGGAAGAAGAACTCTGTTCTAGGAAGATGTTTGGCTAAGTTGTGGCCCTCTGAAGGAAAGATTTCCAAGGCTCTTCTCGGTTTCAATCCAGCAAGGATCAGTCATAGGAGTGTGTGGCTTTCGGGATAGGTTAGAGTGGATTTGGAACTTCCAATGGAGGCGTGAGCTATTCTAGTGGGAGTTAGAACTTGTAAACCAGCTACACGAGACTCTTAGACCGGTTAAACTAGCTATGGACAGAGAGGATAGAGTGGTCTAGAAGTTTGACAGACAAGGTGTATTTTCTACTAACTCTTTTGTGCAGGTATTGCAGGCAGAGATGCTTCCTGAAAGTGTGACAAGTTATAGTTTCACAAAGTCTATTTGGAGAGGGTTGGTCCCTCCAAGAGTGGAGCTCTTTACCTGGTTTGTTTTGATAGGCAGGGTGAATACAAAGGAAAGATTGGTTCGTCTCGGGATCGTAAATCCGAATGATAATGTGTGTCTTTTATGTAACAAGGATGTCGAATATATTCACCACTTGTTTCTTGGCTGTGACTTTACTTGGCAGGTGTGGTGCGCTTGGTTATCCTATTGTGGCAGACAATGGTCCTTCCCGAGTACTCTGAAGGAACACTTCCTAAGCTGGACGGGTGTAACCGCTAGGAAAGAGGAGCGTACGAAGTGGTTCATAATTTTTTTTGCAGTAGTTTGGAACATCTGGCTGGAAAGAAATAGGAGGTTGTTTCAGAATAAAGCAAAGTGTGTAGAGGAGATCATCAACACGACTCTTCTTAATTACAAGGAGTGGAGGTACCAGGATCCCTTTTGTTGTTGATGGCAATGCCGGAGATGACATTGGGATAATTTCTAGGTGTTTAGAATAGGTCTATCTTTTGGTTTTTCATTATGTCCACTCCACTCTTGTGTTGAGCTACTTATTTCAAAAAAAAAAGCTCTTCTTGATTCTTGAACACAGCTTCTTTTGGTGCTTTGCACCTTTTTGAGCCTAGCCGTGACTCTAAGTGTTTTGTTTTCCCGTATTACCACCGGATACATAAATGCCACAAGCACTTAACTGGGGGAACCCCTTGGATTCGAATTTAGCTTTGCTTAAATTCCCAGTCAGTGGTGCCCAGAGTTCTTAAGCGTACTCTTTTGCTTTTGGATCATGACTTTAACTGCTCAGTCTCAAGCTTTTCACTTGGCACCTTCACACCACAAGCATTTAGTTAGGGATAGCAACTCATTTGAGCTTTTTAGGTCAATTTCTAACCCTCCTAACCATTGATGCTCAAAGACTTGGATCCTTGCTCTTTAGATTTTTCTTTTGAGCTTTTCTTTTCCTTTTCTTTTTTATTTTTATTTTTTTCTTTTTATTTTCTTCTTTTTTTTTTCTACTGCTTTTTCTTTCTTCAAGAATCAATATTTTTTTTATTTTTTAGAGAGTCAATAATACTTCTCTAAATTTTTTATTCTTTCAAGAGTCAACATTCTCAACTTCAACATCAATCATGCACTGTTAATTCATACATTCAAAAGAAAAATGCAAGGCCACCATATCAGATTAATTGAAATAACTCATGATATACTTAAAACTTATACATCTTACTATTTCTTTTTCAAATAATTTTTCTTTTAAGCATGGTGAGGATAGAGAGGATATCCTATAACAGGAATAAAACAAGAAAATAAACTTGAAAGTAACAAACTACTAAACTTGATCATGAACTTAGAAAAGAATAGAGACAATAAATAAAAGTATAGTGAAAATAGAAATTGAACAGGTAGAGGAATAATGGAACTCAACAACCTCAATGACGGTGGCTGCTGCTTCTCCTGGAGAATCCAATGGAGCGTTTGATCTCCTATATGTCACGCCCTTGCCTCAGCTGTTCCTCCATCAACCGTCTCTGATCTTCTCTTATCTCATGGAGGATCGTAGCGTGCTCAGTGTGCTCCACCCTTAGCTGCTTCACGTTTGAGCTCAGCTCCCCTATTGAGGTATTCAATTGATCTCAATAGTCTCGGAAAGGAAAATATATCCCTTAAGGCATCTCAGGGATTTCTAGTGGAGGTGGCTACACAGGCTCTTGTGCCGGCTCTCTAACATTCTCCATTCTCATCTTTGTGATGGGCTTATCCTTCTCAATGAGGGCATCACCTAGAATGTTAATCCCAGCCAAATTGTATTGCGATAGATGAGATGCGGCAAGGCTAGCCTTGCCTTAGTGGAGGCTTTCGTGGCTACCTTGTATATTTCTTGAGGGATTATCTCGTGCACCTCTACCTCATTTCCGAGCATGATGCAATGCACCATTATTTCTCAGTCAACAGTCACTTCAGACCGGTTACTAGTACGGATGATGGAGCGTTGCACAAGTTCCAACCATCCTCTAGCCACTGGCTTGAGGTCAAGCCTACTCAGTTGGTAGGGCTTGCCGTGTGCATCTAGCCTCCATTGGGCTCCCTTCACATAGATGTCTGCGAGCACTTGCTCCAACCTCTGATCAGAGTTGACCCTTTTTATGCAGGAGTGTGGGTCATCTTGCAATTAAGGCAACTACAACGCCAACCTCACACTTTCCAGGAAGAAGTCCAAGAGTTGCTCTCGAACCATGGTTCGGTAGTTCTTAGGTTGTGGGTTCACACTATTGTCATGCCACCTTCGTGACCCAAGCGTTGGCGTAGAATTCTTGCACCATTAGTGTGCCAACAACTAAGATAGGATGAGCTAGAATTTTCGAGTCCAATCTCCAGATTTCTTCAAGGATTTCTGGATACTCATCCTCCTTGATGCTAAAGGGGACCTCAGAAATCACTGGTGCACGAAACTAACTCCGCAAGTTTCACACAGATAGACCGGCAAGTGCACCGGGTCATCCAAGTAATACCTCAGGTGAGTGAGGGTCAATCCCACAAGGATTGTTGGTTTGAGCAAACAATGGATGCCTTGTAGATCTTAGTCAAGCGGATAGAAAATATGATTTTTGTTGTGAAAAAAGCATAAAACAAAGAAATGAATAAAACCTTACTAAATAGGTGTGAAATCAATGATGGTGGAACGGTTGAGGCTTCGGAGATGCTTCTTCCTTCTGGATCAACTTTTCTCACCATTTACTTTAACTTCTAATTGATTCATTCCATGGCAAGCTATAAATGATTAATGCCAGGTCAGTGGTCATTAATCTCCTCTGCTTCAGATCAAACCCCGGGTCAGCAGTCATCCAATTTGAACGTGGGTGAAGCTCTGGCAGTCTATTCCCTTGGTGATCCTACTCAAAACGCCATAGACAAGGTCGGATCTTCTGAATCAAAGAATGCTGCTCCTTTGGTTCTAGCCTATACCACAAAGGCCCTTAACGCCCCGTACCTCGGCTGCACTGATGTCTCTAAGTATCCAACGAAGTCGTGGATTATCCGTCTAAGAGATGTATAATCAGGCTTGTGGTTCAGTACTATCCCGTCAAAGACTTGCAAGAACCCATGTGAAATAGGGATGACGGTCAAGTTACACTCCCAATTCATTTGGATGAAGAACGAAGATACATCTTAGAATGGAATCAAGCATAGATCGAAATAGAATAGTGATATTATTAATCCATGAGAATCAGCAGAGCTCCTAACCTTAACCTAGGAGGTTTAGTTGCTCATAGGTTATAGAAAGGTAATGTAAAACATGTAGAGTGGCCAAGAGTTTCTAACAGGGGTAAACTCTTGTCTATATTTACTAATCTAGCAACTAAGAATTACAAAAATAAGATAAACTAGTCTTGTAGTGCGAAAATTCACTTTTCGGGCCCGCTTGGTGAGTGTTTGGGCTGAGCTTGAGTGAAATCCACGAGCTAGTATTCCCTTTTGAGCATCCAACGCCAGCTTTGGACTCCTGAATGGGCGTTGGATGCCAGCTATTCCCCTTTGGGCGTTGGTTGCCAGGAACGGGGTTGGTGGCTGGCGTTGACTGTCAGTTTTGGGCCTTCATTTCCAACGCAAAGTATGGACTATTATATATTTCTGAAAAGCGTTGGATATTATCTTTCCAAAGCCATTAAGATCACTCCATTTAAACTTCTGTAGCTCTAGAAATGCTCCTTCGAGTGCATGGAGGTCAAATCCTAACAACATCTGCAGTCCTTTCTCTGTCTCTAAATCAGACTTTGCCAAAACTACTCAATTTCAGCCAAAAAATATCTGAAATTATCATAAAACACAACAACTCTAAGTAGAATCCAAAAATATGAATTTTTCACTAAAGCCTATGAAAATATATTAAAACTTAAACAAAACACAATAAAAACTAAATGAAAATGATGCCAAAAAGCGTATAAAATATCCGCTCATCAGAACACCAAACTTAAACTGTTGCTTGTCTCCAAGCAACCAAAACAAAAGTAGAATTAAAAATAAGAGAAGGATACAATAAATCTTAGAATTCTTAATGAAGCTCAGTTTCAATTAGATGAGCGGGACTTAGTTACTTTTTGCTTCTGAATAGTTTTGGCATCTCACTTTTCATTGATGCTTAGAATGATTGGCATCTTTAGGAACTCAGATTCTAGATGATATTATTGATTCTCCTAGTTCAGTTCTTTTTTATTCTTGAACACAACTTCTTTTGAGTCTTGGCTGTGACCCTAAGCGCTTTGTTTTCCAGTATTACCACCGGATACATAAACGCCACAGACACTTAACTGGGTGAACCCTTTCGGATTGTGATTTAGCTTTGCTAGAATCCCCAGCCAGTGGTGTCTAGAGTTCCTAAGCACACTCTTTGCTTTGGATCACGACTTTAACTGCTCAGTCTTAAGCTTTTCACTTGACACCTTCACACCACAAGCATATAGTTAGGGAAGCAGCTCATTTGAACTGTTTAGGCCAAGATTTTTTTTCTTTTAGGCCCTCCTAACCATTGATGCTCAAAGCCTTGGATCCTTGCTCTTGCCTTTTGGTTTAAAGATCTATTGGCTTTTTCTCTTATTTTTTTTCTTTTTCTACTTGCCCCTTTTTTTTTCACAATTTCTTTCTTTTTCTTTCTTTCTATTTGCTGCTTTTTTTTTGCTTCAAGAATCAACGTTTGGATTTTTCAGATCACCAATAATACTTCACTTTTATCATCATTCTTTCAGGAGCTAACATTCTTAACTCCAACTTCAAACATGCACTATTTTTTCATGCATTCAGAAAATAAAAGCAATGCCACCACATCAAATAATTGACTATTCATAATATATATAATTCGAAATTTATGTATCATTACTGCTTCTAAAAAAATCAAAATTTTACTCAAGTTCAATGAGATGATTAGAGGAACATTTTATACCTAATTGGAAAATAAAAACTTAAATCCTAATAATGCCCATGCAATTCTGAAATTAAAAGACAAAAACTTAAATAAAAGCTTAAATGCTACTAGTGATCATGTAAATATAAACATAAGAAATAGGGATTAGAATAGGCATAGGAATAGGGAGGTGGAACTCAATTGATCTAGTTTGCAAAGCATGCTAGTCTGGTCTTTTGCTCCTCTCTTAATTGATCCAAGGTGGTTTGCAATTGTGCCACAGATGCTTCCAGATGGGTCCAATATTCAATTGGAGGGATCTCTTGTGTTTGAAGAGGCTCAGGTGTTTTCCTTTTGGGATGATCATCTGGTATTTTGGAGCTTTCCATCACTTGCTTGGTGATTGGGCTTTCTGCTGGGATAAAGAAGTCTCTGTTAATTATGACTCCAGCCTCTTTACACAAGCGAAAGATAAGGTTTGGATAGGCCAATCTGGCTTCAGTTGACATCCTGTTTGCAACCTTGTATAGCTCAAAGGGGATCAGTTGGTGGACTTCCACCTCATTCTCCATCATGATGCAGTGAATCATCACAATCCTTCTGATGGTAACTTCAGAGCGGTTGCTAGTAGGGATTATGGAATGCCCAATGAAATCCAATCAACCCCTAGCAACTGGTTTGAGATCTATTCTTCTCAGTTGGTTTGGATTACCTTTTGTGTTATTGATCCACTGAGTTCCAGGCAGACATATGTCTTCTAGAATCTGATCTAACTTTGGATTGGCTAACACCCTCCTATTAAAGGATTCTGGATCATCCCTTTGTGGAGGTAACTTAAAGTTCTCTCTCACCTTGTCAAGATGAAAATAGAGAGTCTTTCTTTGGACCATGGTGCGAAAAGTATGGAATCCTTGTCCATCTTTCTTTTGCTTATCTGTCATCCACAGATTTGCATAGAATTCATGGATAATTGTTATTCCAATATTGATCTCAGGGTTGGCCAGGATCTCCCAGCCTCTCTTTCGAATTTGCTCTTGGATCTCCGGGTACTCATCTTCTCTTATTTTGAATTTGGCCTCCGGGATCACTGTTCTCTTACACATTATTTTGTAATAATTTTCTTCATGCTGCTTTGTGTAGAATCTGAGAGGTTTGAAAATAACTGTTTGGTTGTCTTCTTTCTTGCTTCTTGAAGTGGATTTTCCACTTTTTGGAGCCATGGAATTCAAATGGAGTGAGAAGGCAAGGCTCTTTCCACACCAAACTTAAAAGGTTTACTCGTTCCCGAGCAAAAGAGAAGAAAGAAGACGAAGAGGAGGAGAAGAATTCGACAGGAATGTGGATGAGGGAGTGTGTGGGGTGAATGTTATATATCAGGAGGGGAGGATGGGTTTTCGAAATTGATTAGAGAAAAGATAAAGAAGATATGATGCACACCTTGGTAAAAAATAGAAAAAGATAAGTTTTAAAATTTGTTTAATCATCAAAAGATATGAAAAAGATAAAAATATAAGATAGAAGGTATGAAAAAGATTTTAAAGTTAAATAAAAGATTTGAAAAAGAATTGCAAAAGATATGAAATTTTGAAAAAGATTTGAAAAGAGTTTAAATTTGAAAGGAATTTGAAATTAAAAGATGATGGTTGAAAGAATCTTGTTTAAAAGATATGATTAAAAAGATAAGATTTGGAAAAGATAAGATTTGAAAAAGTTAAAAACTTCCCCAACCCTTGTTGGGCGTTGAATGCCAGAATGCCTTGATTCTGGTGTTCAACACCATCCTAGTGCTCCCTCTGGGTGTTGAACGCCCAGCCAGTGCCTTCTAGCTGGCGTTCAATGCCAGCTTACCACTCCTTCTTGGGCATTGAACACCCAGTCAGTGCTCCCTAGCTGGCGTTCAATGCCAGTCTTGCATCCCCTTCAGGGCGTTGAACGCCCAGCCAGTGCTCCCTGGCTGACGTTCAACGCCATGCTTGCTACTCCTTGAGGGCGTTGAACGCCCAGCTAGTGCTCCCTGGCTGGCGTTGAACGCCAGTCTTGCTACCTCTTGGGGGTGTTTAACGCCCCTCTTTCCCTCTTGTCTGGCGTTCAACGCTAGCAAGAGGCTTTTCCCAGGGTGTTCTATTTTTAGCTCTGACTGTCTCTGCTTCTGTTTTGACTACTGCACATGATCACAAACCTAAAGAAACAAGTATGAAAATTAAACTGATATAATTGAAATATACTTAACAAAAACAGAAATAACTTTAATTATGTTTGGGTTGCCTCCCAACAAGCGCTTCTTTAATGTCACTAGCTTGACGGTACTACACTCATGTCAACAACAGGATGGATTTTTCTTGCTCAACTTCACCACCCAAGTAATGTTTCACTCTCTGGCCATTAACGGTAAATCTTTTATCAGAGTAATTACTCTGGAGTTCTATATGACCCTAGGGTGATACATTAGTGATCAGGAAAGGTCCTGTTCAACGTGACTTAAGGTTTCCAGGGAAAAGTTTCAGTCTAGAATTGAAGAGCAGAACTTTCTGTCCAGGTTCAAAGACTCTGGAAGAAATCTTTCTGTCATGCCACTTCTTGGCTCTTTCTTTATAGATCTTTGTATTTTCAAATGCAGCAAGTCATAATTCATCTAACTTATTTAGCTGGAGCAACCGTTTCTCTCCTGCTGCCTTTGCATCAAGGTTTAGGAGTTTGGTTGCCCAGTAGGCCTTGTGTTCCAGCTCCACTAGCAGGTGGCATGCCTTCCCGTACACCAATTCATATGGTGATGTTCCTATAAGGGTCTTGATAGCTGTTCTGTATGTCCAGAGAGCATCATCAAGCTTTCTTGCCCAATCCTTTCTAGAGGTATTCACTATTCTTTCCAGGATTTTCTTCAATTCTCTATTTGAGACTTTAGCTTGCTCGTTTGTCTATGCATGATATGGGGTGGCCACTTTATGGCAAACTCCATATTGGTTCAGCACAGAGTCAAGCTATTTGTTGTAGAAATGAGTTCCTCCATCACTGATTAGTGTTTGAGGTACATTGAACCTACTGAAGATGTTCTTCTAGAGGAACTTCATCACTACTCTAGTGTCATTCGTGGGTGATACGACTGCCTCAACCCATTTAGACACATAATCTACTTCTACAAGGATATAGGTGTTTGAGTATGAAGGTGGAAAAGGACCCATGAAGTCTATAACTCATACATCAAATAGCTCAATCTCTAGGATTGCTTGCTGAGGCATGTCATGACCATGAGGGAGATTGCCAGCCCTTTAGCTACTGTCACAGCGACGAACAAATTCTCGGGAATCCTTAAAGAGTGTGGGCCAGTAGAAACCACTTTGGAGGACCTTAGTGGTTGTTCGCTCTCCTCCAAAGTGTCCTCCATAATTGGAGCCATGGCAATGCCATAGTATTTTATGTGCCTCCTCTTCAGACACCCAGCGGCGGATTATCCCATCTGAGCATCTCTTAAAGAGATACGGTTCATCCCTGATGAATGGATTTTTGATGGTATAGAATTTCATAAATGAAATTTCGTTGCAAGTGTAGTTTTTAAACCAACAAATAATCCTTTTATGCAAAAAAATTGTTTGTCACAAGTACAAACCCCAATAAAAATAACTAAAGTATTCAAACCAGGGTCGTCTCTCAAAGGAATTACAGGGAAGTGTTCTTGTTATTGGTTATGATGTGCATATTTTGGGGTTTTGGATAAGAAACATGAAAGATAAATTGGCAAGAAAGGTAAACTAACAACTAATAAAGCTCTTGGCAAGGAATGAGAATTAGAAGACCTATCCTCATTATCATCATCAACTGTGATGAGAATTGTTCATTGCTCCCACTTATTCAACCTCTAACTATGAAGGAAAGTCAAGTGGATAAATCAACTTGAGTCCACAAGTCCTAGTCAAATTCCAAGGAAAGGCTAGCTTTAGTGGTATTCAAGTAAATTAGCAACTTCTAATTGTAACAACCCTAGATTTTGAAAATTAAATAATTAGTTATTTGTGATTTATTTTATTTGATGATAATTTTATTTTAAGAAAATTATTTTACTAAAGGTAATTAAATATAGTTTCATGATAATTGAAGTTTAAATTAATTAGAATTATTATATAATTTTTATTGAATATTTGATATAATTGAAATTATAATGTTAGTAATTGAAAAATAAGAAAGAATTGTACCGTTCAATTTAAGTAATTTTTATTATGAATGAATTATGTTCTATTTTATTAATTTATACTCTTAGAGATTAATTTACTAGAAATAATTAGTTTGATTTTTATAAATACTTTAAGTTTAAGTTAATTAATGTTTAAGTACAATTTTTATTATAATTAGTTATTCTACACAAATTGAAATTAGAGTTTTGATAATAGAAATATAATAAAAAGTTATATCATTTAATTTGAATAATTAATATTGAGTTTAAACTATATTTTATAATTATATGATTAATATGCTTATTTTATAATTTAAACTAGAAATAATTAATTCAACTTAGCAATATGTTGATAAATAATGTTTCTAAATATTTTTAATAGAGTACATTTGATTTTAAAATTATCCTACCCTTCAATTTTATCAAAATATATATTCATATCTATCCATATTCTTATATAAAATCCTAATTCCTAAACCTAAATTCCCAAATTGAATCAGAAACCCTAATTTCCCAAATTGAAAACTCTAACCCTAGAGACCCTATCCCTCACCCACGAAAACCTCACAGCAAGAAAAGGAGGGGAAATGGAAACAGGGGAAGATAGGAATTAGAGAAGAGAAAAGGGAATCAGAGAGGAAGGGATGGCGCTATGTCTAGGGCTCGCCGCCGTCGCAGTCGCCGTCGCGCCTTGCTGCGCCCTCACCACCGTTCCATGTAGCTGCCACCGTCATCCACGCGTTGTTGAGGGAAGACCGAGACGGAGATGAGGGAGATGCCGTCGCCACCGCCGCCGTCCTTGTCGCCGTTTGTGGAGCAGCGAGGAGCGTCGTCGTTGAGGCCACGCCGTTCGTCACTACCCAGTCGCTGTTCTGCCTTCCGTAAAGCCTGTTCTGTCGCCTGAGAACCACCACGAAGAGGAGAGAGCTCGTGCGTGAAAGGTAACGCCGTTGTGCCTTCGTTGCGCCTCCATCACCGTCAAACTGCCTTGCGGTTTCTAGTCCCGTCGCGTCTGGTCGTCGTCGAGGGAACTATCAATGTCACGGCTGTGCGCATAGTCTTCGAAGAGAAGAGAACGCAATGAGAAGAGTTGTGTCACATTTCTGCTGCCGTTGTTGCACTCTGTTGTTCCTGTCGCGTCTCACTAAGCCGTCACTGGAGGAGGAGGGCTCGCCAGTTCTGCCTCTGCTTCTAGTTTTTGGAATCTGGGAAAACGCCACTTATCGCTATTGTTTGTTGGGTTCAAGATTGCTGCTGCTGTTCTTGCTCTGTTCTGCCACCATCAAGTTTGGAGGAGGACGCTGCCACTGTCACCATTGAAGCTTGCCAGGGAAGGAGCTATTGACAGAAGAAACTGCTGCTGCAAGTAGTTATTGTTGTCGCTGGGAACCGTTTTACGGCTGCTGGAACCACCATCGGAGCTGCTGTTCAGTTAATGCCGCTGCCTGGGTCGCTGCGGTACAAGACGCTGTTGATGGAGCTGCTTTGTTTATTGATTCCCACAAGTTGCGACAATGAGGTAGGGGATTTAACGTTTTTAATTTAGAATGCCTACAAAGTTATTGGATAAGTGCAAATGGTTAATAATAGTTAAGAATTTCTTAATTGACAAGAATGACTTGAAATGTGTTTGAGAATGGTTAGCTATTGTGATTTTTCTGAGTTATGATTCGAATTAAATGTGGTTGTGAACGGTGATTAAACTGGTGATATTGATTTTGATTTGACGCTGTAACTATTACCGATTTTTTAATTGTTTGGAATTATTGAGAATCCTGTTATTTAATTATGTTGAGCTGGTTGCCATAGGCTGGTTTGCTTGATGGTTTCAAACTGACTGAAATTCTGATCTTTGATGGATTTATATTGAATTGAATGATGTGCTGGTTATTTGATATAGTGTAACGGTAGTGGATTTGTTGAAAATTCTGATCTTATGTGATATAGCTGAATTGGTTGAAATTTGGTTGTGAATTGTATTTTGAATTACTGATTTTTTTTTGTGATGAGTTGGCTGAGATTTTGATCTTGAGTGAGTTATTTTGAATTATTTCATATTGAATTGGAATTTTAGTATATTGGAATGGCTATGAAATGGACTTGTGACGGGTTGAAATTAGTTGAAATGGGGCTGTGAATGATTTATTTAATGTTACTTATTAAGCTGAAAAATGTTGAGCTAATTATTAAAAATCTGACGTTTTGATAATTGATGAATGGAGTTTAGATTAAGGCTGTGATTGTGACTGGTTCTGTTGCTGTGAGTGATTGATTAATTGGTAAGATTAATTTTGGCTAAGTTGTAGCTGTATTCTGATTATTAAGAATAAGTGCTTATTGTTGTTTTTAGTTATCTGATGTAACGGAACGGCTGTGATACTGACAACGACTAATTAGAATTGGCTTTGATGGTTGCTAAAGTTGATTTATAATTAATTAGAATTAAGTTTGAGAACAGTTAAAAGATTAAAGTTTGATTACTAAATCATTCTCTTCAAGTTTGAATTTTAAAACTAAATAGTAACTGTGCTAAAGAGTAAATGACATTAAAATAATTAGAATTATGAAAGGCTGATTTTTGGGATTACTAGTTGATTGAGTTTAATTTTGAAAGGATTCCATGATATGTGAAAAGTAAATATGAATTGATGAGATTGGAGTTGGATTGATGGATTAGTTGGAATTGTGGAGTATGATTGATTTGTTAAATATTATGAATTGTGAATGTCTGATTGATTGAGAATTATCTGTTTGAAAATTGTTAAGAAAGAGGGAACCCGAAAGGGTGGCAAAGTCCAAGTTTTAGAGGAGATGCTGCCGAATTTTCATAAAAATCTAGATTCTGTTTTAAAATGTGATTTAGAAAAAGATTTGGACTTGAGAGGTTCTACAAATTGGTTCTTGATTTATTAAGAAATTGGTGTTTTGAGTTTAAACTGTTTAATAAAAGTTTATGTTTCCCGATTGATTTAAATATGAAGGGGCCTATGTTTTGAAGTTTGGTTAAAGAAGTACCTTTGCGTGAGTTTAGCGGAATTTGAAAGAAATTGAACTTGATTAATTAATTTCGTGTTGCTCTTAAAGTATTCTTTAAGTTCGACTTTAAGTTCGACTAAACAATTCTGAGCCTTTGGGAGAGTTTCTAATTTAAGAATGAAAAGAAATTGGATTTTTTTTTTACTTAAATAATTTTGGTTTTGAAACTGGTTCAGAACTCTTGGCTTACATGCTTTGGTTTTGATTTTAAAATCTTTACTTTAATTTATCTCAACTTAAGCAACTATGATTCCGAGAATTTCTGAAGAGTTTAAGAAATGAGGCAGGTTATTCTTCCCTAAAGTCTTGAGTCCTTGCCAAGGTTGTTGATTAATAGCTCTTGATTTCAAAGTGATGGAGCGAATGATTTGAAAATAAATGATTTTGAGTCTTTCAGAAGAGATTTTGAATCTGGCTTGGTTATGAAGTTGTTTGAAAGTTTTGAAAAGAAAATTTACTTAAGAAAAGTGGTTCTTGGCAAGATGTGAACTGAATACGTTTGTAATTTGAAAGTGGGCCAAGAATAATTTTTGAAATAAGATTTTGAGTCTGATTGACTGTGGATGTTATTGAGAATATGATGAGGCCTGGCAAGGATGGTGGTATAGTCTCGCTTGCTCAGTGCGTAAACTGTTATGCAGGGATGGTGGTTTTGTCCCGCCTGCAGTGAGGATGGTGGTTTTGTCCCGCTCATATATTGATAAATTATTTGGCAAGGACGGTGGTTTAAATCCCGCTTGCGTGTTCCAGGCAAGGATGGTGGTTTAGTCCCGCTTGCTTGTGGAACCTACGGATAAGGATGGTGGTTGAATCCCGCTTATCCGAGTCGGGTCTGGCAACATAACTGACGCATGAGCTCATGGCCAGTAGGACAGGCATGCATCATATGTATTTATATGACATTGTTTGGGTGTGCATATTATAATTGGTTTGCCTATGTGAATAGTTATGTTTAATTGCTAATTGCTTTACTTGATATAACTGCTTGATTGTGTTTGAACCTTCTTACTTGTGTTTGTGACTGAAAATTGGTTGGATTGTAATGATTTGGTTGTTGATTGAGTTTCTTGGGCCTAGGGCCGTGGTTAATTATGAGATGGACTGAAGACTGTGTTTGGTTTGTATTTTTGGTTTAGAAAAGTATGAAAAGCTAAACTGGTTCAGCAGACTTAATGAACCTATGCTTGGTACAGTTTGATCATTCATGCTGTCTAGGAAAAACTTTTAAAAAGGCATTTTGGATTTATGATGAAATATAGTTTTCTTGAGTATGTTAATTATTTGCATTTTATTTCATTACTTTTACGGCATTCCCATTCCCTACTGAGAACGTGTGGTTTGTTCTCACCCCAAAATCTTCCACCCTTTCAGTGACACAGGTTCGAAGACTCAGTTTGAAGCTGCGAGCGATTATAGAATTCATTTATGAGATAAGTTTTTGAGTTAGGTTATTTTCATAGAATTCCCTCGCCCTTGTTACTTTAGTTTTTATTTTATACAGAGGGATAGGATTTGTATCTAAGTTTTATTTGAAATCTTTTGTATGACAGATTTTATTATTAGTAATTATGTGATTATTATTGCTTGTTGATCCTTGACATGATTTTGATAAAGAAAAAAACAAAATTTTCTGGTATTTTTACTAAAACTGGATCGCGATATCGAACTAGAGGCTCAATAGTAAATAGTTAATAAAGGAAAGCAGGTTGGTAACGCCTTACTTTCGGTACGATCATGACGTACTTGAAGTTGGGTCGTTACACTAATCATCAATCAACAAGAGAGTTTGATAATTCAAGAGTCTCCAATTACTCAACCAAAGCCAAGAGGAGAAGAATCTACTCTAACATCCTTCCAAGCATTTTCTCAAACACTTGGAAGGCATAAAAGGAAAGCAAGATAAAATTGCAAGAAAAGTAAATCTACTCTACCAATTGCAAGGAAATTAACAACAACAATTCAAATCAACAATAAAGGAAACCAAACATAAATTGCATTAAAAAGAAATAGAAGAAACAAGAGTGCATCAACAACAAAGTAAACAATTACAAGAATTAAAATGCTAAACTAGGAAAGCAAAGGTAGAGGAACAAGAAATTGAAAAGGAAAAGTAAATCAAAGCATGAATTGAACCTAGATCTAAGAAATCCTAATCTACATCTAACCTAATTCTAGAGAGAAGAGAGAGCTTCTCTCTCTAGAAACTAACTAAAGCATGATGTAACTCCACTATGTGTTCTCCCCCCTTGACTCCTCTTGATTTCTGCATGTAATAGGCTCAGAAATGAGTTGGATTTGGGCCTAGGAAGTCCAAAAATCGCCCCCAGTGTTTTGACTTTAATGATATCACGTGCAAGCGTCGACGCGTACGCGTGGGTCACGCGTACGCGTCGTTTGGCATTTTTGCTATCTGCGCGTATACGGCATGTATGCGTACACGTCACCACGCGACTTCAATTCCACTCGTGCGCATCTGCTACGCATACGTGTCGATGAATGCATCCCAAATTCTTGATTTTCCATGAGTTTTCCACTTTGCGTGCTTTTCTCTTCATTCCTTTGATCCATTCCTAGCCTTTTTAACCTGAATTCACTCAACAAACACATCAAGGCATCTAGTGGAATAAAAAAGGTGAATTAAAATTAACCAATTAAGGGCCTAAAAAGCATGTTTTCACATTTAAGCACAAATTAGGAGAAATACATGAAACGATGCCATTTCATGGAATAATGTGGGAAATGGGTGATAAAATCCCCTAATTTTAGCATAGAGTGCACCACGAAATAGTGGTGCATCAAATCTCCCTACACTTAAACCAAGCATGTCCTCATGCCTAAACCAAGAAAGAGACAAAGGGTATCATCATTTATTCAAATGTAAACTTACTAAATGCAATCTATCTATATACAACTATCTAAATGAATGCAATTGCTTAGTCAAAATAAATCAACTTCCAAGAAAGCATATATAAGCATGAGGGCTAAAGGTATTAACAACCAAGCCAAACCCACAATTGAATTGAGTTATTAAAGATTTTTGCAAACTTGCAAGAAAAGTGATGATCTAGGTGAAAACATGTAGTTGAGCAATCGAACCGTCATCGGATTTGTATCCGCTCTAATCGCTCAGGTGTCTAGGGTTGATTCACTCGATTCTCCCCTAATCATGCTTTTCAAGATTTGTTTTTCATCTAACAATCAACAATTATTCTATGCATGCATACATTCATCATGAGGACTTATCCATAGGTTGTAATGGGGCTAGGGTCAAGGTAGGATGCATATGGTCAAGTGAGCTTGAGATTTGAATCTTTGATCAAGCTTAAACTTCCCACCTAACCTATATAGCAACCTATACAATTTAGAAGCTAACCTAACTACTTATTCTTCACTTATTCACATACTCATGCATTCTTTTCTTTATTACAACCCATATGCATTGATTATTATTAACTTCACTTTGGGGCATTTTGTCCCCTTCTTATTACTTTTCTTTTTCTTTCTTTTTCTTTTCTATTTTTTTTCTTTTGATATATATATATATATATATATATATATATATATATATATCTTTTTTTTTATTTTGTATATATATATATATATATATATATATGTATATATATATATATATATGTATATATGTATATATATATATGTATATATATATATATGTATATATGTATATATATATATGTATATATATACATATATATATATATATATATATATATGTATATATATATATAATTTTTTCTTTTTGCGATATAGTATATACAAACGTACCAATGCATATGGTTTTACATTTAATTAACACATGAGTATGCACCCAATTCCCATAGTTTGACAACATACAACATACACCTTTTCCTAACCAATGTCCCAAGTCTCTCCACACTTGAATGATACACACACTCACTAGCCTAAAGAATCAAACAAATCAAAGATTACAATCATAGAAAGAATCAAACAAAATAATGGACATAAAGAATCAAACAAATCAAAGATCACAATCATAAAAAGAAAATAATCAGACAAGAAGGAACATAAAGTGGTTATAAGATGTAACGACACATTTTAGGCTCAAAACTCACATGTTTGTGTTCTTAGCTCAAAACATGTTCCACAAGATATAATTCAAGCAAGTTCAACGAAAAACTTTTGCTCAAATCAATTGGGGCCCTATAAGTAATTTCTTGAAAAATTTCATTATTTTGACGAAGCTTATTATGTATATATATGCAAAATAAGAAATGCAAATAAAATCCAAAAAGACCTAAAAATCAAATGCAAAAGTGTTGGATTAGAAATTTGTCACCCAAAAATGAAATACAAGAATTAAAATGCTAAACTAGGAAAGAAAAGGTAGAGGAACAAGAAATTGAAAAGGAAAAGTAAATCAAAGCATGAACTGAACCTAGATCTAAGAAATCCTAATCTACATCTAACCTAATTTTAGAGAGAAAAGAGAGCTTCTCTCTCTAGAAACTAACTAAAGCATGATGTAACTCCACTATGTGTTCTCCCCTCTTGACTCCTCTTGATTTCTGCATGTAATAGGCTCAGAAATGAGTTGGATTTGGGCCTGGGAAGCCCAAAAATCGCCCCCAGCATTTTGACTTTAATGATGTCATGTGCAAGCGTCGACGCGTACACATCATGTACATGTACGCATTGCCACGCGACTTCAATTCCACGCGTGCACGTCTGCTACGCATGCACGTCGATGAATGCATCCCAAATCCTTGATTTTCCATGATTTCTCCACTTTGCATGCTTTTCTCTTTATTCCTTTGATCCATTCCTAGCCTTTTTAACCTGAATTCACTCAACAAACACATCAAGGCATCTAGTGGGATCAAAAGAGAATTAAAATTAACCAATAAGGACCTAAAAAGCATGTTTTCACATTTAAGCACAAATTAGGAGAAATACATGAAACCATGCCATTTCATGGAATAAATGTGGGAAATGGGTGATAAAATTCCCTAAATTCAGCATAGAATGCACCACGAAATAGTGGTGCATCAATCCCACAAGAGTCGCTCATCCGGGAAGGTTTTAGACACCTCAATAGAGGGAGAAGATGTTCCGTCTACTGGTTCAATTCGAGACAAGTGCTCAGCCACTTGATTTTCTGACCCTTTTCTGTCTCTGATTTCTATATCAAACTCTTGCAGGAGTAATACCCATCTTATTAGCCTGGGCTTAGAGTCCTACTTGGTGAGTAGATATTTGAGAGCAGCATGGTCAGTATAGATAATGACCTTAGATCTTATGAGATAGGATCTGAACTTGTCAATGGTATAAACCACTGTAAGTAATTCCTTCTCTGTGGTAGTGTAGTTCTTCTGCACGTCATTTAGAATACGACTGGGATAATAAATAACATGCAGAAGGTTGTCATGCCTCTGCCCTAGAACTGCGCCAATGGCATGGTCACTGGCGTCACACATTAGTTCGAATGGTAGGTCCCAGTTGGGTGCAAAGATGACAGCCGCAGTGATAAGCTTAGCTTTCAGGGTCCCAAAGGCCTACAAACACTCTTGGTCAAAGACAAATAGAGTGTTGATAGCTAGTAATTTGCACAGGGGTTTTGCGATTTTGGAAAAAATCCTTTATAAACCTCTTGTAGAATCCTGCATGTCCTAGGAAACTTCTGATTCCTTTGACATTAGTGGGTGGTGGTAACCACTCAATTACCTCCACCTTAGCTTGATCCACTTCTATTCCCTTGTTCGAAATTTGATGCCCAAGAACAATTCTCTCAGTCATCATGAAGTGGCATTTTTCCCAGTTTGAAACTAGGTTTGTCTCTTGGCATCGTTTGAGAACTAGGGCCAGATGCTCAAGGCAGGAGTCAAAATGAGTCTCCAAAGATGGAGAAGTCATCCATGAATACTTCAAGGAATTTTTCCACCATATCAGAGAAGATGGAGAGCATACACCTCTGAAACGTAGCAGGTGCATTGCACAGGCCAAATGGCATCCGCCTATAAGCAAACACGCCATATGGGCATGTAAATACTGTCTTTTCCTGGTCCTGAGGATCTACTGCAATTTGGTTATAGCCTGAATAGCCATCAAAAAGCAGTAGAATGCATGAGCTGCTAGTCTCTCCAGTATTTGATCTATAAATGGTAAAGGAAAGTGATCCTTTCTGGTGGCATTATTGAGCCTTCTATAGTCAATGTACATATGCCACCTTCTAACTGTCCTTGTGAAAATCAATTCATTCTTTTCATTATGAACCACTGTCTTGCCTCCCTTCTTGGGAACAACTTGGATAGGGCTCACCCATTGGGCTGTCAAAGATGGGATAAATAATCCCAACCTCCCATAATTTTATGAATTCCTTTTGTACTACTTCCTTCATGGCTAGATTCAGTCGCCTTTGTGGTTGAACCACTGGTTTGGCGTCATCTTCCAGCAGGATCTTGAGCATGCATCGGGTTGGGCCCTTAAGATCACTTATTGTCCACCCAAGAGTTGTCTTGTGTGTCTTTAGCACTTGGATTAGTGCTTTTTCTTCCTGTCGTTCTAAGGCAGAGCTTATAATCACAGGATAAGTATCTTCATCTCCTAGAAATGCATATTTCAAGGATGATGGTAATGGCTTGAGCTCGAGTTTAAGAGGCTTATCCTCTTCCTTAGGAGTTTTCAAAGGCTCTTTTATTTCATCTGGTTCCTCTAAATCAGGCTGAGCATCATAAAAGATATCGTTTAGCTCTTTTTCGAGTCTCTCAGCCATATTCACTTCTTCCACCAGGGAATCAATGATATCAATACTCATGCACTCTTCTGGAGTGTCTGTATGCTGCATCGCTTTGACAGCATTCAGTACAAACTCATCCTCATTCAGTATAAACTCGTCCATTTCCAGCACCACAAAATATGTGGGGAAAGCAAAAGGTCCAACCCTAACAATCATGTCCTCAATCACGCATGATGGAAGCTTAACAGAGCCATCAGCAAGTTGAAGACATATGCAGGTAGGTTTAACTTCGTGAGTTAAATAGAGTCTCTTTATTAGTGATGCAGGTATTAGGTTAATACTTGCTCCAAGATCACATAGGGCTGTCTTTGTGCAGGCATCCCTTAAGGTGCAGGGTATCATAAAGCTCCCAAGATCTTTGAGTTTCTTTGGAAAGCTCTTTTAGATTATTGCACTGCATTCTTCAGTGAAGAGGACTATTTCTGCCTCTCTCCAATCCTTCTTATAACTTAAGATGTCTTTCATGAACTTAGCATAAGAAGGTTTCTACTCAAGAGCCTCTGCAAAAGGGATCTTGATCTCAAGTGTCTTGAGATAATCCGCAAAATGGGCAAACTGTTTATCCTTTTCTGTTTAGCAGAGCTTCTGAGGATGTGGCATCTTGGCCCTGTATTCATCAACTTTAGTTGATGTAGGTTAAATTCCTACAGAATTAGAAGATGGTTTATTCGCCTGCTTAGGGGGGTCTTATCAGCACTTGTATGTATCTGATCATCCCTGTTTGGGCGTTCAACGCCCTTGTTACCCCTTTCCTGGCGTTCAAGCCAGAAATTCTGTTCTCTTTTGAGCGTTCAACGCCAGTGTTACTGCTGAATGCTAGGAACATTGTCCCCTCTTGGGTGTTCAACGCTAGGGGTGCTGCCCCCTTCTTGGCGTTGAATGCCAATGACATTCCTCTCTGGGCATTCAACGCCCTTAGAGGTGTCTTGGTCTGCAGTTTGGTTGTCCCCTGTTTGATGTTCCTCTCCTGGTTTCTTATTGTACTGAGGTTGGGTGTTTAATGTCTTCCCACTCCTCAGTTGAATAGCTTGACATTCTTCCTTTATCTGTTTAGATGGTTGCTGCCTAGTCTGACTCAGCTGTGCTTCTATATTCCTGTTAAAATTCTGAGTTTCTCGTAAAGCCTCTTGTAATTCCAGCAACTACTGTTCAAGGGTGTGTAGTTGCTGAGCCAATTGGCCATTTTATTTTGGAGGGTTAAATTCAGTAGGTATTTACTTAACCTTTCATTTTATGGAAGTCTCATCAACTGAGTACAGATGCTGGTTCATGGCAACTGTCTCAATAAGTTCGTGAGCCTCTTCAATTATTTTCCTCATATGTATAGAACCACCAGTAGAGTGGTCTAGAGACATCCTAGCCATGTCTATGAGGCCATAATAGAAGATGTCTAATTGCACCCATTCTGAAAATATTTCAGTGGGGCATTTTCATAGAATTCTTCTATACCTCCCCCAGGCATCATGAAGAGATTCATTATTCTCTTTCTTGAAGCCTTGGATGTCTAGCCTTAACTGTGTCAACTTCCTTGGGGGAAAGTATTGATTCAGAAACTTGTCTTATAGCTACCTGATGTTAGGATTTTTGCCAGTAAAGAACTTTATAAAAACAGTCGCATTGTAGGTATAGTTTCTAAACCAATAGAATTCCCTTCGTACAAACGTTTTGGTTGTCACAAGTAACAAACCCCTAAGTAAATTGATAACCGAAGTATTTAAACCTCGGGTCGTCTTCTCAAGGAACTGCAGGGAAGTATGTTCTTATTATTGGTTATAGAGATTGTAAATTGGGGTTTTGAAGATAAGGAACAAGTAATTTAAATGGCAATTAAAATAAGTAAATGACTGTAAAATAAACTTTTGGCAAGGTATGAGAAATTAGAAGTCCTATCCTAGTTATCCTTATCAATAATGATGAAAATTGAACCTTAATTCCACTTAGTTAACCTTTGCTAGAGCAAGGGAAAGTTAAGTGACTAATTAGTTAGATCCTCAAATCCAAGTTAATCCCTAAGAAAAGATTGGGATTATTGAAGTTCAATTCAATTAGCATAGATAACAATTATCAATCATGTTTGAGTTTGATAACTCCTGAGTTACTGATTCCTTAACCAAGACCAAAAAGGGAAAAATAAATCTACTGGAATAAAAATGTCTTCAGATTGAAAGCAACAGCGATATAAATAAAAGAAACAATTGTAAACTGAATTACCTCAAATAACATTAATTCAAAAGAGTAATTTGTAACATAGAAGAATTCATAAATTAAATTGAAAAGATAAATAAAAAGGAATGTTGAACCTGATAGAAAGAGATAATCCTGAAAGCGAATAAAATCCTAAATCTAAATCCTAAAAGAGAGAGGAGAGAGCCTCTCCCTCAAAACTACATCTAAATCATGATTAGTAACTAATTGGAGACTCTCCTCTGAATGGATGCATTCTCCCACCTCATAACCTCTGATCTGTGCCTTCTGGACTTGGATTTGGGCCAAAAAGGGCTTCAGAAATCGTTGGGAGCATTTTCTGTAATTTCTGGTGTGTGGCCTCTGTCACGCGGCCGCGTGGGTCACGCGGTCGCGTCAATTGGAGTTTTCCTTGTCACGCGGTCGCGTCAGTCATGCGTCTGCGTCATATGCGTTTCACTTAAGGCGTGCGATCGCGTCAAGCACGCGGTCGCGTCGCTGTTAATTCGCGCTGGCATGCAGCCGCGTCGTCCATGCGATCGCGTCGTTGCCAGTTTCTTCAAAAACTATGTTTTGTGCTTTCCTTCCATTTTTGTATGTTTCTTTTTCATCCTTTAAGTCATTCCTACCTTAGAAGATCTGAAACTACTCAACACACGAATCACGGCATCGAATGGTAATAAAGGGTAATTAAAATTATTACTTTTAAAGCATAGGAAACATGTTTTTCACATACATCACATAATAAGGGAGGGAAAGTAAAACCATGCAATTAATATGAATAAGTGAGTGGAGGATTGAATAAATCACTCAAATTAGGCACAGAATATATCATAAAATATGGGTTTATCAACCTCCCCACACTTAAACAATAGCATGTCCTCATGCTAAATCCAAGATAAAGAGTAAGGTAAGGTTGAAGTGGTGGAATATCATTCAATACAATCTATTCTAAATGCAACTACCTAAATGCATCATGCAATTCTAATTATTTTTATTCACTTGTATATAAAGCTCACATGTAGTTGAATTAATTCACATTTCTCAAGGAATCATATATATAGCCAGACCTCAGATAATGATAAAGCAATTTTACAATCGAGATGGGAAAAAATATTTTATAAACTTGCAAGACAATTAATAATTCAAGCAGAGATATATGTTAATGAGCTATTGAACCCTCACTGGATTTTGTGTTTACTCTCTAGTCACTCAGTGTTTATTGGGTTAATCACTCTATTCTTCTTTTTATCCTTACTTTCTATAACTTTGTTCTTCATCTAACCAATCAACAATTATAGAATATAGGCATACAAAAGTCATGAGGTCTTTAATTAAGGTTGTAATGAGGGCCAAGGTAAAGGTAAGGGTATATGTATAAGGCTAAGTGAGCTAATTAAGCGAATCCTTGATTAGTCTAAGATCTCACCTAACATACATACTTTGTAAAGCAAAGCTTCTTTACCTATTTTCCCATATTTTTCCCACTTTTGATACATGCTCATATTTTAATTTTTATCTTGTCCCATGTGGATTGCTTTATTTTGCATTTGGGGAATTCTTTTGTATCCCCTTTATTCAAATACTGAAAAATAAATATATTTTTTTTAATGAACATGGTAATTCAATTATTTTGATTTCACATGAGCATGCTTCCCAAAAAAAAAATTATTTTGAATTATTTTATTCTTTTCAACTTTCTACCCTTTGTTTTTATCATCCATGTTCCCAATAGGTTTCCCACACTTAAACAATTATACAATTTCTATCTTAAGCTAACCAAGGATTCAACTTGGGATTTTTATTTTGTTTTTCTACTTAAGGCTAGTAATGTGGTTTGTAGAATAAGAGGGGATTTAAAGGCTCAAGGGGGCTAACAAGAGTGATGTAAAAGGTAGGCTAATTTGGGACAAGTGAGCTAAAATCAACAATGGCCTCAATCACTCTCTTGGTATGTATTTCTATTCTATAATCAGACATATAGATTAAAACAAAGTAAAGAACACCAGAATAAAAAAGAAGGGTGGAACACACAGGAATAAAAATTATGGTTTGAATGTAACCATACAATTAAGCTCAAAACTCATAGGCTGTATGTTCTCTAACTCAGAAATCATATATCAGTTATATATGTCATGCAAGTAAAAATCAAGAGTTCCCATTATTCTCAATGTAAAATTTATTTTGAGTGGCTTTAAAGTTTGTGTTTCTCCTTGATGAAATGTTGTTAACTAACTAACATGGAATGCTATATATACAAGGTGTGGGTTGTTTCTATTATGTTCAAGTCTCTAGTTTACTTCTTTTTTATATTTTCAAATTAAACTAAGTTATCTTATGCTAAAAAAAAAGGTAAACTATACTAATCAATCCACAATTTCTATAACTAATAAGTTAGAATTGCAACTAAACTAAATAGCTAAAATATGAACTAAGGTGCAATATGCAGAAATAGAGTCAAAATACATGAAAATAGCAATGTATAAGTACTGAAAAAATAAAAATAAAAATAAAAATAAAAGAGAAAATACAGAAAAAGTAGCAAAATAAAGTAAAAAGAGTCTGTAGTGGTTCACCAAAAAATACGCCAAAGATGGCGTCCTCCCCACACTTAAAATGAAGCATCGTCCCTGATGCTCAATCAAGCAGGGTGTGAAGGGGTGTCATCACTGGAAGGGTGGGTAGCTGGAGTCTCTGTGGTGGTGGTCTGAGGATCTGCCTGCTGCAGAGGAGGTGCTGACTGAATAGGGATCTTAGGGTCGAAAACCTGAATCTGATGCGGGGCTTCCTAATGTGATGCAGCCTGCTCTGTGCCAGCCTGCTCAGCCTCTCTCTGGGGGTGGGTATCTGCCTCGTGATCATCCGCCTCCTCCTCAGAAGGCTCTGATGGTGTGTCATGCTCGGAGGGAATATCGCCAAATCGTATCATCAGCTTCAGGTGCTCATAGCGTCGCTTGCTGCGATGATCAGCTCTCTCATATCGGTGCCGGTTGCGGCGCTCCATCTGGTCTAGCTGTCGAAACAGGCGGTGCACTAGGTGATAAACCGGCTCTGAGGCAGGTGGAGGTGCAGTGGTGGTAGCAGGGGTAGCTGTGGAGGAAGAGGGGCCGGCAGATGGTGTGGCTATCTCATTAGTAGGAGTGAGGAATGGAGGTCTGTAGCCCAAAGCCAGAAAGTTGCTGCTGTGAGGAATGATTTTTTTGCATTCTGCAGCAGGTGGCCTCTCATCAACATCCTCCCAGGACACGTCGGCTCGACGGCCAAGCTGTGTAATCAGATAGGGGAAGGGGAGAGTGCCTCGGACGTGGACTCTGGCCATGTAGTACCGAATGAAGTGTGGCAGGTACAGGTCCTTACCCTCCATCACACACCATAGGAGGGTGATCATAGCGGCAGGTAGCTCCATCTCGTGAGTACTTGGCATAATAAAGTTGCTTAGGATCTGATGCCATAGCCGAGCCTCATCGTTCAAGTATGCCCACTTGATTTCCTTAGGCATGGTGGTGTTCTGACCCATGATCCATGGAACGGTCGGGTCAAGGGCTATCCTGGCCTTGACTGCATCCCAGTCAAATTTCATGAAACGCATATCCTCCTCAGCCTTTTGATATCCATCTGGCTGATCGGATTTAGGCAGAAGCTTCAGAACATCCTCTATAGCCTCTTCAGTAACCAGAATCTACTTCCCTCTTAGGTTCACTGCATCTAGGGTAGTTTTGAAGTAATTGCAGTAGAATTCCCTCACCCAAGATGCGTTAACCGCAGTCAGGTTTCTCTCCAGGAAGAACCAGCCTCTTTGTTTGATCTGATCAGAGGTTTATTACTGAAGTTCTTCTGGGATCTTCAGAGTCCTCTCCAGGTACAGGTTCCTGGAGTTTGCAAACACCGGATACTTCAGTTCGCAGTATCGGTTTGCAAATTTAATGGGATCAGTAGCAGGGAGTAGTTGGTCAGCCTTCTCCTGCGGGGTAAAGTGTTTCTCCCGCCAGGAGTCATCATGCATGAGGTCCAGGATGGACATGGAGGCTTCTCCTCTTTTTCGTTTGCCAGTTGTTGCCTTTCCTTTTCCTTTTCTTTGGGTGTCAGACATCCTGAAAAACAGAAAACCAGGATATAAAAAAATAGGAAAACAAATAGGCAAAAAATCAAAAGAAACATAAAGTGGCAAAGTAGCAATAGAAGAGGAAATTGAGTTAAGTAAATTTGCATTAAGGATTGTATAAGAGTTAGAATACTGAGAAGAAAAATGTCACAATCCAAAATGTACTTCAATTCAAGTTAATTAGAAAAAAATATCATCATGCCTTGGTTAGAATGTTAAAAGAAAGTGAAAAACCAGAAGAGATGTTTTGAAAGGTTAGGTTTGGTTAGAATTGAAAAAGAGTTGAGGAATTTAAAATTAGTGAGTTAGGAAAAAGTGGGTTAAAGTAAGTGGCATAATGATCAAATTCCAAGTAACAAGCGTTCACAATTAGAAGCTATAGGTAATTCATATCCAAACAAGGAAATTAGGTTGATGATGATTTAGATAGATATAGAAATAGCAAAAATTGGAATCTAAACATCAAAAATGCAGATTAAGAACCAGGAAATCAAAAAGAATAAGAAAGCTTGCCCTGGCATTCATGAATTGGTTTGGTAAAAGCAGTGGAAAGCAGAGTTAAAAATGCCAAAACCAAAACATGAATGAAAATCAAAATAGTTTACAGAAATTTGGGCAGCATTCTGGCAAAAATTGGATTTTCCCGGAAAATAAATAGCAATTAGAATAGTTCAAATGAATGAAAATATAGCTGCAATTACATATAAGGAATAAGAACATGTAAAGTAGTGTAAAAAGTAGCATGAAACAAGAAATTACAGCATATGAACAGTAACAACATCACAGCAGCAGCAAAATTGTGAATTGAATAAAATAGGTAGCAAGAACAGCGCAATTAATCAGGCCTAAACCCACTAACCACATCCTAGGCTACCTAACAACCTAAAATCCACTACAACATGCATATCTAACTAGCCTAATGAAGAACAAAATCAGAAAAATATAGAATTAACTACGAATGATAGAAGGGTGGCGTTTGGCGGAACCTGGAAGGTGAAAGAAAGAATGTGGGGCAGAGAGGTGGCTGGGGGATGGCGGTGGTGGCGGCAGATGCGGCGGTTGAGGGTGGCACGGCGGCGGTGGCGACTGTTCGGAGGTAGGTTTCGGGTATGTAATGGGGGGAAAGGGGAAGGGAGGGAAGAGGGGCGTGGGTGGCGGATGGGTGGCGCGGCTGGGGCGGAGGATGGTGGCGGAGGGGGTGAGTGGCGGTGGAGGGAGGAAGAGGAAGAAAGAAGAAGAAAGAGGGGGAGAATGGGGGAAGGGTGGTGGTACGGTGAGGTCTGGGGGGTGGTTGGCGGTATGGCGGCAGTGTAGGGTGGCTGGGAGTTGTGGGTGGTGGTTGTGGAGAGAAGAGAGGAAGGAGAGGGGCTGGGGGTGCGAATGGGTAGGGTTTCGCGTGGTTGGGGGTTATTAATTTGAATCCACGCGATCGCGTGGGGCACGCGGTCGCGTGCCTGGGGTGAATTGGGGGTCGACGCGATCGCGTGGGTGGCACGATCGCATGGAATGGCTAAAAGAGTAAATGACACGATCGCCTGGGGAACGCGATCGCGTCGCTAGAAATTGTGCTAAACGCACGATTCCAGCGTCGTTTCAGCGCAACTCTCTGTCTCCTTTTGGGGTGTTGTGTAATCCATGCGACGCGATCGCGTCGCTCACAATGTCGTGTGGGCTTGATGTTGTGCAAGTGACGCGATCGCGTCAGGGACGCGATCGCGTGGGCATTTTGTGCAAAACGCACAATGGCCGCATGATTCCAGCCCAACTTTCTGGGCGTTGGATCTTTACGCCGATCTCCAGATCACGCGGCCGCGTTAATGACGCGGACGCATGGGTGGTTGTTATTCGCAACAGACGCGATCGCATGAATGATGCGGTCGCGTCGCGCACCTTTTTTTTTTAGTTGATGGAGTATGCAGAATGCAATGCTTAATATGAATGCTATGCAAAACTCCAGGTTCAATATAATAAAATAAAATAAAACTTGAAAACAAGTAAAACTAATTAAAAAAAATGAAAAAGGAACAATCATACCATGGTGGGTTGTCTCCCACCTAGCAGTTTTAGTTAAAGTCCTTAAGTTGGACATTGGATGAGCTTCCTGTTATGGTGGCTTGCGCTTAAATTCATCCAGAAATCTCCACCAATGCTTGGAATGCCAATAGCCCCCGGGGTCCCAAACTAGGCATGTGAAGCATCTGAGCAGCTTCAAACATATTCTCAGGCTCCCGGGGTGACGAATGTCAGAATAGATTCTAGGATCCCAAACCTTGCTTTTAAATTCGAATTCGTCTTGATCTATATTTTTCCATCCGGGCGGTTCAGAAAGTAGATTTTCACCAAGGTGACCAAACGTTTTCCGAGATCCATTTGATAGATCATGATGCCAATCCACACACTTCGAGTTGAAGCGTGGAACCTTATTGAACCTTGTGCACCAGCTCTGAGTACGAGCTATTTCCCTCTTACTCTTAAAGCCGCAGAGAGCTCTAAGCTGGCCATCTGTTTCAAGCAAACCATATTCAAGCGGAAAAGTAAAGATAAAGGTTAAGGATTGTACCCACTTGAAGCTTGTATTAGGCGGTAATGGCCTTGGGATAGGTGTTTCTAGTGGTTCTGTAAGTTCTACTCCCTTGTGCTCTTCTGTGAATTTCTTCACTTCCTTGCAGACTTCTTCAATTGCATCCATGTCCTGATCAAAGCCTTCTATGTCTTCCTCGTCACTTAAGTCATAAACGGGAGGTTGGGAGAAATCTACCTCCGCATCGTCTTCGTATTCACTTGGGGAAGATTCTTCGATCTCAGAGAATTCACTTGCTGGTGCAAGTTCACTACTGGGAGAACTTGACTTGAGATCATCATCATCAAGGAAACTTGCTTCTTGGATCATTCCGTCCAGTTCTTCATAAGAGACTTGCCTTGGGGGCTGTGTACTATCCTCCTTAGCATTAATTGTAACATCCTTGACAGAATTCTCCACAACTCTGGATTCCCATGGAGGCTCAGCGTCTCCTAGGTCTTCAACCAACTCTTCTTCTTGTGTAATGACAGCTTCCTCTACTTGTTCCAGTACGAAGTCATGCTCTGTTCTGTCCACTGGAGTTTCTAGTATCTCCTTCATGCTACGCTCATCATTAGATTGTCCACACGGAGTTGTGGGAGGTCCTTGAATGTTCAAACGTCTAGAAGATAATTGACTTATTGCTTGCTCCAGTTGATAAAGGGTTGTTTGAAGTTGATCTACTGTTTCCTTGAGGCGAACCTCTGATTCTCGGGGTGCTGGATTTGGACGTGGTACATTGGGAAATGGTGGTGTTTGGGAGTAATTGGATTGGAATCGCGGTAAATGAGGATCGTATGGTGGCGAATGGTGAAAAGAAGCTTGTGAGTGTGGTGGTTCGAAGTTATGTTGAGAGGATGGCCTATAAGCACAGGGTGGGACTTGTTGGTAACTACAAGGTTGTCCACCATATCTATTTGCTTGGTATGCATTGTAGAATGGTCTTTGTCCATGATATCTTGGAGGGTGTTGTTGCCTAAAGGGTTGATAAGATCCTCTTGGCTCCATCTATCTTTGATTGCTCTGACCTTGATGCATGTTCCTGTTATAACTTTCACTCCTTTCAACAATATTAGAACCAAACTCGAAGCGAGAGGGGTGAGAATTCATAGTAGCTAATGGAAATAAAAAGGGAAAATAAAGACAAATAAACAAGTAAAAGAAAAATATTTACAATAACCAATAATAAGGCACACAATTGCAGTTCCCCAGCAACGGCGCCATTTTGACGTTAGGATTTTTGCCAGTAAAGAATTTTATAAAAACAGTCGCATTGTAGGAATAGTTTCTAAACCAACAGAAATCCCTTCGTACAAACGTTTTGGTTGTCACAAGTAACAAATCCCTAAGTAAATTGATAACCAAAGTATTTAAACCTCGGGTCGTCTTCTCAAGGAACTGCAGGGAAGTATGTTCTTATTATTGGTTATGGAGATTGTAAATCGGGGTTTTGAAGATAAGGAACAAGTAATTTAAATAGAAATTAAAATAAGTAAATGACTGTAAAATAAACTTTTGGCAAGGTATGAGAAATTAGAAGTCATATCCTAGTTATCCTTATCAATGATGATGAAAATTGAACCTTAATTCCACTTAGTTAACCTTTGCTAGAGCAAGGGAAAGTCAAGTGACTAATTAGTTAGACCCTCAAATCCTAGTTAATCCCTAAGGAAAGATTGGGATTATTGAAGTTCAATTCAATTAGCAAAGATAACAATTATCAATCATCACTACAACAAATATGGCCTTTAGCAACGCCAAATTTTGCAACGCCTTAAAACCGTTCTCTTAGATAGGTTTAGACAACGGTTTTTTAAAGTGTTACTGTTGAATTCAATTTTTCATCAATTTACAGCAACAAATTAAAACCGTTCTCTTTGACTATTTTAAAGAACGGTTTTATAACCGTTACCATGATTTGCATTTAAGCGACGGTTTTTTATTGTTGTTTAAAGAATTGTACAAAAGAAACGTATTAAAACCGTTGCCGAAATGCTACACTTTAAAACCGTTCTATTAGATGGTCTTAAACAACGGTTTTTACAGTGCTGCTGTTGAAGTTCATTTTTTCATTACGCTATAGTAACAAAATAAAACCGTTCTCTTTGACTATTTTAAAGAATGGTTTTACAACCATTACAACAATTGTTTATGAAACAACTATTTTTTAATATTATTTAAATAATTATACAAATTAAACAATACCAATAAAAATAATTTCAGATAATCATATAAATATAAACTATTTTTTCTATAAATACTAAATTTATAAAATACTCAAAAACTATTGTTATAAATAAATAATAAATATTATTTTAAAAAAATAAAATTAAAATAAATTTATAATAAATATTATATATTATTATTATAAATATATAAAAAATATTATATTTTAAAAACATAAAATTAAAATAAATTTATAATAAATATTATATATTTTTATTATAAATATATAACAAATATTAATATAAAAAAATAAAATTAAAATAATTTTAGAATAAATATTATATATCCATTGAATAAATATTTTACTTTATAATTTTATTAAAATCTTCATATGATCTTTAATTTTTTTTTCTTAACCCTAACTTTATAACCTAATTTCCAAATTAACCATACATAAACTTAAAGAAAAGAAAAGAAACAAGAGAAAAGGGAGCTCGAAGGGGGGAAACCAGAAGGGCGAAGAAACAGAGAAGAGAGGGAAGAGATGGAAGGGACGGCGCTAGCAAGGGTTCCACCGTCATCGCCGTCGCCGTATAGTGGAGGTGGAGGAGTGACAGAGAGAGAGAGAGAGAGAGAGAGAGAGAGAGAGAGAGAGAGAGAGAGAGAGTCTGACGTGAGGGAGAAGAGAACGCGAGAACTAGGGAAGGAGGGAGGCTCTATTCCGCGCCGCCATGCCTTCACGCCGCCGAAGGAGGTCACGTCATCGTCAGATCTGAAGCCGAGGAGCCGAACGCCGTCAAAGCCGCACCATCGCGTCACCATGGCTGTGCCTCCGTCGAACCCGTCACACCGCCGCTGCCGTGATGTCATTGCTGTCGTGAGGGAGAAGAGATGCGTGAGGAAGGAAGCTCGTAGGGGAGAAAAAAGACGCCGCCTGTGCTGCCAGCTCCGTCGCGTTTGATCTCCACTGTCGCCGTCGAAGGTCCGTCACCGAGGACGTGGAGAGGAGCCGCCGTTCATGCTTGTCACCACCAAAAGAGGATTCGCTGCCGCCGTCGATTGTCACTGGAGAACACACCGTACCGCCGTGCCTCTGATCGCCGGAATCACGGACCGGAGAGAAGGGGGCTGCCTCGTTCTTTTATTGTAAGCCATCTCTGTTTTGAATGCCATTGAATTCATTTCTGTTTTTGATTCCATTGAGTTTGAATTCTCTATTTTGCTGCAACCATGGTCACTGTTGTTGGAGTTTAATTGATTTGGTTTCTGTTTTTATTTGAATTTTGATTTGGTATAGTGCTGCCTATTTTGGTCACTGCTTCTCTGAGTTTAAATGATGGGTTTTCTCAGTGATAATATTCTAGGTGATTGAGTGATGCAACTTTTATGTAAATTAAGATTTATGACACTCCCTGTAAACATAGAGATGGATTATCACACTTCACCACCCTAAAGATACTGTAAACATGGAGATGGATTATAACTGGTGACTATTTCCTTATGATGGATTATAATACTGTTATGATTTTGATTTGGTAATTAAGTCTCTGAAAATGTTGTTCTGGTTTTGTTTTTATTTTAATATTAATGTTATATTTAGTATAATGCTGTTTGATTTTGATTTGGAAATTGGTTCTCTGGAAATGCTATTTTGATTTTATTTTGATTTTAATATTGATTTGGTATAGTGCTATTCTGATTTTGGTCAGAATAGGATAAGAGTATTGGAAAACTGATTCATCTGTGTTTTCTTGACCTTTCTAACACTCCATTGCAGACACTACCAGATTCATATGTGATTTGATAAGCTTGCGTTACCTTGATATCAGAGGTAGCAGTGTGCAAGAGATGCCTTGGGAAATGCTATAACTAACTCTTAGTTCTTGATGAGTGTTGCAGAGAAATCAAACGGTATCTTTTTTCTTTTGGATTATTTACTGCGAGAAGGATATAGATACCACACACAGGAATATATGAAAAGATGCGTACGTAATAAGTCTTGGCTTTAATAGTCATAAATTGACTTGGTATATACTTTTTATCTTCTTCAAAAACTAGTACTTTCATAGCTTCTTCTAGCATTTATATTATAAGTTTTAACGTATTTATATCTTTTTATATTCTCTATCATATTCTTTACTATTTGAACTTTTTTTTTAATCATATTGAATCACAAATCCAAAATTTAAATCTTCTACAATTGAGTTACACTACAGGTAAAGAACAATTGGATGAGAATGAAGGAGATAATATAGAAGAGAATTATATTAATCCAACTGAGGCTGAGGTCATAGACAATACTGTGAAAGGTAAATTTTTGGTCTCCTTAAAAACATTTTATGACATCATTTCTCTTTAAATTTACTGCTATGAAAGATTTATTTATGATGACTTCTTTGTATAATAGGGATATATTTTAATAAATAATTTATTGGATCTATTAATTGGTGGGGCAGCAGGGCGGGGGTTGAAAGAGTGTTGGGTGAGCATGATGATGAAAATGGTTATATGTGAGGACATGGCTTTTTGTTATTTTCATTAATAAGCATGATTAATTTACTTGAATTGATTAATTTGAGCTAGGCTTTCAATAAAATCAAGACTCAAGTTAAATAGCAAAACCCGAACAAGAAAATCAAGACTCAAGTGTTAAATAGTTAGTTTTCTTATAGCAGTTGTGAGAGTCTGTGACTTTTACTTGGTGCACTAGGCTATAAATAACTCTCTCTCTCTATGTCATTGAGTTGTAATTGCTGTGATTTTTCTATAAATAACTCTCTCTACGCAGCTGGAATAAATCATTAGCAATAGTGAAATTATGGAATTTTATTCATCTGGCTAAATGGATGAAGCTGTTTTTTTTTTCAATTAAATGTATATAAATCGATAAGAGGGATGGTATATAATGCTAAAAATATTAATGTTTTAGTCTCTTTGAATATATTATGGTAATTTTAATTATTCTCTTTGTATAGAGACAACCGTGAAGAAAACATGAGGACCTACACAATGGTTGAAGATTCATGCAAGATAGTTGGAAGATAGAGAAGAAATTACTCTAAATATTGAAGGAGAGAGAATTGGTCCTACTGATGAAGCTGTAAACAACTTGAGCAAATTGGGCATAGTGGCAAGGAATTCATATGTTTGTCCATTAATTTTCACAATCTGGAAGGGGATTAAAGATAAATAAGCTATTTGGGAATATGTTCAAGTGAGAATATTAGTCTTGTTTCTTTTAGAAACTTAAGGAAATGTACACATTTTATTCTTATTAGCAAATAATATGTGATTGTGGATCTTACAACAACTTTTATAAGTCAAATTTGATGGAAATGTTCAATTATTTTTCTTTAGTGACTTTATTCAAGTAGTTTAGATTATTTATTGACATTAAATAATTAAAAAAATTGAAATTAAAACCGTTGCCAAAAATGACACCAATAGTAACGCTTTAAAACCGTTGTCTTAGAAGACTATAAAATGGTAATGGTATTAAAACTGTTGCCAAAAAATGACACCAACGGTAACGGTTTAAAACTGTTGGCTTTGTGAATAATAAAACTACAACAGTTTAAAACCGTTGCCTATTCAGTTATGGTTTTAAACCGAAACTGTTGTTTAAAATTTTCTTTCAAAACCGTTGTCTATGCCAGTAACTTTGGCAACGGTTTTTTTGTTACCATTGCCTTAGGTAAAAACCGTTGCCTTTGATCATTGGCAACGGCCGCATATACCACAGGTCAAAAACCGTTGCCAAAGCGTTGCTTAAAGTTTTAAGAACGGTTTTTCAATCTACGACAACGGTTTTTGACCGTTGCGAAAACCCTTATTTGTTGTAGTGCATGTTTGAGTTTGATAACTCCTGAGTTACTGATTCCTTAACTAAGACCAAAAAGGGAAAAATAAATCTATTGGAATAAAAATGTCTTCAGATTGAAAGCAACTGCGATATAAATAAAAGAAACAATTGTAAACTGAATTACCTCAAATAACATTAATTCAAAAGAGTAATCTGTAACATAGAAGAATTCATAAATTAAATTGAAAAGATAAATAAAAAGGAATGTTGAACCTGATAGAAAGAGATAATCCTGAAAGTGAATAAAATCCTAAATCTAAATCCTAAAAGAGAGAGGAGAGAGCCTCTCCCTCAAAACTACATCTAAATCATGAATAGTAACTAATTGGAGACTCTCCTCTGAATGGATGCATTCTCCCACCTCATAACCTCTGATCTGTGCCTTCTGGACTTGGATTTGGGCCAAAAAGGGCTTCAGAAATCGCTGGGAGCGTTTTCTGTAATTTCTGGTGCGTGGCCTCTATCACGCAGCTGCATGGGTCACGCGGTCGCGTCAATTGGAGTTTTTCTTGTCGCGCGGTCGCGTCAGTCATGCGTCCGCGTCAAGCACGCAGTCGTGTCGCTGTTAATTCGCGCTGGCATGCGGCCGCGTCGTCCATGCGATCGCGTCGTTGCCAGTTTCTTCAAAAACTCCATTTTGTGCTTTCCTTCCATTTTTGTATGTTTCCTTTTCATCCTTTAAGTCATTCCTGCCTTAGAAGATCTGAAACTACTCAACACACGAATCACGGTATCGAATGGTAATAAAGGGTAATTAAAATTATTACTTTTAAAGCATAGGAAACATGTTTTTCACATACATCACATAAGGGAGGAAAAGTAAAACCATGCAATTAATATGAATAAGTGAGTGGAGGATTGAATAAATCACTCAAATTAGGCATAGAATATATCATAAAATATGGGTTTATCACTACCTCCAGGTTTTCAAGCTGGATTTAGGTTGATTATCTAACCACCTCTTTGCTTGATCTCTTACAGCAAAGGGAAAGAGTAGCAGTCTGTAGACATCCTGATCTACTCCCTCAATGTGTACTGTGTCAGCAATTTGTAAAAAGTTTGCCAGAAACTCAGTGGGCTCTTCCTGTGGAAGTCCAGAGTACTGGCAGTTTTGCTGCATCAGAGTAATGAGCTGTGGATTTAACTCAAAATTACTTGCTCCAATGAGGGGTATACTAATACTTCTCCCATAGAAGTCAGGAGTGGGGGCCATATAGGACCCCGAAGTTCTTCTGAACTATCCATTCTCATTTGCGTTCTTGGTGAAAAAAGATAGGAGAATTTGGATTTTAAGAGGTAAAAAGGGAAACTAGAATTAAAATATTTTTGTTTTTATTTTTATTTATGAATTAAATTTGAAAAGAAAAAAAATTAAGGACTAAGATAACTAATTGATTAAAAAGATTTAAAAATTAAATAGGTGATTTTCGAAAAAGAAGAAAGAGAAAGAGGTAAGAAGTTTTCGAAAATAGAAGAGAGAGGAATTAGTTAGGAAGTTTGAAAAAAGAGGGAAGAGAGAAGAAGAGTATTAAAGAGATATGAAACTTTCAATTAAAATAAGATAGAACAGGTAACTAATTAAGAAAGATTTGAAATTAAGATAAGATAGAAGATTTGAAAAATATTTGATTTTAAAAATTTTTAAATTTAAAAATTGGAAAAGAAAAAGTTAATAAGATAAGATAAGAATTAAAAAGATTTGATTTTGAAATTTGAAATTTGTTGAAATTTGAGTTTTAAATTTTGAATTTGAATTAGGATAAGATAAGATTTTGGAATTTGAATTTTAAATTTTGAATTTGAATTTGAAATAAGATAAAATTTGAAATTTAAAATTTAACTTTGCTAACAAGAAAACAACAAACCTTAAAAATTTTTAAATCAAGATAAGAAAAGAAAGCAAGATTTTCGAAAATTTGAATAAAGATAAAAGAAATATTTTTTATTTTTTTTTGAATTAATAGAGAAAGAGGAAAACAACTAAAAGACACCAAACTTAAAATTTTTAGATCAAAGACACTATTTTTTCGAGAATTAAAAAGAAAAACACCAAAGACACCAAACTTAAAAATTTTAAGATCAAAACAAGAAAAGAAACAAGAACAACTTGAACACCAAGAAAGAACACTAAGAGTGATTCGAAAATTTTAAGAAAAATAAAAAACACACAAAGGACCCCAAACTTAAAAACTGACACTAGACTCAAATGGATTTTTGAAAAAGATTTTGAAAAAGAAAACAAAGACACAAATAAAATTAAGAAAGTACCTAATCTAAGCAACAAGATAATTCCGTAGGTTGTCAAATCCGAACAATCCCCGACAATGGAGCTAAAAACTTGGTGCACGAAACTGACTCCGCAAGTTTCCCACAGATAGACTGGCAAGTGCACCGGGTCGTCCAAGTAATACCTCAGGGGAGTGAGGGTCGATCCCACGAGGATTTTTGGTTTGAGAAAACAATGGATACCTTATAAATCTTAGTCAGGCGGATAGAAAAGATGATTGTCGTTGTGAAAAACGCATAAAACAAAGAAATAAATAAAACGTTACTAGATATGTGTGAAATTAATGATGGTAGAACGGTTGAGGCTTCGGAGATGCTTCTTCCTTCTGGATCAACTTTTCTCACCATATACTCCAACTTCTGATTGATTCATTCCATGGCAGGCTGTAAATGATTAACGCCGGGTCAGCGGTCATTAATCTCCTCTACTTCAGATCAAACGCCAGGTCAGTGGTCATCTAATCTGAATGGGGGTGAAGCTCTAGCAGTCCATTCCCTTGGTGATCCTACTCAAAATGCCAAAGACAAGGTCAGATCTTCTGGATCAGAGAACGCTGCTCCTTTCGTTCTAGCCTATACCACAAAGGCCCTAATAGCCCCGTACCTCGGCTGCACTGATCTCTCCAAGTATCCAATGAAGTCGTTTATTAGCCGTCTAAGAGATGTATAATCAAGTTTGTGGTTCATTACTATCCTGTCAAGGACTCGCAAGAACCCGTGTGAAATAATAGGGATGACGGTCAAGTTACACTGCCAATTCATTAGGATGAAGAATGAAGATACATCTTAGAATGGAATCAAGCATAGATTGAAATAGAATAGTGATATTATTAATCCATGAGAATCAGCAGAGACCCTAACCTTAACCTAGGAGGTTTAGATGCTCATAACTTACAGAAAGGTAATGTAAAACATGTAGAGTGGCCAAGAGTTTCTAACAAGGGTAAACTTTTTTCTATATATACTAATCTAGTAACTAAGAATTACAGAAATGAGATAAACTAGTCTTGTAGTGCGAAAATCTACTTTATGGGCCCACTTGGTGAGTGTTTGGGCTGAGCTTGAGTGAAATCCACGAGCTAGTACTCCCCTTTGGGCATCCAACACCATCTTTGGACTCTTGAATGGGCATTAGACGCCAGCTACTCCCCTTTGGGCGTTGGATGCCAGGAATGGGGCTGGTAGCTGGCGTTGAATGCCAGTTTTGGGCCTTCATTTCCAAAGCAAAGTATAGACTATTATATATTTTTGGAAATCCCTGGATGTTAGCTTTCCAAAGCTGTTGAGATCCCTCTATTTGGACTTCTGTAGCTCCATAAATTCTCCTTCGAGTGCATGGAGGTCAGATCCTGACAGCATCTGCAGTCCTTTCTCTGTCTCTGAAACAGACTTTGCCAAAACTCCTCAATTTCTGCCAGAAAATACCTAAAATTATCATAAAACACAACAACTCAAAGTAGAATCCAAAAATATGAATTTTGCACTAAAACCTATGAAAATATTATAAAACTTAAACAAAACATAATAAAAACTATATAAAAATGATGCCAAAAAGCATATAAAATATCCGCTCATCAATCATCCTTTTGTACCTCACCACAACATAGAATTGATCTTGGTGGGCTCTGGTGAGGAATCTCCCTAATTCCCATGGTTCAGAAGAGGAAGCGGAAGCCTTTCCCTTTCTCTTCCTTGAAGATTCACCGGCCTTTAGTGCCATACTTAGGAATGGAGAAGTCAAAAGCAAGCTTTGGTAACACCAAACTTAGGAACTTTGCTCATCATCAAACAAATATGAACAAGAAGAAGGGAGTAGCAAGAAGAAGAAAATATAGAGGGGAGAAGGCAAGAAGCCTTCGGCTAAGGGGGGTGAAGGAAGAGGAAGAGTGTGGAAATTTTATAGGGTAAGAAGGAGAAAGTGTTTATGTGTGAGGAGAATGGGATGAATGAAGGGGTATTTATAGCGGGTGGGAGGGTTAGGGTTCGTCTTTGGGATGGAAGAATGGGGAAAGGTTTGAATTTGAAGTGGGTGAAAATGAATGATGGGATTTATGATGGTTTTGAGAAGAGTGTGTGTTTGGGAAGAGGAAAAGTAAGGTATGGGTTTCAAAGTTTAGAAAGTAGGAGAGAGAAGAAGGTGGGGTTGGTGGAGATTCTGTGGGACCCACTATCTTGAGAGGCTAGCAATTTCGAATTCCCTGCTCCCTACCTGGCGTTCAACGCCAGAAATAGGCGTTGAACGCCCATAGGGGATCAAATGGTTGGGCCTGCTGCCCCCTTTGGGGCATTGAACACCCAGCATTGCTCCCTGGCTGGCGTTCAATGCTAGCTTTACTCCCTTTGGGGCGTTGAACGCCCAGAATGGTCCCTTTCTAGCGTTCAACGCCAGGTCCTCACTCCTTGAGGGGCGTTGAACACCCATCTTCCTCCTTGTCTGGCATTCAACGCCAGCAAGGGGATCTCTCCAGGGTGTTCTGTTTCCACTTTAGAGTCTCTCTGTCACTGATGTAAGGATTATCGTCGGTCTAGAATTTCTCAATAGAAAAGAACTTCGTTGTAAGCATAGTTCCAAACCAAATAATAACTCTCAATCATAGTTTAATTTGGTTGTCACAAGTACAAACCCCAATAAAAACTGAGAGTATTTAAACCTCGGGTCGGCTCTCAAGCAATTGCAATGAAGTGCTCAATTATTGGCTTTAAAGAAACAAGGGGGGTTTTGATGGCAATTGACAAGAAAATATAAAAGTAACAAAGTAAATAAGCATGTAATGAATTAAATGAAAGGTAATTAAAGTAACAAAAATGGAAATAAAATGACAAAAAGAACTCTTAGCTAAGGTATAGAAATTGAGATCACCATCTAAAAGAGCAAAACCGTCGGTTAAGAATTTCTTCTCGGTTAGAGGAAATAACTTCTTTGCAAGTATAGTTCCCAACCAACAAGTAATGCTCAATTAACGTTTTAATATTGGTTGTCATAAGTACAAACCCAATAAGAATTAACCGAAGTATTTAAACCTCGGGTCGTCTCACAAGAAATTGCAATGAAGTGCTCAATTATTGGCTATAAAGATGCAAGGGGGTTTGATTTTTGTAAAGAGCAAGAATAGTAAACAACAAGAACTAAATAAAAGAAATGGAAAAGAACTCTGGGCTAAGACTTGGGAAATTGAGATCACCATCCTTGTCAACAAACCATATATTGACAATTATGAGAGGCCAACCCATTAAATCTACCTCCAAGACTTTAAGTACGTATAATATATACTCCTAAGCTTGAAGTACGTCAAATAAGCTTGATCACATCAACCCATAAGTCCCAACCTATCTACTAATTAGATTAGTAGCGGGTTGGTGTCAATGGGTATCAAATTGATCACCAAGGATTTTTAAATCACCAATTCATTGAGACCCAATGACTCAAGGTCACCCAATTCCCTTAGCCTAGGCCAAGAGTAAAGAAAACTACTCAAAATCTAGTGAAAATATGTTAGCAAACACCTAGAGTGCAATAAAAGTAAACATCATAAAATACAAGAATTAATAAAACCCATAACTAACATTAACAAAACATCAACAATAACAATGAAGGTAAATATAAAAGAGACATGGAATCATAAATTTGCATTAAAAGGAAAATGAAATCAACAAGAGTGTATGAAAATAAAAACAATAGAAAAGGGAAATTAACAACAAGAACTAGGAGAGCAAAGGTGTAATAACAAGAAATTAAAAGGGAAGCTAAATCAAAACAAGAATTAGAAGTGGATCTAAGAAAGTTCAACCTAAACTACCCCAAATTCTAAAGAGAAGGGAGAGCTTCTCTCTTTAGAATTCTCACCTACAACATGATGGAAAACTACTTTATGACTACTTGGTTCATCCCCGCCTTCAATCCTTAGGTTCAATAGCTTCAGAAATGAGTTGGATTGGGCCCAAAATGATCTAGAAATCACTGGCCATGAGTTGCTTAAAATGGCCCACGCTGTTCCTGCGACGTGCACGCATGAGCGATGCATGCATGATGCCTAACTTCAAGGCAACTATAGCAAATTGCATATCATTTTGAAGCCCCGGATGTTAGCTTTCTAACGCAACTAAAACTGCCTCATTTGGATCTCTGTAGCTCAAGTTATGATCGATTTAGTATGAAGAGGTTAGGATTGATAGCTTAGCAATTCCTTCATTTCTTCATTAGTTCTCCATTTTTGCATGCATTTTCTTCATTCCTTCAATCCAATCTTTGTCTTCTAATCTTGAAATCACTTAACAAACATATCAAGGCATCGAATGGAATTAACTTGAAATAAAATTAGCTATTTAAAGGCCTAAAAAGCATGTTTTTACTCTTAAGCACAAATTAGGAGAAATTCACAAAACCATGCTATTTCATTAAATAAATGTGAGAAAAGTTGATAAAATCCTCTAAAATCAACACAAGATAAACCACAAAATTGGGGTTTATCACCATCCTTGTCTAACAACCATATATTGACAATTATGAGGGACTAACCCATCAAGTTTACTTCTATACTTGAAGTATGTCAAATAGGCTTGATCAACATCAACCGTAAGTCCCAACCTAGCCATTAATTAGCTTAATAGTAGGTTAGTGTTAATGGACATCAAATTGATCAACAAGGGACCCAAATCACCAATCCAATTAGACCTAATGACTCAAGATCACTCAATTCCCTTAGCCTAGGCCCACTCCATAACTAGTGAAAATATTTTATCAAACACCTAGAGTGCAATAAAAGTAAACATCATAAATTGCAAGAATTAATGAAAATCGTAACTAACACAAACAAGAAATCAACAATAGCAACTAAGCTAAACATAAAAAGACATGGAAACATAAAATTGCATTAAAGGGGAATCAAAATCTACAAGAGTTCATAACATAAAATCAACCAAGTAAAGAAAATAACAAGAAAAACTAAGAATATTAAGACAATAGAACAATAAAATATATAGAGAGTTGTACTAAAAATAAGAATTAAAACTTGGATCTAAGAAAATTGACCTAAACTACCCTAAATTCTAGAGAGAAGAGAGAGATTCTCTCTCTAGAATTCTAACCTAAAACATTATGAAAAATTAAACTATGACTACTTGGTTCATTCCCCCTTAATCCTTGAGTTCAAAAGCATCAGAAATGAGTTGGATTTGGGCCTCCTGGAGCTCAGAAATCACCCCAGCATATTCACTTTAATGAGGTCACGTGACCAACATCACGCGTGTGCGTGGGTGACGCGTGCGCATCACTTGGCAAAATTCCCTTTCACGCGTACACATGGGTGACGCGTGCGCATGGGTGATGCGTGCGTGTGGCCTTGAATCCACCAAATCCTCATTTCTTCATGAATTCTCCACTTTGCATGCTTTTTCTTCGCCTCCTCCATTCAATCCTTGCCTTATAAACCCTAAGATCACTCAACAAACATATCAAGGTATCGAATGGAATTATAGTGAATTAAAATTAACAATTTTAAGGTCTAAAAAAAACATGTTTTCACTCTTAAGTACAGATTAAGGAGAATTGCAAAATCATGCTATTTTAGTGAATAAATGTGAGATAAGTTGATAAAATCTCCTAAATTCAACACGAGATAAACCACAAAATTGGGGTCTATCAAACCTCCCCACACTTAAACTAAGCATGTCCTCATGCTAAACCAAGAAAGATAAGAAAGGGGGTATGAAAAACATTTATTTAATGCAATCTATCTATATGAATGCAGCTAAATACAAAATACTTCTACCTACTTGGTTAAAATTAAATCAATCTCCAAGAACACATATAAACTTGTAAGGCTAACATAGTATGATGATTCATAAATTTCACCAATTCAAATATCAAAATGAAGTATAAACAAACTTGCAAGAAGAAAGCTCGTGAAAGCTGGGAACAAGGAATTGAGCATCGAACCTTCACCGGAAGTGTATCTACTCTAGTCGCTCAAGTGTATAGGGTTGATTCACTCAATTCTCCTTTAATCATGCTTTCCAAGATTTGTTTTTCATCTAACAATCAACAATTATTCAATGTATGCATACATTTATCATGAGGACTTATTCGTAGGTTGTAATGGGGCTAGGGTCAAAGTAAGGATATATATGGCTAAGTGAGCTTGAAATTTGCATCTTTGATTAACCTAAGCTCTCACCAAATACATATAACAACCTATATAATTCTAATACACCACCTAGCTACCCATGATTCTCACTTTTTCACGCACTCATGCATTGATGAGAGGATCTTTGACGGTTTAGAATTCACAAATGAATTCTCGTTGCAAGTATAGTTTCTAAACCAACACTAATCCTTTCATACAAAAATTTGTTTGTCACAAGTACAAACCCCTAAAATCTATAAACCGAAGTATTTAAACATCAGGTCGTTCTCCCTAGGAATTGCAATAAAGTGTCTTGTTATTGGTTATGAAGTATGTTTTGGGGTTTTTGATGAGAAACATGAAAAGTAAATGGCAAGGAAATTCAAATAACAAAAGGCCTTGGCAAGGGTTAGTGGTCAAGGATCTCTATCCTAATCACTAACCACAACATGAGAATTGGCAAGGATCAACCCCATTAAGTCATCCTCTAACTAGTAAAGGAAAGTCAAATGAGCTATGTCAATCCAAGTCCATAAGTCCTAGTTCTCCACCAAATCAATTAGTGAGATTTAGAGTTAATGGCTCCCAATCATCAATTACTTGGACATTATTAACTCAAGAGTTCCTAAGTTACCTTCCCAAGCCAAGAGGAACAAAATCTAACTCATATCTAGAAGAGGCATTTCAACAAACACATAGACGGCAATAAAGGCAAACATTATTAATTGCAAGAATTAAAGGAATCTACAACTACAAAAGTAAGAGATTAACAATAGAAAGGTAAAACAATTTTGAAACAACAAAGAACTTACCAATTGCATTGAAGAAGAAATGTAGATCTATAAAAGAAAGTTCATAAGCTACAACCAACAATGCAAAGGAATTACAAGAGAAGTAGAACGCTACAATTACAAGAGAACAATTAAGGTTGAGAGAGGAAAATTAAGAGAGAAGAAGAAGAAGTAGATCTAGATCTAAACCTAATCCTAATTCTAATCCTAGAGAGAAGCTCTCCCTCCAAAAATTAAACTAAACTAAACTAATGTGTGAAAGTATGTTAATTCTCCTTCAATCCTTGGCTTAAATAGCATCAGAAATGAGTTGGATTGGGCCCACAAGGCTTCTAAAATCGCTGGCCACGAGTTGCTTTAAGTTAGTCATGTGCACCCATCGGCGTGCACGCATACAGTGCGCGTGCGCACCCCTATGCATGATGCAACTATGGAAAATCTTATATCATTTTAAAGCCCCAAATGTTAGATTTCCAACACAACTAGAATCGCATCATTTGGATCTCTGTAGCTCAAGTTATGGTCAATTAAGTGCGAAGAGGTCGGCTCGACATCTTTTGCCATTCCTTCATTTCTTCATGAGTTCTCCATTTCTACAGGCTTTTTCTTCATTCCCTCAATCCAATATTTGCCTCCTAAATGTGAAATCACTTAACAAACATATCAAGGCATCTAATGGAATCAAGGTGAATTAAATTTTAGCTATTTTAAGTCCTAAAAATCATGTTTTTCCACTTAAGCACAAATTAGGAGACAATCATGAAAGCATGCTATTTCATTGAATAAATGTGGGTAAAAGGTTATAAAATCCCCTAAATCAAGCACAAGATAAACCCTAAAAATGGGGTTTATCATGCATTCTCTTTTTTATTACAACACATATGCATTGTTATTATTACTTTACTTTGGGGCATTTTTGTTCCCTTTTTATTGCTTTCTTTTTCTCTTTTTCTTTTCTTTTATTTCTTTTTTTATTTTTCAATTTTTTTCATACTAAAGTGTATACAAGAACATCAATGCATATGGTTTAAAACATTTAATGCATGAGTATGTACCAAAATCCCAAGATCTTTAATAAAAATACAAAAATACACTTTTATCTCACCCAATGTTTCCAAATTTCCCACTTTTAAATGATAAACAGTCTCACTAGCCTAAGCTAATCAAAAATCCAAATTAAAGGACATTTATTGTTTTTTGCTTTAAGGCTAGTAATGTGCTAAATTTAAGAACAAAAGGGATTTAAAACATGCTCAAAATTGGCTAACAAAGATATATAGAAGGGTAAGGCTATTTGGGTAAGTGAGCTATTTGAAATGAAGGCCTCAATCATATAAATGCATATATACATCAAAATAATGGACATAAAGAATCAAACAAATCAAATATTACAATCATAGAAAGAGAATAATACACACAAGAATGAAAATAGTGATTATATGATGTAACCACACAATTAGGCTCAAAACTTACATGCTTGTGTGTTCTTAGCTCAAAACATGTTCCAAAATTAATTCCTTCAAGCAAGTTCACACAAAATTTATTTTTTCAAATTGGTGGAATGCCCTAAAATAGTTTCTTGAAAAAGAAATCATCAGTTCAACCAAGTAGTCCTAGCAAGAAAGAAGTGGTAAAATATGTACAGATTCTAGCTAACATGCAATCTATCATGCAATGCAACAACTAACTAACAAAGAGAATTGAGCATTGGTGTTGGAAAAGGAAATAGTTACCCACAGAAGTCAGTCCTCGACCTCCCCACACTTAAAGATTGCACTGTCCTCGGTACATGCAAAGAAGAGCAAGGTGGATGGGTTGCTACAACGGATGAGCTCCTTCAAAAGGTTGTGCAGAGGGACTTGCTTGTTGCCTCATTTCAAAGCTTTTCCTTTCCCCTCTTGGTGTCCAGCCTGAAGGGAGAGAAAAAGAAAGACGATTAAGCCCACAAACGAAGACATCAAAACAAATATAATATAGGTCGGGGCTAATGCCAATTAAGAGTGGGATTCTCGACTACATGGTAGCTACAACATGTAAGTGAGAAAATAATATGAGCTAAGGAATATCAACTAATACTTGATGCAAGAGTAAAGTCAAAGCATAAGTAAAAAATGACATGAAGAGCACTTAGAGCACCAAGTTCAAACAAGAATTGACACAAACAAGATTAGTGATAAGCATTGGAGATTTTGGTCTCATCCTAACTCAATGATAATTAGGCACAAAAATAGACAATAATGAGTTAGAAGGGACTAAAGCATGATGAGCGGATATTTTATACGCTTGTTAGCATGATTTTCATATTGTTTTAGTTATGTTTTGTTTAGGTTTCATTATATTTTCATAGGTTTTAGTGAAAAATTCATATTTTTTGGATTCTATTTTGAGTTGTTGTGTTTTTTAATGATTTCAGGTAATTTCTGGCTGAAATTGAGGAGTTTTGGCAAAGTCTGATTCAGAGGCAAGGAAAGCATAGCAGATGCTGTCAGATTCTGACCTCTATGCACTCAAACGAGCATTTCTAGAGCTATAGAGGTCCAAATGACGCACACTAAACGGCGTTGAAAATCTAACTTCTAGATCTTTCCAAAAATATATAATGGTCTATACTTTTATTCGAAGGAGCCTGCCCATATTGGGCGTTGAACGCCTAAGAACAACTCCCTCACGTTCAACGCCCCAAAGGGACTCAAGCCAGCGTTGAACGCCCAATCACCCCCCTTGGGGTGTTCAACGCCCACCAAGAAGCATTAGGTAGCGTGGATCACCCTCTAATGGGTGTTCAATGCCCATTCCTCAAGTTGGACGCCAAGCTCAGCCCAAGTACTCAACCAAAGTGGGCCCAAGAGTGGACTTTCGCACCTTTAGTCTAGTCTATCATACTTTTTGTACTTCTTAGCTATTAGGTTATTATATATAGAACAAAGATCACCACTGTTAGATATATTTGCCCCTTTGCATGATTCACATTTACTTAGTGTAAAGCATGAGCAACTAAACCTCCTAAGTTAGGGTTAGGAGCTCTGCTGATTCTCATGGATTAATAATATTATTGTTTTTATTTCAATATGTCTGATTCTATTCTCTTATGCATTCTCGTTCTTCAATCTCAATGAATTAAGGGTGAATCGTGACATTAATCCTTGTTCTACATGGGTTCAGTGCGAGTCCAGACCCGGATAGCATTGAACTAAAGCTAGAGAATGCATTGCAGATTCCAAGAGCGTGCTTGGGTAACTTTGGATACGTGACATGAAATCTCACTGACCGTGGGTTAGTGAGGTCTCTGTGGCGCTACGGCTAGAGTTAGAAAAGTAGCATTCTCTGATTCGGAAGATCCGACCTTGTCTGTGGTATTTTGAGTAGGATCGTGAAGGGGAGTGGATTGCTTAGATCTTCATCTTTGGCTACAGTGAGAAGCCATGAGTTAACTTGATGAGAGGACATGAGTTACTCGGATATGGTGGACTGTTGTGGTTTAGAAGAGCCAACAATCCTCGTGGGATTTGACCCTCACTCACCTAAGGTATTACTTGGATGACCCGGTGCTTTTGCTTGTTCAGTTGTGCGGAGTTCAATTTTGTGCACCAGATGTACACTATCCACCAAGGAGGAAGGCCCCAAAAGGAAGATGCCTAGGGGTTGGAAAAACAAAAATATCCCTACTGAAGTCTTTCACTAGGGATAAGGGTAGTATTCCCTGCAAGCCCAGTCTTGCTTCATGCAGTGAACAGGATCCTATCTGTTGAGCACATTAAGTTAATCCATAAGAGCACAGGAAGGAAGCTCCCATTGAGGAGTGAGGATTTATTCCTCCATGACTATCTACCTCCATAAAGGAGCTGTCCATCAAGCTAGTGACGGTAAAAAAATGCTTGTTGGGAGGTAATCCAACCATGATTAGAGTATTTCTGTTTTTCTTTCTTTGAGTTTATTCCTATTTGAGTTATATTAGTTTATTTTCATAGCTGTCTCCTTTGCTTTTAATGTTTGTGATCATGTACAGTACTTAGAATAGAGACAAATACAGCGAAAGAGGACGAGCAGAACAACCTGGAGAGACCCCTAGCTGGCATTGAAATGCCACCCAGGGGGTAGCAAGGGTGTTCAACGCCCCATAGGAATAGAGACCTGGCATTGAACGCCATCCTGCGGGTAACAAGGGTGTTCAACGCACTACAGGGACCTAAGATCTGGCGTTGAATGCCAGGAAGGGAAGCTCTGGGCATTCAAACGCCCATCAAGGAGCAGCAGAATGCCCACCAAGGAGCAGCATGGGTGTTCAATGCCCTTGAGGAAGAGGAGCTGGCATTGAACACCAGGATGGGAGTACCTTGGGTGTTCAACGCCCACACAGGGGCAGGGCCATTTGAGTTTTTTAGGCCTCCTGGGTCCCACCCAACCCTCTCTTCTCTCTCTCTCTCTCTCTCTTATCTTCCTTCTTCTACTACTCTCTCTTTTTCTCCCACTATTTTCTCAAGGACGAGCAAAATTCTTAAGTTTCGTGTTGTAAAAGCTTTGCTTTTTGACTTCTACCATCCCTAAGTATGACACCCAAGACTGGTAAAACCTCAAGAAAGAGGAAAGAAAAAGCCAATGCTTCCGTCTCTGAACCTTGGAAAATGAAGAGATTTCTCACCAGGGCTCATCAAGACCACTTCTATGAAGTAGTGGCAAAGAAAAGGGTGATCCCCAAAGTCCCCTTTAGCCTAAAAAAGGATGAGTACTCAGAAATTCAACAAGAACTTTGGAGAAGAGATTGAAAAGTTCTAACCAATCCTATCCCGAATATTGGAATCTTAATGGTGCAAGAGTTCTACGTCAATTCATGGGTCACTAAAAAGCATGACACTAGTCTAAACCCACATCCCAAAAATCGGCACACCATGGTCCGAGAGCGTCTCTTGGATTTCAGCCCGAAAAGTGTAAAGTTGGTGCTCCAACTGTGATTAATGTAAGGATACCCACATCTTTACAGTAAAAGATTCAATTTCGATCAAAGGCTAGATCAAGTCATTTCAGACATTTGTGTGGAAGGAGCTCAGTGGAAGAGGGATGCTCAAGGCAAGCCTGTCCAACTAAGAAGGCTTGACCTCAAGCCCGTAGCTAGAGGATGGTTGGATTTCATCCAACACTCTATCATCCCTACTAGCAACCTGTCTGAAGTGACTATTAACCGAGCCATCATGATTCATGGCATTATGCTTGGGAATAAGGTGGAGGTACATGAGGTGATACCTCAAGATCTGAACAAGGTGGCAGAAAAGCCCTCCACCTAAGCGAGGTTGGCATTCCCACATCTTATCTGTCACTTATGCAATTCGTCCAGAATTGTCATAGAAGGAGACATTCCCATTGAGGAGGACAAGCCAATCACTAAAAGAAGGATGGAGCATGTCAGAGAGCCTGCGCAAGAGCCTGTGCAGCCACCTCCAAAAATTCCTAAGATGCCTCAAGGGATGTATTTTCCTCTCCAAAACAATTGGGACCAACTGAACACCTCTCTAGGAGAATTGAGTTCCAACGTGGATCAACTAAGGTTGGAACACCAAGAGCAATCCACCATCCTCCATGAAATAAGAGTAGATCAAAGAGCTATTATGAAAGAGAAACAAAGGCAAGGACGAGACATAGAGGAGCTTAAACGCTCCATTGGATCCACTAGAGGAAGCAGTAGCCGCCGTCACTAAGGTGGTCACGTTCCATTCCCTTGCCTATGTTATTTTTCTGCTTTCTGTTATGTTTTATTGTCTGTTTCCTGTTTTTAGTGCATGATCATCTTTGTTTATGTCTTAAAACTATGAAATATCCCATGTATCTCTCACAATACTTAAAAGAGAAATTTATTTGAAAAAGAAAAGTAAGATACATAAACTCAAGTTATATAATAAGAATAGTCCAATTATGTGATGTGGTGGCATTACTTTTACCTTCTGAATGTATAAATTAATAGTGCATATTTGATGTTGAAGTTAAGTATGTTGGCTCTTGAAAGAATGATGGAAAAGAAGAAGTATTACTGGTGATCTAAAAAAATCAAACAAATATTGATTCTTGAAGCAAGAAAAAGTAGCAAAAAGAAAAAGAAAGAAAAAGAGAAAGAAAAAGGGAAAAAAAGAGAGAGAAAAAGAAAAAGCAATAGCTCTGATGAGCGGATAATTTATACGCTTTTTGGCATTATTTTTAGTATGTTTTTAGTAGGATCTAGTTACTTTTAGGGATGTTTTTATTAGTTTTTATGTTAAATTCACATTTCTGGACTTTACTATGAGTTTGTGTGTTTTTCTGTGATTTCAGGTATTTTCTGGCTGAAATTAAGGGACTTGAGCAAAAATCAGATTCAGAGGTTGAAGAAGGACTGCTGATGCTGTTGGATTCTGACCTCCCTGCACTCAAAGTGGATTTTCTGGAGCTACAGAACTCCAAATGGCGCGCTCTCAATGGCGTTGGAAAGTAGACATCCAGGTCTTTCCAGCAATATATAATAGTTCATACTTTGCCCGAGTTTAGACGACTCAAAAGGGCGTTGAACGCCAGTTCTACGCTGCAGTCTGGAGTTAAACGCCAGAAACACGTCACGAACCAAAGTTGAATGCCAAAAACACGTTACAACTTGGCGTTCAACTCCAAAAGAAGCCTCTGCACGTGTAAACTTCAAGTTCAGCCCAAGCACACACCAAGTGGGCCCCGGAAGTGGATTTATGCATCAATTACTTACTTCTGTAAATCCTAGTAGCTAGTTTAGTATAAATAGGACTTTTTACTATTGTATTTACATCGGGGGACGTTTAGTTCTTAGATCATGGGGGCTGGCCATTCAGCCATGCCTGAACTTTATCACTTATGTATTTTCAACGGTAGAGTTTCTACACACCATAGATTAAGGTGTGGAGCTCTGCTGTTCTTCATGAATTAATATAAAGTACTACTATTTTTCTATTCAATTCAACTTATTCCGCTTCTAAGATATCCATTCGCACTTCAACATGAATGTGATGATCATGACAGTCATCATCATTCCCTATGAACACGTGCCTGACAACCACTTCCGTTCTACCTTAGATTGAATGAGTATCTATTGGATTCCTTAATCAGAATCTTCGTGGTATAAGTTAGAACCCATGGATGGCCATTCCTGAGATCCGGAAAGTCTAAACCTTGTCTGTGGTATTCCGAGTAGGATCTGGGAAGGGATGGCTGTGACGAGCTTCAAACTCGCGAGTGCTGGGCGTAGTGACAGACGCAAAAAGATGAATGGATCCTATTCCAGTATGATCGAGAACCGACAGATGATTAGCCATACAGTGACAGCGCATTGGACCATTTTCACTGAGAGGACAGGATATAGCCATTGACAACGATGATGCCTAACATACAGCTTGCCATGGAAAGGAGTAGGATTGGTTGGATGAAGACAGCAGGAAAGCAGAGGTTCAGAGGAACGAAAGCATCTCTATACGCTTATCTGAAATTCTCACCAATGAATTACATAAGTATCTCTATCCTATTTTATGTTTTATTTACTATTATTATTCGAAAACTCCATAACCATTTAATATCCTCCTGACTGAGACTTACAAGATGACCATAGCTTGCTTCATACCAACAATCTCCGTGGGATCGACCCTTACTCACGTAAGGTTTTATTACTTGGACGACCCAGTGCACTTGCTGGTTAGTTGTATCGAAGTTGTGACAAATTATGAATTAAGATTAGAGCACCAAGTTTTTGGAGCCATTACCAGGGATCACGATTTCGTACACCAAGTTTTTGGTGCCGTTGCCGGGGATTGTTCGAGTTTTTGGCAAGTTTTGGTCCGGTAACATCAGTGCCAAGTTTATCCGGCAACAACACCAAGTTTTTGGCGCTGTTGCCGGGGAATGTTCGAGTTTGGACAACTGACGGTTCATCTCGTTGCTCAGATTAGGTAATTTTCTTTTTATTTTATTTTCAAAAAAAAAAATTTCCTTTTGTTTTCAAAAATTATTTCATAATTTTTAAGAATGAATTCTAGAGTTTCATGAAGCATGTAGAAGCCTGGCTGGCTGTAGAGCCACGTCTAAATTCATTTGGACTGAGGCTTCCAAGTCATCATTACAAGAGCAAGCTAGTTGTTGCTAATCAAATTTGTTATTGTATGACTGATTTGTATCTTCTAAAGCTTGGCTGGCTATTAAGCCATGTCTAACCCTTTGATTGGAGCTTTAGGCTAACATTGAAAGATTCCTGAAATTCTTATTAAAAATTTTTGAATTTCTTATTTTCTTTTTCCTATATGTTTTTCGAAAAAAAAATATACAAAAATCCCAAAAAATTAATAAAATCATAAAATCAAAAATCTTTTTTTGTTTCTAGTTTGAGTCTTGTATCAAATTTTAAGTTTGGTGTCAATTGCATACTCATCTTGCATTTTTTTCGAAAATTGCATTCATGCATTGCATTCATCATGATCTTCAAGTTGTTCTTGATAAACCTTCTTGATTGATCTCCATATTATATTGTTTTGTGTTGTATGGTGTTTTTCATATGCATTCTTGAATTCTTAGTGTCTAAATATTAAAAATTTCTAAGTTTGGTGTCTTGCATGTTGTTCTTTCATTAGAAATTTTCAAAAATAAGTCTTGATGTTCATCTTGATCTTCAAAGTGTTCTTGGTGTTCATCTTGACATTCAAAGTGTTCTTGCATGCATCACATGTTTTGATCCAAAATTTTCATGCATTGAGTCTTTTTTATGTTTTTCTCTTTCTTCATTAAAAATTCAAAAATAAAAAAAAATATCTCTCCCTTTTTCACTCATAAATTTTCGAAAATTTAAGTTGACTTTTTCAAAACTTTTTAAAATTTAGTTGTCTCTTATGAGTCAAATCAAATTTTCAATTTAAAAATCTTATCTTTTCAAAATCTTTTTTAAAAATCATGTCTTTTTCATTTTTCTTATTTATTTTTGAAAATTTTAAAAATATTTTTCAAAAATATTTTTCTTAATTTTATATTATATTTTCGAAAATATCATCAACAATTAATGTTTTGATTCAAAAATTTCAAGTTTGTTACTCACTTGTTAAGAAAGATTCAAACTTTAAATTCTAGAATCATATCTTGTGATTTCTTGTGAATCAAGTCATTAATTGTGATTTTAAAAATCAAATCTTTTTCAAAACTAATTTCAATCATATCTTTTCAAAAATATCTTTTTATCTTATCTTTTTCAAAATCATATCTTTTTAATCATACCTTTTCATATCATATCTTTTTCAAATATCTTTTCTAACAACTTATCTTCTTATCTTTTAAAAATTGATTTTCAAAATTTGTTTCAACTAACTAATTAACTTTTTGTTTGTTTTTTATCTCTTTCAAAACTACCTAACTAACTATCCCTCCCTAATTTTCGAAAATACCTCCCTCTTTTTCAAAATTTAATTTTCGAAATTCTCTCTCTCATATCCTTCTATTTATTTATTCATCTACTAGCACTTCTCTTCACCCAAAATTTGAACCCCTTCCTTTCCTCTGAGTTCGAATTCTTCTCTTCTACATTCTTATTCTTCTTTTCTTCTACTCACACAAGGGAACCTCTATACTGTGGTAAAGAGGATCCCGGTATCTTTAGTCCTCTTCTTTTTCACATGAGCAGGAACAAGGACAAGAACATTCTTGTTGAAGCAGACCCTGAACCTGAAAGGACTTTGAAGAGGAAGCTGAGAGAAGCTAAAATACAACAATCCAGAGACAACCTTACAGGAATTTTCGAACAGGAAGAGGAGATGGCAACCGAAAATAATAATAATGCAAGGAAGATGCTTGGTGACTTTACTGCACCAAATTCCAATCTACATGGAAGAAGCATCTCCATCCCTACAATTGGAGCAAACAATTTTGAGCTTAAACCTCAATTAGTTTCTCTGATGCGACAAAACTGTAAGTTTCATGGACTTCCATCTGAAGATCCTTTTCAGTTCTTAATTGAATTCTTACAGATATGTGATACTGTTAAGACTAATGGAGTAGATCCTGAAGTCTACAGGCTCATGCTTTTCCTTTTTGCTGTGAGAGACAGAGCTAGAATATGGTTGGATGCTCAACCTAAACATAGCCTGAACTCTTGGGATAAGCTGGTCACGGCTTTCTTAGCCAAGTTCTTTTCTCCTCAAAAGCTCAGTAAGCTTAGAGTGGATGTTCAAACCTTCAGACAGAAAGAAGGAGAATCCCTCTATGAAGCTTGGGAGAGATACAAGCAACTGACCAAAAAGTGTCCTTCTGACATGCTTTCAGAATGGACCATCCTGGATATATTCTATGATGGTCTGTCTGAATTAGCTAAGATGTCATTGGATACTTCTGTAGGTGGATCCATCTACCTAAAGAAAATGCCTGCAGAAGCTCAAGAACTCATTGACATGGTTGCTAATAACCAGTTCATGTACACTTTTGAAAGGAATCCTGTGAATAATGGGACGCCTATGAAGAAGGGAGTTCTTGAAATTGACACTCTGAATGCTATATTGGCTCAGAATAAAATATTGACTCAGCAAGTCAATATGATTTCTCAGTCTGAATGGAATGCAAGCTGCATCCAACAGTACTCAAGAGGCATCTTCTGAAGAAGAAGCTTATGATCCTGAGAACCCTACAATAGCAGAGGTAAATTATATGGGTGAACCTTATGGAAACACCTATAACCCCTCATGGCGAAATCACCTAAATTTCTCATGGAAGGATCAACAAAAGCCTCAACAAGATTTTAATAATGGTGGAAGAAACAGGTTTAACAATAGTAAACCTTTTCCATCATCCACTCAGCAACAGACAGAGAATTCTGAGCAGAATCTATCTAGCTTGGCAAATTTAGTCTCTAATCTATCTAAGGCCACTTTGAGTTTTATGAATGAAACAAGGTCCTCCATTAGAAATTTGGAGGCACGAGTGGGCCAGTTGAGTAAGAAGATCACTGAAACTCCTCCTAGTACTCTCCCAAGCAATACAGAAGAGAATCCAAAGAGAGAGTGCAAGGCCATTGATATAACAATCATGGCCGAATCCAAGGAGGAAGGGGAGGACGTGAATCCCAAGGAGGAAGACCTCCTGGGACATCCAGTGATCAACAAGGAGTTCCCCTTTAAGGAACCAAAGGAATTTGAGGCTCATCTAGAGACCATAGAGATTCCATTGAACCTCTTTATGCCCTTCATGAGCTCTGATGAGTATTCTTCTTCTGAAGAGAATGAGGATGTTACTGAAGAGTAAGTTGCCAAGTACCTTGGTGCAATCATGAAGCTAAATGCCAAATTATTTGGTAATGAGACTTGGAAAGATGAACCTCCCTTGCTCACCAATGAACTAAGTGATCTGGATCAACTGAGATTGCCTCAGAAGAAACAGGATCCTGGAAAGTTCTTAATACCTTGTACCATAGGCTCCATGACCTTTGAGAAGGCTCTATGTGACCTTGGGTTAGGGATAAACCTCATGCCACTCTCTGTAATGGAGAAACTGGGAATCTTTGAGGTGCAAGCTTCTAGAATCTCATTAGAGATGGCAGAAAACTCAATAAAATAGGCTTATGGACAAGTAGAGGACGTGCTAGTAAAGGTTGCAGGCCTTTACATCCCTGCTGATTTCATAATCCTAGATACTGGAAAGGATGAGGATGAATGCATCATCCTTGGAAGACCTTTCCTAGCCACAGCAGGAGCTATGATAGATGTTAACAGAGGTGAATTAGTCCTTCAATTAAATGGGGACTCCCTTGTGTTTAAAGCACAAGGTTATCATCCTGTAAACATGGAAAAGAGGCACGATAAGCTTCTCTCAGTACAGTGTCAAATAAAGCCCCCACAATCAAACTCTAAGTTTCGTGTTAGGAGGCCTCAGCCAAACTCTAAGTTTGGTGTTGAATCCCCACATCCAAACTCTAAGTTTGGTGTTGGGAATCTATAAAATTGACCTGATCACCTGTGTGGCTCAGTGAGAGCCCACTGTCAAGCTATTGACATTAAAGAAGCGCTTGTTGGGAGGCAACCCAATGTTATTTAATATATTTTATTTTATTTTCTTTTTGTTATTTCATGTTTTATTAGGTTCATGATCATGTGGAGTCACAAAATAAATCCAAAAATTAAAAACAGAATCAAAAATAGCAGAAGAAAAATCACACCCTGGAGGAAGGACTTACTGGCGTTTAAACGCCAGTAAGGAGCATCTGGCTGGCGCTCAACGCCAGAACAGAGCATGGAGCTGGCGCTGAATGCCAGAAACAAGCATGAAGTTGGCGTTCAACGCCAGAAATATGTTGCATATGGGCGTTGAACGCCCAGAACAAGCATCACTTCGGCGTCTAAACGCCAGAAATGCATGCAAAGGCATTTTACATGCCTAATTGGCGCAGGGATGTTAATCCTTGACACCTCAGGGTCTGTGGATCCCACAGGATCCCCACATACCTCCACTCACCTTCCCTCCTCATAATCCTATATCATCCTCTCTCTCTCCATTCACAGTCATCCCTTCTGTTTTCCATTCACCACTCACATCCATACACCCCACCTACCTTCAAAATTCAAAATCTCTTTCCCACCCAAGCCCACTCATATAGCTGAATACACACATCCCTCCATCTCTTCCATATCTTCTTCTTCTTTTCTTTCTTCTCTTGCTCGAGGGCGAGCAATATTCTAAGTTTGGTGTGGTAAAAGCATAAGCTTTTTTGTTTTTCCATAACCATTGATGGCACCTAAGGCCAGAGAAACCTCTAGAAAGAGGAAATGGAAGGCAAAAGCTTCCATCTCCAAGTCATAGGAGATGGAGAGATTCATCTCAAGGGTCTATAGCTTAATGGTGGAACATTTGACTGCAAATCAAGAGATCCCTGAGATACCTCAGGGGATACATTTTCCTCCACACAATTATTGGGAGCAACTAAGGGGGAACATCAAGAGCACTCCATCATCCTTCAAGAAATTAGAGAAGATCAAAGAGCAATGAGGGAGGAGCAACAAAGACAAGGAAAAGACATAGAAGAGCTCAAGGACATCATTGGTTCCTCAAGAAGGAAACGTCACCATCACTAAGGTGGACTCATTCCTTGTTCTTAAATTTTCTGTTTTTCATTTTCTTATGCTAAATGTTTATCTATGTTTGTGTCTTTATTACATGATCATTAGTGTCTAAGTGTCTATGCCTTAAAGTAGTGAATATGAATCCATCACCTCTCTTAAATGAAAAAATGTTTTAAAAATAAAAGAACAAGAAGTACATGAGTTTCGAATTTATCCTTGAACTTAGTTTAATTATATTGATGTGGTGACAATACTTTTTGTTTTCTGAATGAATGCTTGAACAGTGCATATGTCTTTTGAAGTTGTTGTTTAAGAATGTTAAATATGTTGGCTCTTGAAAGAATGATGATAAGGAGAAATGTTATTTGATAATCTGAAAAATCATAAAAATTGATTCTTGAACCAAGAAAAAGCAGTGAATACAGAAAGCTTGCAGAAAAAAAAAAGAGAAGAAAAAAATGGCAAAAAAAAATAGAAAAAGAAAAAGCAAGCAGAAAAAGCCAGAAGCTCTTTAAACCAAAAGGCAAGAGCAAAAAGCCAATAGCCCTTAAAACCAAAAGGCAAGGGTAATAAAAAGGATCCCAAGGCTTTGAGCATCAGTGGATAGGAGGGCCTAAGCGGCTAAACCAAGCTGTCCCTAACCATGTGCTTGTGGCGTGAAGGTGTCAAGTGAAAACTTGAGACTGAGAGGTTAAAGTAAAGGTCCAAAGCAAAAAAAAGAGTGTGCTTAAGAACCCTGGACACCTCTAATTGGGGACTTTAGCAAAGCTGAGTCACAATCTGAAAAGGTTCACCCAGTTATGTGTCTGTGGCATTTATGTATCCGGTGGTAATACTGGAAAACAAAGTGCTTAGGGCCACGACCAAGACTCATAAAGTAGCTGTGTTCAAGAATCAACATACTGAACTAAGAGAATCAATAACACTATCTGAACTCTGAGTTCCTATAGATGCCAATCATTCTGAACCTCAATGGATAAAGTGAGATGCCAAAACTATTCAAGAGCAAAAAAAAAAAAGGCTACAAGTCCCGCTCATCTGATTGGAGCTATGTCTCATTGATATTTTGGAATTTATAGTATATTCTCTTCTTTTTATCCTATTTGATTTTCAGTTACTTGGGGACAAGCAACAATTTAAGTTTGGTGTTGTGATGAGCGGATAATTTATACGCTTTTTAGCATTGTTTTTAGTATGTTTTTAGTAGGATCTAGTTACTTTTAGGGATGTTTTTATTAGTTTTTATGTTAAATTCACATTTCTGGACTTTACTATAAGTTTGTGTGTTTTTCTGTGATTTCAGGTATTTTCTGGCTGAAATTGAGGGACTTGAGCAAAAATCAGATTCAGAGGTTGAAGAAGGACTGCTGATGCTGTTGGATTCTGACCTCTCTGCACTCAAAGTGGATTTTCTGGAGCTATAGAACTCCAAATGGTGCGCTCTCAACGGCATTGGAAAGTAGACATCCAGGGCTTTCCAGAAATATATAATAGTCCAAACTTTTCCCGAGTTTAGACCACGCAAAAGGGTGTTGAATGCCAGTTCTACGCTGTAGTTTGGAGTTAAACGCCAGAAACACGTCACGAACCAGAGTTGAACGCCAAAAACACATTACAACTTGGCGTTCAACTCCAAAAAAAGCCTCTTCACGTGTAAACTTTAAGCTCAGCCAAAGCACACACCAAGTGGGCCCCAGAAGTGGATTTATGCATCAATTACTTACTTCTGTAAACCCTAGTAGCTAGTTTAGTATAAATAGGACCTTTTACTATTGTATTTACATCGGAGGACGTTTAGTTCTTAGATCATGGGGGCTGGCCATTCGGCCATGCCTGAACTTTATCACTTATGTATTTTCAATGGTAGAGTTTCTACACACCATAGATTAAGGTGTGGAGCTCTGCTGTTCCTCGTGAATTAATACAAAGTACTTCTATTTTTCTATTCAATTCAACTTATTCCGCTTCTAAGATATCCATTTGCACTTCAACATGAATGTGATGATCATGACAGTCATCATCATTCCCTATGAACACGTGCCTGACAACCACTTCCGTTCTACCTTAGATTGAATGAGTATCTATTGGATTCCTTAATCAGAATCTTTTTGGTATAAGTTAGAACCCATGGATGGCCATTCCTGAGATCCGGAAAGTCTAAACCTTGTCTGTGGTATTCCGAGTGGGATCTGGGAAGGGATGGCTGTGACGAGCTTCAAACTCACGAGTGCTGAGCGTAGTGACAGACGCAAAAGGATCAATGGATCCTATTCCAGTATGATCGAGAATCGACAGATGATTAGCCATGCAGTGACAACGCATTGGACCATTATCACTGATAGGACAGGATGTAGCCATTGACAACGGTGATGCCTAACATACAGCTTACCATGGAAAGGAGTAGGATTGGTTGGATGAAGACAGCAGGAAAGCAGAGGTTCAGAGGAACGAAAGCATCTCTATACGCTTATCTGAAATTCTCACCAATGAATTACATAAGTATCTCTATCCTATTTTATGTTTTATTTACTATTATTATTCGAAAACTCCATAACCATTTAATATCCGCCTGACTGAGACTTACAAGATGACCATAGCTTGCTTCATACCAACAATCTCCGTGGGATCGACCCTTACTCACGTAAGGTTTTATTACTTGGACGACCCAGTGCACTTGCTGGTTAGTTGTATCGAAGTTGTGACAAATTATGAATTAAGATTAGAGCACCAAGTTTTTGGAGCCATTACCAGGGATCACAATTTCGTACACCAAGCTCTTAAAACCAAAAGGCAAGAGCAAAGGGTCCAAGGCTTTGAGCATCAATGGTTAGGAGGGTCTAAAGAAACAAAATCTTGACCTAAAAAGTTCAAATGTGCTGCTTCCCCTAACTAAATGCTTGTGGTGTGAAGGTGTCAGGTGAAAAGCTTGAGACTGAGCAGTTAAAGTCGTGATCTTGAAAGCAAAAGAGTGTGCCTAAGAACTCTGGGTACCATTATCTAGGGATTCTAGCTAAGATGAATCACAATCTTATCGGGTTCACCCAGTTAAGTGCCTGTGGCATTTATGTATCCGGTAGTAATACTGGAAAACAAAATGCTTAGGGTCACGGCCAGGCTAAAAAAGAAGCTGTGTTCAAGAATTAAGAAAAGCTAAACTAAGAGAGTCAATAATATCATCCGGATTCTGAATTCCTAAAGACGCCAATACTTCTGAGCTTCAAAGGATAGTGAGATGCCGAAACTGTTCAGAAGTAAATGGTTACTAGCTCCCCTCATCAATTGGAACTGAGCTTCATTGAAAAATCTGAGATTTATTATATCCTTCTCTTCCTTTTAATACTACTTTGTTTTTGGTTTCTTGGGGACAAGCAACAGTTTAAGATTGGTGTTCTGATGAGCGGATATTTTATACACTTTTTGGCATCATTTTCATATTGTTTTAGCTATGTTTTGTTTAAGTTTCACTATATTTTCATAGGTTTTAGTGTAAAATTCATATTTTTGGATTCTACTTTGAGTTGTTGTGTTTTCTAATGATTTAAGGTAATTTCCGGCTAAAATTGAGGAGTTTTGGCAAAGTCTGATTTAGAGGCAAGGAAAGCGTAGTAGATGCTGTTAGATTCTGACCTCCATGCACTCAAACGAGCATTTCTGGAGCTACAAAGGTCCAGATGACGCGCTCTTAATGGTGTTGGAACGATAACTTCTAGAGATTTTCGAAAATATTTAATGGTCTATACTTTTTTCGAAGGAGCTTGACCATATTGGGCGTTGAACGCCCAAGAACAACTCCCTTCCTCGCGTTCAACGCCCCAAAGGGACTCAAGCCAGCGTTGAACGCCCAATCACCCCCTTGGGGCGTTCAACGCCCACCAAGAAGCATAAGGCAGCGTGGATCACCCCCTTATGGGTGTTTAATGTCCATCCCTCAAGTTGGACGCCAAGCTCAACCCAAGTACTCAACCAAAATGGGCCCAAGAGTGGACTTTTGCACCTTTAGTCTAGTCTATCATACTTTTTGTACTTCTTAGCTATTAGGTTATTATATATAGAACAAAGATCACCATTATTAGAGATCTTTGCCCCTTTAAACGTTTCACATTTACTTACTATAAAGCATGAGCAACTAAACCTCCTAAGTAGGGTTAGGAGCTCTGCTGATTCTCATGGATTAATAATATTACTGTTTCTATCTCAATACACGTTTGATTCCATTCTCTTGTGCATTTTCAGTCTTCATCTCATGAATTAAGGATGAATAATGATATTCATCCTTGTTCTACATCGGTTCTGTGTGATTCCTGACCCGGATAACATTGAACCAAAGCTAGAGAGTGCACTGCGGATTCCAAGAGCGTACCTGGGTGACTTTGGATAACTGACATAAAATCCCGTTGACTGTGGGTTACTGAGGTCTCTGTGGCATTAAGGCTAGATTCAGAGAAGCAGCATTCTCTGATCCAGAAGATCCGACCTTGTTTGTGGCGATTTGAGTAGGATCGCGAAGTGGAGTGGATTGCTTAGGTCTTCACCTTCGGCCATAGTTGGAAGCCATGAGTTAACTTGATGAGATGACATGATTTGCTTGGATATGGTGGACTGCTATGGTTTAGAAGAGATTAACTTGATGAGAGGACATTAGTTAATCACTTACGGCTCTCATTGAATGAATCATTCGTTATTGAATTAGATAGTAAGAAAAGTTAATCCGGAAAGAATACGCATCTCCGAAGCCTAAACTGAATCTCTATCATTGCTTTCACATTAATCTGGTATTTCGTTCTTTACTATTTTATTTATACTTTCAAACAAACAACCATCTTTTCTAATCGCCTGACCAAGATCTACAAGATAGTGGTGCGGTGTTTATAACCCACAAACTAACCGACAAGTACACCGGGTCGTACCAAGTAATACCTCAGGTGAGTGAGGGTCGATCCCACGAGGGTTGAAGGACTAAGCAACAATGGTTACTTGAATTACTTAGTTAGGCAAACAGAAAATATGTTTGAGAGTTCAAAAAGCATTAAACAGAAGACAAGCAAATAAATAAGTTGGGAATAAAATATGGAGAAAACAGTTAAGGCTTCAGAGTTATCTATTTCCGGATTGATTTTTCTTATTAATTTATTTTAATCATGTAAGATTTAATTCATGGAAACTATATGTGACTAGACCCTAATTCCTTAGACCTTTCTAGTCTCCTCTAAAATTCATCAACAGCCAATTCCTTGGTCTATTAATTCCAATTAGGGGGTGAAGTTCAATTCTAGTTATATGCCACAGAAATTCTAATTACCCAAATATAAAAGGATTATATGTCACGTATCCCATTAAATTTAGATAAACTAGAAATTTAGGAGAAGTTGTTTTCAAGCTGTTGTTCAAGTAAAGAGCTTTTTCAAGATATACAAGAACGCAATTAGAAAGAGGGTCATACTTCTGTTCCACCCAAATTCATAAAATAAAGAATGAAAACAATTCTTAAATATAAATCAAGACATGAATTAAAATATAAAAATAATAAAATCAATCCATACAATAGACAGAGCTCCTAACCTTAACAGTGGAGGTTTAGTTGCTCATGGTTCAGAGAGAAAATAAGTATTGTGGTAAATTGTGAATTGGAATGGAATAATGTTGTGTTGGAATCCCCCTGTTGGAATCTCATTTTATATCTAATCCTAATTAATTTAAAATATATCTTCTAAAACTAAAATAATATCTTTTCCTATTTTTGAATTAAAAATAAATTTTAAATCAAAATTAATTAAAGCAATCAGCATGTCTTCAATTGATGGATGGGGACCACTTGCTTCGTAGGGTCCACGCCTAACTTGGAATGGGGATAATCATTCTTGTGTGAATCCCCCTTGAGTCTCTGCTATCCCCTGGCTCTAGTCTGAGTTTCTGGGCCGAAAACTGGGTCGAAACTTGGCCTGAAATCGCCCCTAGCATTTTCTACGAATTCTGCATGTCGCGCATGTCACGCATACGCGTCAGTCATGCGTACGCGTCGATGGTCTTTTCCGCGTGTCACGCGTATGCGTCAGGTACGTGCACGCGTCGCTGAGCCAATTTGCTTTTCACGCGTACGAGTCAGGTACGCGCACGCATCGCCATGGAAAGCTCCAAATTACGCGCACGCATCAGGCACGCGCACGCGTCGCTCCTCGCTGGTCAGCTCCTTGGTTTCTTCTCTTTCTCTGCAAAAACTCCATCAAATTCATCTGAATGCTACCTAAAATAAACAGAAATGCACAAGACTCAAAGTATCATCCATAGTGGCTAAAAGATAATTAATTCCTGATAAAACTCAACAATTTAAATGCAAATTCACTAGGAAAAGGTAAGAAAGATGCTCACGCATAACAACACCAAACTTGAATTGTTGCTTGTCCTCAAGCAAACAAACTAATATAAGCTTAGAATGTGAATTTGCATGAGAATGAGAGTTCGATTAAGCTCATGTCTCTTCTTATAGTGGGGTTTATAACTGCAATCCTGAATAGTTTTGGCATCTCACTCTCCTTTGAATTAGAAGGATGTCAGTGTCATTCGGAATTAGAATTCGGATAATGTTATGAATTCTCTGATCTTTTGTAGCTTAATTGAACACATCAATTTTTCTTTTCTTTGGTGCTTTGCACCTTGAACCTAGCCGTGACTTTAAATATTTTGTCTCAAGCTTCACTTGACACAGAAACACCACAAACACTTAACTGGGGAACTCTTTTGAAGTTTTGATTTTTCTTTCAGCTACTCCCAGACAGTGGTGCTCAAAGCCTTTGGCATAATCTGCTAATTTCAATTGATCTCGACTTTAAATGTTTTGTCTCAAGGATTACTTGACACAAGAACACCACAAGCATATAACTAGGGAAACAACTCTTTGAGCTTTTAATTATGTCTAACCTCCCTAGTCATTGATGCTCAGAGCCTTGGACCTTGCTTCTCTCTTTCTCTTCTCTTTTTTTTTCAATGCTGTTTCTTTTGCTTCAAGGATTAAATTTTTCTTTATTTCAGAGAAATCATAATAATTCTCTAAATCCCCGTTCCTTGTACATCAACATTCTTTGATTCAAATTTAAATATGCACTGTTCATGTCATGCATTCAGAATTACAAAAGATACCACCACATGTAAGTGAATAAGACTACTCTTCGATATAAACTCAATTTCTCATGCAATACATCACTTCTTTTTCTTTTTCTTTTTAGATTCAAGTTCAGTGAGTGGTACATGAGACAATTAACAGAATGAAACTAATTCTAAGAACTGAAAGTACTAAAGACCATGCATGCAATCAAAGCAACAGAAAATGGAAAACAACAAAATAAGAATGGAAGAGAAATCAAATGAAAGGAACTCAACCACCTTAGTTATGCTAGTGGCCATCTCATTCCTTCATGAAGAGCATTCATCTCCCTTTTGTGCTAAAATAAGCGGAAAAGCCATAAGCGTAGCGACAACACCAAACTTAAAGGATAAAAGGATAAAAGAACAATAGAGAATTAGGATTGGGGAGTGGATGATTTGAAATCAGGCGCTGGGGTGATTTAATTGGGCGTCACATGAGACGCGAACGCGTAAGGCACGCGTACGCGTGGATCACACGAATTTCAAAGGATGCGTACGCATCAGGGACGCGTACGCGTGGACAGCCAGGATGGCAAAATGACACAAACGCGTCAGGGACGCGTCCGCGTGGTGGGGCTTGTGCGCCCAGCATAGTTCCAGCCCCACACCAGCATAACTCTCTGGCCAAACACCTCTTACACTGATTTTACTCATCTACGCGTGCACGTGCTTGACGCGTACGCGTGCTTGACGCGTACGCGTGGAGTGTCAAAATCACAAATGAAGCGCATGCGTCATGGACGCATATGCGTGAGTATGTTTGTGTGTAAGGCACACTTCCTGCGCCACTCCCGTACAACTCTTTGTTCACTTTTATTTTTCACGCACACATATGTGACGCGTACACATCAGCGACGCTTGCGCGACGTGAGCTCTTTTTTTTTAATTTATAGTGTTCGGTTCCTGTGATAAAATAGCTGCATGATCAGAAAAACAGTAAAAACTTAATAAAAATCAAATAAGTAAGAAAACTACTACTACGAAGATTAACTAAGGATACAAAATTATCGGGTTACCTCCCGACAAGCGCTTCTTTAACGTCACTAGCTTGACACTTGATTGTTGAATTTTCTTCCTCTTCTTCCAGTTGGTTAAAAGAAATGTCTCCAAGGGGGGAGAGGTGAAAATTAGTGCCCCCTAATATAAATTCCTCCTAACAAGCTTTCTTTTATTGTGATTAGCTTGATTCACCTTGCTTGTTGAGGTAGTGGTTAGATTGTTTTTTCCTGACCTTCTCTTTTTCATGGATATTTTCTTCAGTTTCTTGGTCACAATCCCCTTTTCAGTGCTTTCCTTGGTTTCCTTCACTTCTTTGATTTCAAAATTTGGGTGTTGTGTGATGGTTAGAGTGTACCCTTCATCAAGAACTTCTTGAATTGGTGGTTCAATAAACTCACTATCTATGCCAGTCTCTACTTCATTGGAGTGTAACTTCCCATAATTATTTTCATCCCTTACAACCTTCTTTGATTGTGCATCTTCCTCCTTTGTTTTTGCATCTTCCTCTTCTTCCATGTGTGAGGGTGGAAAGTTCTCTGATTCATTGGAGTATAAACTCCTTTCATTGATTTCCTCACTTTCTTCTATATAATCTTGTATTATATCTCTTGGGAAGGAATTCTTTTGTTCCTCTTCTTGGGACTTGATAATCGACTACACATGTTTCTCTACATTTTTGACACTAGTCTTTATATCATGTATGAATTCTTTTATGAGAAGCTCAATATCTGATGGTACTTGATATGAATAAGGAGATGGTGGCTCTTGATATGAATAAGAAGAAGATGATGATTCTTGATAAGAGTAAAAAGATGATGGTTCTTGGTATGAATAGGGAGATAGTGGCTCTTGATATGGGTAGAAAGATGATGGTTCTTGGTATGGGTAGAGATGTGATGGTTCTTGGTATGAATATGGAGATGGTAGTTCTTGATTTGAATATGGAGATGGTGGTTCTTGATAATTGGAACATGGAGCACTGAAGTTTCTTTGGTTTTGACTTTGCCAACCACAATTTGGGTAGTTCCCCCATTTACAATAATATAAATCACTCCTTGGGTGTGAGTAGTAACCCATGTGATCTCTCTCCATTATTTTTCTTAGCACAAAACACCAAAAAGAATTAAACGCACCATGTGGTAAACAAGAAAGCAAAGAAGAAAGAACAGAATTCTTTTTTTTTTAAAATACTAAAGCAAAATTTAAATAAGAAAAATTAAAATAAGACTAACTAGGAAACACCAAACTTAATTTCAGAAATTAAGAAAAATATTAGTGCTATTTATTTTTTTATTTTTTTTCCGAATATACTAAAGTAAAATTTAAATAAAATTAAAACTAAAACGTCTAATCTAAGCAATCAAACAACTAATAGTGCACAAACTAATAGTGCACAATCTAAGCAACCAAAAACTTGGTGCTGTGTTTATAACCCACAAACTAACCGGCAAGTGCACCGGGTCGTACCAAGTAATACCTCAGGTGAGTGAGGGTCGATCCTACGAGGATTGAATGACTAAGAAACAATGGTTACTTGAATTACTTAGTTAGGCAAACAGAAAATAATGTTTGAGAGTTCAAAAAGTATTAAACAGAAGACAGGCAAATAAATAAGTTGGGAATAAAATATGGAGAAAACAGTTAAGGCTTCAGAGTTATGTATTTTTCGGATTGATTTTTCTTATTAATTTATTTTAATCATGTAAGATTTAATTCATGGCAACTATACGTGACTAGACCCTAATTCCTTAGACATTTCTAGTCTCCTCTAAAATTCATCAACAGCCAATTCCTTGGTCAATTAATTCCAATTAGGTGGTGAAGTTCAATTCTAGTTATATGCCACAGAAATCCTAATTACCCAAATATAAAAGGATTATATGTCATGTATTCCATTAAATTCAGATAAACTAGAAATTTAGGAGAAGTTGTTTTCAAGCTGTTGTTCAAGTAAAGAGCTTTTTTAAGTTATACAAGAACGCAATTAGAAAGAGGGTCATACTTCCGTTCCACCCAAATTCATAAAATAAAGAATGAAAACAATTCTTAAATTTAAATCAAGACATGAATTAAAATAGAAAAATAATAAAATCAATCCATACAATAGACAGAGCTCCTAACCTTAACAGTGGAGGTTTAGTTGCTCATGGTTCAGAGAGAAAATAAGTATTGTGGTAAATTGTGAATTGGAATGGAATAATGTTGTGTTGGAATCCCCCTGTTGGAATCTCATTTTATATCTAATCCTAATTAATTTAAAATATATCTTCTAAAACTAAAATAATATCTTTTCCTATTTTTGAATTAAAAATAAATTTTAAATCAAAATTAATTAAAGCAATCAGCATGTCTTCAATTGATGGATGGGGACCACTTGCTTCGTAGGGTCCACGCCTAACTTGGAATGGGGATAATCATTCTTGTGTGAATCCCCCTTGAGTCTCTGCTATCCCCTGGCTCTAGTCTGAGGTTCTGGGCCGAAAACTAGGTCGAAACTTGGCCTGAAATTGCCCCCAGCCTTTTCTGCGAATTCTGCATGTCGCACATGTCACGCATACGCGTCGATGGTCTTTTCCGTGTGTCATGCGTACGCGTCAGGTACGCGCACGCGTCGTTGAGCCAATTTGCTTTTCACGCGTACGCGTCAGGTACGTGCCTGCGTCGCCATGGAAAGCTCCAAATTACGCACACGCGTCAGGCACGCGCACGCGTCGCTCCTCGCTGGTCAGCTCCTTGGTTTCTTCTCTTTCTCTGCAGAAACTCCATCAAATCCATCTGAATGCTACCTAAAATAAACAGAATTGCATAAGACTCAAAGTAGCATCCATAGTGGCTAAAAGATAATTAATTCTTGATAAAACTCAACAATTTAAATGCAAATTCACTAGGAAAAGGTAAGAAAGATGCTCACGCATCACAACACCAAACTTGAATTGTTGCTTGTCCTCAAGCAACCAAACTAATACAAGCTTAGAATGTGAAATTGCATGAGAATGAGAGTTTGATTAAGCTCATGTCTCTTCTTATAGTGGGGTTTATAACTGCAATCCTGAATAGTTTTGGCATCTCACTCTCCTTTGAATTAGAAGGATGTCAGTGTCATTCGGAATTAGAATCCGGATAATATTATGAATTCTCTGATCTTTTGTAGCTTAATTTAACCCTTGAACACAACAATTTTTCTTTTCTTTGGTGCTTTGCACCTTGAGCCTAGCTGTGACTTTAAATGTTTTGTCTCAAGCTTCAGTTGACTCAGAAACACCACAAGCACTTAACTGGGGAACTCTTTTGAAGTTTAGATTTTTCTTTCAGCTACTCCCAGATAGTGGTGCTCAAAGCCTTTGCCAAAATCGCAAATAACCCGCACGCGTCATGGACGCGTACGCGTGAGTATGTTTGTGCACAGGGCACACTTCCTGCGCCACTCCCGCACAACTCTCTGTTCACTTTTATTTTTCACGCACACATATGTGACGCGTACGCGTCAGCGATGCTTGCACGACGTGAGCTCGTTTTTTTTTTTAATTTATAGTGTTTGGTTCCTGTGATAAAATAGCTGCATGATCAGAAAAATAGTAAAAACTTAAAAAAAATCAAATAAGTAAGAAAACTACTACTACGAAGATTAACTAAGGATACGAAATTATCGGGTTGCCTCCCGATAAGCGCTTCTTTAACGTCACTAGCTTGACACTTGAATGTTGAATTTTCTTCCTCTTCTTCCAGTTGGTTAAAAGAAATGTCTCCAAGGGGGGAGAGGTGAAAATTAGTGCCCCCTGATATAAATTCCTCCTAACAAGCTTTCTTTTATTGTGATTAGCTTGATTCACCTTGCTTGTTGGGGTAGTGGTTGGATTGTTTTTTCCTGACCTTCTCTTTTTCATGGATATTTTCTTCGGTTTCTTGGTCACAATCCCCTTTTCAATGCTTTCCTTCGTTTCCTTCACTTCTTTGATTTCAAAATTTGGGTATTGTGTGATGGTTAGAGTGTACCCTTCATCAAGAACTTCTTGAATTGGTGGTTCAATAAACTCACTATCTATGCCAGTCTCTACTTTATCAGAGTGTAGATTCCCATAATTGTTTTCATCCCTTACAACCTTCTTTGATTGTTGATAAACCCCAATTTTGTGGTTTATCTTGTGCTTAATTTGGGGGATTTTATCACCTTTTCCCACATTTATTCAATGAAATAGCATGGTTTTGCAATTCTCCCTTGATTTGTGCTTAAATGTGAAAACATGCTTTTTAGGCCTTAAAATAGCTAAATTCAATTCACTTTAATTCCATTCAATGCCTTGATGTATTTTTTGAGTGAGTTCAGGTTCACAAGGCAAGTATTGGATGGAAGAAGTGAGGAGAAAAGCATGCAAAGTGGGAGAACTCATGAAGAAATGGAGGAACCGTAAAGCTGTCAAGTCCGACCTCTTCGCACTCAATCAACCATAAGTTGAGCTACAGAGGTCCAAATGAAGCGGTTTTAGTTGCATTGGAAAGCTAACATCCGGAGCTTCAAAATGATATAAAATTTGCCATATGTTATCTCGCGTTCAGGGGCACGCACGCGCCATGTACGCGTGCGCGCCGATGCTGCCGTGGCCCACTAAAGTGAATTCGCCCCCAGCGATTTCTGAAACACTTTGGCCCCAACCCAACTCATTTCTAATGCTATTTCATGTAGAATTCAAGCTTGGGCAAATGGGGGAGCATTTTTTTGAAGTTTTTGCATCATGTAGTTTAGTTTCTAGAGAGAGAAGCTCCCTCTTCTCTCTAGAATTAGGATTAGAATTTCTTAGATCTAGGTTTAATTCATGCTTTGATTTAACTTTCCTTTACAATTTCTTGTTCCTCTACTCTTCCTCTCTCTAATTTTGTATTTCATTCTTGTAGTTGCTTACTTTGTTGTTGATGCACTCTTCCTTCTTCTAGTTTCTTTTAATGCAATTTATGATTCATGCTCTTTTATCATTGATTTGCTTTATTGTCATTTAATTCCTTGCAATTGAGTAGTGTAGATTTATATTCCTTGTAATTTTACTATGCTTTCCTTTTATTCATTCCAAGTGTTTGATAAAATGCTTGGTTGGATCTTAGAGTAGAATTTTGTGCTCTTGGCTTAGGAAGGTAACTTAGGAACTTTTGAGTCACTAATGTCCAAGTGATTGACGATTGGGAGCCATTAATGCTAGATCTCACCAATTGATTAGGTGTAGAACTAGGACTTATGGACTTGGATTGATATAGCTCACTTGGCTTTCCTCTACTATTAGTTAGGGGTTAACTTAGTGAGATTGATCCTTGCCAATTCTCATGTTGTGGTTAGTGATTAGGATAGAGATCCTTGACCATCAAACCTTGCCAAGGTCTTTTTAGTTATTAGTTTATTTTCATTGCCATTTACATTTCATGTCTCTTATCCCAAAAATCCCAAAACATACCTCATAACCAATAACAAGAACACTTTATTGTAATTCCTAGGGAGAACAACCCGAGGTTCAATACTTCGGTTTATAAATTTAGGGGTTTGTTGTAGTGACAAACAATTTTTTGTATGAAAGGATTATTGATTTGTTTAGAAACTATACTTGCAACGAGAATCAATTGTGAATTCTAAACCACACAAAAATCCGTTCATCAAAATGGCGCCGTTGCCGGGGAGCAATTGTTTGGTAGTATAGCATCATGTAGGTTAGTTTCTAGAGAGAGAAGCTCCCTTTTCTCTCTAGGTTAGGTTAATCCATCTTAGATCTAGGCATGATTTCTTGATTTCATCTTGTTTCTTTTCCAATTTCTTGTTTCTACTACTCTATTCTTCTTAGTTTTTATGTTAATTTCACTTTTACGTCTCTTTATGTTTATGAATACTCATGTTGGATCTTGTTTACATTTAATGAAATTTAATGTTGATGTTCTTTTAATTGATGATTTGAATTGTTGATTTACTTTCCTTGCAATTTGTAGTTGGTAGATTTTACTATTTCTTGTCATTTATTATGCTTTCCTTTTGTGCCTTCCAAGTGTTTGATAAAATGCTTGGTTGGACTTTAGAGTAGATTTTGAGCATTCTTGGCTTGGAAAGAGTAATTAGGCAATCTTGAGTCATGAAAACCCAACTTATGTTGGTGATCTAGAGTTGTTAGTTAATATCATTTTCAATGGTTGGACTAGTGCTCAATTGGATGGGTTTAGGAGGATAGTTTGGTGCTTTCATGAGAGTTCATCTCTCTTGCAACCCAGAGGAAATCACCATGATCGACTCAAGGACGGGTGTGAAAACAAAGTGTGGGACCCCGGATTACAAGAAGAAGATCAACTTTGGAAGCCCATGGTTTGTGAAGAACTCCATCAAAGCTTGGAGTTATTAACTTTGAATGATAAAGCACAATGGAAGTCCAAGCATTGGTGGATGTTCAAGGATGGATTCAAGCACAAGCCACCTTGATGAAGAGCTCCCCATAAGTCCAACTTAAGGACAATAAACAAAAGTGCTAGGTGGGAGACACCCCACCATGGTAACATCTTTTCATTTCTCCTTTTTGTACATATTGGTAAAATAAGCTTAATTTCATGTTTTGTTTGATTAGTTGAGTTTAATTAGGAGTCTAGTAGGTTAAATAAGGTTTTATGATGTTTTGGTAGCTGTTTGGAGGTTTGGAATGCTTGGTTTGGTGCAAAAACATAGAAAAATTTTGAAAAACAGAGCACCACCCACGCGCACGCGCACTTCACGCGTACACATGCCCAAATATTTTCGACCATCCACGCGGACGCGCCATGTACGTGTACGCGTGGATTGAATTTTTCTCACCTCCCATACATTCACCCGAGAGTTGTGCCTGAAGTGTGCCAACTTTGTGCCCCAGGGAACGTGAACGCGTACCTTGCGCGTCTGCATCGACTCTTTGCCTTGCGATGCACGCGTACACGCACTGCACGCGTACGCGTCGCTTCCATTTTCATCAATCCACGCTTACGTGCACATGACGCGCACGCGTGGATTGCCCTGTTTCACCTTCTTTTGTTCTCTTCTTTCCATTTCTTTCCTTCTTTTCTCTTCTCTTCTTTTCTCTCCACCCTTCAAACATCATCTAACACTACCAAAATGCCACAGACAAGGTCGGATCTTCTGGATCAGAGACTGATGCTCTATGATTCTAGCCCTTAGAGCCACAGGAACTTCAATTACCCCTGACTAACGAGGTTTTATGTCACATACCCGAATCAGCTCAGATAACATGTTGGAACCCGTGATGCATTCTCAAGATGTAGCTCAATACTATCCAGGTCAAGACTCGTAAGGAGCTCATGTAGAATCGAGATTCATAAGGATGAAGAACGACAATACATCATAGAATTGAATCAAACATACATTGAAGTAGAAAAGTAATTGCATTAATCCATAGGGATCAGCAGAGCTCCTAACCTTAACCTAGGAGGTTTAGTTGCTCATACTGTACAGAAAATAACTTTTAGAGTTCAAATGTGGTGCAGAAGTTCTTAAACAATAGTGATCTTCCCTTATATATACTAATATTAAACCTAAAGAGACATTAATTGTAATTAAAAATTACAAAAAGGAAATAAACTAGGCTAAAGGTGCAAAAATCCACTTCTGAGCCCACTTGGTGAGTGTTTGGGCTGAGCTTGGCTTTTAACTTGAAGGAGTGGGCATTGGACACCAACTAGGGGGTAGAAATACTGCTTCCCTGCTCCCTTAGTGGCGTTGAATGCCAGGTTTGGAGGTTCAACGCTGGCCTTAGTCCTCTTGGGGCATTGAACACCCACTAGGAGTAGTTTGGTCGTTCAACGCCCGTTTTGGGCTGTCCAATCTGAAGAAAAGTATAGACCATTATATATTGCTAGAAAGCCCTGGAAGTTAGCTTTCCAATGCCGTTGAATACACGGAGGTCAGAATCTGACAGCATCTGCTATGCTTTCCTTGCCTCAAGATCAGACTTTGACAAAATTTTCCAAATTCACCCAAAATTTACCTAAAATCATAGGAAAAACACAAAAGCTCAAAGTAGTATCCAAAAAGTGAATTTTGTATTAAAACCTACTAAAACATAATAAAAACACTAAGAACTTGACATCTAAAAGCGTTTAAAATATCAACTCATCAAATAGCTTGGGAAAAACCTAATTGTCTGGCAATGTAGTGAGGAGCATAGAGAGTTGCCTTGAATTGTTCTTTTTTGCGTTGTGGCAGCCCAATTGGGATCAACTGAACAGCCAGTAAATTTACCCAGTTCCTGTTTGCAATCTCATCCTCTTGATTGTCATTTGGAAAGAGGAGGCATTCGAGCCATGCAGGACCACAATTTTGACGCAAGAAAGGAGTGAAATTGAGGTCATCATTGTTGAAATTCTTGCAAGAATGAAAAAGAGAAAAAAATAGCCCATAAATGGTCTTCATTCATCTGAGCATTTGGGAAGTTTGGTTGGAAGGAGGTTAATCGAAATCCTTCAATGTGATATTTATTAGATGAGCTATACCCATCTTTCTGCATAAACTTTTCGAAAACAACGTTTAACTAGAGCTGGAGAAGCCAGATGAGACCTCCTATGCTGATCGAAGAATGGGATCAACATAATAGCATTTGGACACTTCAAGAGCAGAAAATAATAGTATTCAGCCAGTAAAAAAGGAATGAAACATGTTCGTCATCAGTCACGGGTTCATTCTCTTTACCCATGTTGTGAATGATAAACTCACTATAAGAAGTCCTGTTGTTAATCCTGTACTCCCGATTCGATTGCGCATCAGAAGTTAATTTGGGAAAGCTTATCTGGAGGCCAGTGATGCCAGCCACGTCTAGGAGTGAGAGGCCAATCATTCCACAATGGAGGTAAAAGTTATTTGTGGTCCTATTCCAGAAGCTTACCACTGCCCCAATAATCCAGGGGTGAGTTATGGGTGTGAAGTGGGAGAGTCGTAAAAGGTCCTGGATACCAAGAGCCCCACCAGACAGCGCTTTTCTCTGATTCAAGATGCCTGTGCTAGGTCCTAAAGTCAGCCCCTCGAGGAGTAATTTTAAGGTTGTTCCTGAAGGGTTTTTGAGGATTAATGAAAGGAGAAATGACAAATTTTTGGTTGATTAGCAATTATTCCCCTTGTGCATTAAGGAAGTAGGGGATATGTTTGTGTGCCCATTCCAGGTTCTGAATAGGGCCAACAAAGCAGTGGGTTTCATCGCCGATGTTGAACGGGATGAGAATCCTTGTGTCATCAACTTGAGGTTGAGGATCCTCAATAATTTCATCATTGATTTGGTTGAGTATTTGTAAGGTTGGGGGAGCCTGAGGTTGAACCATAGGACCTTTGCCCTTGTCTTGTGCAGCGACACGGGTTGAAGGGCAAGCCATTGTTGGTTAAAGTAAGAAATGAGAAGGAGAAATTGCAGTTGCAGAGCATAAAGGAGTTCAGAAGTGCAAGAAGAGTTAATACTTTGTAAAATAAGGATTCAGGAAGGAAGATGATGGTAAGAAGTTTTAATTTAAAAAAGAAGATTTGTTTCTTAACTGTTGTTACAGAGGATAATTCAAAAAGAAGAAGGCAACTTCGCAAAGAAGGCGAAGTGGTGGAAGAGAGAGATAGTGAATCGTGGGAAGACATGTTAAATGGGTAAAAATTAATGGGAGAGATAAATGGCATTAATGGCTAATCAAGGTAATTACCACTAATTCCTCTTAATGACTGAATTAGAATTAAGTGTTTCGTCTTCCAAAAGATGATTTCGAAAATAAACACATTAATCATAGGGGGCAATTTGTTAGTAAAAAATAAATGAATTCGAAGTAGAAGGTTAGTTAAATTGTTAAGTGAGCTTTCAGAAGAGAAGTTGGTGTCGAAAGAGACATGTTTAGGGATGTTGAGTGAGAGCTCGATTAACTTAGCATATTGAGGAGCTATTCGAGCAAAAGGATCGACGGTTCTTGAAATTGAAGGTTATTCTACAGCCGTTACATGATCAGGCAAAAAAGTGGGAACGGTTACTTGCGTTTTCACACACGTGGGATATTCATTTCAAATTGGTCAATTAGGGAAATGGTTATAAATACTAGAAGGCTTGAATTTCTGAGTCTGTGATTGAGTCTTTTTTCTGTAGGGTTCCTTCCATGTTTTTATCTTTTCAATTTACAATTTCTGCAAAACTTTACTTTCCATGTTCAATTATCTTTCATGCAACTTTAATTTTCTTGTCAAATTTACATTTCAGCATCTTTAATTTCCATGTCAAAAGTCCTTTGATTCACTCGAAGGCATTTTATCGCTTTGTTTAAATTCAATGCAAACCATTTCGATTTCAGTCAATTCTTTATTTAACACCATTTTAGTCTTTCCTTTTAAGTCTTGTCTGATTCGAAGATCTTTGATGCACTTCTAGAAAACTGGTACTCACAAAAAAGAGGAGTAGGTTTTGCTCCCAGACCATTAGAATCGAACCACCATCGTTTTGCTAAAAATTGACAAATCACCTTGGTTTGCTATTTAGAGACGTTAATGAGATTCTATTTTTCTTGGAAGTTAGAGGCGAGAACTTCTATCATTGCAGAGATGATATTTAAAATTCTTACCACCGAAAATATTATGTTTTTGGCTGTGCCACTCTGATAGCGAGGATATAAAAACGATTTCTATGTACTTAATAATAAAATAGGAACCTTTGACTTAAAATTGTATCGCTGTTTTCTTTGAAAAATCGAAAGTGCTTTTTCTTTTACCCCACACATACAAACATACAAAACTTCTTATGCAGGTAACTTATAAATATGATATACATACATATAATTATAATCACAACTCCTATCCCTCTTATAAGAATGTGATAATAAAGGCGAGAAAAAATCTTTAACATATGTATACAAACAGAAACAACCTAGCTAATAACTTAGTAAAAACTCCGCAAGCTTTTTTGTCTGTCCTAAAAGGAGAAGTCTATAGAGGGTGAAAACATCGTTCTCGCAGGTTCTCAGTAGAGGGTTTAAGAATTGTCATAAGAGAATACGTATATAAAAAAAGAAGAACAAATTCCAACCACAACGATTATCGTTCTTCTTATGAATCCTTTTAAACCACAAAAAATAAAGATCTAATAATTAGGGGGGATTCATGGATCGGATCCGATTCACATATCCGTGATGTTTATCTGAATCCGATCTGAAAATTACGGATATGGATCCGATCCGCAAGGCTCTCGGATCGGATTGCGGATTTTGTGTAGGTATTCACATATCCGCGTATCCGCAAAAATAAAGAAATAAATAAGTAAATATTCTTTTTATGTTTTATTTCCATTAATAATTATCATATATATTGTATTATTTTAATTTATTATTTAAGAAATGTATGTTTAATATTATTTTAAGAGTAAACATATTTAAAAGAATAGAAAAAATAAATTTTATTGATATTTTTTAATAAAAATAAGCTTTTAACAATATTTTTGTGTTTTGTAGATATATCCGATATCCGATCTGATTCAAGTTTAAAAACTCTGGATATTGGATCCAATCTGATCGGATGATTTTAGTGCCGATCGGATCGAAATTTTGGCCATATCCGATCCGATCCAATCCGCGTTCACCCCTACCAACAATTCTAATTCACTTTTGCTTATCAGAATTTCAATTTCAATAACATGAACAATACATACCTCATTTACCAATCATGGCCTTGGGCCCAAACACAACCATCCACGGTCTCCGGCCTAAACATGACCAACCACACTATCATGAATTCATCACTAATACTCAGCTTGAAAACAAAATCAATCATAGGCATCAAATAGTACAAGGCAAACACTGTAAATACCACAATTAACAATTAGACACAATTAATAATTGAATGTAATCAGATGAAGTTGGATTGGGCTAGCTTGAATTGATGCAAAATGGACTAGTTTAGAACAAATTTGGTGCAGGAGTGATTGCAACCTCAAAGTGGTGAGGATTCCGATTGAGGCTTGAGTTCTGATCGGAAGAATTTGATTTGAGGATTTGGAACCGTTGTCTAAGAGGTACGGGTTTTAGTTTCGAGTAGGCATTATGTAGGATTATCTGAATGCCTAGGTTAATTACCCTTAAGATAAGATTGAATGGAATTTGGTTGATGTTGTGTTATTTGGTGGTGAATTGTGAATTAAGTAGTTATTGAGTTGAATTGAATATGATTTGTGATATTCTTGATTATAATGTCAATTGGTATGGAATATTAGGCCAGAGGCCGAGATAGAGTAAGATGTCCCCTATGAGGTAAGTCACAGTAAGTAATGAATGTGCCATGAGTGAATTATTGTTGGATTGATGAAGATTTGGATGTATGAGGGTTGTGCATAAGGTTGAGAGTAAACCTAGTTAATGAACTATGTTAAATGAGTTAAAATTGTTTGATTAGGCTTGAAATAGTTGAGACTTGATGATTGAGTATTTGGCATGTTTAGAAATGGTAATTAAGTGATTTAAACCAAGTTAGATTTGAGAATTTGTCAAAATGTGCATTGTAAAATATTTAGTAAAAAAAGAGTTTTTGACCAATTTTGACGGGACATAACTTAGCGCTCGAAGATCGAATTTCAATAAAACTTTATCTTAAATTAAAGATGGTGATGAGAGCTTTAAAATGGTTTAAGAATGATGGAGAACTGAATTTTGTAGAGGAAGTTATGAGTGATTAAAAATTGGTGTTTTAAACTAAATTATGAGAGTTTGTTAAAAATCAGAATTTCTGTTATGGATGCCCACGCACACTATGGTGTGTAACACCCTAACTTCTAGCACTTCAAGATCGCACTAAAAGTCCAGGAACTACCTACCTTTAATCTTTTAATTTAGTACTATATTAATTTAGTATTGAGCCTTTGCAAATACAAACTGGATTGTTAATTATGAAAACGAAAAGCCTTTTGCTTTAAACCGCGTAATCAATAAGTATAATCACATAATATATAATATATATAATGTTATTCAACGATTCCTCAAATACAAGTCCTTCCCCTCTAAAATCTTAAAATGACAAATGACAAGGGGTAAAATATTAACTAAACCAACAACAGAAAATACAAACATATATAAAGCTTTGTAGATCAGTCGCGACTTCACGCCAAAGCTTCCTGAACTTGTCACTAAAAAAGAAAATCCATAGGGGCTGAGAACATCGTCTTCGTAGGTTTTCAGTAGGAAAAAGAATACCATCAAAGAAAAGAAATAGTTGCAAATAGAAAGAATTTTCTGTATAAAAACAGTTTACCCTTGAAATAACCTTTTGGAAAAGTTTTGTGAGAAAACTTACTTTGAAAGGTCGTAAAGAAACTCCTTTAATTTACAAATCAGTAAGGTGAATAGTTTAATGAAATGAAAATGACCAAAGACGTGCCTAATAACTTCCTACCCAACAATTTACATCGGTCATTCCTATCCATCTAATACATAATTTAGAGAAATAAAGCAATACCTAGTCCATCCTGCCTCAACCTCCATCACCACATATTAGAAACAAACCTCAGGGTCACCACCACCAGCATGAGGGATCTCTTATAAACAAACATAAACAAGACAAACAAAAAAAACACAAATATGGAAACAGATACAACAATTAGATAAAGTATCAATTAATTACAGATAAGCAAGTAGGCAACCCAAAATAAATGCATACTCAAACAAAACATACAAGTGCTTATGATGCATGTCTGTCCTATAGCCGATAATATCATCTGTTGGTAATACAGCCAAACCCGATGTGTCGGGTAGCGAAACCTGGACAGAAACACCACATTACGGAGCAAATGGGACTAAGCCACAATGCTTCGACACTATCTGCTTACCCAGAGTAAGTAGAACGAACCACGACTCCTGCGCACTACCCAGGCGGGTGTTTACAAAATCAACCCGAAGTAAGTTGGATGAACCACAATCCTTGCTACTCCCCAAGCGTTTCAATTGCTAACATAGAGCAAGTGGGACGAACTATAATCCTTGCGTATTGCCCAAGTGTCTCAAACTTTTATTTGGAATAAGTGGACAACGCCACTGCATCTTGCCTGGTATCTCAACTAGATTCAATCTCATTTTCAAATCTATTCTCAATATCATTCCACTATATTCAAAAATTATAATTAAAATCAATCCTCGTCATTCTTCATTCTCATAGCCAACCTCATGATCCTCAATCAAATTCAATCATCATCATATTTCTTAAAATAACTCTCTTTCTCTCAACACTTATGTTTAATTCCATTAAAACCTCAAACTCACTCTCCTATTCCCAAACCCTTGAATTTATAATTTACTTTTTAAAATTTTTAGTTAGTTAATTAAATCTCTTTTCGTTGTTATTAAAAATCAAATGAGTTAAAATCACAAATTAACAAAATAATGAGAATCCGATTTTATTTAAAATTTTAAAAGTATTCAAGACATATCTCTTATGATAAAGTTAATCAAATCAAATTCATTTTTGAAATCATAACCAAAACTCTCTAAATTCTTAGAAAAATTCTGGCAGAACCTCCTCTAAAAACCAGAGTTTACCACCCTTCACGGGTTCCCTCAATTCAACCTTTTAGTATCCAATCCTTCAATAAGTCTTAAAATAAATTCCAATCAGTCACCAACCAAGTCCACCAGCATTATAATATATCAAATAACCAGCTCAATAGCAACCAATCCAATATAATCCATCTAAATTCAAAATTTTCAGTACTCACTCATCAGACAATTCACAATTCACACATAATCAATCAATATCACAAAGTCAACAATTCCAATCACACCATATTACCAATTAATTACTTACAACAATTAAACCTAGTTGCAGTTATTCAATAAACTTTGTGGGCATTCTTAAATGAAAACCATTAATTTTAAACAAACCCCCTACCTTGATGTCGCAATCACAGAAGTTAATGCAACAATCTCATTTATCCACAATCTGTGGTAGTAGCAATGATTCCGATAACACTTCTGCAGCCATGATGATGGTTGCAACAGAAAAAGAATTTCAAATTTAATGTAACCAAGTGTAGAAACAGCCCTGAGAATTCAAGACTAAGGAATGACTAGAATTGAATTAAAACAAGAACATGGCAACTATAGCAGTGACAAAACAGAACATGCAAAGAGATCAGACCCAAGGAAAAGATCAGACCAGTACCAAGATAATAGAATCAAAACCAGTAGTAGCCCCGACGTTGGCTTCCAGTAGCGGTAACTCCTTCGCCAGTGGCTCCAATATAAATGACGACGACGACCAGGAATTCTAACAACAGCGGTAGCGGCGTATTAGAATGGCGCGAGAACGGACCACGTCCTTTTCCTCTGATGATCACGATTCTAGCAGTGGCTCTCTCTGATGGTACCTTGGACAGTAGCGGTGATGATGGAGGTTTTAACGATAGTGACTAGGCGTGGCGGCGATAGTGCGGGATAGCAATGATTTTACGGGCTCCGTCTCTCCCACCGCAAGCTCGCACCGGTGACGACCTCCTCACAACTCCACGATGGTGATGATGGCGAGACTGCAGCAGACGTGACGGTAGCTCTCTCCCTCTCGGCTATCTCTGGCCTAGCCCACGACTCCTCCTCTCCATGCATATTTTCCAGACAAAATTGACGGTGACGATGAGGTCCAGTGCTGCTAGCGTAGTCTCTGTCTCCTCTTTTCTCCTTCTTCTCTTCGCAGCCTTCACTCTCTCAATCCCTCTTCATTTCTACCTTCTGATTTCTTTCTTCGTTCTTTAGGTGTGGTGTGTAAAGAGAAAGGGGATGGCAGCGGTGAGTTAGGGTTAGTGAAAATTAGGGTTTTTGATTCAGAAATTTGGGTTTAGGGTTAGAAATTAGGGATTTTATAAAGGAATAAGGATAGAATAGATGTTTTGATAAAATTGGTAGATAGAATAATAAATTTTAAAACCAAATGTACTCCATTAAAATATTTTGAGAATACTATTTATCAATATATCACAGAATTCAAATAATTATTTCTATTTTAGATTATAAAATAAACATATTAATCACATTTTATAAAATATAGTTTAAACCCAAAATATTAATTATTCAAATTAAGTGTTATAACTTTTTATTATTTTTCAATCATCAAAATTATAATTTCAATTATATCAATTATCCTATTATAATAAAAATTATGTAATAATTCTGGTTAATTTAAACTGTAATTATTATGAAAATTACACATGACTCCTAATTATCTTTCAAAATTCAAAGTATTATAAAATTTTATTTAATTACTCTTAATAAAATAATTTTCTTAGAATAAAATCCTCAAAAAATATAATAAATCATAAATAACTCATTATTTAATTTTTCAAAATCTCATGTTGTTACATTCTTCCCACCTTACAAAAATTTTTCGTCCTTGAAAATTGTTACATTGAAATAAGTTCGAACTCAAGTCAAAGAAAATAGGATCCACGAAGAGAAGTATAGGCAATGTCTAAGATATTATTCAAAAGAAGTCAGGTAGGCAATTAGATTTATAGGCAAACAAAAGTACACATGAATGATAAGGTATAGTTGCAAAATAATTAAATCACATTCTAAGGAGAAAACCCAAAACAAAGAATTCCAATGAAAACAATGAAGGAAGAGATGGCATGAGTTCGTGTGACATGAATAAAGATTGAGCTTCAAACCGGAACTGATTCCATAACTTCTAACGTTCCCAAACCCTATGATTCGCATTACCTATTACTTCTATTTCGTCTATGATAACCCATTAATATTTTCATATACATAAATCATTAGTGTTAAGTTAGCCACACATAATACCATGAGGTATGCTATGGTAAGCTAATAGTGTTAATCAACAGACTGTCATGCATATGAAACTTAAACTCTCGTCACTAGGATAACTCATAAGGCATGATAGACACCCAGAATATGCAGTAAAGCATAGTCAGTCCACTCCCAGGACTTTATAGGAAGGACTTCTCTAATACCATAATGTAACACCCTAACTTTTAGCACCTTATGATCGCACTAAAAGTCCAGGCGCTACCTACCTCTACTCCTTTAATTTAGTACAATATTTATTTAGTATTGAGCCTTCACGAATACAAACTGGATTCTTAATTATGAAAACGAAAAGCCTTTTGTTTTGCACCACGTGATCACATAAGTATAATCACATAATATATAATATATATAAAGTTATTCAACAATTCCTCAAATATAAGTCCTTCCCCTCTAAAAACTCAAAATGATAAATGACGAGGGGTAAAATCTCAACTAAACCAATAGCAAAAAATACAAACATATATAAAGCTTTGTAGATCAATCCCGACTTCGCGCCAAAGCTTTCTGAACCTATTACTGAAAAATAAAATATATAGGGGGTGAGAACATCGTTCTCGCAAGTTCTCAATAAGGAAAGGAATACCATCAAAGTAAAGAAATACATGCAAATAGAAAGAATTTTCATTAAATAAAAACAGTTTATCCTTAAAATAACATTTTGGAAAAGATTTGTGGGAAAACTCACTTTGAAAGGTCGTAAAGAAATTCCTTTAATTTACAAATCAGTAAGGTGAATAGTTTAAAGAAATGAAAAGGACCAAAGACATGCTTAAGGGCTTCCTACCCAACAACTTACATTGCTCATTCCTATCCATCCAATACATAATTTAGAGAAATAAAGCAATACCTAGTCCATTCTGCCTCAACCTCCATCACTACATATCAGAAACAACCTTCAGCATCACCACCGTCACAAAGTTCAAATAATTTTTTCTATTTTAAATTATAAAATAAACATATTAATCATATTTTATAAAATACAGTTTAAACCCAAAATATTTATTATTCAAATTAAATAAGATAATTTTTATTATTTTTAATTATTGAATTATAATTTTAATTATATCAATTATCCAATTATAATAAAAATTATATCATAAAGTTTTATTTAATTACTGTTAATAAAATAATTTTCTTAGAATAAAATCCTCAACAAATATAATAAATCGTAAATAATTCATTATTAATTTTTCAAAAATTCGAGTTGTTACATGGTGCGTGCGAACGGAATAAAACGGGTAACAATGCTCATGCGTAGCACGGGGGGTATGAGTACGGATGCCCAGGAATTTTACAAGTTGTGCGTATACACAGGGGTTATGCGTACGCACAAGCTGAGAATTGCGTTCGGGTGTGCGTGCGTATGCACAAATGTGATGCGTATGCATAAGCCCTATTTTCACACTTAAACTCTATCTTTTAAATTGTTTGGTTTTCCTGACGAGCTTGTAGACTTTCATAACCCCTAATTAAGGTCCAACAACTTGTTTTTAAGCTTGGGAAATAGTGTGAACATATGGATTGGATTAAATTGATAATTGGAGGAGATTGTGGATTAAAGTTTATGAATATTGAGAAAAGCCTGTGAGTAATGAGTTTACTGAATACTAAATTGACATAAGACATGAATGATAGGATTGACAATAATTGAGCATGGCCTGACTAGCTGAGATGGCAAGGTCTGGGTGAAATTTCGCTTGTGTATTAAATGAATATCCATTTATGGCGAGGCCTGGATGTTATCTCACTTGCGTAATAAATTCAATAATGATTGATATGATATCTCCCTAGGTAGATACAAGGGTGTGGTTCGCCCTACTTGCTCTAGGTTGAGGATTGAGACTCCCTGGGTAGATACAGTGGTTCATCACCATTAGCTTCAGGTTGAGACTTGAGATTTTGTTGACCTTCCGTCGCAAGATGTGGCCGGACATTTATACCTTTCCGAATGATTTCTTCAAGAGATGTGAATTCCTCTTGGGGATGCGCGTATCGAGGGACTGCCTAGGGTTTGCTACCAGGACATGTTGCATTTGGTGTGCATCATTTGCATTTATGTGTATTGTTTTGGTGTGCATATTGTATTTGGTTTGTCTTTTTGATTAAGTGTATCTATATTGTACTTGATCTTAATGCTTTATCTATTCTCTCTATCTGTATATTCCTTGTATTATTTTGTCTGTGCTTGCATAACTGAGAGATCCCTCATACTGGCAGTAGTGACACTAAGGGTTGTTCCTGATATGATGTGACGAATGGAGGCTTGTGGTTAAATGAGTTTTGACACTGAAATTACTGAGTTAGAACCATTGTGATAATGAGGAGACTTATGACTTATAGGTAGCGTTTGTTTTGAGGTATTGAGACAGAGATTGGGAGATTAAGACTCAGTATCATCTTTGTTGGTTCAGAGACTGGTACTAAAATTTCTGTCTCTTTCCCCAAAATTTTAGTATTTCAGTACCTCCAAAAAGTGGAGACACAGGAGACTAAAATTTTTAGAGATGGAGACTGAAACTATAATAATATTTTACACCTAAAATACCTTCATTTCAATTAATTAATTCCAATTTTACCCTTTGTACAAATTAAATTAGAATTTCATTTTTGTTTCAATTTCTGTCTTCCACTTTGCACCAAACAAAATACTGAGATTTATTTCAATCTCTGTCTCTTAGTCTCTGTCTCTTAGTCTCAGTCTTTTCGTCTCTGTCTCTCCACCAAACGCTACTATATTGAGAAGAATTGGGAATCTGAGATCGTTTATTAGCTAAGATTTAGTTTTTAATTACCTTATTTGGTTTAGAAAGGACCCTAGCCTTAAACTTTAGGTTGATTAGAGTATATGATCACCTAGCGAGTTTGTATCATTTTATATGGTCTCTATTTGGAACTATTACCCTACTGAGAACCCGAAAAGATGATGTTCTCACCAGTGTTGGGAATTATTTATTTTACAGATGCATGACGTGAAGCACTTATCTGAACGTGCTGGATTCTCTCTAGGAAGCAAAGAATTTATCTTAGGACCTGTATATTTTGCACTTAGCTATATATGTTCTCCACTTTTGTATCTTAACTCGTATATCCCTCTTAGACGTTGATTATGGAGAAACAGGATTTATGTTTATGCTTTTGTACTTTTGGGTTGTATATATATATTTCTAGCTGGTATTTGCTTCGCAGGTCGAGACTAGTTACTTGATCTGTATCTCTTTTGGATCCTTTGTTTTATATATATATATATATACCTTCTATTTGTTGACACTTCCTTTCTGAACACATTCGTGTGCGACTCAATATTTTTGTTTTGTATATCTTTTCCTTTAAGGCTCCTGGTTAAATATATTGCTTTTAGATGTCGTAACGCCTCACCACCTCTGGTTTGCGACCTAAGCGTAAAGCTTTGTATGGTATGGTGTTATATTATGGTATCAGAGTAGCTCGTTCCCGTAAAGCCTGAGGGATGGACTGACTATGCTTCTGTGCAGACTTTGGGTTGTGTGTACATGCTATTTAGGATGTATGCTTGAAAAACATAGCGTAATTGTTCATGAGCATTGATGCGGAATTCAGAGTCCACAAATTAACTGGCAAGTGCATCGGGCCGTATCAAGTAACACCTCAGGTGAGTGAGGGTTGATGTTACAAGGATTGATAAACTGAGCAACAATGGTCGAATGATTTACTTAGTCAGGCAAGCGGAAAGTGATTGTTTTGGGGTTCAAAAGCATTAAACAATAATTCAGAGAATAAGAAAGCAAACAGTGGATTTGATGTAGAATATATGAGAGAAGGTAGTTAAGGTATCGGAGATGTTTATTGTTCCGGATTAAGTTTTCTTACCAACTATTTTAATCATGCAAGATTCATTTCATGGCGAACTGTCAATGACTAAATCCTAATGTCTTAGTGATTTAGTCTCCTCTAACCTAGTTAACCGCCAATGTCTTAGTCACTTAATTTTGATTAGAAGGTTAAGTTCAATTCTAGTTTATGGCCACAAAAACCCTAATTACCCAGATATAAAAGGATTATATGTCACATATCCCGTTAAGTCCAAGTAATTAGCAATTTAGGAGAAATTTACTTTCAAGCTGTTGTTCAAATGAGATAACCCTTCCAAGAATCACAAGAGCACAAATAGAATAAGGATTATTCTTCTGATCTACACTGATTCATAAGATGAAGAACGAAATTAATCCTTGAAACTGAATCAATACATTAATTAAAATAGAAGAACAATAGTCTTAATCCATAGAAATAAACAGAGCTCCTAACCTTAACCAAAGAGGTTTAATGGCTCATGCTTCAAAGAGAAAAATTAGGGTTCAAAAAATATGAAAGTGCAGAAGTGAGGAGATTCCCCTAAAGGGTGAATCTTTTTCCTTATATATCTAACATAATTTGATTTAGAACTAAAATAAAATAATAAATTTTAAACCTAAAAGTTTTTGTTTGTAATTAAAAATAACTAAAATAAAACAAAATAGAATAATTAGAAGCTAAATCCAACTAAAGATGCTCCTTTGGTGAAATTTGATTCGAATTGCTTGGCGCTAAACGCCAGTTGTAGTGTTTAGCGCCCTTGAGGGCAGAAAGTTCCTTTTCTCTTCTAAGTTCCTGGCACTAAATGCCAGGTTTGGCATTTAGCACCTTAGTGGACAGCTCCAATTCTTCTTTTTCTTGCACAAAACATTACCAAACTTGTCCAAACTTCACCTAAAATAATTAAAACACTAAAACAACTCAAAGTAGCATCCAAAGAGATTTAAAACACTAAAATTAAATTAAAACTCATTAAATTCTAACTTAAAATAAACAGAAAATAAGAAAAAGATGCTCACGCATCACAACACCAAACTTGAACTGTTGCTTGTCCTCAAGCAACCAAAAATAATGTAGGATTAAGAAGGGAAAATGTCCAAGACTTGAGTGTTCATTTAAGCTCGTGTCTAATTACTGAGTGGGGTTAATGACATTGTGATTCTCAATAGGTTTGGCATCTCACTATCCTTTGAAGTTCAGAAATATTGATATCTTTCAGAACTAGAACTCGGATGATATTATGGATTCTCTTCCTACTTAAGCTCTGATTGATCCTTGAACACAACCTTTTCTTTTCTTTTCTTTGGTGCTTTGCACCTTGAGCCTAGCCATGACTCTTAGTGTTTTGTCCTTAAGCTTAACTTGGCGCAAAAACACCACAAGCACTTAACTGAGAACTCTTTGAGTTCAAATTTTTCTTTTAACCTCTCTCAGTCAGTGGTGCTCAGAGCCTTTGGCATACTCTGTAGTTGCATTTGATCTCGACTCTTAGTGCTCTGTCTCAAGGGTTATTTGACACATTCACACCACAAGCATTAGTTAGGAAAATAACTTTTTGAGCTTTTAATCATATTTGACCTTTCTAACCATTGATGCTCAGAGCCTTGGACTTTGCTTTTTATTTTTCTTTTGCTTTTTGTTGTTTATTTTGCTTCAAGGATCAATTTTATACTGAGTCTAGAGAATCCATAATACTTCTTTAAGCTCCCGTACCTCAGGAATCAACATTCTTAACTTCACTATCAAATATGCACTATTTAGTTCATACATTCAGAATCATAAATAATACCACCACGTCAAAGTAGCCAGAATAACTTATAAAATATAACTCAAGCCTCATGCATTTTACTACTTATTTTCTTTTTCTTTTGATTTTTCATGCTCAGTGAGCAATACATGAGAGATTTTTAAAAATAATCATAAAATAAGAGAGTAAATAACTAAACTAGAAAAACAATAAAGGACTATGATGAGTCCATATTTTCCAATATATTTTGGTTTGAATTGAATGGATTTCATCATATAAACCTACATTTATTCATCCAAATAGCATGCTTTTGTGTTCTCTCCCTTAATTGTGCCTAATTATGAAAACATGCTATTTTGTGCTTTATTTAATAACTTTTAATCCCACTTTTATGCCACTCGATGCCATGACATGCTTGTTGAGTGATTTTACGTCCTAAAGGCAAGTTTGGCAAGGCAAAAGTGGAAGAAAGCATGTACAAAGGGAGAAAGCATGAAGAAAACAAAGGAGAAGCACACATTGGAGTGTGCGTGCGCACAACCTAGTGTGCGTATGCACAAAAGCCACAAAACCATGTGTGCGTACGCACGACCACCTGTGCGTACGCACAAGAGAAAAATCAGCATGTGTGCAGACGCACACACCTGTGCATCTGCACACGTCCCAGCGCGTGACTCATTTATTGCGAATCACTGGGGGCGATTTTTGGGCCTCCAGGGCCCAATTTTGGGGCTTTCTGAAGCTGATTGAGTACTATATGAAGGAAGGCCTTACTCCATGTGAAGGGGGGGAAATTATGGTTAGTTTAGCATTATGTAGTGTAGTTCTCTAGAGAGAGAAGCTCCCCCTTCTATCTAGAATTAGGGCTCTTTAGTTTAATTTCTTGTAATTTCTACTTTTAATTCTTGTTTCTATTTGCTTTTCCTTGTCATTTATTGTTATTACTTCTTTGCTCTTCTTCATTTCTCTTGTTATTTCCTTTACTTTGTTATTTTCATGTTATGAACACTTTTGTTATTTTAATTCCAATTAATGCAAATTTATGTTTCCATGTCATTTATTGCCTTCTTTAGTTGTTATTGTCATTTTCTTGTTTTTGGAATTTTAGATTTTATTTTTATTGTAATTTAATATTATTTTATTCTCATGCACACCAAGTGTTTGATAAAATGCTTGGCTTAGTCTTCACTTAGTTTTTCTACACTCTTGGCTTGAAATTGTTGACTTTGGTGTCCCTTGAGTCAATGATGTCCATTCTTGTTTGATACATTAGAGTAGTTAGTTGATTTGGTCTTCCTTGACTCTATGTGACTCCTTAGTGTTGACATAGGACATATGGATTGAAATTAACTATGCCTATTTGACTTATCTTCGATGTAAGGTTGACTAAGTAGGATTAAATCTTCATAATCATCATATGTTTGTGGTCAATGGCTAGGATAGGTAACCTTAGCTCTCAATTGCTTGCCAAGGGGTTTTCTTGCACTTTAAGTTTCCTTTCCTTGCATTTTATTGCTTTGACTTTTATTGCTTTGAATTTTAATTCCTTGCATGTTTATTACTTTGATGTTTAATTTCTTGCATGTTTAATTTTCATACGCTTGGTTGAGAAATTGGATGTTTGGGTGGAATTGAGTTGTGGATGTCCATTCCGCATTGTGTGAGAATGGTTAATTGATTTGGTTTCCATTGACGCTAGTCTTTCACTAAGTAATTAGTGAGTTGACTAGGACTTATGGATTGATATCAATTACACCCTTTGACTAATTCTCAAGGAGGATTGACTAGTTTGTACTGCTTCCACACAATTGCCATGTTTGTGGTTCACAACTAGGATAGGAAGCCTAGATTACCCAATTCTTGCCAAGAGTTGCCATTTACATTCCTTGCATGTTCATTTACTTTCTTGCTATTTACATTCCCTTGCCCTTTTGCTTTCATTCACAATTCCCCATGCTCTCTCTCATAGCCAATAATTGTACATTTCATTGCAACTCCTAGGGAAGACGACCCGAGGTTTAATTACTCTCGGTTATTTTGTATTGAATTTATTATTTGATTGATGTCCAATTATTGGGTTTGGACTATACTTCCAACGGACAAATTCTACTTTTAGTGTGAAAATCCAAACCCGTGCATTTGGGCATCGTCAAATTTAGCGCCGTTGCCGAGGAGTTGCAATGGTGGAAAGTTAGTGGCTATTGTATATATGTTAATATGTAAATAGCTCGCTTTTTGGTTGTCTTTGTTGATGGTTAGGACTGGGATCCCAGAGGACATTGGACATTCTAGCATTGGTGGGAAGGTCAAGCACAAGCCACCATAACAAGGGCTCTCCCAATTGTCTAACTTAAAGACAATAAATAAAAGTGCTTGGTAACATCATTCCTACTCTTCTCTTTTTGTATATATTTTGGCTTTATTGCATGTTTGCTTGTTTTGATTAGCTTAGAATTAGTTTAATTTTGAGATTTGTTAGTTAATTTTGGTTTGGATCATGAATTTATGAGTTCTTGCATGTTTTGGGTGTTGAGTTTTGATTGAACTAAGGCTTGGTACCTTAGAATTTTGAAGAAATTTTTTTGCAAAATAGGGCATTTGTGCGTACGCACGTACCTGTGCGTGCGCACAGAACTTCAATTTTCTGCAACCTGTGCGTGCGCACCGACCTCTGCGCACGCACACGTATCATTTTGCCCCCTGTCCCCAGCGCCAGCACGCCTTGTGCGTGCGCGCTCAGCTGCTTTCTGCGACCTGTGCGTACGCACCTAATCGTGCGTACACACACATACCTTTTTTCGCGCTTCTTGTGCGGCCGCACAGATGTGTGCGTCCACACGCCAACTTGCAACCACTCTGGTGGGAGCGTTGGCACAGCCTGTGCGTATGAACCCCTGCCCTCTTATGCTTCTGTGCGCGCGCACGAACCTGTGTGCGCGGACACATGATCATTTGCTTAAAAAAAATCCCTTCTGTGCATGCGCACACTCCTGTGCGCACGCACACGTCTTAATTGCTCTCCTGCCCAGAGCGCTCGCATAGAGTGTGTGCTCGCACACCTCCCTTGTTTCGCCTAGTGTATGTACGCACACTACCCTGTGCGTGCACACGCCCCTGTTTTCTCACACTTTACTTCTTTTCTTCTCTTCTCTCTACTTCTCCTGTTCTTTTCCCCTCCATCTCCCTCTTATCTTACTTTTACCCTCTTTTCTACTTATTCTAGTCGTTTTCCATTGCATTTTATTTTTATTTCAATTATTATATTTGTTTTAGTTTAATTGTTCTTGATTAAATAAATTGCAAGTGTTGTTTGATTTTGATTATTGGGTTGCTTCTTGCTTGAATTTGGTTTCAAGTTTGATAAATATGTGCACTGAGCATTAAAAGCCTTGTTTAAATGCCTAGATAAATTGTGAGTTTGATTCATATGTTGTAGCTACCATATGCATTAAACTTTATCCTTGTTTGGCATCTTGAATTGTGCACTTTCACTTTGGTGAATTGAGTTGAAATTACTTGTTCATCTTGATTTTCATATCATATGGATCACATGTCCGTTACTTGTTTCTTTTTAATGCTTTGCATTTATTTGAGTGACTTAACTTGATTGCTATCAAGTGCATCACTTTTTGTAACAAGTACCTATACCATGTGACTTTTTCCTTGTGTTTCATAATGAATAAGTAGTTTCCTTTTCATTAATGCATTGGTTAGTGTTTGTTGTGCTATTTTATCGCTCTTGCACTTTCACTTGCACACCTTCAATATCCAATATTCTAAATTCAATTCACTCTTGTTGCAATTGCTTAAGTTTGCTTGTGTTTGATTGATGCTCATTTATTGCTTGCTTCTTAGGCCATTTAGTTGAGGAACTCATGCTTACTTTTTCATTGTGTGGATGCCACGTTAATCGGCCGTTGTGTGTATTCCATACCACTATGCGAACTTCCTTAATTAGATGCTTAATTGCTCTCTCCTTTACCTTTTTCTGCTACTTGCCTATGAATTCTAATTATGCTTTATTCATGCTTTTCGAGGATGAGACATGAAGGCAAGGAATCGGGAGAAGACGAGGACATCGAGGAGGGAGATGCTGAGCATACATGGACTTGGCAATCTCCACACAACCCAAGCCCTCACATCCGCCAACCGAAGGGGGAGCTCTTGAGAGACATTCTCCCCGGATTTTGTTTGTGCACGGAGGACCGTGCAATGCTTAAGTGTGGGGAGAATTCGCCATTTTGGGGTGTAAACTTTCTTTTCCCAAATACCTTGAACTTTATTTTTACTCCTTTTAGTAGGTTTCTTGTATATATTTTGAGTGATTTTGATTATTGCATTGCATTTTCTTCTAGTATATATGTCTTAGACTATTCATAGTTTATATCTATTGCGTTTTGCATCTTTTTATTAGTATATATTTTATAGATAGAAATTGTGATTGGATGACGTGAATATTATAGCACCTAGTTCAATTTTGTCCTAATTGTTCATGTTAATTTTTTCTTGTTGAAAATTAGGAATGGAACTAGGAAAGATTTTGAAATTGCATCCATCACAACATACATAAATACATACATATAGTAAATAAGTTTTGGTAAAACAACAAAGAATTTTCAAGAAACCCCTTTTTAGGGCATTCCATTGATTAGATTTGAAACTTGTTTTTGAACTTGCTTGAAGTATCTTTTTATGGAACATAGAAAAGAGCTTGAACAAATACCAAGTGAGATTTGAGCTTAAAGTGTGTGGTTACATATTTTCAATCACAAATTTTGTTCTTGTGTGTTATAAACTCCTTTTATGATTGTGATCTTAGATTTGCTTTAATCTATATGTCCTATATTTATTGTTTTAGATTGCACTTAGTATAATTGAGGCCATCTTTGTATAGCTCACAAACCCATATGGCCAACCCTTACATCCACCTTTGTAACCACTTTTTGAGCCATTAATTCCCCTTTGTTCTTATTATAAGCACATTATTCACCCTAAGTGAAAAACCATTATGTCCATGTATTGTATCTTTGATTAGCTTGGGTTTGAGTGTGTGTGTTAATCAAGTGTGGGAGAATTTATGGGAAACATTGGTAGAAAGTTAGTTTGGGTGTTCATTGAGAATATTTGGAAAAATGGTTAACTACTCATGCATCTATTGGTTAAAACATATGCATCTCTTTTTGTTGATTAAAAAAAAAAGAAAGAAAGATGCATGAGTGAACATGAAAAAGGGATAAAGGGGTAGTTAGGTTGTTTTGTCATGTATATAAGATGATATAGGATTAGGTGGGATACTTGATCTAATCAAAGATCCAATCTATTAGACCACTTAACCATATTAATCCTACCCTTACCTAAGCCCCATTACAACCCACAAAAGACATCATGATATTTGCATTCATTCATCAAATATTAGTTGATTGTTAGACGACTTACAAATCTTTGAGAAACATGATTAAAGTAGGAATCGAGTGATTGACCCTAAACACTTTTGAGGGATTAGAGTGTAAACACATCTAGTGAGGATTTCAATTGCTCAATTTTAAGTTTCCATTGCTTACCTTATATCTTCTTGCAAGTTGTTGAACTTAATTTTGAAAATTTCAAATCAATCTTTGAACAATGATCATATTGCTATATTTTCCTTATCTTGGCCCTAAGTTCCTACTTTGGATTGATTGAGATTCTTTTGTTTGTTTTTACCAAACTCAATAGGAACCATAGTGTAGATATAGATAGATAGTATTTAGTATAGTTGCATGCATGTAGTTAGTTGCATTAAATAAAATTGCTTTCCCTTCTTATCCTTCTCCTTTGATTGTGATTAGCATGAGGACATGCTATTGTTTAAGTGTGGGAAAATTGATGAGTCCATATTTTCCGATATATTTTAGTTTGAATTGAATGGATTTCATCATATAAACCTACATTTATTCATCCAAATAGCATACTTTTGTGTTCTCTCCCTTAATTGTGCCTAATTGTGAAAACATGCTATTTTGTGCTTAATTTAATAACTTTTAATCCCACTTTTATGCCACTCGATGCCATGACATGCTCGTTGAGTGATTTTAGGTCCTAAAGGCAAGTTTGGGAAGACAAAAGTGGAAGGAAGCATGTACAAAGGGAGAAAGCATGAAGAAAACAAAGGAGAAGCACACATTGGAGTGTGCGTACACAAAAAAGCCACAAAACCATGTATGCGTACGCACGTCCACCTGTGCGTACGCACAAGAGAAAAATCAGCATGTGTGCAGACGTACAAGTGTGTGCGTCCGCACACATCCCAGCGCGTGACTCATTTATTGCAAATCGCTGGAGGTGATTTTTGGGCCTCCAGGGCCCAATTTTGGGGCTTTCTGAAGCTGATTGAGTGCTATATGAAGGAAGGCCTTACTCCATGTGAAGGGGGGGGGGGCAGAGAAATTAGGGTTAGTTTAGCATTATGTAGTGTAGTTCTCTAGAGAGAGAAGCTCCCCCCTCTCTCTAGAATTAGGGCTCTTTAGTTTAATTTCTTGTAATTTCTACTTTTAATTCTTATTTCTATTTGCTTTTCCTTGTCATTTATTGTTATTACTTCTTTGCTTTTCTTCATTTCTCTTGTTATTTACTTTATTTGGTTATTTTCATGTTATGAACACTTTTGTTATTTTAATTCCAATTAATGCAAATTTATGTTTCCATGTCACTTATTGCCTTCTTTAATTGTTATTGTCATTTTCTTGCTTTTGGTATTTTAGATTTTATTTTTTTTGCAATTTAATATTATTTTATTCTCATGCACACCAAGTGTTTGATAAAATGCTTGGCTTAGTCTTCACTTAGTTTTTCTACACTCTTGGCTTGAAATTGTTGACTTTGGTGTCCCTTGAGTCATTGATGTCCATTCTTGTTTGATACATTAGAGTAGTTAGTTGATTTGGTCTCCCTTGACTCTATGTGACCCCTTAGTGTTGACATAGGACTTAGGGATTGAAATTAACTATGCCTATTTGACATATCTTCGATATAAGGCTTACTAAGTAGGATTAACTCTTCATAATCATCATATGTTTGTGGTCAATGGCTAGGGTAGGTAACCTTAGCTCTCAATTGCTTGCCAAGGGGTTTTCTTGCACTTTAAGTTTCCTTTCCTTGCATTTTATTGCTTTGACTTTTAATTCCTTGCATGTTTATTGCTTTGATGTTTAATTTCTTGCATGTTTAATTTTCACACTCTTGGTTGAGAAATTGGATGTTTGGGTGGAATTGAGTTGTGGATGTCCATTCCGCATTATGTGAGAATGGTTAATTGATTTGGTTTCCATTGACGCTAGTCTTTCACAAAGTAATTAGTGAGTTGACTAGGACTTATGGATTGAGATCAATTACACCCTTTGACTAATTCTCAAGGAGGATTGACTAGTTTGTATTGCTTCCACACAATTGCCATGTTTGTGGTCCATAACTAGGATAGAAAGCCTAGATTACCCAATTCTTGCCAAGAGTTGCCATTTACATTCCTTGCATGTTCATTTACTTTCTTGCTATTTACATTTCCTTGCCCTCTTGCTTTCATTCACAATTTCCCATGCTCTCTCTCATAGTCAATAATTGTACATTTTATTGCAACTCCTAGGGAAGACGACCCGAGGTTTAATTACTCTCGGTTATTTTGTATTGAATTTATTATTTGATTGATGTTCAATTGTTGGGTTTGGACTATACTTCCAACGGACAAATTCTACTTTTAGTTTGAAAATCCAAACCCGTGCATTTGGGCATCGTCAAATTTAGCGCCGTTGCCGGGGAGTTGCAATGGTGTAAAGTTAGTGGCTATTGTATATATGTTAATATGTAAATAGCTCACTTTTTGGTTGTCTTTGTTGATGGTTAGGACTGGGATCCCAGAGGACATTGGACATTCTAGCATTGCTGGGAAGGTCAAGCACAAGCCACCATAGCAAGGGCTCTCCCAATTGTCTAACTTAAAGACATTAAATAAAAGTGCTTGGTAACATCATTCCTACTCTTCTCTTTTTGTATATATTTTGGCTTTATTGCATGTTTGCTTGTTTTGATTAGCTTAGAATTAGTTTAATTTTGAGATTTGTTTGTTAATTTTGGTTTGGATCATGAATTTAAGAGTTCTTGCATGTCTTGGGTGTTGAGTTTTGATTGAACAAAGGCTTGGTACCTTAGAATTTTGAAGAAAAATTTTTGCAAAACAAGGCATTTGTGCGTACGCACGTACCTGTGTGTGCGCACAGAACATCTATTTTCTGCAACCTGTGCATGCGCACCGACCTCTGCACACGCACACGTATCATTTTGCCCCCTGTCCGCAGCGCCAGCACGCCTTGTGCGCGCGCGCTCAACTGCTTTCTGTGACCTGTGCGTACGCACCTAATCGTGCGTACACACACATACCTTTTTTCGTGCTTCTTGTGCGGCCGCACAGACGTGTGCGCCCGCACGCCAACTTGCAATCACTCTGGTGGGAGCGTTGGCACAGCCTGTGCGTATGAACCCCTGCCCTTTTATGCTTCTGTGCGTGCGCACGAACCTGTGCACTTGCGGACACATGATCCTTTCCTTAAAAAAAAACCCGTTATGTGCATGCGCACACTCCTGTGCGCACGCACACATCTTAATTGCTCTTCTGCCCAGAGCGCTCGCATAAAGTGTGCGCTCACACACCTCCCTTGTTTCGCCTAGTTGTAAATCATGTTGCTTGTATGCGAAGTTTGTATTTGTAGGTTTTGATGAATGACAAACCAACAAAAGACATGAAAGACAAACCAACAAACAACTTGAATGAACAAGCATGTTGAAAGATCAACCAACATTCAACGTTGAGGAATGAAGAGTTGAAAGCAACACAACAACAACAAGAAACTCAAGTCCACAAACATTTGAAGACAAGTATAGTGTCTTAGGACTTAGGTAACTTCTTGTTAAGAACCAATTGCTAAATCTCTCAACACACACTCACAAAATGTTTTGATGCACATCTTGCAATTCGATGCTAGCCAAATGGTTTAAAAACTTGTTTTCAAAGGTACAAAAGCATAGGAATTGACTCCAACAAGTTTGAGATCAATCCTAAGTAGTTTGAAGTGATTTTAAGCCATTCTTTAAGGTTTGCATCGATGCACACTCATCTTGCATCGATGCAAAGCATGCAACGACTTGTTGCATCGATGCAAAGATGTTTGCATCGATGCAACCTAGCTGAAAATTCAAATTTCAGCTTCAAAGACACATTTGCATCGATGCAAAGTGTTATGCATCGATGCAAATGATTCAAAAACATAAAAAACGGCTAGTTTTAACAAAACGGCTCCATCCCATTAACTCCCCAACGTTTCTAAGGTTTGGGAAGTCTATAAATTGATGGATTGAAGCCTTATTTCACATATGTGAGTATTTGCAAACTATCTTGTTCATATTCTTTCATTCTACACATTTTTAAGGTGTTATAATACACAATTTGAGAGAGCAATATCAATTGGTTCAATAGTGCTAAACTTGTAATCATACACTCTTCTAGAGAGTACTCATTTCATCTCAACAATTCTTTGAGAATTGTTTTCTTGTAACACTTTGTAAATTGGAGTGTGATCTCCAAGGTTGAGTCAAGAGTTATAAACACTATAGTCGGTGAGGATACCAAAGAGGTATACTAAGTACTCAAGGCAAATCTTAGAGAAGGTATCTCTAAGTGGAGTGGGTTAGTATACGAGTGGTGATCATATACCGTGAGGTGTTAGAAACTAAGGACTCGGATTGTAAAAGGTTTTGCGCGAGCACCTTGAAGCTTGGCAATAGTGGAACTTCTCAATAGCGATTGAGAAAGAAAGTGGACGTAGGACAAGGATTGTGCCGAACCACTCTAAATAGCGTTTGCATCTCTCCAAACTCATCTCTTCATTATTATTGTCTTTTACCTTTGAGCAAATAAATTGTGATCGAAAAGTAGCTTCGTAAGTACTTAAGGAATAGCTTAAGTCCGATTGGTGAAAAGCTTGATCAATTTATTTGAATTGGTGTCTATTGGAAAGTAAAAGCTCCTTATAAATGCTTAGCAATTGAGTTAAGCTCTTGGAAAAATACTAGTACAATAACACTTTTATATATTGTCTTTAACTTTTGCAAAAAGATTCATTGTTGTTGCAATACTCAATTCACCCCCCCCTCTTGAGTAATTGTGCATAGGTTCTACACTAGTGTGCGTACGCACACTACCCTGTGCGTGCGCACGCCCATGTTTTCTCACATTTTACTTCTTTTCTTCTCTTCTCTCTACTTCTCCTCTTCTTTTCCCCTCCATCTCCCTCTTATCTTACTTTTACCCTCTTTTCTACTTATTCTAGTCGCTTTCCATTGCATTTTATTTTTATTTCAATTATTATATTTGTTTTAGTTTAATTGTTCTTGATTAAATAAATTGCAAGTGTTGTTTGATTTTGATTATTGGGTTACTTCTTGCTTGAATTTGGTTTCAAGTTTGATAAATATGTACACTGAGCATTAAAATCCTTGTTTAAATGCCTAGATGAATTGTGAGTTTGATTCATATGTTGTAGCTACCATATGCATTAAACTTTATCCTTGTTTGGCATCTTGAATTGTGCACTTTCACTTTGGTGAATTGAGTTGAAATTACTTGTTCATCTTGATTTTCATATCATATGGATCACATGTCCGGTACTTGTTTCTTTTTAATGCTTTGCATTTGTTTGAGTGACTTAACTTGATTGCTATCAAGTGCATCACTTTTTTTAACAAGTACCTATACCATGTGACTTTTTCCTTGTGTTTCATGATGAATAAGTTGTTTTCTTTTTATAAATGCATTGATTAGTGTTTGTTGTGCTGTTTTATCGCTCTTGCACTTTCACTTGCACACCTTCTATATCCAATATTCTTAATTCAATTCACTCTTGTTTACTTTGTTGTTGATACACTCTTCTTCTCTTTAATGCAATTTAGGTTTGCTTTCTTTCATTGTTGATTTGCTTTATTGTTGTTAATTCCTTGCAATTAGTAGTTGTAGATTTATATTTCTTGCAATTTTATCTTGCTTTCCTCTTATGCCTTTCAAGTGTTTGATTAAATGCTTGGAAGGATGTTAGTGTAGATTTTTCTCCTCTTGGCTTTGGTTGAGTAATTAGAGACTCTTGAGTTATCAAACTCTTTTGTTGATTGATAATTGGAAGTTGCTAGTTGACTTAAAGTTCACTAAAGCTAGTCTTTCACTATGATTTGACTAGGATCTGTGGACTCAAATTGATTTATCCACTTGACTTTTCTTCATAGTTAGAGATTGACTAAGTGGGAGCAATAGACAATCTTCATTATAATTGATGATGATATTGAGGATAGGACTTCTCATTCCCATTCATTGCCAAGAGCTTTTTTAGTTATTAGTTTACCTCTTTTGCAATTTATCTTTCATGTCTCCTATCCAAAACCCCAAAATATACTATCCATAACCAATAGCAAGGACACTTCCCTGCAATTCCTTTGAGAGACGACCCAGGTTTGAATACTTCGGTTATTATTTTTATTGGGGTTTGTTACTTGTGACAACCAAATTTTTGCATGAAAAGATTGTTTGTTGGTTTAGAAACTATACTTGCAACGAGATTTCATTTGTGAAATTCTATACCATCAAAAATCCATTCATCCAAATGGCACCATTGCCGGGAAATTGCAATTGTGTGCCTTGTTATTGGTTATTGTACATATGTTAATATTGTGAATAGTTTATTCTTTTGATTGGTTTGCTAGTTTTGATTTAGCAGTTGTTTCCTTTAGCTCTTGTAGTTTTTATTTTTGTCTTTTCACTATGAATTCTCATCCCTTTGGCTATGAGTTTGGTTTACAACTATGTTGTAGGAAATGAAAATTATAATGACAACATGCATCAAGGATGGAACAATCAAAGGTGGGAGGAGCCTCAAGCTTATGGACAACCTCCTTGGCAACAACCTCCTCCGGACTCTTATAGGTATAATTCTACTCCTAATGCATATCAATCCAATAGCTATGGTGGACCCCTTTGTAGTCACCAACAAGTCCCACCATATACCTATGAACCCCATCCTCAACATAACCCTCAACCACACTCACAAGCCCCTTTTCACCAAACACCTTCATATGACCCTAATCCTTACCCACCATGCCAACAATCATATGAGCCATATGAACCACACATAGAACCGCCACCACTCCAACCTCAACACTTCCAAGAACCACCTCCCCCATACTATTACCAAGATGAACCACCTCCGATGTATGCAAATTTTCAACCACAAGATGAATTCTACTTTCCACCACAATCCTCCATGGAAGAATACTCATGTCCATCGATCCAAGAGCAATATGATCTTACTTATGCTTGTAATTTGGAACAAGAATCAAGAGATTGCCTCAAGGAATCAATGGACTAGCTTCAAGCCACCATCCGTCAAAAGATAGACTCATGGGATTCATGTTGCGAGCAAAATGTGTTTAAGGATGATTGTGGAGGAGCAACCGTGGAGTGTATTGCGCAATAAGTGTAAAAAATGGAGAGTGTTGAACTGCCACATCCCTACCAAGAAGAACCACCTTCCTATCATGAACCCTTTCTCCAAAATAATGAACCCTCCGGTCCACCCCAAGCCCCAATGCATGATTCTCTCACTTTGCTACTTCAAGGACAAAGAGAAATGCAAAGGGAGGTACTAGAATCCACGCCCGCCTTGATAGAGGTGGTATACCGATTAGCCTCCTGATGCTTGAGCACTCAAGGAACTTGGTGCAAGAAATTGTGATTACATTTTTCACAACTCCGTACAACTAACCAGCAAGTGCACTGGGTCGTCCAAGTAATACCTTATGTGAGTAAGGGACGATCCCACGGAGATTGTCGGCTTGAAGCAAGCTATGGTTATCTTGTAAATCTTAGTCAGGAGATTAATGATAAAGATGATTTTGTTTATGAAAAATAAATAACATAAAATAAATGGTACTTGTGATTCAGTAATGATAAACAGGTTGAGGTTCCGGAGATGCTCTGTCATCTGAATCTCTTCTTTCCTACTGTCTTCTTCTCCAAACATCCATGGTTTTCTTCAATGGCAAGCTGTATGATCCTCTCGGATGAAAACTACCAAGTACGATCTTTGCAGCGGATAATCAACTGTCGAATTTCTCGTCTCGGATGAAAAATACCTTGTACAGCTACCGCACGGCTAATCATCTGTCGGTTCTCACTAGTGTCGGAATAGAACCCTTATACTTTTGCACACTGTCACTGTGCCCAACATTCATGAGTTTGAATCTCGTCACAGTCATCCCTTCCCAGATCCTACTCGAAATACCACAGACAAGGTTTAGACTTTCCGGATCCCAGGAATGCTTCCAATTAGTTCTAGCCTTTACCACGAAGATTCTAACCTCCGGACTCGGTCCGTGGATTAGAAACCCAAGAGATACGCACTCAAGCTGTCGCCCAGTGACTACGTTGAGCTCAGATAGAACAGGAGTGGTTGTCAGGTACGCCTTCATAGGTTTAAGAATAATGATGAGTGTCACGGATCATCATGTTCTCTATATTGAAGTATGAGTGAGTATCTTAGAATAAAATCAAGCGTGATTGAATAGAAAGTAGTAGTAATTGCATTAATCCATTGAAACACAGCAGAGCTCCTCACCCCCACCTATGGGGTTTAGAGACTCATGCCGTAGAAGATACAATATGAAGTGTAAAATGTCATAAGTCATAAACTGAATCTCTAAAAGTAGTTTTTATACTAGACTAGCAACTTAGGTTTACAGAAAATAAGTGACTAAGTACAGATAGTGCAGAAATCCACTTCCGGGACTTACTTGGTGAGTGTTTGGGCTGAGCTTTCAAGCATTCACGTGCATATGCCTAAAGTTGGAGTTAAACACCACCCTGGGTGCCAAAATGGGCGTTTAACGCCAAGAAATGTGCCAGTTCTGGCGTTTTACGCCAGAAAGTTTTTGGCTGTGTTTTAACGCCAGTTTGGGCCATTAAATCTCGGGCAAAGTATGGACTATTATATATTTCTGGAAAGCCCAAGATGTCTACTTTTTAACGCAATTTAGAGCGTGCCAATTGGGGTTCTGTAGCCCCAGAAAATCTACTTCGAGTGCAGGAGGGTCAGAATCCAACAGCATCTGCAGTCCTTTTTCAGCCTCTGAATCAGATTTTTGCTCAGGTCCCTCAATTTCAGCCAGAAAATACATGAAATCATAGAAAAACACACAAACTCATAGTAAAATCCAGAAATGTGATTTTTGAATAAAAACTAATAAAAATATAATAAAAGTAACTAAAACATATTAAAAACTATGTAAAAATAATGCCAAAAAGGGTATAAATTATTCGCTCATCACAACACCAAACTTAAATTGTTGCTTGTCCCCAAGTAACTAAAAACAAAATAGGATAAAAAGAAGAGAAAACACAATAAATTCCAAAAATATCAATGAAAATTAGTTTTAATTAGATGAGCGGGACTAGTAACTTTTTGCTTCTAAACAGTTTTGGCATCTCACTTTATCCTTTAATGTTTAGAATGATTGGCATCCATAGGAACTCAGAATTTAGATAGGGTTATTGATTCTCCTAGTTCAGTATGTTGATTCTTGAACACAGCTACTTTATGAGTCTTGGCCGTGACCCTAAGCATCTTGTTTTCCAGTATTACCACCGGAGACATAAATGCCACAGACACATACTTGGGTGAACCTTTTCAGATTGTGACTCAGCTTTGCTAGAGTCCCCAGTTAGAGGTGCCCAGAGTTCTTAAGCACACTCTTTTTTCTTTGGACCACGACTTTAACCGCTCAGTCTAAAGCTTTTCACTTGACACCTTCACGCCACAAGCACATGGTTAGGGACAGCTTGATTTGGCCACTTAGGCCAGGATTTTATTCCTTTGGGTCCTCCTATCCATTAATGCTCAAAGCCTTGGATCCTTTTTACCCTTTCCTTGTAGTTTAAAGGGTTATTGGCTTTTTCTGCTTGCTTTTTCTTTTTCTTTATTTTTTTTATTTCTTTTTTTTCCGCAAGCTTTTGTTCTTTTTTCACTGCTTTTTCTTGCTTCAAGAATCAATTTTATGATTTTTCAGATTATCAACAACATTTCTCTTTTTTCATTATTCTTTCAAGAGCCAACAATTTTAACATTCATAAACTTCACTATAAAAAATATGCACTGTTCAAGCATTCATTCAGAAAACAAAAAGTATTGCCACCACATCAAAATAATTAGACTAATTTCAAGATAAATTTTGAAACTATGCACTTCTTGTTCTTTTGCAAATAAAAACATTTTTCATTTAAGAAAGGTGAGGGATTCATGGAATCATTCATAGCTTTAAGACATAGACTCTAAACTTTATTGATCATGGAATAAAAATAAGACATAAAATAAACATAAAAGCAGACAAATAATAATAAAAGAAAGGAAATTAAAGACATAAAAATAAATGACTCTAATACTAATGCTTTATGTAACTCTTAAAATAGGTTTCTAATAATAAAATTTATCACAGAGTTAGGACTCAACAACATTGATTTTGAGGGGTAGGTGCTCCTTCAATCTGTGGGACGTCCAACTCTTCAAGGGACAGCTTCTGACGTTTTAGCTCCTGTATTTCACGCCTTTGTTTCTCTTGTTCTATGACCAGTTTGCAGAGCATGCTATTTTGATTCTGCTGCTCTTCCTTGAGTTGATTCACAGCTTCTTGCAGCTTGGTGACAGATGCTTCTAAGCGGGCCCAATAGTCAAATTGAGGAATTTCTGGGAGGAGCTCATGCACCCCCCTCTTGATGAGGTTATCTTGGATTTGAGGTCCATCCATCACTTTTTTGGTGATTAGACATTCAACTGTGATATATTCATCCACACCCATCTGTACCTCTTCATCTTTGCATAACAGACTAATCAAGCTTGGGTAGGCCAATTTGGCCTCAGTGGATTCCTTGTTTGCAAACATGTAAATTTCAACAGGGATCAGTTGATGAATCTCTACCTCCTTCCCCAGCATAATACAGTGAATCATCACCGCCCTCTTGACAGTGACTTCAGATCGATTACTGGTTGGGAGTATAGAACGCCCAATGAAATCTAGCCAACCTCTAGCAACTGGTTTGAGATCTCCTCTCTTTAACTGGTTTGGGACACCTTTTGAATTGGTAATCCACTTGGTTTCAGGGAGGCATATGTCCTCTAGAACTTGATCTAGCCTTTTTATCCTTGGCCATTCTCCTATTAAAGGACTCTAGATCATCTTGTAGTTGAGGAAGTTTGAGAACTTCTCTCACTTTGTCAAAATAGAAGTAAATAATCTTCCCTCTGACCATAGTCCGAAAGGAGTAGAAAGCGGTTCCCTCTATTCTTTGCTTTTCTGTCATCCACAGATTTAAATAAAATTTCTGGACTATGTTTCTTCCAAATATATCTCAGGATTAGCCAGGACTTCCCAGCCCCTATTTTGAATCTACTCTTGGATCTCCAGGTATTCATCTTCTTTCAGATTGAACCTAACTTCCAGGATCACTGATCTTCTGCACACAATTTTGAAATAATGGTCAGCATGTTCTTTGGTGCAGAAGTTTTCATGCATCAAACGTGGTTTTGGATTGCTTTCTTTCTTGTCTTTTGAAGTGGTTTGTCTTCCTTTGGGTGCCATGAAATTGGTTTGTTTTAACTCAGGGATCACGGAAATCATACCAAACTTAGAGTTTTGCTTGCACTCAAGCAAGATAAAAAGAAAGAAGATGAATAGATGGAGAGAAGGATTCGAATGATGGAGTAGAGGGGATGGCCGAATGTATAAATAAAGGGGAGGGAGGGAACGGGTTTGAATTTTTAGAAAAAATATATGATTTGAAATATATGATTGATAAAAGATAAACATGATGTGAAAAAGAGAAGATTGTTTTCAAAAATTGATAGATATGAAAAAGATATGAGGAAGTTAAATCTAGATTTTTGTTTATGATCTAAGAAATAAAAGATAATATGAATGAATTAAAAAGATTTGAAAAGAAAATTTGGAAAGATGAATGAATTTTTGAAAAAGAATTGAAAAGAATTGAAAGAGAAATAAAAAATAATTTATAAGATTATGAATTTTTGTTAATGGAAATTAGAAAATGAATGTTTGTAATGTTTGGATGCAGAAAATTTTGAATTAAAATATGAAAATTCGAAATTATCTCTCCCCTAGCTGTTCTAGTGTTAAACGCCCAGAATGATACCCATTCTGGCATTTAACGCCCATCTGGTGGCCATTTTGGGTGTTTAACGCCCAACCAGGTACCCTGACTGGTGTTAAACGCTAGAAATCCTTCTTTACTGGGCATTTTTCTGAACACCTAGAATGCTGCTATTTCTGGTGTTAAATGCCCAAAATGCTGCCCATTCTGGCATTTAACGCCCAGAATGATACCTTTACTGGCATCAAACGCCCAGAATGGTAGCCATTCTGGCGTTTAATGCCCAAATTGCCTCTTTACTGGTGTTTTGACGCTAGCGAGCTCCTTTTCTCTGTGATTTCTCTGTTTTATGTCTTGAACCTCCATTTTCCTAACTTATTCGCTAAAATGCATTAGCTAACATTAGGAACAAAATTAAATACTTATATAATTGTTATAAACATCTAATTTTTGATAATGGCTGGGTTGCCTCCCAGCAAGCGCTTCTTTACTGTCTTTAGCTGGACTTTTGCTGAGTTTTTAATTTAGTCTCAGTTTTGAGTAGTCTTGCTCAACATTCCCTTAAAGATAATGTTTAATTCTCTGTCCATTAACAATGAACCTTTTGTCAGAATCAATATCTTGAAGCTCTACATAACCATATGGTGACACACTTGTAATCACATATGGTCCCCTCCACCAGGATTTCAATTTCCCAGGGAACAATCTGAGCCTAGAGTTAAACAGCAGAACCTTCTGTCCTGGCTCAAAGACTCTAGATGACAGCCTTTTGTCATGCCATCTTTTTGCTTTCTCTTTATAGATTTTAGCATTTTTGAAATCATTGAGTCTGAACTCCTCTAGCTCATTCAACTGGAGTAATCTTTTCTCTCCAGCTATCTTAGCATCAAGGTTTAGGAACCTGGTTGCCCAGTAGGCCTTGTGTTCCAGTTCTACTGGCAGATGATAGGCTTTTCCATACACAAGTTGGTATGGAGAGGTCCCTATAGGAGTCTTGAATGCTGTTCTGTATGCCCACAGAGCATCATCCAGACTTCTTGCCCAATCCCTTCTACGGGTACTTATAGTCTGTTCCAAGATTCATTTAGTTCTCTATTCGAGACTTCAGCCTACCCATTTATCTGTGGATGATATGGAGTCACCACTTTATGGTTAATTTCATAGCGTACCAGAGCATAGTCAAGCTATTTATTGCAGAAATGAGTACCTCTATCACTGATAAGTATCCTAGGGACACCGAACCTGCTGAAGATATGCTTCTGTAGGAACTTCATCACTGTCTTGGTATCATTAGTGGGTGTTGCAATTGCCTCTACCCATTTGGATACATAGTCTACTGCCACTAGAACATAAGTGTTTGAATATGATGGTGGGAAAGACCCCATGAAGTCAATACCCCATACATCAAACAACTCAATCTCTAAGATCCCTTGCTGAGGCATGGCATAACCGTGAGGTAGATTACCAGCTCTTTGGCAACTATCACAGTTACATACAAACTCTCGGGAGTCTCAATAGAGAGTAGGCCAGTAGAAGTCACATTGGAGAACCTTTGTGGCTGTTCGCTCACCTCCAAAATGTCCTACATATTGTGATCCATGGCAATGCCATAGGATCTTCTGTGCCTCTTCTCTAAGCATGCATCTACGGATCATTTCATCTGCACACCTCTTAAAGAGATATGGTTCATCTCACAAGTAGTACTTTGCATCAGTAACCAATTTTTTCGTTTGCTGCTTACTGTACTCCTTGGGTATAAATCTCACAAATTTATAGTTTGCAATGTCTGCAAACCATGGTATTTCCTGAATGGCAAAGAGTTGCTCATCCGAAAAGGTTTCAGAGATCTCAGTAGAAGGGAGGGACGCTCCTGCTACTGGTTCTATCCGGGATAGGTGATCAGCTACTTGGTTCTCTGTCCCTTTTCGGTCTCTTATTTCTATATCAAACTCTTACAGAAGCAACACCCATCTTATGAGTCTGGGTTTTGAATCCTACTTAGTGAGGAGATATTTTAGAGCAGCATGGTCAGTGTACACAATCACTTTTGATCCCACTAAGTAAGATCTGAGCTTGTCAATGGCATAAACCACTGCAAGCAGCTCCTTTTCTGTGGTTGTGTAATTCTTCTGTGCGTCATTCAAAACACGGCTAGCATAGTAAATGACGTGCAGAAGCTTATTATGCCTCTGTCTCAATACTGCACCAATGGCATGGTCACTGGCATCACACATTAGTTCGAATGGTAATGTCTAGTCTGGTGCAGAAATGACTAGTGCTGTGACCACCTTAGCTTTCAGAGTTTCAAACGCCTGCAGACACTCTGTGTCAAATACAAATGGCGTGTCAGCAGCTAGCAGATTGCTCAGAGGTTTTGCTATTTTTGAAAAATCCTTTATAAACCTCCTATAGAATCCTGCATGCCCTAGAAAGCTTCTGATTGCCTTAACATTGGTAGGTGGTGGTAATTTTTCAATTACCTATACCTTAGCTTGATCCACCTCCATTCCCTTGTTTGAAATTTTGTGCCCAAGGACAATTCCTTCAGTCACCATAAAGTGACATTTTTCCCAGTTTAAAACCAACTTAGTCTCTTGGCACCTTTTTAGGACAAGTGCTAGATGGTCAAGATAGGAGCTGAATGAATCTCCAAATACTGAGAAGTCATCCATGAAGACTTCCAGAAATTTTTCTGCCATATCAGAGAAGATAGAGAGCATGCACCTCTGAAAGGTTGCAGGTGCATTGCACAAACCAAATGGCATCCTTTTGTAGGCAAATACTCCAGAAGGACATGTGAATGCTGTTTTCTCTTGGTCCTGAGGATCTACTGTAATTTGGTTGTAACCTGAATAGCTATCCAAAAAGCAGTAGTATTCCTGACCTACTAGTCTTTTTAGTATCTGGTCTATGAATGCTAAAGGAAAATGATCCTTTCTGGTGGCTGTATTGAGCCTTCTGCAGTCAATACACATACGCCACCCTGTAACTGTTCATGTAGGAACCAGTTCATTCTTTTCATTATGAACCACTGTCATGCCTCCCTTCTTGGGGACAACTTGGACAGGGCTAAACCAGGGGCTATCAGAAATAGGATAAATAATCACAGCCTCTAGTATCTTAGTGACCTCTTTTTGCACCACCTCCTTCATGGATGGATTCAGCCGCCTCTGTGGTTGAACCACTGGCTTAGCATCATCCTCCAATAGGATCTTGTGCATGCATCTGGCTGGACTAATGCCCTTAAGATCACTTATGGACCACTGATAAACCCCATTTGTAGGGTTTATCTTGTGCTTAATTTAGGGGATTTTATGACCTTTTACCCACATTTATTCAATGAAATAGCATGATTTCATGATTGTCTCCTAATTTGTGCTTAAGTGTAAAAACATGCTTTTTAGGCCCTTAATTGTTTAATCTTGATTTACCTTTGATTCCATTAGATGCCTTGATATGTTTTTTAAGTGATTTCATATTTAGGAGGCAAAGATTGGATCAAGAAAATGAAGGAAAAGCATGTAAAAATGGAGAACTCATGAAGAAATGAAGGAATCGCAAAAGCTGTCAAGCCGACCTCTTTTCACTTAATCGATCATAACTTGAGCTACAGAGGTCCAAATGATGCGATTCTAGTTGCGTTAGAAAGATAACATCCCGGTCTTCGAAATGATATAAGATTTGGCATAGTTTCATCGTGGATAGGGTGCGCACATGTACGGTACACGTACGCGCCAATGGGTGCACATGACTCACTTAATGCAACTCGTGGCCAGCGATTTTAGAAGCCTTGTGGGCCTAATCCAACTCATTTCTGATGCTATTTAAGCCAAGGATTGAAGGGGAATTAACATACTTTGATGATTAGTCATAGTTTAAGTTTTAGAATTAGTTTTAGTTAGTTTTAGAGAGAAGCTCTCACTTCTCTCTAGGATTAGGATTAGGTTTTAGATCTAGATTAGAATTCCTTAGATCTAGGTTTAATTCATGCTTTGATTTACTTTTCCTTTACAATTTCTTGTTCCTCTACTCTTCCTCTCTCTAATTTTGTATTTCATTCTTGTAATTGCTTACTTTGTTGTTGATGCACTCTTTCTTCTTATATTTTTCTTTAATGCAATTTGAGGTAATTCATTTAGATCTTGTTTTCTTTAATTGTTGTTGTTGATTTTTTACATTCAATTGTTGTTAGATTTTATTCTTGTTGATCAATTTCCTATGCTTTTCTTTTGTGCCTTCCAAGTGTTTGATGAAATGCTTGGTTGGATTTAAGTATAGATTTTGTTCCTCTTGGCCTAGGTGGAGTAATTAGTGACGCTTGAGTTATCTAATTCCTTTGTTGATTGATAATTAGAAGTTGCTAATTGACTTGGATACCACTAAACCTAGTCTTTCCCTTGGGAGTTGGCTAGGACTTGTGGAATCAAGTTAATTCATCCACTTGACTTTCCTCCATGGTTAGAGGTTAACTAAGTGGTAGCAATGGACAATTCTCATCACAATTGAGGAGGATAATAAGGATAGGACTTCCAATTCTTATAACCTTGCCAATAGCTTTGTTAGTTGTTAGTTTATTTTCTTTGCCATTTATATTTCTTGTCTAAAACCTCAAAAACACCAAACATACCTCATAACCAATAACAAGACACTTTATTGCAATTCCTAGGGAGAACGATCTGAGGTTTAAATACTTCGGTTTATAGATTTTAGGGGTTTGTACTTGTGACAAATAAATTTTTGTATGAAAGGATTATTTGTTGGTTTAGAAACTATACTTTACAACGAGATTTCAATTGTGAAATTCTACACCACACAAGAGTCAATTCATCAACCACCAAAGAGCTGTCTTGTGTGTCCTTAGCACCTGAATTAATGCTTTCTCCTCCTGTGGTTCTAAAGTAGAGCTTATGATCACAGGAAAAGTGTCATCTTCTCCCAGAAATGCATATTTCAGGGATGGTGGTAGTGGTTTCAGCTCGGGTTTAGGAGGCTTTTCCTCTTCCTGAGGAGTTTTCAGAGGTTCGTCTGTTTTCCCTGGTTCCTCCAGATCAAGCTGAACATCTTTAAAAATATCCTCTAGCTCCGATTCGGGACTCTTAGTCATACTGACCTCTTCCACCAGGGAGTCAATAATATCAGCGCTCATGCAGTCTTTTGATGTGTCTGGATGCTGCATAGCTTTGACAGCATTTAACTTAAACTCATCCTCATTGACTCTAAGGGTTATCTCCCTTTTTTGGACGTCAATGAGGGTTTGTCCAGTTGCTAGGAAAGGTCTTCCTAGAATCAGAGTTGCACTCTTGTGCTCCTCCATTTCCAGCACTACAAAGTCAGTGGGAAAGGCAAATGGCCCAACCTTGACAATCATGTCCTTAATTACGGCTGATGGAATCTTAATGGAGCCATCAGCAAGTTTGAGGCATATCTGGGTTGGTTTAACTTCATCAGTCAAACCAAGCTTTTTGATAGTGGATGCAGGTATTAAGTTGATACTTGGCCCAAGATCACATAGAGCTGTCTTGGTACAAGCACCCTCTAATGTGCATGGTATCATAAAGCTTCCGGGATCTTTAAGCTTCTCTGGTAAGCTTTTCAGAATGACTGCACTGCATTCTTCAGTGAGGAAAAATTTTTCAGTTTCTCTCCAATCCTTCTTATGACTTAAGATCTCTTTCATGAACTTAGCATAAGAGGGTATTTGCTCAAGTGCCTCTACAAACGGAATCTTTATTTCAAGAGTCCTGAGATAGTCTGTAAAGTGGGCAAATTGTTTATCCTGTTCCGCTTGGTGGAGTTTCTGAGGATAAGGCATCTTGGCTTTATATTCTTCAACCTTAGTTGCTGCAGGTTTATCCCCTACAGAAGTGGTTGGAGAAGCCTGCTTAAGGGAGTTGTTATCAGCACTTGCAGGTATCTGATCCCTTATTGGCGTTTGAACGCCAGAATCATTCCTCTCTGGGCTCTTACTATCCTCAGAGGGAATTTGGGCAATGGCTTGGTCATCCTCTTTCAGTTGTTCCTTTCTTGGCTTTCTGCTGTCTTGAGTTGAGACATTCAATGTCTTTCCACTCTTTAATTGAATAGCTTGGTATTCTTCTGTTATTTGTTTAGATAACTGCTGTCATGTCTGATTTAATTATTTTTCCATATTTTGGTTAGCATCTTTGGCTTCTTGCAGCATCTCTTTAAATTCTGCTAACTGTTTTGTTATAGAAAATAGTTGCTGATTAAGTTCAACAATTTGTTTTGGAGAACTAAGTTCAGTGGATATTGCCTCAGCCTCTTCTTTCATAGAGGACTCACTATTTTAGTACAGGTGCTGATTTATAGCAACTGTATTAATGAGCTCTTGAGCCTCTTCAATTGTCTTTCTCATGTGTATAGATCCACCAGCTGAGTAGTTTACAGCTCACCCTCCTTTTGCGTCTGTCACTACGCCCAGCACTCGCAAGTTTGAAGTTCGTCACACTCATTCAATCCCAGAGTCCTACTCGGAATACCACAGACAAGGTTTAGACTTTCCGGACCCTCATGAATGCCGCCATCAATCTAGCTTATACCATGAAGATTCTGATTAAGAGATCCAAGAGATACTCATTCAATCTAAGGTGGAACGGAAGTGGTTGTCAGGCACGCGTTCGTGGGGGAATGATGATGATTGTCACGTTCATCACATTCATATTGAAGTGCGAATGAATATCTTAGAAGCGGAATTAGTTGAATTGAATAGAAAAATAGTAGTACTTTGTATTAATTCATGAGGAACAGCAGAGCTCCACACCTTAATCTATGGAGTGCAGAAACTCTACCGTTTGAAAATACATAAGTGATGAAGGTCCAGGCATGGCCGAATGGCCAGCCCCCAAACGCGATCAATAGATCAAAAGATAATCCAAAGATCTTCCAAAGATGTCTAATACAATAGTAAAAAGTCCTATTTATACTAAACTAGCTACTAGGGTTTACAGAAGTAAGTAATTGATGCATAAATCCACTTCCGGGGCCCACTTGGTGTGTGCTTGAGCTGAGCTTTAGCTTTCCACGTGCAGAGGCTCCTTTTGGAGTTGAACGCCAAGTTGTAACGTGTTTTTGGCGTTCAACTCTGGTTCGTGACGTGTTTCTGGCGTTTAACTCCAGACTGCAGCGTAGAACTGGCGTTCAACGCCCTTTTGCGTCGCCTAAACTCAGCCAAAGTATGGACTATTATATATTGATGGAAAGCCCGGGATGTCTACTTTCCAACGCAATTGGAAGCGCACCATTTTGAGTTTTGTAGCTCCAGAAAATCTACTTTGAGTGCAGGGAGGTCAGAATCCAACAGCATCAGCAATCCTTTTTCAACCTCTGAATCTGATTTTTGCTCAAGTCCCTCAATTTCAGCCATAAAATACCTGAAATCAGAGAAAAACACACAAACTCATAGTAAAGTCCAGAAATGTAAATTTAACATAAAAACTAATAAAAACATCCTTAAAAGTAACTAGATCCTACTAAAAACATACTAAAAACAATGCCAAAAAGCGTATAAATTATCCGCTCATCACAACACCAAACTTAAATTGTTGCTTGTCCCCAAGCAACTGAAAATCAAATAGGATAAAAAGAAGAGAATATACTATAAATTCCAAACTATCAATGAAACATAGCTCCAATTAGATGAGCGGGACTTGTAGCTTTTTGCCTCTTGAATAGTTTTGGCATCTCACTTTATCCATTGAAGTTCAGAATGATTGGCATCTATAGGAACTCAGAGTTCAGATAGTGTTATTGATTCTCCTAGTTCAGTATGTTGATTCTTGAACACAGCTACTTTATGAGTCTTGGCCGTGGCCCTAAGCACTTTGTTTTCCAGTATTACCACCGGATACATAAATGCCACAGACACATAACTGGGTGAACCTTTTCAGATTGTGACTCAGCTTTGCTAAAGTCCCCAATTAGAGGTGTCCAGGTTTCTTAAGCACACTCTTATTTTGCTTTGGACCTTGACTTTAACCGCTCAGTCTCAAGTTTTCACTTGACACCTTCACGCCACAAGCACATGGTTAGGGACAGCTTGGTTTAGCCGCTTAGGCTAGGATTTTATTCCTTTAGGCCCTCCTATCCACTGATGCTCAAAGCCTTGGGATCCTTTTTATTACCCTTGCCTTTTGGTTTTAAGGGTTATTGGCTTTTTGCTCTTGCCTTTTGGTTTTTAAGAGCTTTTGGCTTTTTCTGCTTGCTTTTTCTTTTTCTTTTTTTTTTCGCCATTTTTTTTCTTTCTTTTTTTTTCTGCAAGCTTTTGTATTCACTGCTTTTTCTTGCTTCAAGAATCATTTTTATGATTTTTCAGATTATCAAATAACATGTCTCCTTGTCATCATTCTTTCAAGAGCCAATATATTTAGCATTCTTAAACAACAACTTCAAAAGACATATGCACTGTTCAAGCATTCATTCAGAAAATAAGAAGCATTGTCACCACATCAATATAATTAAACTAAGTTCAAGGATAAATTCGAAACTCATGTACTTCTTGTTCTTTTGAATTAAAACATTTTTCATTTAAGAGAGGTGATGGATTCATATTCACTACTTTAAGGCATAGACACTTAGACATTAATGATCATGTAATAAAGACACAAACATAGATAAACATTTAACATAAGAAAACGAAAAATAAAAAGTTTAAGAACAAGGAATGAGTCCACCTTAGTGGTGGTGGCATTTTCTCCTTGAGGAACCAATGATGTCCTTGAGCTCTTCTATGTCTCTTCCTTGTCTCTGTTGCTTGATCCCTAGTGATTTTGGTGCTCCTATCCTTAGTTTCTCCCAATAATTGTGTGGGAGAAAATGTATCCCCTGAGGTATCTAAGGGATCTCTTGATTTGCAGTCAAATGTTCTACCATTGAGCTATAGATCCTTTACATGAATCTCTCCATCTCCCATGACTTGGAGGTGGAAGCTTTTGTCTTCCCTTTTCTCTTTTTTTTTTTTTTAGGTTTCTCTGGCCTTAGGTGCCATCAATGGTTATGGAAAAGCAAAATAAGCAATGCTTTTACCACACCAAACTTAGAATGTTGCTCGCCCTCGAGCAGGAGAAGAAAGAATAGATGAAGAAGAAGATGTGAAAAAAAACTAGGATTATGAGGAGGGAAGGTGGGGATCTTGTGGGGTTCACAGATCCTGAGGTGTCAAGGATTTACATCCCTGCACAAATTAGGCATGTAAAATGCCTTTGCATGCAATTCTGGCGTTTAAACGCCGAACTGATGCTTGTTCTGGGCGTTCAACGCCCAGATGCAGCATGTTTCTGGCATTGAACGCCAGTTCTATGCTTGTTTCTGGCGTTCAGCGCCAGATCCATGCTCTGTTCTGGCGTTGAACACCAGCCAGATGCTCCTTACTGGCGTTTAAACGCCAGTAAGATCCTCCTCCAAGGTGTGATTTTTCTTCTACTATTTTTTATTCTGTTTTCAATTTTTATATTTATTTTGTGACTCCACATGATCATGAACCTAATAAAACATGAAAGAACAATAAAAATAAAATTAGAATTAGATAAATAAAAATTGGGTCGCCTCCCAACAAGCGCTTCTTTAATGTCAATAGCTTGACAGTGGGCTCTCATGGAGCCTCACAGATGTTCAGAGCATTGTTGAGACTCCCCAACACCAAACTTAGAGTTTGGATATGGGAGTTCAACACCAAACTTAGAGTTTGGTTGTGGCCTCCCAACACCAAACTTAGAGTTTGACTGTGGGGGCTCTGGTTGACTCTGTTTTGAGAGAAGCTTACTGTGCCTCTTTTCCATGTTTACAGAAGGATGTCCTTGAGTTTTAAACTCAAGGGAGTCCTCATTCAATTGAAGGACTAGTTCACCTCTGTTAACATCAATCATAGCTCTTGCTGTGGCTAGAAAGGGTCTTCCAAGGATGATGGATTCATCCTCATCCTTCCCAGTATCTAGGATTATGAAATCAGCAGGGATGTAAAGGCCTTCAACCTTTACTAACATGTCCTCTACTTGTCCATAAGCCTGTTTTCTGGAACTGTCTGCCATCTCTAATGATATTTCAGCAGCTTGCACCTCAAAGATTCCCAGTTTCTCCATTACAGAGAGTGGCATGAGGTTTATTCCTGACCCAAGGTCACATAGAGCCTTCTCAAAGGTCATGGTGCCTATGGTACAAGGTATTAGGAACTTTCCAGGATCCTGTTTCTTCTGAGGTAATCTCAGTTGATCCAATGCATTTAGTTCATTGGTGAACAGGGGAGGTTCATCTCCCCAAGTCTCATTACCAAATAAATTGGCATTCAGCTTCATGATTGCACCAAGGAACTTGGCAACTTGCTCTTCAGTAACATCCTCATTCTCTTCAGAAGAAGAATATTCATCAGAGCTTATGAAGGGCGTAAGGAGGTTCAATGGAATCTCTATGGTCTTTAGATGAGCCCCAAAGTCCTTTGGTTCCTCAGAGGGAAACTCCTTATTGATCACAGGACATCCCAGGAGGTCTTCCTCCTTGGGATTCACGTCCTTCTCCTCTTTTGTGGGTTCGGCTATGATGGTCAATTCAATGGCCTTGCACTCTCCTTTTGGATTTTCTTCTGTATTGCTTGGGAGAGTACTATGAGGAATTTCAGTGATCTTCTTACTCAGCTGGCCCACTTGTGCTTCCAAATTTCTAATGGAAGACCTTGTTTCATTCATGAAACTCACAGTGGCCTTAGATAGATCAGAGACTAAGTTTGCTAAATTAGAAGTATTTTGTTCAGAGTTCTCTGTCTGTTGCTGAGTGGATGATGGAAAAGGTTTACTATTGTTAAACCTATTTCTTCCACCATTATTAAAGCCTTGTTGAGGCTTTTGTTGATCCTTCCATGAGAGATTTGGGTGATTTCTCCATGAGGGATTATAGGTGTTTCCATATGGTTCACCCATGTAATTCACCTCTGCTATTGCAGGGTTTTTAGGATCATAAGCTTCTTCTTCAGAAGATGCCTCTTGAGTACTGTTGGATGCAGCTTGCATTCCATTCAGACTCTGAGAAATCATATTGACTTGCTGAGTCAATATTTTATTCTGAGCCAATATAGCATTCAGAGTGTCAATTTCAAGAACTCCCTTCTTCATAGGCGTCCCATTATTCACAGGATTCTTTTCAGAAGTGTACATGAACTGGTTATTAGCAACCATGTCAATGAGTTCTTGAGCTTCTGCAAGCATTTTCTTTAGGTGAATGGATCCACCTGCAGAAGTATCCAATGACATCTTAGCTAATTCAAACAGACCATCATAGAATATATCCAGGATGGTCCATTCTGAAAGCATGTCAGAAGGACACTTTTTGGTCAGTTGCTTATATCTCTCCCAAGCTTCATAGAGGTATTCACCTTCTTTCTGTCTGAAGGTTTGAACATCCACTCTAAGCTTACTGAGCTTTTAAGGAGGAAAGAACTTGGCTAAGAAAGCTGTGACCAGCTTATCCCAAGAGTTCAGGCTATCTTTGGGTTGAGAGTCCAACCACACTCTAGCTCTGTCTCTTACAGCAAAAGGGAAAAGCATGAGCCTGTAGACTTCAGGATCTACTCTATTAGTCTTAACAGTATCACAGATCTACAAGAATTTAGTTAAGAACTGAAAAGGATCTTCAGATGGAAGTCCATAGAACTTGCAGTTCTGCTGCATCAGAGAAACTAATTGAGGTTTCAGCTCAAAATTGTTTGCTCCAATGGTGGGGATGGAGATGCTTCTTCCATGTAAATTAGAATTAGGTGCAGTAAAGTCACCAAGCATCCTCCTTGCATTATTATTATTTTCGGCTGCCATCTCCTCTTCTTGTTCGAAAATTTCTGAAAGGTGCTTGCTGGATTGTTGTAATTTAGCTTCTCTTAGTTTCCTCTTCAGAATCCTTTCAGGTTCTGGATCTGCTTCAACAAGAATATTCTTGTCCTTGCTCCTGCTCATATGAAAAACAGGGACAGAAAAATAATAATAATAGGGATCCTTTTTGCCCAAGTATAGAGGTTCCCCTTTGTGAGTAGAAGAAGAAAAGAATGTAATGTAAAGAAGGGAAGAAGAGAAAATTCGAACACAGATGGAAGAGGGGGTTCGAATTTGGGTGGGATGAAGTGTTAGTAGATGAATAAATAAATAGAAGGAGAGGAGAGAGAAAGAGAATTTTCGAAAATTATTTTTGAAAAATGGTTAGTGATTTTCGAAAATTAGGAATGAAATCAAATTAAAATTAAAAATTGAAACAATTAGTTAATTAAAAAGAATTTTTGAAAAAAGAGGGAAGAGATTTTCGAAAATTAGAGAGAGAGAGTTAGTTAGGTAGTTTTGAAAAAGATAAGAAACAAACAAAAAGTCAATTAGTTAGTTGAAACAAATTTGAAAATCAATTTTGAAGAGATAAGAAGATAAGAAGTTAGAAAAGATTTTTTTTTTAAAAAAGCAAATTTTTGAAAAAGATATGTTTTAAAAAGATATGATTAAAAAGATATGATTTTGAAAAACATAAGATAGAAAGATATTTTTGAAAAGATATGATTGAAATTACTTTTGAAAAAAATTTGATTTTTAAAATCACAATTAATGACCTGATTCACAAGAAATCATAAGATATGATTCTGGAATTTAAAGTTTGAATCTTTCTTATCAAGCAAGTAACAAACTTGAAATTTTTGAATCAAAACATTAATTGATGATGTGATTTTCGAAAATATGATATAAAATTAAGAAAAAGAATTTGAAAATATTTTGAAAAAGATTTTTGAAATTTTCAAAAAAAAATAAAAAAATTGGAAAAGATATGATTTTTGAAAAAGATTTGAAAAAGATAAGATTTTTAAATTGAAAATTTGATTTGACTCATAAGAAACAACTAGATTTTAAAAATTTTTGAAAAAGTCAACTCAAATTTTTGAATTTTATGAGAGAAAAGAGGGAAAGATATTTTTTTTATTTTTGAATTTTTATGATGAGAGAGAAAAACATGAAAATGATGCAATGCATGAAAATTTTTAGATCAAAACAATGAATACATGCAAGAATGCTATGAATGTCAAGATGAATACCAAGAACACTTTGAAGATCAAGATGAACACCAAGAACTTATTTTTGAAAAATTTTTGATGCCAAGAAAACATGCAAGACACCAAACTTAGAAATCTTTAATGCTTAGACATTAAGAATTCAAGAATGCATATGAAAAACACCATACAACACAAAACAATATAATATGAAGATCAATCAACAAGGTTTATCAAGAACAACTTGAAGATCATGATGAATGCAATGCATGAATGCAATTTTCGAAAAATGCAAGATGAGTATGCAATTGACACCAAACTTAAAAATTGACTCAAGACTCAAACAAGAAACACAAAATATTTTTGATTTTTTTTATTTTTGATTTTTTTTTTTGGATTTTTCAAAAATTATTTGTGAAAAAGAAAAATAAAGATTCCAAAATTTTTAATATGAATTCCAGGAATCTTGCACTCTTAGTCTAAAGCTCCAATCTGAGGGTTAGACATGGCTTAATAGCCAGTCAAGCTTTAGCGTGTAAATCAGGTGGATCAGGAATAACAGCAGGTGGATTAGCAACAACTAGCTTGCTCTTGATAATGTTGGGTTGGAAGCCCCAGTCCAAATAAATTTAGACATGGCTTTACAGCCAGTCAGGCTTCAACATGCTTCATGAAACACTAGAATTCATTCTTAAAAAATTTTAGAATAATTTTTGAAAACAGATGAGAAATTTTTGAAAGATTTTTTTTGTTTTTTTTTTTTGAAAAATTTTTGAAAATAAAACAAAAAGAAAATTACCTAATCTGAGCAACAAGATGAACCGTCAGTTGTCCAAACTCAAACAATCCCTGGCAACGGCGCCAAAAACTTGGTGCGCAGAAATTGTGATCCCTGAGGTTGTAAAATTTGTTGTTCGTTCTCTTCCTGGCAATGGCGCCAATAACTGGTGCACAATACCATGGTCCAAGCATAACTTCACAACTTCGCACAACTAACCAGCAAGTGCACTGGGTCGTCCAAGTAATAAAACCTTACGTGAGTAAGGGTCGATCCCACGGAGATTGTTGGTATGAAGCAAGCTATGGTCACCTTGTAAATCTCAGTCAGGCGGATATCAAATAGTTATGGAGTTTTTGAAAATAATAAATAAATAGAAAATAAAGATAGAAACACTTATGTAATTCATTGGTGGGAATTTCAGATAAGCGTATAGAGATGCGTTCATTCCCCTGAATAAGTTGAGTTGAATAGAAAAACAGTAGTACTTTGTATTAATTCATGAGGAACAGCAGAGCTCCACACCTTAATCTATGGAGTGCAGAAACTCTACCGTTTGAAAATACATAAGTGATGAATGTCCAGGCATGGCCGAATGGCCAGCCCCCAAACGTGATCAATAGATCAAAAGATAATCCAAAGATCTTCCAAAGATGTCTAATACAATAGTAAAAAGTCCTATTTATACTAAACTAGCTACTAGGGTTTACAGAAGTAAGTAATTGATGCATAAATCTACTTCCGGGGCCCACTTGTGTGCTTGGGCTGAGCTTTAGCTTTCCACGTGCAGAGGCTCCTTTTGGAGTTGAACGCCAAGTTGTAACGTGTTTTTGGCGTTCAACTCTGGTTCGTGACGTGTTTCTGGCGTTTAACTCCAGACTGCAGCGTAGAACTGGCGTTCAACGCCCTTTTGCGTCATCTAAACTCGGCCAAAGTATGGACTATTATATATTGCTGGAAAGCCCTGGATGTCTACTTTCCAACGCAATTGAAAGCATGCCATTTTGATTCTGTAGTCCAGAAAATCCACTTTGAGTTCATGGAGGTCAGAATCCAACAGCATCAGCAGTCCTTCTTCAACCTCTGAATCTGATTTTTGCTCAAGTCCCTCAATTTCAGCCAGAAAATACCTGAAATCACAGAAAAACACACAAACTCATAGTAAAGTCCAGAAATGTGAATTTAACATAAAAACTAATAAAAACATCCCTAAAAGTAACTAGATCCTACTAAAAACATACTAAAAGCAATGCCAAAAAGCGTATAAATTATCCGCTCATCATGCACGAAATTGTGATTACACTTTTCACAACTCCGTATAACTAACCAGCAAGTGGACTAGGTCGTCCAAGTAATACCTTACGTGAGTAAGGGTCGATCCCACGGAGATTGTCAGCTTGAAGCAAGCTATGGTTATCTTGTAAATCTTAGTCAGAAGATTAATGATAAAGATGATTTTGTTTATGAAAAATAAATAACATGAAATAAATGGTACTTGTGATTCAGTAATGAGAAAACAGGTTGAGGTTCTAGAGATGCTCTATCATTTGAATCTCTGCTTTCCCACTGTCTTCTTCTCCAAACACGCATGGTTTCCTTCAATGGCAAGCTGTATGATCCTCTCAGATGAAAAATACCAGGTACAATCTATGCACGACTAATCAACTGTCGGATTTCTCATCTCGGATGAAAAATACCATGTACAGCTACCACACGGCTAATCATCTTTCGGTTCTCACTAGCGTCGAAATAGGACCCTTATCCTTTTGCACACTGTCACTGCGCCCTACATTCGTGAGTTTGAAGCTCGTCACAGTCATCCCTTCCCAGATCTTACTCGGAATGCCACAGACAAGGTTTAGACTTTCCGAATCCCAGGAATGCTGCCAATTGGTTCTAGCCTTTGCCACGAAGATTCTAACCTTCGGACTCGGTCCGTGGATTAGAAACCCAAGAGATACGCACTCAAGCTGTCGCCCAATGACTATGTTGAGCTCAGATAGAACGGGAGTGGTTGTCAGGCACGCGTTCATAGGTTTGAGAATAATGATGAGTGTCACGGATCATCATGTTCTCTATATTAAAGTACGAGTGAGTATCTTAGAATAAAATCAAGCGTGATTGAATAGAAAACAGTAGTAATTGCATTAATCCATTAAAACACAGCAGAGCTCCTCACCCCCACCTATGGGGTTTAGAGACTCATGCCATAGAAGATACAATATGAAGTGTAAAATATCATAAGTCCTAAACTGAATCTCTAAAAGTAGTTTTTATACTAGACTAGCAACTTAGGTTTACAGAAAATGAGTCACTAAGTGCAGATAGTGCAGAAATCCACTTCCGGGACCCACTTGGTGAGTTTTTGGGCTGAGCTTTCAAGCTTTCACGTGCATATGCCTAAAGTTGGAGTTAAACGCCACCCTGGGTGCCAAAATGGGCGTTTAACGCCAAGAAATGTTCCGTTCTGGCGTTTTACGCCAGAAAGTTTTTGGCTGTGTTTTAACGCCCATTTGGGCCATAAAATCTCAGGCAAAGTATGGACTATTATATATTTCTGGAAAGCCCAAGATGTCTAATTTCTAACGTAATTGAGAGCGTGCCAATTGGGTATCTGTAGCTCCAGAAAATCCACTTAGAGTGAAGGAGGGTCAGAATCCAACAGCATCTGCATTCCTTTTTCAGCCTCTGAATCAGATTTTTGCTCAGGTCCCTCAATTTAAGCTAGAAAATAACTGAAATCATAGAAAAGCAAACAAACTCATAGTAAAGTCCAGAAATATGATTTTTGAATAAAAACTAATAAAAATATAATAAAAAGTAACTAAAACATATTAAAAACTATGTAAAAATAATGCCAAAATGGGTATAAGTTATCCGCTCATCAGAACTCCCATGGCAACATGTGGAGAATCAATTGAAGAGCATAGCATGAAGGAGATATTAGAAAATTTGGTGGAGAATAAGGAGTAGGATTTTGTATTGGAACAATTGGAGGAAGCTATGATTGTAGTTGAAGAGGAAGAAGTGGTTGAAGATTTAGGAGATGTTGAAAGTCCATGGGAATGTAGAATCATGGAGCCCTCTTCCAAGAAGCTTGAAATTGATGTTGTGGAGGGTGTACAACCTCCAAAACATATCATGGTTGAAGATTTTGAAGAGGTTTATCGAGAGATGGATTCAATCATTGGTGAATTCTTATCTACAATTGAATCCTCTCTCATTGGACTTGAAATAGAGATTAAAGAAGAAGAAGCACAACCTCTTATGCCCTTGGTAAACAATGAAGAAGAAATTGAGTTAGAAGGAAGCCACCAAGAGGAAGAGGTTGAAATTGAAGAAGCTTGCTTAGAGGTGGAGGTGATTAAAGAAGAGCACAAGAGAGTGGAGCTTGCAAGGCCATTGGAAATACCTCTCCCCAAGCCATCACCATCTATTCTTTCATTCAAGTGGGTAAATCTCTCATCTCTAAGCTTAATTAGCCCATTTGAATATGGTTTACTTGAGACGGATGGACAACTTAGAGTTCTTTATGGCTTTAAAAGCAAAAGGGAGATGGTTAGTGGTTGGCATTGTAATTCAAAGTCCATGATGGTTGCATGCTCAAGGTTTAATTGCAAGGGTTGGTGTAGAACTAGATCGCTTGGGTCTAGGATGATGTTTGGTCGCTTTAGTAAGAAGTCATCTTGCTTGCCACCTGGATGGTCTAACGAGAATCAACTTGAAGACGGGTGTCAAAAAAAGTGTGGGATCCCGGATCGCCTAAGGAGGACCAATTTTGGGAGCTCATGGTGTGTGAAGAACTCCACCAAAGCTTGAAGGCATTGATTTTGAAGAATGGAGCTTATTGGAGACTCAAGCATTGGTGGATGTTCAAGGATAGCTTCAAGCACAAGCCACCTTGATGAGGAGCTCCCCATAAGTCCAACTTAAGGACAATAAACAAAAGTGCTAGGTGGGAGACACCCCACCATGGTAAAATCTTTTCATTTTCTCTTTTGTAAATAAGGGTAGAATTAGTTTCATTTCATGTTTTGATTGGTTTGTTGAGTTTAGTTGGTAGTTAGGTATGCTAAATAAGGTTTTATGGTGTTTTGGTAGCAGTTTGGAGGTTTGGAATGCTTGGTTTGGTGCAAGAACATGGAAAAATTTTGAAAAACAGAGCACAAACCCATGCGTACGCGTGCCACACGCGTACGCGTGCCACACGCGTACGCGTGATCCAAGTTTTTTCGACCATCCACGCGCACGCGTCACCCACGCGTACGCGTGGATACAAAATTTTCACCCCCAAGTCAAATTCCCAAGAGTTGTGTGAACTTCACGCGAACACTGTGCTGGGAACACAACTTCCCTCCACGTGTATGCGTGGGGAACGCTCACGCATCGTCTTCCCCCCGTGCCCATCCACGCGTGCGCGCTTATGGCGCGTACGCGTCGGTTGCTTTGCGTGCCACTCCGGTAACTCACCACGCGTACGCATAACACACGCGTACGCGTCGCTTCCATTTCACCATCCTACACGCACGCGTCGCTGCACGCGTACGCGTGGATTGCCTGTCTCACTACTCTTCTTTTCTTCTCTTCTTTCCTTTTCTTCTCTTCCCCTTTCTTCTTTCCTTCTCTTACCCATCATCCAACACTACCAAACACCATTTATAGCCATTCTTTTTAGTTAGTTAATTGTTTAGTTAGTTAAATTTTCATTTAATTTTTTGTTTATTTTTTCATTATAAGTGTTGGATTATTAATTTTGTTTACTGTTTATTGCTGCTGATTGTTGATGAGATGTTAGTTTAACATCATTGTTGTTAATTGTCATTGTTGGATTCTCTTGTTAAGGTTACAAATTGTTACTTGGTTTGAGTTTTTAATGCTTAATTTTGTGAACACTAAGTGAATGACATTGCCTTCAAGCATGTTAAATCTTTTGAATTGCATGATTTGGTCACCATGTGATTTGAACCCATTTCTTTGAGTAGGCAAGTTCGTGATGGATGTTATGCATTTATCTTAATGCATTGTACTTCTTGATCATATGCATCCATATGTTTTTGGCTTGAATATTTTTATGCTTCTTTATTGCTTGTTTGGTTGTTTTATCCTACGAGTTAAGAGCATCTCAAGCACATTAGGATGAATGAAGTGCATGTTCCTTTTTGTGTAATTGTGACATAGCTCTGTATGATAGTGTGTGTGTCCTAAAGGGCGCCTAATTTAGAATTCACACACTTGTTTCATTAATATCACACTAATTCACTAACTTTCATTCTAGTGATTAGTACCTCATCCCAACAATGTTCGCTTCCTTGCTTTTGCTTTTACTTTTCTCACTATCCTGTCTTCTATTTTCAGGATGAGTCATTATAAGCTAAAACGGAAGTGAAAAAGGAACACGCAGCAACCAGTTAATCCGCCAGCTGAAGGTGGCAACTTGGAAAGTCGTCGTACCCCCTTGCTCATCATTGAATGCACCGAGGACGGTGCAAACTTTTAAGTGTGGGGAGGTCGTCCGACCAGTCGGATTTTTGGGTGACAAATTTCTAATCCCAACACTTTTGCATTCCATATTTTAGGTCTTTTAGGATTTGTAGTTGCATTTTCTTATTTTGCATATATATACATAATAAACTTAGTCAAAATAATGAAAATTTTCAATTTTTATTGAACTTGCTTCAATTATATCTTGTGGAGCATATTTTGAGCTAAGAAGACAAGCTTGTGAGTTTTGAGCCTAATGGTGTGGTTACATTTTATAACCGCTTATTTTCCTTCTTGTGTGCATTATTCTCTCTCTTTGATTGTGATCTTTGATTTGTTTGATTCTTTATATCCATTATTTTGTGTATACATGCATTTATATGATTGAGGCCATCATTTCATTTAGCTCACTTACCCAAATAGCCTACCTTTTATCTTCCTTTGTTGACCAACTTTGGGCCTATAATAAACCCACTTGTTCTTAATTTAGCACATTACAAGCCTTAAAACGAAAAACAATAATTTTCCTTTACTTGGATCTATGATTAGCTTAGGCTAGTGAGTGTGTGCATCATTCAAGTGTGGGAAAACTTGGGATATTGGTTGGAAAAAGGTGTGTGTTGTATTTCTATTGTAAACATTGGGAATTGGGTACATACTCATGTGTTAATTAAATGTAAAACCATATGCATTGATACTTTTGTGTATACTTTATTGCAAAAAGAAAAAAAATGAGAAAAGAAAAAAAAAATATATATATATATATATATCAAGAAAAAAAAGAGAGAGAAAAATAGAAAAAGAAAGAAAATAAGAAAAGCAATAAAAAGGGGACGAAATTCCCCAAAGCGAAGTCCAATAAAAATCAATGCATATGAGTTGTGATCAAGAAAATAATGCATGAGTATGTGGAAAAAAGTGAAGAATGGGTAGTTAGGTTAGCTTTGAAATTGTATAGGTTGGTATATAGGTTAGGTGGGAAGTTTAGGTTGATCAAAGATTCAAATTTCAAGTCCACTTGACCATATGCATCCTACCTTGACCTAGCCCCATTACAACCTTGTGGAAAGACCTCATGATAATTGTATGCATGCATGGAATAACTATTGATTGTTAGATGAAAAAAACATCTTGGAAAGCATGATTAGGGGAGAATTGAGTAAATCAACCCCTATACACTTGAGCGATTAGAGCGGATACACATCCGGTGAGGGTTCGATTGCTCAATTACATGTTTTCACCTAGATTCATCATTTTTCTTACAAGTTTGTAAAATCTTTAATAACTCAATTTAATTGTGGTTTGGATTGGTTGTTAATACCTTTAGCCCTTATGCTTATATATGTATTCTTGGGAATTGATTTATTTTGACCAAGCAATTGCATTCATTTAGATAGTTGCATATAGATAGATTACATTTAGATAGTTTACATTAGAATAAATTATGATACCCTTTGTCTCTTTCTTGGTTTAAGCATGAGGACATGCTCGGTTTAAGTGTGGGGAGATTTGATACACCACTATTTGGTGGTGCATTCTATGTTGAATTTAGGGGATTTTATCACCCTTCTCCCACATTTATTCCATGAAATGACATGGTTTCGTGTATTTCTCCTAATTTGTGCTTAAGAGTGAAAACATGCTTTTTAGGCCCTTAATTGGTTAATTTTAGTTCACATTTGATTCCACTAGATGCCTTGATGTGTGTGTTAGTAATTTCAGGTTGAAAAGGCTAGGAATGGATTAAAGGAATGAAGAGAAAAGCATGCAAAGTGGAGAAACCATGGAAAATCAAGGATTTGGGATGCACTCATCGATGCGCACGCGTAGCAGACTGATAAACCACTATTTTATAGTTTATATTGTGTTTAATTGTGTGGTTTTGTCATGATCCTTACCCACTTATTCATCAATTTAGCATGCATTTAGATTTCCTTCCTAAATTCAGTACATGTTTGAAAATTGCTTCCTAGAGACTTTAATTATTTATTTTTAATTCTCCTTTATTCCATTCGATGCCGTGATCTATGTGTTAAGTGTTTCAGATTTTATAGGGCATGAATGAGTTGGAGATTGGAAAGGAAGCTAGCAAAAATGGAAGGAACACAAGAATTTGAGGAGATAACCAGCGAGAAGTGACGCTGTCGCATGGCTCACGCGACCGCGCGAAGGAGCGCAATTCGCAGTGACACGGCCGCATGGCTTGCGCGACCGCGCGGATTGGAAAGCGCAAGCGACGTGGTAGCGTGGACGACGCGAACGCGTGGAGAGGAAAAAGCGCAAGTGACGCATCCGCATGGACGACGCGATCGCGTGACATGCGCGATCTGCATAATCTGCAGAATTCGATGGAGGCGATTTTGGACCTTATTTCGGCCCAGTTTTCGGCCCGGAACAGCAGACTAGAGTCAGAGAATATGCAGAAACAAGGGACACATTCATTCAGTAGTTTTAGATCTAGTTTTTCACTCTCTTAGGTTTTTCTCTCTAGTTTTTAGAATTTTAATTTTCAATTGGTCTTAGCATTGGAACAGTGAGAAGAGTTATTTCCTCATCAAGACTTCATCATTCTAGTTTGTTCTCTTAACTTGGTTCTATTCTTCCATGTTCTTTGTTATGTTAAATTTTGTCATTCAGATACTTTTATGATTATTTAATGCAAGGATTATTTCTTTTTAATTCAATTTCAATTCCAATAATCATGTCTTCTTTTAATTCCCTTTCATGCGCTATGGATTCTTTATTTACAATGCGTGAGTAGTTTCCTTACTTGATGGGGAGTTGATTAAAAGGAACTCTTGAGTTTGAAGGATTGAAAGAAAATTTGTAATTGGGTTAAATGTTGGATTGCTATCCTGTCATCGATGCCAATCCCTTTGAACTAAGTGGGTTGCAACTTGTGAACAGATCTGGCATTCCCACTTGTTTGACTTTCCCTTACCTAGTAAAGGATAACCAAACAGAACAACCATTAATTATAAATTAATCTTACAATCACACCATCAATGATAGAGATTCTAAGCAATCAATTCCCAGTCAAGGCTTTTATTTATATTATTTAAAAATCCTCAATTTAAATTCCAATTTACTTAGCTCAACTTCTTGGAACATCTGATTAATAAAATAGCACACTTTTCTGCAACTCGTTGGGAGATGACCTGGGACTTAAAACTCCCAGTAATTTTAATTTAAACTCTTTGTGACATATTTCTAAATTGATAAGCAGATTCTCAGTGAGTTAAGAACTATACTTGCAACGTAACCATTTTAATAAATTTTTAATTCACCAGCTTCTGCTTCCCATCAATTTTTGGCGCCGTTGCCGGGGAGTTGCAATAGAGTGCTAATTTTATTAATTAGAATTTATTTATTTGCATTTTATTTAATTTTGCTACTATGAGCTGCATGTTTCTTCCGTCAAATGACGCGTTCACTTCCTGATCCGCGCTTGCTAATATTCGATCCTGAAATTGAAAGGACTATTTCACGAATAAGGCGAGAACAGCGTAGGTTAACCCGCTCTGAGGGCGGATCTGAGGAAGAAACCAGCCCCCATTCTACTGATTCGGTTGTTTTACATGCAGAAAACATGGCAGCTAGAAGAGTTACCATTCAGGAGGAAGGAGCTCCTGATTTTACAATGCAACCATTTCAAGCGCATCATCCAGCGGTAGCTATGGGTTTTGAAATAAAGACCGCACTGCTAAATTTGATGCCCAAGTTTCATGGCCTACCTGCTCAAGAGCCTATCAAGCACTTGAGAGACTTCCAGGCAGCCTGTTCTACTGTCAGGCGTGATGGCACTGATGAAACTTCAATTCTGATGAAAGCTTTTCCGTTCTCTCTTGAGGGAAAAGCAAGAGAGTGGTACTACACTCAACCTCTAGCAAATGTATCCAACTGGGATACACTCAGAAAGGAGTTTCTGGAGAAATTCTTTCCATCTGAAGTTACTGATAAACTGAGGAAGGATATCTCTACAATTGTTCAGGATGACAATGAGACTCTCTTTAAATACTGGGAGCGCTTCAATAATCTTCTGGAAGCATGCCCCCACCACATGATTGACAAGATCATGCTACTCAGCTATATCACACAAGGTATGAGGCCCCAAGATAAGACCACATTGGAAAGTGCCAGCAATGGGTCTATGAAGAAGTACAAGACCACTGATGAAGCTTGGCAATTGATCAGTGATTTAGCTGAATCTACTCGGAACCATAGATAGAAGCAAGGCCGTTCAAAAGCCGTTGCAGAAGTATCTTCTGGCATAGAGACTGCTGCTCTAAATCGAAGCATCTGTGAGATGACCAACCTGCTGAAGCAAATGCAATTGAGTCAACAAGCTCAGCAAACTCAACCGCAGCAAAACCAACAACTAGTTCCACAAAGAATTTGCGGAATTTGTGCTGATTATAGCCATTACACTGATGAATGCCCTCAGCTCCAACAAGAAGACAACATGGTGGCATCCACCCACAACTTCTATGACCGCCCCAACCAAGGGTACAATCAAAGTGGAAATAATAACCATGGATGACAGGACAATTCAAACCAGAATTGGAGAGACAACAATAATAGGGGAGGCAGAGATAACCAGGGAAATCAGAGGTAGAATAATAACAACAACAGGCAGCAAAATCAACCTTACCGAGCACCTCACCTAAGGCAAAACCAAGGACCACCGAACAATCAGCAGCAAACCTCTCAATTTACTCATTCTTCTGTATCTTCTAATGAAGATTTATTACAAGCTTTTGAAAAAAGACAACTGGCCATGGAAAATACCATCGTGAACAGTATTAACGCCAGTCTGAATGGTTTCACCTCTACTCTGCAAGCTCTTATGACACAACTTGGTTCAACAAAAAATTCCAGTAACCAACCTTCAAGCACCACTGGAATCCCCTCTCAACCATTACCCAATCCAAAGGGAGGCATTAATGCCATCACCCTGAGGTCCGGAACCACACTGCAGGAGAGGAATTAGGAGGAACCAAGCTCACCAGAATACGCCTCAGTTGAAGAGGTGGTAGAAATCGAAGATGTTGAAGAGGAAGAGGACATACAGGACATAGCTGAAGAAGAGATAGCTCAACCACAGGAAGAAGCACAAAAAGGCGCAGGCACCACAGAAAACACTACTCCCATTTCATTTCCACAACTTGCAAGGAAGCCCAGGAAGCAGCTGGAACCTGATCCTAAAATGGTAGAAATATTCAAAAAGGTTGAGGTAACTGTTCCCCTTTTTGATGTTATTCAGCAGGTACCTAAATATGCAAAGTTTCTAAAAGACTTATGTATCCATAAAGACAAAATTAATGAATTAAAAACTATTCCTTTAGGTAGTTCTATATCTGCTTTAATGGGAGGATTACCTGAAAAATGTAGTGATCCAGGTCCTTGCATAGTTAGTTGTACTATTGGTGGTGTAGTAATTTATGATTGCATGTGTGATCTAGGAGCATGTGTCAGTATAATGCCTTTGTCTATATATGATGTTTTAAGGCTCCCTCCCTTAAAAAGGTCGGCAGCTCGTTTTGTGTTAGCAGATAAAATCATTATTACAGTGGCTGGAGTTGCTGAAGATGTTTTGGTGAACATTAAAGGGCTCACATTTTCCACTGATTTTTATATCTTGGAGATGCCCCATAATGATTCAGATAAGCCATCATCAATCCTACTTGGAAGACCATTCCTGAAGACATCAAAATTCAAATTGGATACTTTTTCAGGAACATACTCCTTTGAAATAGATGGCCGCATAGTGATCTTCAATCTGAATGGAGTCATTGACAACCCCCCAGAAGATCGTTCTATCTTCCAGTGTAATGTCATAGACGAGAGTGTGGCTGAAGTTCAAAAAGAAGAGTTTGAAGAGAGGCACACTGGACAAGATCCAAGTGTGAGGACCCTCTTAACTGACAATGAGGACACTTCACCATTTTCGCAAGCCCCAGATATTCCAGAGCCTGCCCATGATCAAAAGTTAGAATTGAAACCTCTCCCTCCACATCTCAAATATGCTTATCTTGAGGATGAGCAGAAGCTTCCGGTTATTATTGCAAAGGAACTGACTTCTCAACAAGAAGAGCAGTTACTTGATGTACTGAGGAAGCATAAGAAGGCAATTGGGTGGAGTTTGGCAGACATAGTGGGAATCAACCCTCAGGTATGCGAGCACAGAATATTTTTAGAAGAGGGAGCAAGACCTGTCCGTCAACCCCAGAGAAGATTGAATCCCACCATCTTGGAAGTTGTCAAAAAGGAAGTGACCAGACTATTGGAGGCCGGTATCATATATCCCATTTCAGACAGTGAATGGGTAAGCCCAGTACAAGTGGTGCCCAAGAAGTCCGGAGTCACTACCGTGAAGAATGAGCATGGAGAGCTCATAGCAACTAGAGTTTAGAATGCTTGGAGAGTCTGCATTGATTATAGGCGTCTCAACCAAGCTACCCGTAAGGATCACTACCCACTTCCATTCATTGATCAAATGCTGGATCGCCTGTCAGGTAAATCACATTATTGCTTTCTAGATGGTTACACAGGTTATTTCCAGATTCATATAGCTCCTGAGGATCAGGAAAAGACTACTTTTACATGTCCTTTTGGGACTTATGCTTATAAGAGAATGCCCTTTGGCTTGTGCAATGCACCAGCCACCTTCCAAAGGTGCATGATGAGTCTTTTCTCTGATCTTATTGAGGACTGTATGGAAGTTTTTATGGACGATTTTAGTGTTTATGGTGATTCTTTTGACCTTTGCTTAGATGGATTATCTAGAGTATTAGATAGATGTGTTAATACAAACCTTGTATTGAATTTCGAAAAATGCCACTTTATGGTAAAGCAAGGAATTGTATTAGGACATGTGGTATCTAATAATGGCATTTCTGTAGACCCAGCAAAGGTGAATGTTATTTCTAGTTTACCTTACCCCTCTTCTGTGAGGGAAGTCCGTTCGTTCCTTGGCCATGCAGGTTTCTACAGGAGATTTATTAAAGACTTTAGTAAGGTGGCACTTCCCTTATCCAGATTACTGCAGAAGGACATTGAGTTTGAGTTCAGTGAAGATTGCAAACAAGCATTTGATAGGCTGACGACTGCTCTAACTCAAGCCCCAATTGTGAGAGGACCCGACTGGAGCCAGCCGTTTGAAATCATGTGCGATGCTTCCAACCATGCAGTAGGAGCAACGCTGGCTCAGCGTGAAGGTAAGGACCCTTTTGTTATTGCCTATGCGTGTAAGACTTTAGACACTGCCCAGTCCAATTATACTACTACTGAGAAAGAGCTACTTGCTATTGTTTTCGCTCTGGATAAATTCCAAGCTTATTTACTTGGTACTAGAGTAGTAGTGTATTCGGACCATGCAGCTCTAAAGTATTTATTAGCTAAAAAGGAATCCAAACCAAGACTTATACGTTGGATACTGCTGTTACAAGAATTTGATTTAGAAATAAAGGATAGGAGTGGTAATCAAAATTTAGTAGCAGACCACTTGAGTCGCCTTGAACATATTAAGGATGATTCTACTCCTATAGATGATAATTTTCCTTTTGACAACCTGCAAGCAGTATCTGAGGTAGTCCCTTGGTATGCACCTGTTGCTAATTATTTAGTTAGCCGCACATTTCCTCCACATTTTTCTAAACATCAAAGAGACAAGCTGAAAAGCGAGTCTAAATATTATATATGGGATGACCCATATTTATGGAGATGTAGCGCTGACCAGATAATTAGACGTTGTGTACCTCAATCAGAATTCCAGTCCATTTTAGAGGCCTGTCACTCATCTGAGAGTGGAGGACACTTTGGCCCTCAAAGAACAGCTAGAAAGATCTTAGACTGCGGATTCTGGTGGCCTACTCTTTTTAGAGATGCCGCTGAGTTTTGTAAATCTTGTCACCCATGCCAGAAATTTGGTAACATATCCAGGATGGATGAGATGCCTCAACAATATATGCTTTTCTGTGAAATTTTTGATATATGGGGCATTGACTTCATGGGTCCATTTCCAAATTCTAGTGGATATTTTTATATATTGTTAGCTGTGAATTATGTTTCCAAATGGGTGGAAGCAATTCCTACCCGCACTGATGATGCTAACACTGTTGTTTCCTTTGTGAGAAACCATATTATATGCCGCTTTGGATCACCACGAGCGATCGTGAGCGATCAAGGCACCCATTTTTGTAACAGGAGACTAACAGGCTTGATGAAGAAGCATGGGATAATCCATAAAGTTGCAACAGCTTACCATCCCCAAACTAATGGGCAAGCCGAGGTGTCAAATAGAAAAATTAAGCGTATCTTGCAAAAGATAGTAAAGCCTCATAGAAAAGACTGGAGCACCAGACTACAAGATGCACTGTGGGCATACAGAACAGCATACAAGACACCCATTGGGATGAGTCCCTTCCGCTTGGTTTATGGAAAAGCTTGCCATCTCCCAGTTGAAATAGAACACTGAGCCTTCTGGGCAGTTAAGGAGTGCAACATGGGAATTGAGAATGCTGGAGCTGAAAGAAAGTTGCAACTGCAGGAACTGGAGAACCTTCGCCTGGAAGCCTATGAGAACTCCAGAATATACAAGGAAAAGATTAAAGCTGAGCATGATCAAAACATCAAGAAGAGAAAGTTCCAACCTGGAGATTTTGTTCTCCTTTACAAATCTCGACTGAGGCTCATGCCCGGTAAGTTGAGATCAAAATGGGAAGGTCCATACAGAGTAGAGAAGGCTGAACCGTACGGAGTCTATCACCTGAAGGGAACTTATTAAGGTTAATGGACAGCGCCTGAAGCTATACCATGGTGAGAAAGTGCAGAAAAATAAGGAGCTTGAGATCTTCCGTCTGGAAGATCCCCACATTGCAGCAGATTGAGCTATTGGAGCGTCCAACTTACGGACGTAAAAGCAAAGTGCTTGGTGGGAGACAACCGACCGCGGTATGATCGTTCTTTTCTTCACTCTTAGTTTTTCTTCTTTAATAACTCTTCTCTTTATTAGTGCCTTCGTGCTCTTTCAATTACATTTCTTTTTTTTAAAAAAAAAAAAAATTTGCCGCGCGACGCGATCGCACCAGCGACGCGTCCGTGTGGCATGGGGAGTACAGAAAAACAAAAATGAATAAAAAGTTATGCAGGAGGAGCGCTGGGGTCGTGCCAATGGCACAAATTGACCCACGCGACTGCGTCCCTGACGCGTTCGCGTCGCATAGCAATCATGGCCTCCCACACGACCGCGTGTCCCACGCGGCTGCGTGCCCTGCATTTTCGACGTAAAAGGGTGCACAACGCTATATTGCGCGAGAGTGGTGCTGGAAGCACAATCCCTATCACGTGACCGCGTCGCTGACGCGGCCGCGTCCCTGACGCGGCCGCGTCCCCTATTTTATAATGCACACTCATGCGATCGCGTGACCCACGCGATCGCGTCACCCAATTTTGGCAATTAAAATGAATCGAGCAGAGAGCTGTGCTGGAGCGAGGCTGCACTCGCGCCAGCAGCGCAACACAGGTCACGCGACCGCGTGACCGACGTGATTGCGTCCCCTTCCCTGACGCGTCCCCACGCGAACGCGTGCCCCAGGCGGCCGCGTCGCATGCGCTGTACAGCTAAACCCCAATTGCCAAATTATCTTATCTTTCTTTCCTCCAAATCCTAATTTTTCTTTTCCCTCCTTCTTTCTTCTTTCCCCCCTTCCCCTTTCTATCCCACTCCCACTCTCTCTCCCCCTCCTCCATTAACAAGGTTTTACCTTCTTCTTCCTTCTTCTCTTTTCTATCATTCTTATTCTCTTATGTATATATATTATTATTTTCTTTTTCTTTTCTTTTTTTCTTTTCAAACTTTTATTTTTCTTGTTCTTCTTTTCCTTTTACATGGTGTTAGAAACCTTTTGAGTCATCATCCCCCATTATATGCTTGTGGGTTATTGCACATTGTTTGACAATTATTTTTCTCCTATTTAAGGGATTGCTTGCATGTTTATCTTCATATTTTCTATACCCTATTCACCATGCATGCTATATGTTTGTGAAAAAGCTCATGTGGCATTATGCACTTCTCTATGTTGCTATACTATTCAATGCTTGCTTTTCACAACTTTCCCTCATTATTTTATTAATTAGATTTAATTGTCAATACAAACGTGATAGTTTGTTACAAATGGTAATCTAAACTGGACATTGAATGTTTGATATATGCTACTCATGCCTTTGCCTGCATGCCAATAAACCTCTTGCATTCTATTGTCCTACATGCACTTGCTATATTTCCATTGATGAGCTTTTCACATGTAATCCGGACTATGTGTTAATGCCATTTATCTTTATTGTGCATTGACTATCACTTACAATACCCTCTTCCTTGCTTTATCTCTTTGAATTTAATTTCCTTTCTCTTCCCTTCTTTCAGAATGGCCACCAAGAAAGGAAAAGACAAAGCTACTTCCAAACCACCAGCAAGAAGAGGAACTAAAACAGCATTAGTGGCAGAGCCTTCTTCAACCGCAGTCAAGCCCTCAACAAAAAGAGTTAAGAGGATAATAAAGGTGGACGACAAGGAGAAAGCCTTTCCAGCAAAGGACACTGCGCAATTTCCCAATCGCTACTGTGAGCAGATGTTCCCTATCCTAGCAAAACGGAACTATAACAATGAATACCTTCTTATCCTCCCGTCCAATATTGCCGCCTTTGTTGAGCTGCAAATTGAGCGACGACAATGGGGTTTCTTATGGAGACAGCCGAGGCAGGTCAATCTCTCTTGGGTAGTTGAGTTCTACTCCAACTTTTACATACCGACCCTGCAGTCTGTTTATGTCCGGCAGAAGCAAGTCCCCATCATTGAAGAGGCCATTCACCAAGCTCTGAGTCTTCCCCCTATTCCAGCAGGAATGGACGCTTTTCAAGAAGCCACCCTTCAGCGCCAGAGATACCAATTTGACTGGGACTCCGTTCTCGGAGTCATCACTTTACCTGGCAGCCGTTGGATCTACGGATACCACCGTACCCGCCCTAAGGGAATCTTGGCTTCCGCACTTACCTTGGAGGCCTGCGTATGGGCACAGATTATGTCCCATTACGTCTTTCCGAGCACTCATGAGTCCTCCTTCACTGCAGACATGGCTGTTCTACTATGGTGCATCCTTACAGACCAACCTCTGAATCTCTCAAGACACATCCGGAATGCTATGAAGCATGTACAAATCGCGGGCAACCTACCTTTTCCCGCCCTGGTCTCAGATCTTGTCTCAGCAGCCGGAGTCTCCTACAGAGCTGGGGACACCAAAGCCATGCTTCCACGGGATGATCAATATGTCCCTAACGGGAAATACCTCAGACTTTCAGCAGCCACTACATGCCAGCCTACTGAGCCAGTTGAAGATATTCCTTCTTCAACAATACAAACATCCACCACTGAGACATTGCTCCAACAGTTACTTGAAAAGTTGGATCGGCATGAATAGAAAGCTAAGATGAGAGAGCGCCGTAACAAGCGCCGATTCACATACCTTAAGGAGCTGATCATGGGTAAATTCAAAGACTCAGACACTCCGGGCTCCACTTCTTTTACCAGCACCGGGAGCCATGATGGTCCCGACTGTGGAGATACTGCTACCAGCCCACCCCTATTCCTGACAGATGGCACCGAGGACGGTGCAAAGCCTTAAGTGTGGGGAGGTCAGTCAATACCTGACTTTCGGAGGTAAATTCTCTTCTCTGGCACCAATAATTAGGATATTTTAGTTAGATTTTCTTTCTTTTATAGAATAGAATAAATTGCATAGGTTAGAATAGTTGCATGCATGTTCTACTTGATTGAAAAGACAATAAGTTTCTTTTAAAAAAATCTATCTTTGGAACAAAATTTCACTAATTTTTCAAAATTTTTATGATAAATCTGCTTGAGTTGTATTTGGAACATGATGTTTGAGCTAAAGAACACACAACCTGTGAAAGATTTGAGCCTTTATATATGGTTACATTATTTAACCATAATCATTTTATTCTTGTGTGTTTACTTCTCTATGATCGTAATCTATATTTTGTTTTATCTTATATGTCCAATATTTATTATATTTACATGCTTGCGCATGATTGAGGCCATTATTTGTTTAAACTCACTTATCCAAATCAGGCCTACCCTTCTCAATTACCTTTGTTAACCACTTTGAGCCTTTAATTCCCATTTGTTCGATATTTTACCACATTACTAACCTTAAGCCAAAAAAACAATTATATATCCCAAATTGAATCTTTGGTTAGCTTAAGATAGAATTGTGTGTGCTAGTTAAGTATGGGAAATTATGGGAACAAAAGTTGTTGAGGGAATATGTCATGAAAATTTAAAGGGAATTTGGATACCTACTCATGTGAAAATATAAGAATGAAAAATCTATGTGCATTGATAAGCTTTATGTATTCAATAAAAAAAATCAAGAAATAAGGGGACAAAATTACCCCAATGTTAAATTCAGAATTCAAAGATCAATGCACATATGATAGAATTAAAATACAAAGTTGAAATATGAGTATGGGTTGAAAAAGGGAATTATGGGTAGCTAAGCATGAATTTAAAAGTATATAGAATATATGTATATTAGGTGAGAGCTTAGGTTAATTAAAGATTCAATTTATAAAGCTCACTTAGCCATATGTATATCCTTACCTGCACCTTGGCCCCATTACAACCCTGAAAAGACCTCATGATGTTTGCATTGGTATATTAACTGTTGTTGATTGGTTAAGAGAAAAACAAAAGCTGGAAAACATGACTAGAGAAGAATAGAGTGATTACCCTATACACTAGAGATTAGAGCATACATACATTATCAGTGAGGGTTCAATGCTTGAATTCTCATGTTTCCTGCTTTCATAAGCTATCTTCTTGAACTTTTATCGGTTTTATTGTATGATGATAGAGTTAGTGGAATTTGATTTGTAACTATTTTGAAGGGCTTATTTACTTTTGATCAAGTGGACAATAATCATATAGTTTCATTTATTTATATATGTAGGACTGCATTGCATTTCATGAGTTTCTGCATGTTCATACTTATTTCCTTGTCTCCTTCAATTTAGCATGAGGACATGCTAATGTTTAAGTGTGGGGAGGTTGATAAACCACTATTTTATAGTTTATATTGTGTTTAATTGTGTGGTTTTGTCATGATCCTTACCCACTTATTCATCAATTTAGCATGCATTTAGATTTCTTTCCTAAATTCAGTACATGTTTGAAAATTGCTTCCTAGACACTTTAATTATTTATTTTTAATTCTCCTTTATTCCATTCGATGTCGTGATCTGTGTGTTAAGTGTTTCAGACTTTATAGGGCATGAATGAGTTGGATATTGGAAAGGAAGCTAGCAAAAATGGAAGGAACACAAGAATTTGAGGAGATAACCAGCGAGAAGTGACGCGGTCGCATGGCTCACGCGACCGCGCGAAGGAGCACAATTCGCAGTGACGCGGCCGCATGGCTTGCGCGACCGCGCGGATTGGAAAGCGCAAGCGATGCGGTAGCATGGACGACGCAAACGCGTGGAGAGGAAAAAGCGCAAGCGACGCGTCCGCATGGACGACGCGATCGCGTGACATGCGCGATCTGCATAATCTACAGAATTCGATGGGGACGATTTTGGACCTTATTTCGGCCCAGTTTTCGGCCCGGAACATTAGACTAGAGTCAGAGAACATGCAGAAACAAGGGACACAGTCATTCAGTAGTTTTAGATCTAGTTTTTCACTCTCTTAGGTTTTTCTCTCTAGTTTTTAGAATTTTAATTTTCAATTGGTCTTAGCATTAGAACAGTGAGAAGAGTTATTTCCTCATCAAGACTTCATCATTCTAGTTTGTTCTCTTAACTTGGTTCTATTCTTCCATGTTCTTTGTTATGTTCAATTTTGTCATTCAGATACTTTTATGATTATTTAATGCAAGGATTATTTCTTTTTAATTCAATTTCAATTCCAATAATCATGTCTTCTTTTAATTCCCTTTCATGTGCTATGGATTCTTTATTTACAATGCGTGAGTAGTTTCCTTACTTGATGGGGAGTTGATTAAAAGGAACTCTTGAGTTGGAAGGATTGAAAGAAAATTTGTAATTGGGTTAAATGTTGGATTGCTATCCTGTCACCGACGCCAATCCCTTTGAACTAAGTGGGTTGCAACTTGTGAACAGATCTGGCATTCCCACTTGTTTGACTTTCCCTTACCTAGTAAAGGATAACCAAACAGAACAACCATTAATTATAAATTAATCTTACAATCACACCATCAATGATAGAGATTCTAACCAATCAATTCCCAGTCAAGGCTTTTATTTATATTATTTAAAAATCCTCAATTTAAATTCCAATTTACTTAGCTCAACTTCTTGGAACATCTGATTAATAAAATAGCACACTTTTCTGCAACTCGTTGGGAGACGACCTGGGACTTAAAACTCCCAATAATTTTAATTTAAGCTCTTTGTGACATATTTCTAAATTGATAAGCAGATTCTCGGTGAGTTAAGAACTATACTTGCAACGTAACCATTTTAATAAATTTTTAATTCACCAGCTTCTGCTTCCCATCACAGACGCGCGCGCGTGGAATTGAAGTCGCGTACGCGTACTCATCGTGACCCATGTGTACGCGTCGACGCTCGCACGTGACATCATTAAAATCAAAATGATGGGGGCAATTTCTGGGCTTCCCAGGCCCAAATCCAACTCATTTCTAAGCCTATTACATGCTGAAATCAAGAGAAGTCAAGGGGGAGAACAGATAGTTGAGTTGAGAGGATGCTTTAGTTAGTTTCTAGAGAGAGAAGCGTTCTCTTCTCTCTAGGATTAGGTTAGATTTAGATTAAGATTTCTTAGATATACGTTTAATTCATGCTTTGATTTACTTTTCCTTTACAAATTCTTGTTCCTCTACCCTTGCTTTCTTAGTTTTGTACTTTAATTCTTGTAATTGTTTACTTTGTTGTTGATGCACTCTTCTTCTCTTTGATGCAATTTAGGTTTGCTTTCTTTCATTGTTGATTTGCATTATTGTTGTTAATTCCTTGCAGTTAGTAGTTGTAGATTTATATTTCTTGCAATTTTATCTTGCTTTCCTCTTATGCCTTCCAAGTGTTTGATTAAATGCTTGGAATGATGTTAGTGTAGATTTTTCTCCTCTTGGCTTTGGTTGAGTAATTGGAGACTCTTGAGTTATCAAACTCTTTTGTTGATTGATAATTAGAAGTTGCTAGTTGACTTGAAGTTCACTAAAGCTAGTCTTTCACTATGATTTGACTAGGATCTGTGGACTCAAGTTGATTTATCCACTTGACTTTCCTTCATAGTTAGAGGTTGACTAAGTGGGAGCAATAGAAAACCTTCATTCCAATTGATGATGATAATGAGGATAGGACTTCTCATTCCCATTCCTTGCCAAGAGCTTTCTTAGTTATTAGTTTACCTCTTTTCCAATTTATCTTTCATGTCTCCTATCCAAAACCCCAAAATATACTATCTATAACCAATAGCAAGGACACTTCCCTGCAATTCCTTTGAGAGACGACCCGAGGTTTGAATACTTTGGTTATTATTTTTATTGGGGTTTGTTACTTGTGACAACCAAATTTTTGCATGAAAAGATTATTTGTTGGTTTAGAAACTATACTTGCAACGAGATTTCATTTGTGAAATTCTATACCATCAAAAATCCATTTATCAATCATGCAAAAGCTTTCAAACAGAAAACAGGAAATAAGATAAAATACTGAAGAACAGAAAATAAAATAAGCAAAAGATAATGAAACTCAACCACCTCAGTCCTGGTGGCTACTGCTCCCTCCCGAGAATCCTCTTTGTCGCCTCAGCTCATCCAAGTCTCTCTTCTGACTCTGTTGCTCCTCCATCAGCTGATGAAGGAGGGCTGAGTGGTCTCAATGCTCTAGCCTCAACTGGTCTACAGAAGATGCCAGCTATCCAATGGATGCAATTAGCTGATCCCAGTAATCACGCAAAGGAAATTAGTATTCCTGAGGTATCTCAGGCTGCTCCTGTTGAGGAGGCGGGCTGGCTCCTGAGATGATGCTTGTCCAAACTCTCTAGCATACCCCATATTCCTCCTAGTAATCGGTTTGTCAATGGTAATGAGAGTGTCTCTATCAATACGGACGCGAGCAACCTCACACAAGCAGAAGATGAGGTGAGAGAAGGCTAATCTCACGGAAATGGAGGCCTTTGCCACTATGTTGTATATCTCCTGAGGGATCACCCGGTGCACCTCCACCTCATTGCTGAGCATGATACAGTGAATCATCACAGCTCGATCAACAGTAACCTCGGACCGATTACTCGTAGCGATAATGGAACACTGAATAAATTCCAACCACCCCCGAGTAATTGGCTTCAGAGCATGCCTTCCTAGCTGGTATGGTTGACCCTTAGCATCCCTCCTCCACTGTGCTCCGAGGAGGCATATATTAGTGAGGACCTGGTCCAGTCTTTGATCAGTGTTGAACCTCTTAGTATAAGAGTGAGGGTCATCTCTGAATGGTGGCAACTAAAGTACCTTCGTCATTCTCTCCGGACCGAACTGTAGGATCTCCCCTCGGACCATAGTGCGCCACATCTTAAACTCAGGATTCACATCCTTGATGTACTTGTAAGTCACCTACAAATTAGCATAGAACTCTCTGACCATCAGAACTCCAACCTCAGTCATAGGGTTGGCCAGAACTTTCCAACCCCTACTTCGAATTTGTTCCTGGATTTTTGGATACTCATCCGGCTTCAGGTCAAATCGCACCTCTGGGATCACTTTCTTTTCGTTGACAATTTCATTATAGTGATCCTCATGAACCTTAGTTTGGAACCGGTTGACATCATATGGGATTTTGGTAGGAGCCTTCTGCTTTCTCTTCCTTGAAGAGGATTTCCGATCTTGGGTGCCATGCGAACTAAGAAAAGTGAAGAGTGAAAAGTGGAGTGCTCCAACACCAAACTTAAAGCCTTTGATCATCCCTGAGCAAATAAAGAAAAGAAAGAAAAAGAAGGAGAAAAGGATTACAGAGAGGAGAAAGAGAAAAGAGAGGGGTGGACGGGGTTTGGGTTTCGGCTATAAGGGTGAGAGAGGGGAAGGAGAGGAAGAAAGAAAGTAAATAGGAAAGATGAAATAAAGAAAGGGTAAAAAGATTGTAGAAGAGAGGTGTGGTGAAAGGTGAAAATAGAAGTGGTATTTATAGAGGAGGGGGGCTTAAGGTTCAGTGATGGGGAGGGGGAGAAATGGCGGTAGGATATTGATTTGGTTAGTTAGGGATATAGGAAAGAGAGATATGATGAGGATTTTATAAGATATGATAAGCAAATAGGTGTTGAACGGTCAAAAGAAGAGAGACGGGATGAAGTGACCATTGCAACGGTCACAATCATGCTTCAAATTCAAAATCTTTTGTTGATTGATAATTAGAAGTTGCTAGTTGACTTGAAGTTCACTAAAGCTAGTCTTTCACTATGATTTGACTAGGATCTGTGGACTCAAGTTGATTTATCCACTTGACTTTCCTTCATAGTTAGAGGTTGACTAAGTGGGAGCAATAGACAATCTTCATTCCAATTGATGATGATAATGAGGATAGGACTTCTCATTCCCATTCTTTGCCAAGAGCTTTCTTAGTTATTAGTTTACCTCTTTTCCAATTTATCTTTCATGTCTCCTATATAAAACCCCAAAATATACTATCCATAACCAATAGCAAGGACACTTCCCTGCAATTCCTTTGAGAGACGACCCGAGGTTTGAATACTTTGGTTATTATTTTTATTGGGGTTTGTTACTTGTGACAACCAAATTTTTGCATGAAAAGATTGTTTGTTGGTTTAGAAACTATACCTGCAATGAGATTTCATTTGTGAAATTCTATACCATCAAAAATCCATTCATCAATCATGCAAAAGCTTTCAAACAGAAAACAGGAAATAAGATAAAATACTAAAGAACAGAAAATGAAAGAAGCAAAAGATAATGAAACTCAACCACCTCAGTTCTGGTGGCTACTGCTCCCTCCCGAGAATCCTCTTTGTCGCCTCAGCTCATCCAAGTCTCTCTTCTGACTCTGTTGCTCCTCCACCAGCTGATGAAGGAGGGCTGAGTGGTCTCAATGCTCTAGCCTCAACTGGTCTACAGAAGATGCCAGCTATCCAATGGATGCAATTAGCTGATCCCAGTAATCACGCAAAGGAAATTAGTATTCCTGAGGTATCTCAGGCTGCTCCTGTTGAGGAGGCGGGCTGGCTCTTGAGGTGATGCTTGTCCAAACTCTCTAGCATACCCCATATTCCTCCTAGTAATCGGTTTGTCAATGGGAATGAGAGTGTCTCTATCAATACAGACGCGAGCAACCTCACACAAGCAGAAGATGAGGTGAGAGAAGGCTAATCTCACGGAAGTGGAGGCCTTTGCCACTATGTTGTATATCTCCTGAGGGATCACCCGGTGCACCTCCACCTCATTGCCGAGCATGATACAGTGAATCATCACAGCTCGATCAACAGTAACCTCGGACCGATTACTCGTAGCGATAATGGAACACTAAATAAATTTCAACCACCCCCGCGTAATTGGCTTCAGAGCATGCCTTCCTAGCTGGTATGGTTGACCCTTAGCATCCCTCCTCCACTGTGCTCCGGGGAGGCATATATTAGTGAGGACCTGGTTCAGTCTTTGATTAGTGTTGACCCTCTTAGTATAAGAATGAGGGTCATCTCTGAATGGTGGCAACTAAAGTACCTTCGTCATTCTCTCTGGACCGAAATGTAGGATCTCCCCTCGGACCATAGTGCGTCACATCTTAAACTCAGGATTTACATCCTTGATGTACTTGTAAGTCACCTACAAATTAGCATAGAACTCTCTGACCATCAGAACTCCAACCTCAGTCATAGGGTTGGCCAAAACATTCCAACCCCTACTCCGAATTTGTTCCCGGATTTTTGGATACTCGTCCGGCTTCAGGTCAAATCGCACCTCTGGGATCACTTTCTTTTCGCTGACAATTTTATTATAGTGATCCTCATGAACCTTAGTTTAGAACCGGTTGACATCATATGGGATTGTGGTAGGAGCCTTCTGATTTCTCTTCCTTGAAGAGGATTTCCCGATCTTAGGTGCCATGCGAACTAAGAAAAGTGAAGAGTGAAAAGTGGAGTGCTCCAACACCAAACTTAAAGCCTTTGATCATCCCTGAGCAAATAAAAAAAAGAAAGAAAAAGAAGGAGAAAAGGAGTACAGAGAGGAGAAAGAGAAAAGAGAGGGGTGGACGGGGTTTGGGTTTCGGCTATAAGGGTGAGAGAGGGGAAGGAGAGGAAGAAATAAAGTAAATAGGAAAGATGAAATAAAGAAAGGGTAAAAAGATTGTAGAAGAGAGGTGTGGTGAAAGGTGAAAATAGAAGTGGTATTTATAGAGGAGGGGGGCTTAAGGTTCAGTGATGGGGAGGGGGAGAAATGGCGGTAGGATATTGATTTGGTTAGTTAGGGATATGGGAAAGAGAGATGTGATGAGGATTTGATAAGATATGATAAGCAAATAGGTGTTGAACGGTCAAAAGAAGAGAGACGGGATGAAGTGACCATTGCAACGGTCACAATCATGCTTCAAATTCAAAAATTTACGTTACTGGCACTAAACACGAGCTCCAGTATTTAGCGCCATAATGCTATAATACTTCATGCCATTCAGGGCGTGAAATACCATTCTTGGCGTTTGACGCCAATTTTTTATTTTTTATTTTTTTTGGGACGAGGCTTAGGAGTTTAGCGCCCCATGAAGCAAGGGAGCCTTGTAATTTATCCCCCTTGTGGGTATTAAATGCACACCTAGCATTTAACGCCAGTCTCTAGCTGCCTCTTTGGCGTTTAGCACTATACCCCTTCGAGAAAATATGTCATTTGGGGCGCTGAACACCTAGTCTGGCATTCAGCGTCAGAACCTTCTGAGTGTAATGCCCTCTAAGGTGTTCTGTTTCTCCTTTATAGTCATCTATTCCTGTTCTAAACACTTTGCATGACTACAATCATCATAAAACCAAGGAAAACTATGAATAAAAACCAAAAACTAATGAAAATCAAACTGAAAGAAAAATAAAAAGATACTCAGGGTTGGGCTGCCTCCCAACAAATGCTTCTTTACTGTTACTAGCTTGACAGTCAGTGTTGCTAAGTCAGCATATGAGTGGACCTCTGGCGATCAATCTCGCCTCCAAGATAGTATTTTACCCTCTGGCCGTTGACTGTGAACCTTGTATCTGAATTTTCTTCTTGAAGTTCCACTTGGCCATAAAGGGACACTCTGGTTACCACAAAAGGTCATAACCACCGGGACTTCAGCTTCCCGGGGAAGAGCTTGAGCTGAAATTTGAATAGTAGAACCTTCTGGCCTGGCTCAAACACTCTTGTAGCTATCTTTTTATCATGCCACTTCTTGGGCTTTACTTATAGAGCTTGGCATTTTCATAAGCAGAGTTTCTGAACTCATCAAGCTCGTTTAGCTGGAATAGCCTCTTTTCTCTTACTGCTTTAGCATCAAGGTTCAGAAACTTTGTTGCCCAATATGCTCTGTGCTCCAACTCCACTGGCAAGTGATAGGCCTTACCATAAACTAACTGGTATGGAAACATTCCAATAGGAGTCTTGAAGGCAGATTGTATGCCCAGAGAGCATCATCCAGTTTCCTTGCTCAGTCCTTCCTTGAAGTACTTACAGTCTTTTCTAGGATCCTTTTGAGTTCCCTGTTGGAGAATTTAGCCTGTCGACTTATCTGAGAGTGATAGGGGGTTGCTACTTTATGACGGACTCCATATCTCTGCAGGAGTGAGTCCAGCTGTTTATTGCAGAAGTGGCTTCTCCCATCATTGATAAGTGTCTTTGGGACACCAAAATGGCAGAAAGTATATATCTGCAAAAAGATGAGCACGACTTTGGCACCATTGGTGGTGGGTAATGCCACTGCTTCCACCCACTTGGACACATAATCCACAGCCACAAGTATGTAAGTGTTTGAGTATGAGGGAGGGAAAAGTCCCATAAAATAAATACCCCACACATCAAATAATTTAATCTCTAAAATCTCTTGTTATGGCATCTCATGATTGTAGGGAAGGTTCCTAGCTCTCTGACACTTGTCACAGTTTTTGACAAATTTTCGTGAGTCTCAGAAGAGAATTGGCCAATAAAAACCGTTGTTAAGGACCTTGGTGGCTGTTCTTTGTAGTTCGCAAAGAGTCGTGATAATGCCAGAGAATTTGTTGTGATTCCTCATCTGAGACACAATGCCGGATCATACCATCTGAGCATCTCTTAAAAAGATAAGGTTCCTTCCACAAGTAGTACTTGGCACCATTCAACAGCATTCTGACTTGCTGTTTAGTGTACTCCTTGGGGATGAATGATAAACCCCATTTTTGTGGTTTATCTTGTGCTTAATCTAGGGGATTTTATCAACGTATCTCACATTTATTCAATAAAATAGCATGATTTTGTAACTCACCCTAAATTTGTGCTTAGTGTAAAAACATGCTTTTTAGGCCATAAAATAGCTAAATTTAATTCACCTTAATTCCATTCTATGCCTTGATATACTTGTTAAGTGATTTCAGGTTCATAAGGTAAGTATTGGATGGAAGAAGTAAAGAGAAAAGCATGCAAAGTGGAGAATTCATAAAGAAATGAGCATTTGGAGAATTGAAGGCCACGTGCACGCGTCACTCACGCGTACGCATGAGAAGAAGATCTGCAAGCCACGGAACGCGTCACCCACGCATACGCGTGAGGAGGAATTTTGGGAAGCGACGCGCATGCGTCGTCCACATGCACGCGTGACGAGCGGCACGTGACTCACTTAAAGTGAATCCACTGGGGGCGATTTCTAAGCTGCCCAGGCTCAAATATAACTCATTTCTGAGACTATTTCATGAAGAATTCAAGATGGGTCAAGGGGGAGCAATTAGATAGCTTAGGAATGATGCTTTAGGTAGTTTTCTAGAGATAGAAGCTCTCTCTTCTCTCAAGAATTAGGTTAGGGTTAGGTTAGTTTCTCTTATATCTAGGTTTAATTTCTTGTTTCCATCTTGTTTTCTTTAGAATTTCTTGTTCTTATATCTTTGTCCTTCTTAGTTTTCTTGTTAATTTCCCCTTGAGCCCCTTTTATGTCATTTTTATGTTCATACACTATTGTTGGATTTGGATTTCCTTTTAATACAATTCATTTTTTATGTTCCTTTATTGTTTAATTGAGTTGTTGTTATTGTTTCCTTGCAATTGGGTAGTAGTAGATTTTATTCATTCTTGCAATTTATTATGCTTTCCTTTTATGCCTTCCAAGTGTTTGACAAAATGCTTGGTTGGATGTTAGAGTAGATTTTTGAGCATTCTTGCCTTGGAAAGAGAAATTAGGCAATCTTGAGTCATGAATACCTAACTTATGTTGGTGATCTAGAGTTGTTAGTTAATATTGTTTTCATTGACGCTAGTCTTTTGCTAATTCAATTAGTAAGTTGACTAGGACTTTTGGACTGAGATTAATATTCTTATTAGACTTTCTTCTAGTGTTGGAGGTGACATTGTACCTTCTTCCATTGTTGGGGATGACTAGGAAGAGGTTGAAATTGAAGATACTTGTCAAGAGGTGGAGGTAGTCAAAGAAGAACACAAGGGAGTGGAGCTCACATTGTCAAAGTTGTTAGAGACCTCCCTTCCTAAGTCACCATCATCCTTTATACCATTCAAGTGGGTAAACTTCATATCCCTTAGCTTTCTTATTATACTTGAATATGGGTTGCTTGAAACAGATGGTCAACTTAGAGCTCTTTGTGGAATGAAAAGCAAGAAAGGGTTGATTAGTGGTAAGCATCATGATTCACAGTTCATTATGGTTGGAAGCTCAAGGCTTAGGAGCAATGGTTGGTGTAGAACAAATTTGCATAGATCTAGGAGGATGTTTGGGTGCCTATATGAGAATTCTATGTGCTTGCCACCCGGATGGAATCATGATGATCAACTTGAAGACAGGTGTGAAAACAAAGTGTAGGATCCCGGATTACAAGAAGAGGATCACTTTTGGGAGCTCATGGTTTGTGAAGAACTCCATCAAAGCTTGATGCAAATGACTTGGAATGATGGAGCTTATTGGAGGTTCAAGCATTGGTGGATGTTCAAGAACGGATTCAAGCATAAGCCACCTTGATTAGAGCTCCCCATAAGTCCAACTTAAGGACAATAAATAAAAGTGATAGGTGGGAGACACCCCACCATGGTAAAATTTTTTCATATTCCTTTTTGTATATAATGGTAAATTAGTTTAATTTCATGTTTGATTTTTGTTTGTTGAGTTTATTTAGAAGTCTAGTATGTTAAATAAGCTTTTATGGTGTTTTGGTAGGTGTTTGGAGGTTTGGAATGCTTGGTTTGGTGCAAGAACTTTGAAGAATTTTGAAAAACAGAGCACCATGCCACGCGTATGTGTCACCCACACGTACGCGTGACCCCATGTTTTTCGACCACCCACGCATACGCCTTGCCCACGCGTATGCGTGACATCCAAATTTTTCAGGGCCAGTCAAAAAACCAGAGAGTTGCGCGTGTAGTGTGCTGAAATTGTGCCTCTAGCACAATTTTCACCCACGCGTACACGTGACCCATGCGTACGCGTCACTTATCTCTCTCTTCACTCACGCGTGCACGTCGCCGATACGTACGCGTCGCAGCTCACTTTTGCAACTCACTTTGGCCACCATGTGATTTAAAGCATTTCATTATGATTAGGCAATAGTGTGTTATCAATGCATTTTTTTTTAGGTGATGCTTGTTATGATTGATCCTTACCCACATCACCTATTTCATGCATTGAGATTTTAGAATTGTGAAATTGGATAGTAAGCTTACCTAGTTGCATATTTTTGAGCTTTTTAATCTTTCTGGACCATTCTTGCTATGTTATTGATTTTAATTTCTACCTCTTTTCCTAAGTTCCATAGCACCCATGTCTTCCACTTCTATGTCAACTAGGTATTACAAATAAAATTCAAAGTGTGTCATTGATTGTTGTGTAAGTTTCATATACCATTTTGTTCACTAAGTTTACTTACACATCAATCAATATCCATTCATTATCCAATTCACAATTGCTTGATTTTGCTTGAATGCTTTTATGCTTCTTTATTGCTTATTTGGTTGTCTTAACCTACAAGTTTTCTTTGAAGTATTTCAAGCACATTAGAATGAGTGAAGTGCATACTTTCTTTTGTGTAATCATGACATAGCTCTCTATGCTAGTGTGTGTGTTCTAAACCGCATGCATCTTAGAACTCACACATTATTCTTCCTTAATGTTACACTAATTCACTAACTCTATTCTAGTGGTTCTTACCTCATTCCAATAATTTATGCTTTCTTGCTTTTGCATTCTCTCATCTTATTGTGCTATTTTCTATTTTTCATAGGTGAGTCATCATAAGCTAAAACGGAAGCGGGAGAAAGAACATGCAGCAGCCGGTTGATCCACCAGCTGAAGGTGGCAACTAGGAAAGTCATCGTACCCCCTTGCTCATCTTTGAATGCACCGAGGATGGTGCAAACTTTTAAGTGTGGGGAGGTCGTCTGACCACTCGGCGCTCTTGGGTGACAATTTCTAATCCAACACTTTTGCATTTCATTTTTAGGTCTTTTAGAATTTTTAGTTGCATTTTCTTACTTTGCATATATATAATAAGCTTAGCCAAAATAATAAAATTTTCTAACGAATTTATCTATAGGGCACCCCAATTGATTTGAGTAATTTTTTTTAGAACTTGCTTGAACTATATATTGTGGATCATGTTTTTGAGCTAAGAACACATAAGCATGTGAGTTTTGAGCCTAATTGTGTGGTTACATCATATAACCACTTATTTCCATTCTTGTGTGTATTACTCTCTTTCTATGATTGTAATCTTTGATTTGTTTGATTCTTTATGTCCATTATTTTGTATATGAATGCACTTATATGATTGAGGCCATTGTTTTAATTAGCTCACTTACCCAAATGGCCTTACCTTTTATCTTCCATTGTTAGCCAACTTTGAGCCTATGCTAAAATCATTTGTTCTTAATTTTAGCACATCACAAGCCTTAAAGAGAAAAATAATAAATGTCCTTAATTTGGATCTTTGATTAGCTTAGCTAGTGAGAGTGTTTATCATTTAATTGTGGGAGAGTTAGGAACATTGGGTGAGATAAAAGTGTATTTTTGTATTTTTGTTGAAAATTTTAGAAATTGGATACATACTCATGTATTAATCATGTTTAAACCATATGCACTGGTATCTTTGTACATAATTCATCAAAAAAAAAGAGAAAAAAAAAGAAAAAAATTGTAGAAAAATAAAAAGAAAAAAATATAGAAAAAGAAAGAAATAGAAAAGCAATAAGAAGGGGACAAAATGTCTCAAAGTGAAGTTCAATAAAAATTAATACATATGAGTTGTGATAAAAAAGAGAATGTGACGTGGCGGAATTTGGCGAGTTAAGAATTTATTATAAGAGATACGTTGCAAGTACAGTTCTTAACCAACCGAAAATCTGCTTATCAATTTAGAAGGGATTGTCACAAAATTAAAATTAAAATACTGGGAGTATGAATCCCAAGTCGTCTCCCAACGAGTTGCAGAAATATGTGCTATTTTATTAATCAGATGTTTTCTAAAATTATTTGAGTTGGTGATAAACCCCGATTTTGTGGTTTATCTTGTACTTATTTTGGGGGATTTTATCACCTTTTCTCACATTTATTCAATGAAATAGCATGGTTTTGCAATTCTCCCTTGATTTGTGCTTAAATGTGAAAACATGCTTTTTAGGCCCTAAAATTGGTGATTTTAATTCACTTTAATTCCATTCAATGCCTTGATATGTTTGTTGAGTGAATTCAGGTCCATAAGGCAAATATTGGATGGAAGAAGTGAGGACTAAAGCATGCAAAGTGGGAGAACTCATGAAGAAATGAAGGAACCGTAAAGCTGTCAAGCCTGACCTCCTGGCACTCAAATGACCATAACTTGAGCTACAGAGGTCCAAATGAGGCGGTTCTAGTTGCATTGAAAAGCTAATATCTGGGGCTTCGAAATGATATAAAATTCGCCATATGTTGCTTAACGCATAGGGGCGCGCACGTGCCATATACGCGCGCACCGATTTTGCCGTGGGTCCACTTTAATGAAATCGCCCCCAGCGATTTTGCAGCTCATTTTGGGCCCAATCCAACCCATTTCTGATGCTATTGAATCCAAGGATTGAGGGGGGAATGAACCAAGTAGTCATAGTTTAGTTTTCATCATGTTTTAGGGTTAGAATTCTAGAGAGAGAGGCTCTCTCCTCTCTCTAGATTTTAGGGTAGTTTTAGTTAATTCTTCTTGGATCCAAGTCATAATTCTCATTTTGATTTAGTTTTCCTTCTTAATTTCTTGTATTACATCTTTGCTCTTCTAGTTTTACTTATTCATTTCCCTTATTTTGTTACTTTTATGTTGATGAACCATTGTTGAATCTTAGTTTTCTTTAATGCAATTTTATGTTTCTATGTTCTTTTTATGTTCATCTTAATTGCTATTGTTGATTTCTTGCTTGTGGTAGTCATGGGTTTCACTAATTCTTGCATTTTGTGATGTTTACTTTTATTGCACACTAGGTGTTTGATAGAATATTTCCTTTAGTTTTTGAGTAGTTTTCTTTGCTCTTGGCCTAGGCTAAGGGAATTGAGTGACCTTGAGTCATTGGGTCTCATTGAATTGGTGATTTGAGAACCCTTGGTGATCAATTTGATACTCATTAACGCCAACCCACTACTAATCTAATTAGTAGGTAGGTTGGGACTTATGGGTTGATGTGATCAAGCCTATTTGACGTACTTCAAGCCTAGGAGTAGATATTACGTACTTAAGGCTTTTGGAAGTAGACTTAATAGGTTGGCCTCTCATAATTGTCAATATATGGTTTGTAGACAAGGATGGTGATCTCAATTACCTATGTCTAGCCAAGAGTACTTTTCCTTTATTTTATTAGTTCATTGTTCATTTATTTTTCTTGCCATTTATTTTCTAGCAAAAATATAAAACCAACCCCCTTAATCCCCTTTATAGCCAATAATTGAGCACTTCATTGCAATTCCTTGTGAGATGACCCGGAGTCTAAATACTTCGATAAATTTTCATTTGGGGTTTGTTAATTGTGACAACCAATATTTTTGTATGTGAGGATTCTTTGTTGGTCTAGAACTAAACTTGCAACGAGAATTCAATTGAGAAATTCTATATCAATAAAGAATTCAACCATCAAAATGGCACCGTTGCCGGGGAGTTGCAATGGTGTTATGTTATTGGCTATTGTATATATGTTAATATGCTTATTTGCTAGTTTTTGCTTGTTTTAGGAGTTAGTTTTTATTAGTTCTTACTAGTTTTGTTTTTATTTTTATTTGCTATTATGAATTCTCATCCCTTTGGCTATGAGCTTGGCTCAAATTATGTTGTAGGAAATGGGAGCTTGATAAACCACTATTTCATTGTTTATCTTGTGCTCAATTGAGTGGTTTTTATCATCTCTTTACCCACTTATTCATACTATTTGCATAGTTTTACATTTACTTTCCTAATTATGTGCTTTGATTGAAAACATACTTCTTTGGACTTATAATTTCTAATATTAATCCTCTCTTATCACCATTAGATGCCTTGATATGTGTGTTAAGTGATCTCAGAGATTACAGGGCAAGAATGGCTCAGAGGATGGAAAGGAAGCATGCAAAAGTGGAAGGAATACAAGAAGCTAGAGAAATTACTAAGCTGTCCAGCCTGACCTCTTCGCACTCAAATGGCCATAACTTTAGTTATAGAGGTCCAAATGACGCGGTTCTAGTTGCGTTGGAAAGCTAACGTCCGGAGTTTCGATTTGATATATAATATGTCATATTTTCCCTGACGCTAGGTGACACGACCGCGTGCTCCATGCGGCCGCATCGCAGTGACGGGAATCAGCGTGTTTGAATTCTTCTCCAGCGATTTCTGGGCTGTTTTCGACCCAGTTTGCGGCCCAGAAAACACAGATTAGAGGCTATAAAGTGGGAGAATCTATTCATTCATGAAAAAAGGCTTTCACATTCACAATTTTAGGAGTAGATGTAGTTTTTAGAGAGAGGTTCTCTCCTCTCTCTTAGGATTAGGATTTAGGACTTCTCTTAGTTTTAGGAGTGACTCTCAATCCCAGGTTCAATGTTCTTTTTATTTATTTTCTCAATTTTGTTTATGACCCTTTATGTTTAGATTGATTTTCTATTTAATATATTTTGAGGTATTTCAGACTTATGATTGCTCCCTTTAATTTATGTTACTGTTACATCTGAAGGCATTTTTATTCCAGTAGATTTACTTTTCTCCTTTTTGGTTTTGGTTAAGAAATCAGTAACTCAGGAGTTATCCAACTCAACAGCATAATTGATAATTGTTATCTTGCCAATTGAGTTGAACTTCAATAATCCCAATCTTTTCTTAGGAAATAAATAGGATTCGAAGATCAAACCAATTTGTCCCTTGACTTTCCTTTGCTTTAATAAAGGTCAACTAAGTGGAATTAAGATTCAACTTTCATTATTATTGATAAGGATAACTAAGTCTGGACTTCCAATACTTATACCTTGCCAAGAGATTTTATTATTATTATTTTATTTTACTTGTCATATAACATATTCCCTCCTTACTTCCAAAACCCCCAATTTACAATCTTCATAACCAATAATAAGAACATACTTCCCTGCAATTCCTTGAGAAGACGACCCGAGGTTTGAATACTCGGTTATCAATTTCAAAGGGGTTTGTTACTTGTGACAACCAAAATGTTTGTACGAATGGATTTCTGTTGGTTTAGAGACTATATCTACAACGCGACTGCTTTTATAAAATTCTTTACTGGCAAAAATCCCTAACGTCAAAAATGGCGCCATTGCCGGGGAATTGCAAACGTGTGCCTTATTATTGGTTATTGTAAATATTTAAAAAAAAATTTCAGATTTTTATTTTAAAAATTTTTTATCTTATCCTATCTTATAAAAAAAATCAATTTTCAATTTTCAATTTAAAAATTCAATTTTCAAAATTTAAAATTCGAAATTTTAAAATTTCAAATTTTAATCTTCAAATTTCAAATTTAAAAAATTCAAAATTCAAATTTTAAATTTCAAATTCAAAAATTTGAATTTCAAATTTTCTTTTATTTTTGTTTTTAAATTTTTATTAACTAACTATGAGTTCTCACCCCTCTCGCTTTGAGTTTGGTTCTAAATCTGTTGAAAGGAGTGGAAGCTATAACAGGAATATGCATCAAGTTCTAAGCAATCAAAGATGGATAGAGCCAAGAGGATCTGATCAACCCTTTAGGCAACAACACCCTCCAAGATATCATGGGCAAGGACCACTCTACAATGCATACCAAGCTGATAGATATGGTGGACCCCCTTGTAATTCCCAACAAGCCCCACCCTGTGCTTATGAACCACCTCCCCAACATACCTTCAAACCACCACACTCACAAGTTCATTTCCACCATTCACCTCCATATGACCCTAACCCTCAACCACCATACTAACCACCTTATGAGCCATATGAACCATATATAGAACCACCCCAATTCCAACCCAATTACTCACAAGAACCACCACTTCAATATTCACCATCTCCATATCCATCAATCCAAGAGCACTATGATCCTATTTATGAAAGCCGAGTGCATCAAGAGACAAAGGATCGTTTCAAGGAAACAGTGGATCGATTTCAGGCAACCATTCGTCAATTGGAGCAAGCAATAAATCAATTAGCTTCCCGATGTTCGGACACTCAAGGAACTCCTATGGCTTCATGTGGATAATCTAATGAAGAACGTAGCATGAAGGAGATACTAGAAGCTCCAGTGAACAATACGGAGCATGACTTTATACTGGAACAAGTGGAGGAAGCCGAAATTATTGAAGAAGAAGAAGTGGTTGAAGACTTAGGAGATGCAGAACCTCCATGGGAAAGTCCAGTCATAGAACCCCCTTCCAAGATGTTAGGAATTGATGCTGAGGAGGGTGTACAACCTCCAAAGCATATCACAGTTGAAGACTTGGAAGAGGTTGATCAAGAGGTGGAGATTCAAGAAGAAGAAGCACAACCTCCCATGCCCTTGGAAAGCAATGAAGATGAGATTGAATTGGAAGAAAGCTACCAAGAGGAAGAGGTTGAAATTGAAGAAGCTTGCAAAGAGGTGGTAATTATTAGAGAAGAGCACAAGGGAGTGGAGCTTGCAATTTTATTAAAAATACCTCCCCCTAAGTTACCATCATCCTTCACAACATTCAAGTGGGTAAAATTCATATCCCTTAGCTTTCTAATTCCACTTGAATATGGGCTACTGGAGACGGATGGTCAACTTAGAGCTCTTTGTGACATTAAGAGTAAGCGGAAGATGGCCAGTGGTAAGAATTGTCCTGCAAGGTTCATTATGGTTGAAAGCTTTAAGTTTAAACGCAAAGGTTGGTGTAAAGCTCAACTGAATGGGTCTAAGAAGTTGTTTGGCCGCTTTAGTTAGAATTCAGATTGCCTGCCACCCAGATGGAATCATAATGATCAACAAGAAGACGGGTGCAAAGGCAAGGTCTAGGACCCCGGAATCCATTCTACCAACCACCACTCTTGGGGCCTTGTCACTTGCTTCAACTTGCTTGAAGACTTTCTGCGCCTAGTTTGGGACCCCGGAGGTTACTGGAAGTATAAACACTGGTGGGATTCCTGGATGAATACAAGCATAAGCCACCATAACAGGGAGCTCACCAAATGTCCAACTTAAGGACTTTAACTAAAAGTGCTAGGTGGGAGACAACCTACCATGGTATGATCGTTCCTTTTCAATTTTAATTTTATTTCGTTTTGTTTGTTTTTGAGTTTTATTTTATTTTATTTCATTGAACCTGGAATTACTCATAACATCCATATCATTTTGCATTCTGCATACTGTATTAAAAAAAAAAAGAGAAGCATGCACGCGACGCGGTAGCGTCGCTGACGCATCCGCGTCATGTGGAAAAAAATGGCTCCCACGCGACCGCGTCACCCACGCGCCCGCGTGACCTGGAAATCGACATAAGAAAGGGTGCACGACCGAAAGTTGTGCAAGAGTGGTGCTGATCGCACACGCCTTACCACGCAGTCGCATGGCTCACGCGTCCGCGTCATATCCCCATGATGGCCACTCACGCGATCGCGTCGGCCACGCGACCGCGTCACCCTAGATTTTGGCAATACCAAGTTTCGAACAGAGAATTGTGCGACCGCGAGGCTGCACTCGCGCCACTAGCACAAATCGAGTCACGCTGTCGTGTGCCCCACGCGTCCACGTCACCCAACATTATTGCGCACCACACGACCGCGTCACCCATGCGACCGCGTCGCCAGCGTCACACAAACTATCCAGATTAGTGCCAATTTTCTTATCCTTTCTTTTCTAATCCTAATTTCTTCCTTCTCTCTCCTTTCTCACTTTCTTTTTCTTCTTCTCATCCCTTTTCACTCTCATTCTATTTTATTTAATTTATTTGCATACTTTCATTCATTGCATATTTTTATTTTTTCTAAATTTATTATTTTACCATTGGTGTTCAAATGTTCTTATTCAACTGTTATATCTTTTCTTGTATTATCTTGGTGCTTATGACTTGTTTTATTCTGATTGGGTAACATTATTTAAATCAATGCTAATCTTTTAAGATACTTGTACTTCTCTTGCATTGATATGAACTTATCTTATCTTGCATTACCTACACTCTCCCCTCCTTTATTGCAAATTCTGTACCACTGGTATGCCATGGTTTATATTGTTTTCCCGCGTACATGTTGAAGCTTCCATGTAAATGAGACCCTTATCATTAGGCATTAACCCAACCATACTTTATTTATTTTTTTATCTCTATTATTGGGTTACCTTTCTTCCCCTCTTCTTTCAGGTTGGCCACCAAAGATGGAAAAAGGGAGAAACTTCTAACTGGGGAGACAGGCAAGTCAATCTGCACAATCTATACAGAAAGACATCAGTTGGAACAACCCGTCCACCTGCACATCTCAGCATGCACCGAGGACGGTGCAATCTTTAAGTGTGGGGAGGTCGATATTGATCTCCATGGGTTAGTTACTCCTCTATCTCAACACCAATGGTTTATTTTCCTTGTTAGTTGTTGTATTTGCATGTTTAATTGCATATTTGTTTGATTTTTTGCATATTTTACCACTTGGTTAAAGTAATATTTTCTTTTTCAAGAAACCTTTTAGAGCATTTCACTAATTTGAATAAAATTTTTGTTACACTTGTTTGAAGAGATATTATTTTGGAACATGGGTTAGAGCTCGAACACATAAAACCAGTGAGATTTTGAGTCTATTTGATTGGTTGCATTTTACCAACCAATATTTTATTTTTGGTGTCTGTTTTTCTCTCTAAAATTGTGATCTTTGTCTTGCTTAATTCTATATTTCCATGGTTTGATGTATGCATGCACTTATATGATTGAGGCCTTCGTTTCACTGAGCTTACATACCCATATGGCCTTACCTTTCATTATCCTTTGCAAACCAATTTGAGCTTATTTTACCCCTTTTATTCTTACTTTAGCACATCATTAACTCTAAGCGGAAAAACAATAATGTCCTTAATTTGAATCCTTGGTTAGCTTAGACTAGTGAGAGTGCTTATGATTTAAGTGTGGGGAAAGTGGGTTTGAAAACATTTGGTTTGATAATTGAGTATGTTAGAATTTTCTGAAAATGTGAAAGAATGTTTGAGAATATGTTCATGCATTCAATAAATTAATCATATGCATTGAAAAAAAAATCTGGTTTAAAAAAAAAGAAAAAGAAAAAAAGAGCAATTAAGCAAAAAGGGGACAAAATGCCCCAAAGTAAGTGGTGAAAGCAATGCATATGAGTTGTACTTGAAATTAGAATGCATGAATATGTGGAAAATATGGTTAATAGATAGTTAGATGTTGTATTATGATTACATAGATTGTTTAAGTTAGGTGGAAAGTTTAAGTTAATTAAGGATTCAGATTTTAGTCCACTTGGCCAAATACAATCCTACCTTGACCCTAACCCTATTACAACCCTTAAAAGACCTCTTGATATGTGTATCTGTGCATCAAATTTGTGTTGATTGTTAGAAGAAGAGCAAGCCTTAGAAAGCAAGGTTAGTGGAGAATTGAGAGAATCGAACCTAAAACACTTGAGTGATTAGAGTGTATACACTACCAGTGAGGGTTCGATGCTCAATTCCTTGTTCCCTACTTTCATGAGCTATTTTCTTCTTGCAAGTCTATTTGTACTTCATTTTCATGATTTGAATTAGTGAAATCCAGTTCATATTTCTTCTTGGAAGATTTGTTTACTTTTAACCAAGTAGGTAGAAACATTTTGCATGTAGTTGCATTCATATAGATAGGTTGCATTTCATACATTCTATCATTCCTCTTCATTCTTTATAGCTTCTCTTGAGCTTAGCATGAGGACATGCTAATGTTTAAGTGTGGGGAGGTTGATAAACCACTATTACATGGTTTATCTTGTGCTCAATTGAGTGGTTTTTATCATCTCTTTACTAACTTATTCATACTATTTGCATGGTTTTACATTTACCTTCCTAATTATGTGCTTTGATTGAAAACATACTTCTTTGTACTTATAATTTCTAATATTAATCCTCTCTTATCACCATTAGATGCCTTGATATGTGTGTTAAGTGATCTCAGAGATTACAGGGCAAGAATGGCTCAGAGGATCGAAAGGAAGCATGCAAAAGTGGAAGGAATACAAGAAGCTAGAGAAATTACTAAGCTGTCCAGCCTGACCTCTTCGCACTCAAATGGCCATAACTTTAGTTATAGAGGTCCAAATGACGCGGTTCTAGTTGCGTTGGAAAGCTAACGTCCGGAGTTTCGATTTGATATATAATATGTCATATTTTCCCTGACGCTAGGCGACACGACCGCGTGCTCCATGCGGTCGCATCGCAGTGACGGGAATCAGCGTGTTTGAATTCTTCTCCAGCGATTTCTGGGCTGTTTTCGACCCAGTTTGCGGCCCAGAAAACACAGATTAGAGGCTATAAAGTGAGAGAATCTATTCATTCATGAAAAAAGGCTTTCACATTCACAATTTTAGGAGTAGATGTAGTTTTTAGAGAGAGGTTCTCTCCTCTCTCTTAGGATTAGGATTTAGGACTTCTCTTAGTTTTAGGAGTGACTCTCAATCCCAGGTTCAATGTTCTTTTTATTTATTTTCTCAATTTTGTTTATGACCCTTTATGTTTAGATTGATTTTCTATTTAATATATTTTGAGGTATTTCAGACTTATGATTGCTCCCTTTAATTTATGTTACTGTTACATCTGAAGGCATTTTTATTCCAGTAGATTTACTTTTCTCCTTTTTGGTTTTGGTTAAGAAATCAGTAACTCAGGAGTTATCCAACTCAACAGCATAATTGATAATTGTTATCTTGCCAATTGAGTTGAACTTCAATAATCCCAATCTTTTCTTAGGAAATAAATAGGATTCGAAGATCAAACCAATTTGTCCCTTGACTTTCCTTTGCTTTAGTAAAGGTCAACTAAGTGGAATTAAGATTCAACTTTCATTATTATTGATAAGGATAACTAAGTCTGGACTTCCAATACTTATACCTTGCCAAGAGATTTTATTATTATTATTTTATTTTACTTGTCATATAACATATTCCCTCCTTACTTCCAAAACCCCCAATTTACAATCTTCATAACCAATAATAAGAACATACTTCCCTGCAATTCTTTGAGAAGACGACCCGAGGTTTGAATACTCGGTTATCAATTTCAAAGGGGTTTGTTACTTGTGACAACCAAAACGTTTGTACGAAGGGATTTCTGTTGGTTTAGAGACTATATCTACAACGCGACTGTTTTTATAAAATTCTTTACTGGCAAAAATCCTAATGTCAGAGCTACAATGAGGATGTGCATCAAGGATGGAATAATCAAAGATAGAAGGAGCCTCAAGGGATTGATCAACCTTCTTGGCAACAACAACCTCCGGATTCTTATGGGTATAATTCTCATCCTAATGCATATCAATCTAATGGATGTGGTGACCCTTATTGTGATGGTCAACAACCACCACCACATGCCTATGAACCACCGCCTCAACATGACTTTGAACAACTTTACTCATAAGCCCCATACCACCAAACACCTCATTATGACCCTAATCCCTATCCACCATACTAACCACCTTATGAACCATATGAACCACCTTCCAATTATGAGACTTCCCTTCCAAATAATGGACCTTCTCTTCCACCATCACCTCCCGATGAAGCCCCCACGCAGGAATTGAGAGATCTTAAATCTCATATCTTAAGGCTACACGAGGAGGATGAAAAGAAGTTTAAAGAGCTAGGAGCCAAGATGGCTATCCTAGTGGAAGCCGTTAGCAATATGGCCTCCTCCCGACTAAGCCTAAGCAACCAAGGCACTCCCATTGATGAATGTGGAGAAGAAACCAAGGAGCATAGTGATGGAGTGAGTTTAGAGCTTCAAAATGAAGAAGAGGAGTTGAAGAAAGAATTGCCACTAGGGGAGAAAGATGAGACAATTGAGCCGGAAGGAATGGTTGAAGACCTAGGAGGTGTTGGAAGTCCATGGGAATGTATCATTATAGAGCCCTCTTTCAAGAAGCTTGATATTGATGTTGAGGAGGGTGTACAACCTCCAAGGCATATCATGGTGGAAAACTTTGAAGAGGTTGATCAAGAGATGGATTCAATCATTGAGGAGTTCCTATCTACAATTGAATCGTCTCCCATTGGGCTTGAAATTGAGATCAAAGAAGAAGATGCACAACCTCCCATGCCCTTGGTAAGCAATGAAGAAGAGATTGAATTGGAAGAGAGCTACCAAGAGGAAGAGGTTGAATTTGAAGAAGCTTGTGAAGAGGTGGAGGTAGTCAAAGAAGAGCACAAGGGAGTGGAACTTGCAAGATCATCAGGACCACCCCTTCCTAAGTCACCATCCAATACAACATTCAAGTGGATAAAATTCTTATCCCTAAACTTTAATTTCTCACCTAAATATGGTTTGCTTGAGACGGATGGGCAACTTAGAGCTCTTTGTGGAGTCAAGAGTAGGAGAGAGTTGTGTAGTGGTTGGCCACATCACTCTAAGTTCATGATGGTTGCATGCTCAAAATTGAAAAGTAATGGTTGGTGTAGAACCAAATTGCATGGGTCTAGGAGAATGTTTGGGTGCCTAATTGAGAATTTTAAGGTCATGCCACCCAATTGGAATCATGATGATCAATTTGAATATGGGTGTCAAAACAAAGTGTGGGATCCCGGATCACACAAGGAGAATCAAATTTGGGAGCTCATGGTTTGTGAAGAACTCCATCAAAGCTTGAAGATATTAAAATTAAAGAATGGAGCTTATTGGAGACTCAAGCATTGGTGGATGTTCAAGGATAGCTTCAAGCACAAGCCACCTTAAGAAAAGCTCCCTATAAGTCCAACTTAAGGACAATAAACAAAAGTGCTAGGTGGGAGACACCCCACCATGGTAATATCTTTTCATTTTTTCGTTTGTAAATATTGGTAGAATTAGTTTAAATTCATATTTAGAGTAGTTTATTGAGTTTATTTTGTAGTATAATATGTTAAATAAGGTTTTATGGTGTTTAGGTAGCTGTTTAGAGGTTTGGAATGCTTAGTTTGGTGTAAGAACTTGGAAAAATTTTGAAAAACAGAGCACCAACCCGCGCGTGCGCGCACCTGGCGCGTACGCGCGCCTCAAGCATTTTCGACCAGCCACGCGGGCGCGCCATGTGCGCGGACGCGTGGATTCAAAAATTCATCCCTCCATACATTGACCCGAGAGTTGCGCCTACACTGCGCCAGCACCATGCCTGAGGCACAAACCACCTGCGCGTGCGCGCACCTGGCGCGTACGCGTCCTTGAAGCTAATTGCACAATGCGCGCGCACGCACGCTGTGCGCGTGCGCGCCGATAGTGTCACCTGCTCTTCTGGTACATGTTCTAGAGAGTTATGCCCAGTTTGTGCCTATTCTGTGCCTGCAAGCCACGCGTGCACGCACTTGGCTCGTCCGCGTCCTTTGGCCAAACTGCGCATCGGCACGTAAGCGTGCATGACGCGTCCGCGCCGGTAAAAAAAAAATTTTCTTCCATTTTCTCTTATTGCATTTGTTTATTTTCATTCATTGCATTTTAATTTTGTTTTTATAGCTTGTTCCTATTTTCTTTTCTAAGTTTCTTGTTTTAATAATGGTGTTGGATTCTTATATTCAATTATTGAGAATTTCTTGGTTAATCCTGGTGCTTTGTGATTTGTTTGACATTAATTGTAGTATTTGCTCTACACACAAGATTAGTGCTTTAGTCCTTCCTAACTCATGATCCCTTGTTTTTATACATTGTTGTCGTTGTGTTAGGATAGGGCCAAATACTCTCATGCTTATCCCTAATCTTGTTTGTGTCAATTATTGATTAAGCTTGATGCAACATGCTCTTCATGTTATTCACTTATGCTTTGACTTTCCTCTTGCAACAAGTATTAATTGATATGCCTCTTGCGTGTGGTGATTTGTGCCAAAGGCACGTTTCCAGCCACACTCTCGCATGACTCTCTGTTTGATTTCTTATTCTTTCTGAGCCACCTGCGACGCGGACGTGTCGGCGACGCTGTCGCGTCGCATGCACTCCCTCTATTTCTTCTTTTTTTTTTTAAATAAAAATATGCAAATACAGATGCAAACTGAATGTGCTAATAAGGAGAAGAGTTATTGAAAAAGAAAACTAAGAATAAAGAAAGGAACGATCATACCATGGTGGGTTGTCTCCCACCTAGCACTTTGCTTTAACGTCCGTAAGTTGGACGCTCCACTAGCTCAGTCTTCTGCTGTGAGTGGATCTTCCAAGAGGAAGATTTCTAACTCCTTGTTTTTTGTCACCTTCTCACCATGATATAGCTTCAAACGATGTCCATTAACTTTGATGAATTCAGATCTTGAAGGATGACTCAGGTGGAAAACTCCGTACAGCTCAGCCTTTTCTACTCTATATGGACCTTCCCATTTTGATCTCAACTTGCCTGGCATGAGCCTCAGTCTAGAGTTGTAAAGGAGGACTAAATCCCCAGGTTGGAACTCTCTCCTCTTGATGTGCTTATCATGTACAGCCTTCATCTTTTCCTTGTACAGCCTTGAGTTTTCATAAGCTTCTAGGTGAAGGTTTTCTAATTCTTGCAGTTGCAACTTCCTTTCAGCTCCGGCTTTCTCAAATCCCATGTTGCACTCCTTTACTGCCCAAAAGGCTTTGTGCTCTACCTCAACTAGGAGGTGACAGGCTTTTCCATAAACTAAGCGGAAGGGGCTCATCCCAATGGGTGTCTTGTATGCAGTTCTGTATGCCCAGAGTGCATCTTGTAGCCTGGTGCTCCAGTCTCTTCTATGAGGTTTGACTATCTTCTGCAATATGTGCTTTATCTCTCTGTTAGACACCTCGGCTTGCCCATTAGTCTGAGGATGGTAGGCTATTGCTACTTTATGAATTATCCCATCCTTCTTCAGTAATCCTGTTAGTCTCCTGTTACAAAAATGGGTGCCTTGATCGCTCACGATTGCTCGTGGTGATCCAAAGCGACAAATGATATGGTTTCTAACAAAGAAAACAACAGTGTTAGCATCATCAGTGCGGGTAGGAATTGCTTCCCCCCATTTAGAAACGTAATCCACCACTAACAATATATAAAAATAACCATTAGAATTTGGAAATGGACCCATGAAGCCAATGCCCCAAACATAAAAATTTCACAGAAAAGCATAGTCTGTTGAGGCATCTCATCCCTCTTGGATATATTACCAAACCTTTGGCATGGGGAACAAGATTTACAAAATTCAGCAGCGTCTTTAAAAAGGGTAGGCCACCAGAATCCACAGTCTAAGATTTTTCTAGCTGTTCTTTGAGGGCCAAAATGTCCTCCACTCTCAGATGAGTGACAGGCCTCTAAAATGGACTGGAATTCTGATTGAGGCACACACCTTCTAATTACCTGGTTAGCGCCACATCTCCATAAATATGGTTTATCCCATATATAATATTTAGACTCACTTTTTAGCTTGTCTCTTTGATGCTTAGTAAAGTTTGGAGGAAAGGTACGGCTAACTAGGTAATTAGCTACAGGCGCATACCAAGGGACTACTTCAGATACTGCTTGCAGGTTATCAAATGGGAAATTATCATTTATAGGAGTGGAGGTATCCTTAATATGCTCAAGGCGACTCAAGTGGTCTGCCACTAGATTTTGGTTACCACTCCTATCTTTGATTTCTAAATCAAATTCTTGTAGTAGCAGTATCCAACGTATAAGCCTTGGTTTGGACTCTTTTTTAGCTAATAAATACTTTAGAGCTGCGTGGTCTGAGTACACTACTACTTTAGTATCAAGTAAATAGGCTCGAAATTTATCCAGAGCAAAAATAATAGCAAGAAGCTCTTTCTCAGTAGTAGTGTAATTAGACTGAGCTGTGTCTAAAGTCTTAGACGTATAAGCAATGACAAAAGGATCCTTACCTTCACGCTGAGCCAGTGCTGCTCCTACTGTATGGTTGGAAGCATCGCACATGATTTTGAATGGCTGGCTCCAGTCAGGTCCTCTCACAATTGGAGCTTGAGTCAGGGCAGTCTTCAACTTATCAAACGCTTGTTTGTAATCCTCACTGAACTCGAACTCAATATCTTTCTGCAGTAATCTGGATAAGGGAAGTGCTACATTACTAAAATCCTTAATGAATCTCCGGTAAAAACCTGCATGGCCAAGGAACGAACGGACTTCCCTCACAGAGGAGGGGTAAGGTAAACTAGAAATAACATCCACCTTTGCTGGATCTACAGAAATGCCAATATTAGACACAACATGTCCTAGTACAATCTCTTGTTTAACCATAAAGTGACATTTTTCAAAATTCAATACAAGGTTTGTACTGACACATCTATCTAATACTCTAGATAAACTATCTAAGCAAAGACTAAAGGAATCACCATAAACGCTAAAATCATCCATAAAAACCTCCATACAGTTCTCAATAAGGTCAGAGAAAAGACTCATCATGCACCTTTGGAAAGTAGCTGGTGCATTGCACAAGCCAAAGGGCATTCTCTTATAAGCATAAGTCCCAAAAGGACATGTAAAAGTAGTCTTTTACTGATCTTCAGGAGCTATATGAATCTGGAAATAACCTGTGTAGCCATCTAAAAAGCAATAATGCAATTTACCTGACAGGCGATCCAGCATTTGATTAATAAATGGAAGGGGGTAGTGATCCTTATGAGTGGCTTGGTTGAGACGCCTGTAATCAATGCAGACTCTCCAGGTATTCTGTACTCTGGTTGCTATGAGCTCTCCATGCTCATTCTTCACTGTAGTGACTCCAGACTTCTTGGGCACCACTTGTACTGGGCTTACCCATTCACTGTCTGAGATGGGGTAGATGATATCCGCCTCAAGTAGTCTGGTCACTTCCTTTTTGACAACCTCCAAGATAGTAGGATTCAGTATTCTCTGGGGTTGACAAAAAGGCCTAGCTCCCTCTTCTAAAAATATTCTGTGCTCACAAACTTGAGAGTTGATGCCTTCTATGTCTGCCAAACTCCACCCAATTGCCTTCTTGTGCCTCCTCAGCACACTAAGTAACTACTCTTCTTGTTGAGAAGTGAGTTCCCTTGCAATGATAACTGGAAACTTCTGCTTGTCCTCAAGGTAAGCATATTTGAGGTGTGGAGGAAGGGGTTTTAATTCTAACTTCTGCTCATGGCCAGGCTCTGGATTGTTTGGAGCTGGTGACAATGGTAAAGTACTTTCATTTTCCTCAGAAAGTGTCCCCACACTCGGACCTTGTCCTATGTACTTCTCTTCTAACTCCTCCTGGTGAACTTCAGCCACGGTTTCATCTATGATGTCACACTGGAGGATAAAATGATCTTCCGGAGGGTGCTTCATAACTCCATTCAGATTGAAGCTTACTACTCGGCCGTCTATTTCAAAAGAGTATGTTCCTGAAAAAGCATCCAATTTAAACTTTGAGGTCTTCAGGAATGGTCTTCCAAGTAGGATTGATGATGACTTCTCTGAGTCATTTTAGGGCATCTCCAGGATATAAAAGTCAATGGGAAATGTGAGCCCCTTAATGCCCACTAATACATCTTCAGCAACTCTAACCACTGTAATAATGCTTTTATCTGCTAACACAAAACGAGCTGCCGACCTTTTTAAAAGAGGAAGCCTCAAAATATCATATATGGACAAAGGCATTATACTCACACATGCTCCTAAATCACACATGCAGTCAGAAAATATCACACCACCAATAGTACAATTAACCATACATGGACCTGGATCACTACACTTTTCAGGTATACCTTCCATTAAAGCAGATATAGAACTACCTAAAGGAATAGTTTCTAATTCATTAATTTTGTCTTTATGTATGCATAAATCTTTTAGAAACCTTGCGTATTTAGGTACCTGCTGAATAACATCAAAAAGGGGAACAGTTACCTCAACCTTTTTGAATATCTCTACCATTTTGGGATCAAGTTCCATCTGCTTCCTGGGCTTCCTTGCAATTTGTGGAAATGGAATAGGGAGGGCGTTTTCTGTAGGGTTTGCCTCCTTGGGTGCTTCTTTCTGTGGTTGAGCCTCTACTTCTTCACCCATATCTTGTATCGCCTCTTCCTCTTCAGCATCCTCTACTTCTACCACCTCTTCAGCTGAGGCGTGTTCTGATGGGAATGGCTCCTCCTATTTCCTCTCTGGCAGTGTAGTTCCGGACCTTAGGGTGATGGCATTGATGCCACCCTTTGGATTGGGTAAGGAATGAGAAGGAATTCCACTAGAGCTTGCCTGTTGAGTGTTTGAAGTATTGGGTGGTGCCAGCTGAGAGATGAGAGCTTGTATAGCGAATGCTAGGCCATTAAGTGAACTTTCCATGTTCCTTTGTCCTTGTGCGATGGATTGAAGAGCATCGTCACTCGGAGAGGAATTAGATTGAATGATCTGCGAAACTTGTTGTTGGTTGTGCTGTGATCCTTGGGACTGCCTCAGGTGAGGTGCTCTGTAAGGCTGGTTCTGGTTCTGTTGCCTGTTGTTGTTATTATTCCACCTCTGATATCCTTGATTGTCTCTGCCTCCTCTGTTATTGTTGTCCCTTCAATTCTGGTTAGAATTATCTCTCCAACCTTGGTTAGAACTGTGCTGCCATCCATGGTTGTAACTGCCACCTTGATTGTACCCTTGGTTGGGGCGGTCATAGAAGTTATGAGTGGCTGCCACAGTGTTGTCTTCCTACTGGAGCTGCGGACATTCATCAGTATAATGGCTGTAATCAGCACAGATCTCATACACTCTCTGTGGGACTAACTGTTGGCTTTATTGTGCTTGCTGTTGACTCAACTGCATCTGCTTCAGTAAGTTGGTCATTTCACATACACTCTGAGCCAGAGCAGTAGTTTCTTTGCTAGAAGATACCTCTGCAACAGCCTTTGACCGGCCTTGTTTTCTGTCGGTGATTCCTAGTAGATTCAGCTAAGTCGCTGATCAGTTTCCATGCCTCATCAGTGGTCTTGTTCTTTTTCATAGACCCATTGCTAGCACTTTCCAATGTGATCTTATCTTGGGGCCTCATGCCCTGTGTTACGTAGCTGAGCTACACTATCTTATCAATCATATGGTGGGGACATGCTTCCAGAAGGTTGTTGAAGCGCTCCCAGCATTCATAGAAGGTCTCGGATTCGTCCTGAACAATCATGGAAATGTCATTCATCAGTTTATCAATGACTTCAGCTGGAAAGAATTTTTCCAAAAATTCTCTTCTAAGCATATCCCAGTCAGAAACAGTTGCTGCGGGTTGACTGTAATACCACTCTCTAACCTTTCCCTCAAGAGAGAATGGGAAAGCTTTTAACAGAATAGAAGTTTCATCTGCACCATCGCGCCTGACCGTGGAACAGGCTGCTTGGAAGTCCCTAAGGTGCTTGATAGGCTCTTTAGCAGGTAAGCCATGAAACTTAGGCATCAAGTTGAGCAGTACAGTCTTTATTTCAAAGTCTGTAGCCATTGCTGGGTGATGCACTTGAAATAGTTGCATTGTGAAATCAGGGGCTCCAGCCTCCTGGATAGTAACTCTTCTAGGTTCTGCCATGTCACCTGCACGTAAATCAACCGAATCAGTAGAAAGGGAGCTTGTTTCTTCCTCAAGTGACGTTTCAGATTCGTGCTCGGAGAGGACTAACCGACGCCGAGCTTGCCTTATTCGTGAGATAGTTCTTTCAATCTCAGGATCAAATACTGGCAAGCTTGGATCAGGAAGTGAACGCGTCATTTAACGAAAGAAACATGTAGCTCATAGTAGCAAAAATAAAATAAAATACAAATAAATAAATTCCAATCAATAACTTAGCACTCTATTGCAACTCTCCGGCAACGGTGCCAAAAATTGACGTGGCGGAATTTGGCGAGTTAAGAATTTATTATAAGAGATACGTTGCAAGTACAGTTCTTAACCAACCAAAAATCCGCTTATCAATTTCGAAGGGGTTGTCACAAAATTAAAATTAAAATACTGGGAGTATGAATCCCAGGTCGTCTCCCAACGAGTTGCAGAAAGGTGTGCTATTTTATTAATCAGATATTTTCTAAAATGGTTTGAGTTGGTAAACAGGAAATTAAATCAGAGAAATTATATAATTTAAATAAAAACCTTGACTGGGAGTAGATTAGTTGGAAGCCCTATCCTTGATGGAGTTCTCTCAAGATTAAAATGATAATTGAAGGTTGTTCTGCTTAGTTATCCTTTACTAGGTAGAGAAAAGTCAAGCAAGTTGGAAGGCAATTTCTATTCACAAGTCCTAGTCCTCTCCCTTGGGAAGGACTAGTGTCAGTGACTAGAGGGCGATCCAACAATAAACCCAATTGCAATTTTTCCCTTGAGTAATCCAACTCAAGGTTTCCTTTCAATCATCTCCCAATCAAGTTATGGAACTACTCGCTCATTATGAATGTAAATTTCACAAAGTAAGGAAGAGAAATACTGAAAGACATAATAAATAATAATCAAAAGGATCAATTAAAAATAAAAATAGTTCTTATATAAATAAATTCTATAAATAATCCAAGAGTAACTCTGAGTAAATAAAGGACATGAAAGAGTAAGTGACAAGTAAAGAAACAAACTAGAATGACGAAGTCTTGACGGAGGTAATAACTCTTCTCAATATCCCAATCCAGAAAGCAAATAAAATCAAAATCCTAAAATACTAAGAACTATGAATGTGTAGAGAGAAAACCTAGAGGAGGAGTAAATTCAGATCTAAAAACTAAAACTATGCGGAATGAATGTTGTCTCTGGTCTCTGCATGTTCCCCGGCTCTAATCTGCTTTTCTGGGCCGAAAACTGGGTCAAAACAGGGCCCAAAATTGCCCCCAGCGAATTCTGCAGATTCTGCAGATCGCGGATGTCATGCGATCGCGTCATCCAGGCGTTCGCGTCATCCAGCGTTTTGCCTTACCACGCGTGCGCGTCGTCCACGCCTTCGCGTCACTTGTGCAATTTCCAATCCACGCGGTCGCGTGAGCCATGCGTCCGCGTCACTGCAATTTCCTCTATGTCGCGCGGTCGCGTGAGCCAAGCGTCCGCGTCACTTCTCGCTGGTCATCTCCTCAATTTCTTGTGTTCCTTCCATTTTTGCAAGCTTCCTTTCCAGTCTCCAAGTCATTCATGCCCTATAAAGCCCGAAACACTTAACACATAGATCACGACATCAAATGGAATAAAGGAGAATTAAAAATACCAAATTAAAAGTCTTTAGGAAGCAAGTTTTTAACCATGAAGTATTTTTAGGAAGGAATTATAAATGCATGCTTATCATATGAATAAGTGGGTAAAGATTTGATAAAACCGCACAATTAAGCACAATATAAACCATAAAATAGTGGTTTATCAGAATGCATGAGTGTGTGAGAAAGTGAAGAATGGGTAGTTAGGTTAGCATTTAAATAGTATAGGTTGTCTTAGGTTAGGTGGGAAGTTTAAGTTAATCAAAGATTCAAATTCTAGTCCACTTAACCAAATACAATCTTACCTTGACCCTAGCCCCATTACAACCCATGGATAAGTCCTCATGATATTTGTATGCATGCATGAAATAATTGTTGATTGTTAGATGAAAAACAAATCTTGGAAAGTATGATTAGAGGAGAATTGAGTGAATCAACCCTATACACTTGAGCGACTAGAGTGGATACACATCCGGTGAGGGTTCGATTGCTCAGTTACATGTTTTAACCTATGATCATCTCTTTTCTTGCAAGTTTGTAAAATCTTTTTAATAACTCAATTCAATTGTGTATTTGATCTCATTGAGATACCTTAGCCCTTATGCTTATATATGTATTCTTGGAAATTGATTTAGTTTGACCAACTGGATGCATTCATTTAGATAGTTGCTTTTAGATAGGTTGCATTTAGGTAGTTTGCATTAAATAAATATTGATACCCTTTGTTTCTTTCTTGAGTTTAACATGAGCACATGCTTAGTTTAAGTGTGGGGAGGTTTGATAAACCCCAATCTTATGGTTTATCTTGTGCTTAATCTAGGTAATTTTATCAACTTTTCTCATATTTATTCAATAAAATAGCATGGTTTTGTAATTCTCCCTAAATTTGTGCTTAAGTATAAAAACATGATTTTTTGGCCTTAAAATAGCTAAATTTAATTCACCTTAATTCCATTCGATGCCTTGATATGTTTGTTAACTGATTTCAGTTTCATAAGGCAAGTATTGGATGAAAGAAGTGAAGAGAAAAGCATACAAAGTGGAGAATTCATGAAGAAATGAGCATTTGGAGAATTAAAGGCCACGCGCACGTGTCACTCACGTGTACGCGTGAGAAGAAGATCTACAAGCCATGGGCACGCATCACCCACGCGTATGCGTGAGGAAGAATTTTGGGAAGCGACGCGCACGCGTCATCCATGCGCACAGGTGACAAGCGGCACATGACTCACTTAAAGTGAATTCGTTGGGGGCAATTTCTGAGCTACCCAGGCCCAAATCTAACTTATTTATGAGACTATTTCATGCAGAATTCATGTTGGGTCAAGGGGGAGCAATTAGATAGCTTAGTAATGATTCTTTAGGTAGTTTTCTAGAGATAGAAGCTCCCTCTTCTCTCTAGAATTAGGTTAGGATTAGGTTAATTTCTCTTAGATCTAGGTTTAATCTCTTGTTTCTATCTTGTTTTTTTTACAATTTCTTGTTCTTATATCTTTGTCCTTCTTAGTTTTCTTGTTAATTTCCCCTTGAGCCCCTTTTATGTCATTTTTATGTTCATGCACTATTGTTGGATTTGAATTTTCTTTTAATGCAATTAATGTTTTATGTTCCTTTATTGTTTAATTGAGTTGTTGCTATTGTTTCCTTGCAATTAGATAGTAGTAGATTTTATTCTTTCTTGCAATTTATTATGCTTTCCTTTTATGCCTTCCAAGTGTTTGACAAAATGCTTGGTTGGATGTTAGAGTAGATTTTTTAGTATTCTTAGCTTGGAAAGAGAAATTAGGCAATCTTGAGTCATGAATACCCAACTTATGTTGGTGATCTAGAGTTGTTAGTTAATATTGTTTCCATTGACGCTAGTCTTTTGCTAATTCTATTAGTAAGTTGACTAGGACTTTTGGATTGAGATTAACTAGTCTTATTAGACTTTCTTCGAGTGTTGGAGATGACATTGTACCTTCTTCCATTGTTGGGGATGACTTAATAGGATAAAATCTTGTTAATTATTGTGATATGATTAATGACGAGGATAGAAAGCCTAGATTCTCAATCCTTGCCATGAATGCCTCTTTTTATTATTTGTTTGTTCCTTTACAATTCTTACCATTTATTTTCTTGTCCTTTTTTACCAGCCCAACCCCTTGGATACCATAACCAATAATATGCATACCTCACTGCAATTCCTTGAGAAGACGACCCAGGACTAATACTCTCAATTATTTTTATTGGGTTGGACTTGTGACAACTAAAATTAAACTTTGATTTAAGGATCAATTATCGGTTTGGGCTATGCTCACAACGAAATTATTTTGTTAAATTCCGAATCGGTAAAAATCCTCACATCAATGAACCTCATGGCTTTGTAGTTTGGAATATCTGCAAACCATGGAGCCCGCTGAATCATGACAAGTAGCTCATCTGGGAAGGTCTTAGTCACAGCAGTGAGGGGTGGCGTTCCTTCTTCAGGTTCTCTGACCATTTCCTGTCTCTAATCTCAATGTCAAACTCCTAAAGACGCAGTACCTACCTGATCAATCTTGATTTAGAATCCTGCTTAGTTAGAAGGTACTTAAGAGCAGCATGGTTAGTGATGGGCGGATATTTTATACGCTTTTTGGCATTGTTTTCATATAGTTTTTATTATGTTTTGTTTAAGTTTTATTAAGTTTTCATAGGTTTTAGTGCAAAATTCACATTTGTGGATTCTACTTTGAGTTTATGTATTTTATGGTGATCTCAGGTATTTTCTGGCTGAAATTGAGGAGCTTAAGTAGAAGTCTGATTCAGAAGCAGAGAAAGGACTGCAGATGCTGTCAGGATCTGACCTTTGTGCACTCGAATGAGCTTTTCTGGTGCTACAGAAGCTCAAATGGCAAAATCGCAATGGCTATAGAAAGCTAACATCCAGGGCTTTTTAGAAATATATAATAGTCCATACTTTGTTTTGGAATTGAAGGCCCAAAACTGGCGTTCAACGCCAGCTACCAGCCCCATTCCTAGCGTTCAGCGCCCACAGGGGAACAACTGAAGTTCAACGCCCAAAAGGGGGTACCTAGCCAGCGTTCAACGCCCCTAAGGGACACTAGCACGTGGGAGACACTCAAGCTCAGCCCAAACACTCACCAAGTCGGCCCCAAAAGTGGATTTTCGCACTATCAACTTAGTTTATCTTATTTCTATAATCCTTAGTTAGCAGCTTAGTATATATAGGAGAAGATCAACCATGTTTAGGATCTTCTTCCTCCCCCATTATTTTCAAACACTATTATGTACAGTATGAGTCACTAACCTCCTAGGGTTAAGGTCAGGAGCTCTGCTGAGTTTCATGGATCAATAAAGCTAATATTTTCATTCAATATGTCTGATTCTATTCTCTTATGCAACCTCGTTCTTCATATTATGAATTGAGGGTGAGCTGTGACAATCACCCTTATTCTACATAGGTTCCAAGCGATTCCTGGCCTGGATTACATTGAACTAAAGCTAGAGATTTCATTGCGGATTCCTATAGAGCATCTGAGCAACTTTGGATATGTGACATATAATGCCATTGACTATAGGTGCGTGAAGTTTCTGTGGCGTTAAGGCTAGATCAGAGAAGCAACACTTTCTGATCCGGAAGATCTGCCTTGTCTGTGGCACCTTGAGTAGGATCTTGAAGGGAAGTGGATTGCTTAGAGCTTCATCTTCTGCTACAGTGAGAAACCTAAAGCTGGCTTGATGAGAGGACATGAGCCATCTCAACATGGTGGATTGTTGTAGTGGAGGAGGTTAACTTGATGAGAGGACATAAGTTAATCACTTACAGCTGCCATTGAAGGAATCAGAAGGTTATTGAAAAAGACAGTAAGAAAAGTTATTCCAGAAAGACAAAGTATCTCTGAAGCCTCAACCATTCTATCGCCACTGAATTCTCATCTCATTAGTAACATTCTATTTAATTATCTCTTTTATATGCTTTCCATGACAACTTATAATTTTCTATCTGCCTAACTAAGATCTTCAAGGTATCCAGTACTTGCTCAAAGCAACAATCCTCGTGGGATCGACCCTGACTCACCTCAGGTATTACTTGGACGACCCGGTATACTTGCCGATCTATCTACGCGAATTTTGCACAGCCAGTTTCGTGCACTAGTCAGTATAAACAATAACCTTGGATCCAATTAAATAGGATCTAAACTTATCAAATGCATAAACAACAACCAGTAATTCTTTCTCTATAGTGGTGTAATTCTTTTGCACGTCATTTAACACACGACTAGTATAGTAAACGACGTGCATAAACTTGTCTTGCCTCTGCCCCCAAGACAGCCCCTATAGCATAATCATTCCCATCACACATTAGTTCAAATGGTAAATTCCAGTTAGGAGGGGCTATGATGGGTGCCGAGATAAGCCTTGCTTTCATAGTTTCAAAGGCATGCAAACAATCATTATCAAAAACAAAAGGAGTCTTAGCAACCAAAAGACTCTTCAATAGTTTAACAATTTTAGAAAAATCCTTTATGAACCTTGATAAACCCCAATTTTGTGGTTTATCTTGTGCTTATTTTGCGGGATTTTATCACCTTTTCTCACATTTATCCAATGAAATAGCATAGTTTTGTAATTCTCCCTTGAATTATGCTTAAGTGTAAAAACATGCTTTTTAGGCCCTTAAATTGGTGATTTTAACTCACTTTAATTCCATTCGATGCCCTGATGTGTTTGTTGAGTGATTTCAGGTTCATAAGGCAAGTATGGGATGGAAGAAATGAGGAGAAAAGCATACAAAGTGGAGAATGCATGAGGAAACAAGAATTGGGAATGCATCGATGGGCGCACAAGCATACAAAGCGCGTGGGCACAGAAGTGACATCGCATAACGACGCGCACGCGTACATGACGCGTACGTGCGGATGAAGAAACAACCAATCGACGCGCACGCGCACATGGTGCGTATGCACCGATACTCGCACGTGACTCACTTAAAGGAAAAATGATGGGGGCGGTTTCTTCGCTGCCCAGGCCCAAATCCAACTTCTTTCTGAGTGTATTTCATGTAGAATTAAAGCTCAAGCAAAGGGGGAGCAATTGTTTGTAGCTTAGCATCATGTAGGTTAGTTTCTAGAGAGAGAAGCTCCCTCTTCTCTCTAGAATTAGGGTTCCTGGGGTTAATTTCTCTTAGATCTAAGTCCAATTTCATATTTTCATCTTGTTTCCTTTATGATTTCTTGCTTCTACTATTTTATTCTCATGGTTTGTAGTGTTAAATTTACTTTTATGCTTCTTTCATGTTTATGAATACTCATGTTGGATTTGGTTACATTTAATGCAATTTGATGTTGATGTTTCTTTTTATTGATGAATTGAGTTGTGAATTTACTTTCCTTGCGATTGGTAGTTGGTAGATTTTATTATTCTTGCAATTTATAATGTTTACTTTTATTGCACTCTAGATGTTTGATGAAATGTTTTCTTTAGTTTTTGAGTAGTTTTCTTTACTCTTGGCCTAGGCTAAGGAAATTAGGTAAACTTGAGTCATTGGGTATAATGGATTTGGTGATTTGAGAACCCTTGGTGATCAATTTGATACCCATTGACACTAACCCACTACTAAGTTAATTAGTAGATAAGTTGGGACTTATGGGTTGATGTGATCAAATCTATTTGACGTACTTCAATCGTAGGATTAGACATTACGTACTTAAGGCTTTTGGGAAGTAGGCTTAATGGGTTGGTCCCTCATAATTATCAATATTTGGTTTATTGACAAGGATGGTGCTCCCAATTACCTATGTCTAGCCAAGAGTCTTTATCTTGCATTTCTTAATCTTTGATTTACCTTTCTTGTCATTTAATTTCCTTGCCCTTTTATAAATTCAAAATCCCTTGCATCTTCATAGCCAATAATTGACCACTTCATTGCAATTCCTTGTGAGACGACCCGGAGTCTAAATACTTCGGTTAATTCTTATTGGGTTTGTACTTGTGACAAAACCAAATTTAATTTGATTCGAGGGTTGTCTATTGGTTTGGACTATACTAACAACGGAATTATTTTGTGGAATTCCGAACCAGTAGAAATCCGTGCTACCAAATTAATGGCGCCGTTGCTGGGGAGTTGCAATGGTGCTATGTTATTGGCTATTGTATATATTGTGAATAGCTTGATTTTTGGGTTTGTTTGTTAGTTTTCGCTAGTTTTAGGATTTGGTTTTCTTTGTTTCTTGTTAGAATTTGTTTTTTTTCTCTTGTCACCATGAATTCTCACCCCTTTGGCTATGAGTGTGGTTCAAACTATGTTGTAGGAGATAGAATTTACAATAATAACATGCATCAAGAATTTGGAGATCAAAGTTTGGCAAGAGTGATTGGGGATATGACTACAATCCTTACGGAGATATACAAGGATCAAAGGGCATTTTATGCCACCCTAGCCGTCCAAGCGCCACCCCAACGTGACTGCTCTCCGGATTCTTATGGGTATAATCCTAATCCTAATGCATACCAATCTAATGAGTGTGGTGACCCTTATTGTGATTGTCAACAATCACCACCATACACCTATGAACCACCTCCTCAACATAATTTTGAACAACCATACTCACAAGCCCCATATCACCATTCACCTCCATATAACCCCAAACCATACGCACCATACCAACCACCATATGAAACCTATCTAGAACCACCACCATTTCAACACCAATGCCCCCAAGAACCACAAATTCCATGTACACCACCCCCAAACTTGCACCGACAAGAACCATCTTCCAACAAAAATACCTTTTCTTCAATCAATGAACCCTCTCTTTCACCACTGCCCCTCGATGAAGCCCTTACGCAAGAACTAAGAGATCTTAAATCTCATATCCTAAGGCAACAAAAGGGAACGGAAAAGGAGTTCAAGGAGCTAGAAGCCAAGATGGCTATCATGGTAGAAGCCATTGGCATCATAGTCTCATTCCACTTAAGCCTATGCGATCAAGGCACTCCCATTGTTGAATGTGGAGAAGCAACCAAAGAGCTTAGTAAAGGAGTGAAATTGGAGCTTCAAGGTGGAGAAGAAGAGTTGAAGAAAGAAGTGCAACAAGAGGAGAAGGTAGAGATGATTGAACCAAAGGATGTAGTGGTTGGAACCTTAGGATATGTTGAGTACATAGAGGAGTCACAAATTGAAGAGCCTTCTTTCATGGAGTTTGAAGTTGATGTTGAGGAGGAGAGTGCACAACCTCCAAGACACAATGTGATTGAAGAATTGAAAGAAGTGTTCCAATCAATAGGCCCTTCTATTTATGATGATTCTGCATCAACATATGATCTTTTTGAGTTTGAGAAATCCTTCCCCCTATACTTGGAATTAATGATGAGGTAGATTTTACTCAACCTCCTATTTATGATTTGAGTGATGGGGAAGAGCTAGAGGACATTGGAGAAGAAGAACTTGAACTTGAGGAAGCTTGGCAAGAGGTAAAGCTTGAAGAACCTTGCCAAGTGGTGGAAGCCTCTAGGAGAGGATGGATGGGAGTAGAGTGCACCTTGTCAAGATCATTAGGAACTCCTCCACCTAGGTTGTCATCTAATCCTTCATTTGAGTGGGTAAAACTTCTAACTCTTAGCTTTATTATCCCACTTGAATTTGGTTTGCTTGAGACGTATGGCCAACTTAGGGCGCTTTGTGGAATTAAGCGTAAAAGGAGGATGTTTAGTGGTTGGCGTTGAAAGTCTAGGCTCATTATGGTTGGAAGCTCAAAATTGAGGAGCATGGATTGGTGTAGTGCTCAATTGAATGGGTCTAGGAGGATAGTTTGGTGCTTCCATGAGAATTCATCTCTCTTGATACCCGGAGGAACTCACCATGATCAACTCAAAGACGAGTGTGAAAACAAAGTATGGGATCCCGGATTACAAAAGGAGGATCGACTTTGGGAGCCTATGGTTTGTAAGGAACTCCATCAAGACTTGGAGTTATTCACTTTGAATGATGAAGCACAGTGGAAGTCTAAGCATTGGTGGATGTTCAAGGATGGATTCAAGTACAAGCCACCCTGATGAATAGCTCCCCATAAGTCTAACTTAAGGACATTAAACAAAAGTGCTAGGTGGGAGACACCCCACCATGGTAACATCTTTCCCTTTTCCTCTTTGTAAATATTGGTAATTTAGGTTTAATTTCATGTTTTGATTGCTTAGTTGGGTTTATTTGGGAGTCTAGTAGGTTAAATAAGGTTTTATGATGTTTTGGTAGCTGTTTGGAGGTTTGGAATGCTTGGTTTGGTGCAAAAGCGTAGAAAAATTTTGAAAAATAGAGCACCATCCACGCGCACGCGTGCTTCACGCGTACGCGTGAATCAAGCAATTTTGGCCATCCACGCGCACGCGTCATGTACGCGTACGAGTGGATTGAATTTTTCCACTTCCCAGCCATTTTCTCGAGATTGTGCCTGCACTGTGCACGTTTTGTGCCTCTCGCGCAAGGCTATGCACGCGTACGCGCACCTCACGCGTACGCGTCGATCTCGAAATAACCCATCGACGCGCACGTGTGCCTCACGAGTACGCATCGTTTCCATTTTACCAATCCACGCGCACGCGTCACGGACGCGCACGCGTGGAATGTCCTGCATCCAACTATCTTCTTTTCTCATCTCCTTTCCATTTCTTTCCTTCTTTTTTCTTTTCTTCTTTTCTTTCCACCCTTCAAACATCATCCAACACTACCAAACACCATATAACACCATTTTTTTAGTTAGTTAGTTAGTTTGATTTTGTTTAACTTTTGTTTTCCATTATATGTGTTGGATTACTAATCTTGTTTACTGTTTACTGCTGCTTATTACTAATAGGATGTTAGTTTAACATCATTTTTGTTTATATTCCTTGTTGGATTCTTTGTTGAGGTTATATTTGGTTACTTGGTTTGGAACTTTTCATGCTTAATATTTTTGAGTACCAAGTACATGTTACATTGCCTTTAAGCATCTTAGCTCTTTGAATTGCATGTTTTGGCCACCATGCATTCATCATCTATTGTTAGGCAATCGTACATTATCGATGCATTGTTTCTTAGGTGTTGTTCATTCATGCTTGACCCTTACTCATATCACCTATTTCATGCATTGAGATTTTGGAATTGTGAAATCGGATCGAGCGCTTACGTAATGATATATTTTTGAGCTTGTAAAGCTTTGTGGACCATGCTTGCTATGTGATTGATTTTCATTTCTATATTCTTTTCTCTAAGTTCCATAGCACTCATGTGTTCCACCTCTATGTCACTTAGGTGTTGCAACAACTTCAATATGTGCCATTGATTGTTGTGCAAGTTCATATACCATTTTGTTCACCAAGTTTGCTTGCACCTCAATCAATATCCATTCATTATCCAATTTCACAATTGCTTGATTTTTGCTTGAATGCTTTTATGCTTTTTCACTACTTGTTTGGTTGCCTTAACCTACAAGTCTTTTAAAGTATCTCAAGCACACTAGAATGAGTGAAGTGCATGTTTTCTTTTGTGTAATTGTGACATAATTTTTTATACTAGTGTGTGTGTGTTCTAAACCACGCGCAATTTTAGAACCCACACACTTATTTTTTTCATTAATGTCACACCAATTCACTCACTCCATTCTAGTGATTTACCTCATTCCAACAATTTATGCTTCCTTGCTTTTGTATTTTCTCATCTTACGGTGTTTATTTTGTTTTTCATGATTAATGCACCATAAGCAAAAATGGAAGCGGGAGGAAGAACACGTAGCAACCGGTTGACCTACCAGCTGAAGGTTGCAACTCGGAGAGTCGCCGCACCCCCTTGCTCATTTAGTACACCGAGGACGGTGCAAACTTTTAAGTGTGGGGAGGTCGTCCGACCGATCGGCATCTTTGAGTGACAAGTTTCTAATCTCAACACTTTTGCATTTTATTTTTTGGTCTTTTAGGGTTTTCAGTTGCATTCTTTTGTTTTGTATACATATACACAATAAGCTTAGTCAAATAATGAAAATTTTCAAGAATTTTACCTATAGGGCACCCCAATTGATTGAAAAAAATTTTTTTAGAACTTGCTTGAATTATACACTTTATGAAACATGATTTTTGAGCAAAGAACACAAGCATGAGAGTTTTGAGCCTTACTTGTGTGGTTACATCATATAACCACTTATTTTCCTTCTTGTGTGCATTATTCTCTTCCTATGATTGTAATCCTTGATTTGTTTGATTCTTTATGTCCATTATTTTGTGTATACATGCATTTATATGATTGAGGCCATTGTTCAAATAGCTCACTTACCCAAATAGCTTACCTTTTATCTTCCATTGTTAGCCAATTTTAAGCCTATGCTTAACCCATTTGTTCTTAATTGTAGCACATTACAAGCCTAAGTGAAAAACACTAAACGTCCCTTAATTTGGATCTTTGATTAGCTTAGGCTAGTGAGAGTGTTCATCATTTGATTTTGGGAAAGTTGGGAACATTGGGTATGGATAAAAGTGTGTTTGTGTTTTTGTTTAAAAATCTTGGGAATTGGGTACATATTTGATAAACCACTATTTCATGGTTTATCTTGTGCTCAATTGAGTGGATTTTATCAACTCTTTACCCACTTATTCATACTATTTGCATGATTTTACATTTGCCTTTCTAATTACGTGCTATGATTGAAAACATGCTTCTTTGGACTTATAATTGCTAATATTAATCCTCTCTTATCACTATTAGATGCCTTGATATGTGTGTTAAGTGTTTTCAGATATTATAAGGCAGGAATGGCTTAGAGGATGGAAGAAAGCATGCAAAAGTGGAAGGAATGCAAGAAGTTGGAGAAATTGCTAAGCTGTCCAGCCTGACCTCTCTGCTCTCAAGTGGCTATAACTTTAGCTACAGAAGTCCAAACGACGCGGTTCCAGTTGCGTTGGAAAGCTAACGTCCGGGGCTTCGATTTGATATATAATATGCTATAGTTCCCCTGAAGCTAGGCGACACGACCGCGTGATTCATGCGGCCGCGTCGCAGTGACGAAATCCAGCGTGGCAAAATTCAAAACCAGCGAATTCTGGACTGTTTTTGACTGTTTTTGACCCAGTTTGCGGCCCAGAAAACACATATTAGAGGCTATAAAGTGGGGGAATACATCTATTCATGAGAGGCTTTCACATTCACAATTTGAGGAGTAGATGTAGTTTTTAGAGAGAGAGGTTCTCTCCTCTCTCTTAGGATTAGGATTTAGGATTTCTCTTAGTTTTAGGAGTAGCTCTCAATCCCAGGTTCTTTATTTTTATTTATTTTCCCAATTTAATTTATGAACTTTTCCATGTTATGATTTAAATATTTTATTTAATATAATTTGAGATATTTCAGACTTGTGATTGCTCTCTTTAATTTGTTAATGCTCTGTGTTTATCCAAGTTATTTTCATTCAAGTAGATTCTCTTCCCTTTTGGCTTTGGTTGAATCATTGGAGACACTTGAGTTATCAAACTCATTGTTGATTGAAAATTGGATTTCTTCATCTCATTAATTCAAGTTCCAATAACTCTAGCCTTTCTCAAGGAAAGACTAGGACTTGAGGAATCAGAATTAATTCATCCACTTAACTTACCTTTACCCAAATAGCTTACCTTTTATCTTCCATTGTTAGCCAATTTTAAGCCTATGCTTAACCCATTTGTTTTTAATTGTAGCACATTACAAGCCTAAGTGAAAAACACTAAACGTCCCTTAATTTGGATCTTTGATTAGTTTAGGCTAGTGAGAGTGTTCATCATTTGATTTTGGGAAGGTTGGGAACATTGGGTATGGATAAAAGTGTGTTTGTGTTTTTGTTGAAAAATCTTGGAAATTGGGTACATACTTGATAAACCACTATTTCATGGTTTATCTTGTGCTCAATTGAGTGGATTTTATCAACTCTTTACCCACTTATTCATACTATTTGTATGATTTTACATTTGCCTTTCTAATTACGTGCTATGATTGAAAACATGCTTCTTTGGACTTATAAATGCTAACATTAATCCTCTCTTATCACTATTAGATGCCTTGATATGTGTGTTAAGTGTTTTCAGATATTATAAGGCAGGAATGGCTTGGAGGATGGGAAGAAAGCATGCAAAAGTGGAAGGAATGCACGAAGTTGGAGAAATTGCTAAGCTGTCCAGCCTGACCTCTCTGCACTCAAATGGCTATAACTTTAGCTACAGAAGTCCAAACGATGCGGTTCTAGTTGCGTTGGAAAGCTAACGTCCGGGGCTTCGATTTGATATATAATATGCTATAGTTCCCCTGACGCTAGGCGACGCGACCGCGTGATCCATGCGGCCTCGTCGCAGTGACAGAAATCCAGCGTGGCAAAATTCAAAACAAGCGAATTCTGGACTGTTTTTGACTGTTTTTGACCCAGTTTGCGGCCCAGAAAACACATATTAGAGGCTATAAAGTGGGGGAATACATCTATTCATGAGAGGCTTTCACATTCACAATTTGAGGAGTAGATGTAGTTTTTAGAGAGAGAGGTTCTCTCCTCTCTCTTAGGATTAGGATTTAGGATTTCTCTTAGTTTTAGGAGTAGCTCTCAATTCCAGGTTCTTTATTTTTATTTATTTTCCCAATTTAATTTATGAACTTTTCCATGTTATGATTTAAATATTTTATTTAATATAATTTGAGATATTTCAGACTTGTGATTGCTCTCTTTAATTTGTTAATGCTCTGTGTTTATCCAAGTTATTTTCATTCAAGTAGATTCTCTTCCCTTTTGGCTTTGGTTGAATCATTGGAGACACTTGAGTTATCAAACTCATTGTTGATTGAAAATTGGATTTCTTCATCTCATTAATTCAAGTTCCAATAACTCTAGCCTTTCTCAAGGAAAGACTAGGACTTGAGGAATCAGAATTAATTCATCCACTTAACTTACCTTTACCCAAATAGCTTACCTTTTATCTTCCATTGTTAGCCAATTTTAAGCCTATGCTTAACCCATTTGTTTTTAATTGTAGCACATTACAAGCCTAAGTGAAAAACACTAAACGTCCCTTAATTTGGATCTTTGATTAGTTTAGGCTAGTGAGAGTGTTCATCATTTGATTTTGGGAAGGTTGGGAACATTGGGTATGGATAAAAGTGTGTTTGTGTTTTTGTTGAAAAATCTTGGAAATTGGGTACATACTTGATAAACCACTATTTCATGGTTTATCTTGTGCTCAATTGAGTGGATTTTATCAACTCTTTACCCATTTATTCATACTATTTGTATGATTTTACATTTGCCTTTCTAATTACGTGCTATGATTGAAAACATGCTTCTTTGGACTTATAAATGCTAACATTAATCCTCTCTTATCACTATTAGATGCCTTGATATGTGTGTTAAGTGTTTTCAGATATTATAAGGCAGGAATGGCTTGGAGGATGGGAAGAAAGCATGCAAAAGTGGAAGGAATGCAAGAAGTTGGAGAAATTGCTAAGCTGTCCAGCCTGACCTCTCTGCACTCAAATGGCTATAACTTTAGCTACAGAAGTCCAAACGATGCGGTTCTAGTTGCGTTGGAAAGCTAACGTCCGGGGCTTCGATTTGATATATAATATGCTATAGTTCCCCTGACGCTAGGCGACGCGACCGCGTGATCCATGCGGCCTCGTCGCAGTGACAGAAATCCAGCGTGGCAAAATTCAAAACAAGCGAATTCTGGACTGTTTTTGACTGTTTTTGACCCAGTTTGCGGCCCAGAAAACACATATTAGAGGCTATAAAGTGGGGGAATACATCTATTCATGAGAGGCTTTCACATTCACAATTTGAGGAGTAGATGTAGTTTTTAGAGAGAGAGGTTCTCCTCTCTCTTAGGATTAGGATTTAGGATTTCTCTTAGTTTTAGGAGTAGCTCTCAATCCCAGGTTCTTTATTTTTATTTATTTTCCCAATTTAATTTATGAACTTTTTCATGTTATGATTTAAATATTTTATTTAATATAATTTGAGGTATTTCAGTCTTATGATTGCTCTCTTTAATTTGTTAATGCTCTGTGTTTATCCAAGTTATTTTCATTCAAGTAGATTCTCTTCCCTTTTGGCTTTGGTTGAATCATTCGAGACACTTGAGTTATCAAATTCATTGTTGATTGAAAATTGGATTTCTTCATCTCATTAATTCAAGTTCCAATAACTCTAGCCTTTCTCAAGGAAAGACTAGGACCTGAGGAATCAGAATTAATTCATCCACTTAACTTACCTTTACCCAAATAGCTTACCTTTTATCTTCCATTGTTAGCCAATTTTAAGCCTATGCTTAACCCATTTGTTTTTAATTGTAGCACATTACAAGCTTAAGTGAAAAACACTAAACGTCCCTTAATTTGGATTTTTGATTAGTTTAGGCTAGTGAGAGTGTTCATCATTTGATTTTGGGAAGGTTGGGAACATTGGGTATGGATAAAAGTGTGTTTGTGTTTTTGTTGAAAAATCTTGGAAATTGGGTACATACTTGATAAACCACTATTTCATGGTTTATCTTGTGCTCAATTGAGTGGATTTTATCAACTCTTTACCCACTTATTCATACTATTTGCATGATTTTACATTTGCCTTTTGTTTGTGTTTTTGTTGAAAAATCTTGGAAATTGGGTACATACTTGATAAACCACTATTTCATGGTTTATCTTGTGCTCAAGTGAGTGGATTTTATCAACTCTTTACCCACTTATTCATACTATTTGCATGATTTTACATTTGCCTTTCTAATTACGTGCTATGATTGAAAACATGCTTCTTTGGACTTATAATTGCTAATATTAATCCTCTCTTATCACTATTAGATGCCTTGATATGTGTGTTAAGTGTTTTCAGATATTATAAGGCAGGAATGGCTTGGAGGATGGGAAGAAAGCATGCAAAAGTGGAAGGAATGCAAGAAGTTGGAGAAATTGCTAAGCTGTCCAGCCTGACCTCTCTGCACTCAAATGGCTATAACTTTAGCTACAGAAGTCCAAACGATGCGGTTCTAGTTGCGTTGGAAAGCTAACGTCCGGGGCTTCGATTTGATATATAATATGCTATAGTTCCCCTGAAGCTAGGCGACACGACCGCGTGATCCATGCGGCTGCGTCGCAGTGACGAAATCTAGCGTGGCAAAATTCAAAACCAGCGAATTCTGGACTGCTTTTGACTGTTTTTGACCCAGTTTGCGGCCCAGAAAACACATATTAGAGGCTATAAAGTGGGGGAATACATCTATTCATGAGAGGCTTTCACATTCACAATTTGAGGAGTAGATGTAGTTTTTAGAGAGAGAGGTTCTCCTCTCTCTTAGGATTAGGATTTAGGATTTCTCTTAGTTTTAGGAGTAGCTCTCAATCCCAGGTTCTTTATTTTTATTTATTTTCCCAATTTAATTTATGAACTTTTTCATGTTATGATTTAAATATTTTATTTAATATAATTTGAGGTATTTCAGTCTTATGATTGCTCTCTTTAATTTGTTAATGCTCTGTGTTTATCCAAGTTATTTTCATTCAAGTAGATTCTCTTCCCTTTTGGCTTTGGTTGAATCATTCGAGACACTTGAGTTATCAAATTCATTGTTGATTGAAAATTGGATTTCTTCATCTCATTAATTCAAGTTCCAATAACTCTAGCCTTTCTCAAGGAAAGACTAGGACCTGAGGAATCAGAATTAATTCATCCACTTAACTTACCTTTACCCAAATAGCTTACCTTTTATCTTCCATTGTTAGCCAATTTTAAGCCTATGCTTAACCCATTTGTTTTTAATTGTAGCACATTACAAGCTTAAGTGAAAAACACTAAACGTCCCTTAATTTGGATTTTTGATTAGTTTAGGCTAGTGAGAGTGTTCATCATTTGATTTTGGGAAGGTTGGGAACATTGGGTATGGATAAAAGTGTGTTTGTGTTTTTGTTGAAAAATCTTGGAAATTGGGTACATACTTGATAAACCACTATTTCATGGTTTATCTTGTGCTCAATTGAGTGGATTTTATCAACTCTTTACCCACTTATTCATACTATTTGCATGATTTTACATTTGCCTTTTGTTTGTGTTTTTGTTGAAAAATCTTGGAAATTGGGTACATACTTGATAAACCACTATTTCATGGTTTATCTTGTGCTCAAGTGAGTGGATTTTATCAACTCTTTACCCACTTATTCATACTATTTGCATGATTTTACATTTGCCTTTCTAATTACGTGCTATGATTGAAAACATGCTTCTTTGGACTTATAATTGCTAATATTAATCCTCTCTTATCACTATTAGATGCCTTGATATGTGTGTTAAGTGTTTTCAGATATTATAAGGCAGGAATGGCTTGGAGGATGGGAAGAAAGCATGCAAAAGTGGAAGGAATGCAAGAAGTTGGAGAAATTGCTAAGCTGTCCAGCCTGACCTCTCTGCACTCAAATGGCTATAACTTTAGCTACAGAAGTCCAAACGATGCGGTTCTAGTTGCGTTGGAAAGCTAACGTCCGGGGCTTCGATTTGATATATAATATGCTATAGTTCCCCTGAAGCTAGGCGACACGACCGCGTGATCCATGCGGCTGCGTCGCAGTGACGAAATCTAGCGTGGCAAAATTCAAAACCAGCGAATTCTGGACTGCTTTTGACTGTTTTTGACCCAGTTTGCGGCCCAGAAAACACATATTAGAGGCTATAAAGTGGGGGAATACATCTATTCATGAGAGGCTTTCACATTCACAATTTGAGGAGTAGATGTAGTTTTTAGAGAGAGAGGTTCTCCTCTCTCTTAGGATTAGGATTTAGGATTTCTCTTAGTTTTAGGAGTAGCTCTCAATCCCAGGTTCTTTATTTTTATTTATTTTCCCAATTTAATTTATGAACTTTTTCATGTTATGATTTAAATATTTTATTTAATATAATTTGAGGTATTTCAGTCTTATGATTGCTCTCTTTAATTTGTTAATGCTCTGTGTTTATCCAAGTTATTTTCATTCAAGTAGATTCTCTTCCCTTTTGGCTTTGGTTGAATCATTCGAGACACTTGAGTTATCAAATTCATTGTTGATTGAAAATTGGATTTCTTCATCTCATTAATTCAAGTTCCAATAACTCTAGCCTTTCTCAAGGAAAGACTAGGACCTGAGGAATCAGAATTAATTCATCCACTTAACTTACCTTTACCCAAATAGCTTACCTTTTATCTTCCATTGTTAGCCAATTTTAAGCCTATGCTTAACCCATTTGTTTTTAATTGTAGCACATTACAAGCTTAAGTGAAAAACACTAAACGTCCCTTAATTTGGATTTTTGATTAGTTTAGGCTAGTGAGAGTGTTCATCATTTGATTTTGGGAAGGTTGGGAACATTGGGTATGGATAAAAGTGTGTTTGTGTTTTTGTTGAAAAATCTTGGAAATTGGGTACATACTTGATAAACCACTATTTCATGGTTTATCTTGTGCTCAATTGAGTGGATTTTATCAACTCTTTACCCACTTATTCATACTATTTGCATGATTTTACATTTGCCTTTTGTTTGTGTTTTTGTTGAAAAATCTTGGAAATTGGGTACATACTTGATAAACCACTATTTCATGGTTTATCTTGTGCTCAAGTGAGTGGATTTTATCAACTCTTTACCCACTTATTCATACTATTTGCATGATTTTACATTTGCCTTTCTAATTACGTGCTATGATTGAAAACATGCTTCTTTGGACTTATAATTGCTAATATTAATCCTCTCTTATCACTATTAGATGCCTTGATATGTGTGTTAAGTGTTTTCAGATATTATAAGGCAGGAATGGCTTGGAGGATGGGAAGAAAGCATGCAAAAGTGGAAGGAATGCAAGAAGTTGGAGAAATTGCTAAGCTGTCCAGCCTGACCTCTCTGCACTCAAATGGCTATAACTTTAGCTACAGAAGTCCAAACGATGCGGTTCTAGTTGCGTTGGAAAGCTAACGTCCGGGGCTTCGATTTGATATATAATATGCTATAGTTCCCCTGAAGCTAGGCGACACGACCGCGTGATCCATGCGGCTGCGTCGCAGTGACGAAATCTAGCGTGGCAAAATTCAAAACCAGCGAATTCTGGACTGCTTTTGACTGTTTTTGACCCAGTTTGCGGCCCAGAAAACACATATTAGAGGCTATAAAGTGGGGGAATACATCTATTCATGAGAGGCTTTCACATTCACAATTTGAGGAGTAGATGTAGTTTTTAGAGAGAGAGGTTCTCTCCTCTCTCTTAGGATTAGGATTTAGGATTTCTCTTAGTTTTAGGAGTAGCTCTCAATCCCAAGTTCTTTATTTTTATTTATTTTCCCAATTTAATTTATGAACTTTTTCATGTTATGATTTAAATATTTTATTTAATATAATTTGAGGTATTTCAGTCTTATGATTGCTCTCTTTAATTTGTTAATGCTCTGTGTTTATCCAAGTTATTTTCATTCAAGTAGATTCTCTTCCCTTTTGGCTTTGGTTGAATCATTGGAGACACTTGAGTTATCAAACTCATTGTTGATTGAAAATTGGATTTCTTCATCTCATTAATTCAAGTTCCAATAACTCTAGCCTTTCTCAAGGAAAGACTAGGACCTGAGGAATCAGAATTAATTTATCCACTTAACTTACCTTCATAGTTAGAGGTTAACAAGTGGGAGAAAAATCCAATTCTCATTACAATTGATAAGGATAACCAGGATAGGACTTCCAGTTATAATACCTTGCCAAGAGTTTATTTTACAGTTATTTATTTATTTTTATTGCTTTGAAAATATACCTGTGCACATTGCCCAAACTCCAAATTTCTCAAAACCCCAAATTTACAATCTCCATAACCAATAATAAGAACATACCTCCCTGCAATTCCTTGAGAAGACGACCCGAGGTTTGAATACTCGGTTATTAATTTCAAAGGGGTTTGTTACTTGTGACAACCAAAACGTTTGTACGAAGGGATTTTTGTTGGTTTAGAGACTATATCTACAACGCGATTGTTTTTATGACATTCTTTACTGGCAAAAATCCTAACGTCAAAATGGCGCCGTTGCCGGGGAATTGCAAACGTGTGCCTTATTATTGGTTATTGTAAATATTTTATTTTTGCTTGTTTATTTTTGTTTTTATTTTTGCTTTTCCATAAATTAAGAGGTTATTTATTTTTATTTAGTTATTAAAAAAAAAATTTTCAAAAATTTGTTCTTAGTGTTCATCTTGATCTTCAAGTTGTTCTTCACGTTCATCTTGACCTTCAAGCTGTTCTTAGTTGTTTTCTTCGTTTTGATCTAAAAATTTGAAATTTGGTGTCATTTTTTTGTTTTTTTCTTTCCTCATTAAATTCAAAAATATTTTAAAAAAAAAATTCAGATTTTTATTTTTAAAATTTTTATCTTATCTTATCTTATTTCAAAAAAATCAAATTTCAAAATTCAAATTTAAAAATTTTCAAAATTTAAATTTAAAAATTTTCAAATTTCAAATTTCAAATTTCAAAAATTCAAATTTCAAAAATTTAAAATTCTAATTTCAAAATTCAAATTTCAAAATTTCAAATTTCAAATTTCAAAATTTAATTTTCAAATTCAAAATTTAAATAACCTTTTAATTTAAATTTGTTTTTATTTTTATTTTTAATTTTTATTTTGCTACTATGAACTCTCACCCCTTTGGCTATGAGTCTGGTTATAATTATGTTGTAGGAAGAAGAAATTATAATGAGAACAGGCATCAAGGTTGGAACAATCAAAGATGGGAGGAGCCACAAGGATTTGATCAACCCTCATGGCAACAACCACCTCCAGTGGACTATCAACAACCACCACCATATGCCTATGAACCCTTTCCTCAACATGACTTTGGACCACCATACTCACAAGCCCCTTTCCACCATTCACCTCCATATGACTGATGAGCGGATAATTTATACGCTTTTTGACATTGTTTTTAGTATGTTTTTAGTAGGATATAGTTACTTTTAGGGATGTTTTCATTAGTTTTTATGTTAAATTCACATTTCTGGACTTTACTATGAGTTTGTGTGTTTTTCTATGATTTCAGGTATTTTCTGGCTGAAATTGAGGGACTTGAGCAGAAATCAGATTCAGAGGTTGAAAAAGGATTGCTGATGCTGTTGGATTCTGACCTCCCTGCACTCAAAGTGGATTTTCTGGAGCTACAGAACTCGAAATGGCGCACTTCTAATTGCGTTGGAAAGTAGACATCCAGGGATTTCCAGCAATATATAATAGTCCATACTTTGGCCAATAACAGACGACGTAAACTGGCGTTCAACTCCAGCCTTCTGCCCAAATCTGGCGTCCAGCGCCAGAAAAGGATCCAAAACCAGAGTTGAACGCCCAAACTAGCACAAATACTGGCGTTCAACTCCACAAATGGCCTCTGCACGTGCAACACTTAAAGCCCAGCCCAAGCACACACCAAGTGGGCCCCGGAAGTGGATTTATGCATCAATTACTTACTCATGTAAACCCTAGTAGCTAGTTTATTATAAATAGGACCTCTTACTATTGTATTAGGCATCTTTGGACGCCTGGTTCTTAGATCATAGGGGGCTGGCCATCTCGGCCATGCCTGAACCTTCACTTATGTATTTTCATACGGTAGAGTTTCTACACTCCATAGATTAAGGTGTGGAGCTCTGCTGTTCCTCAAAGATTAATGCAAAGTACTTATGTTTTCTATTCAATTCATCTTATTTCGCTTCTAAGATATCCATTCGCACCCAAGAACGTGATGAAGGTGATGATTATGTGTGACGCTCATCATCCTTCTCCCTTATGAATGCGTGCCTGACAAACACTTCTGTTCTACATGAATTAAGCTAGAATGAATATCTCTTAGATCTCCTAACCAGAATCTTCGTGGCGTAAGCTAGAATGATGGCGGCATTCAAGAGAATCCGGAAAGTCTAAACCTTGTCTGTGGTATTCCGAGTAGGATTCAATGATTGAATGACTGTGACGAGCTCCTAACTCGCGATTGCAGGGCGTTAGTGACAGACGCAAAAGGATAGTAAATCCTATTCCAGCATGATCGAGAACCGACAGATGAATAGCCGTGCCGTGACAGGGTGCGTGAGCATATTATTCACTGAGAGGATAAGATGAAGCCATTGGCAAGGGTGATGCCTCCAGACGATTAGCCGTGCCGTGACAGGGCATTGGATCATTTTCCCGAGAGATGACCGAAAGTAGCCATTGACAGTGGTGATGTATCACATAAAGCCAGCCATGGAAAGGAGTAAGACTGATTGGATGAAGATAGCAGGAAAGCAGAGGTTCAGAGGAACGAAAGCATCTCCATTCGCTTATCTGAAATTTCTACCAATGATTTACATAAGTATCTCTATCCCTATTTTATTAATTAATATTCGAAACACCATTATCACTTTATATCTGCCTGACTGAGATTTACAAGGTGACCATAGCTTGCTTCATACCAACAATCTCCGTGGGATTCGACCCTTACTCACGTAAGGTATTACTTGGACGACCCAGTGCACTTGCTGGTTAGTTGTATCGAAGTTGTGACAATTATGAAATAAGATCAGAGCACCAAGCTTTGGAGCCATTACCAGGGATTGTTTGAGCCTGGACATCACAATTTCGTGCACCAAGTTTTTGGCGCTGTTGCCGGGGATTGTTTGAGTTTGGACAACTGACGGTTCATCTTGTTGCTCAGATTAGGTAATTTTCTTTTCATTTTTTTCAAAAATCTTTCAAGAATATTTTCAAAAATCTCTCATCTATTTTCGAAAAAAATATAAAAATGTTTTCAAAAATTTTATTCAAGATTTTTAAGAATGAATTCTAGTGTTTCATGAAGCATGTTGAAGCCTGGCTGGCTGTAAAGCCATGTCTAAATTCATTTGGACTGAGGCTTGCAATTTGTTATCAAAGAGCAATATACTCTCGTGTTAAAGACTAAAGCTTGGCTGGCCATTGGCCATGTCTAGTGTTTTGGACTGGAGCTTTCATTGAAAGCTTGGCTGGCTAGTGAGCCATGTCTAATTCCTAGACTGAAGCTTTAGACTAACATGGCAAGATTCCTGGAATTCATACTAAAAAATTTTGGAATCCTTATTTTTATTTTTCAAGACTATTTTCGAAAAATATAAATTAAAAATCCAAAAAAATTAGAAAATCATAAAAATCAAAAATATTTTTCTGTTTCTTGTTTGAGTCTTGAGTCACATTATAAGTTTGGTGTCACTTGCATGTGCATCTTGCATTTTTCGAAAATTTCATGCATTCATAGTGTTCTTCATGATCTTCAAGTTGTTCTTGGTAAGTCTTCTTGTTTGATCTTGATGATTTTTTGTTTTGTGTCTTTTCATGTTTATCATATGCATTCTTGAATTCTTAGTGCGTAAGCATTAAAGAATTCTAAGTTTGGTGTCTTGCATGTTTTCTTTGCATTAAAAATTTTTTTCAAAATTATGTCTATGATGTTCATCTTGACATTCATAGTGTTCTTGGTGTTCATCTTGACACTCATATCATTCATGCATGCATTCATTGTTTTGATCTAAAAATTTCATGCATTGCATCTTTTTTGTGTTTTTCTCTCTCATCATAAAAATTCAAAAATCAAAAAAAAAATATCTTTCCATTTTTCTCTCATCAAATTCGAAAATTTGAGTTGACTTTTTCAAAAATTTTTAAAAACCAAGTTGTTGCCAATGAGTCAAATCAAATTTTCAATTTGAAAATCTTATCTTTTTCAAAATCTTTTTCAAAAATCAAATCTTTTTCAAAATTCTTAGTTATTTTCGAAAATTCCAAAAATATTTTTCTTATTTTTCCATCAAATTTTCGAAAATAACATAGTCAATTAATGTTTTGGTTCAAAAATTTGAAGTTTGTTACTTGCTTGTTAAGAAAGATTCAAACTTTAAGTTCTAGAATCATATCTTGTGATTTCTTATGAATCAAGTCATTAATTGAGATTTTAAAAATCAAATCTTTTTCAAAACTAATTTCAATCATATCTTTTCAAAAATATCTTCTTATCTTATCTTTTTCAAAAATATCTTTTCAAAATATCTTTTCTAACTTCCTAACTTCTTATCTTTTCAAAATTTGTTTCAACTAACTAACTAACTTTTTGTTTGTTTCTTAACTTTTTCAAAACCACCTAACTAACTCTCTCTCTCTCTAATTTTCGAAAATATCTTCCCTCTTTTTCAAAAATTTCTTTTTTATTAACTAATTATTTTTATTTTTAAATTTAAAAAAAAAAATTTTTTTCGAAAATTTCTAACATTTTTCAAAAACCATTTTTCAAAAATCACTAACTCTTTTTCAAAATAGTTTTCGAAAATTATCCCTCCCCCATCCTATTCTACTTATTCATTCATATCCTAACATCTCATCTCACATCTCTTCCATTCGTACAGTTGTGCTTCTTCCTTTACATCACATTCTTTGTCTCCCCCTCTTCTTCCACTCACACAGGGATCCCTATACTGTGGTATAAAGGATCTCCATTATTATTATTATTTTTCTGTGTCTTCTTCTTTGTCATATGAGCAGGAGCAAGGATAAGAACATTCTTGTGGAAGCAGATCCAGAACCTGAAAGGACTCTGAAGAGAAAATTAAGAGAAGCTAAAATACAACAATCCAGAGATAACCTTTCAGAAATTTTCGAACAGGCAGAGGAGATGGCAGCCGAAAATAATAATAATGTAAGGAAGATGCTTGGTGACTTTACTGCACCTAATTCCAATGTACATGGAAGAAGCATCTCCATTCCTGCCATTGGAGCAAACAACTTTGAGCTGAAACCTCAATTAGTTTCTCTAATGCAGCAGAACTGCAAGTTTCATGGACTTCCATCTGAAGATCCTTTTCAGTTCTTGACTGAATTTTTGCAGATATGTGATACTGTTAAGACTAATGGAGTAGATCCTGAAGTCTACAGGCTCATGCTTTTCCCTTTTGCTGTAAGAGACAGAGCTAGATTATGGTTGGATTCTCAACCCAAAGACAGCCTGTACTCATGGGATAAGCTGGTCACGGCTTTCTTAGCCAAGTACTTTCCTCCTCAAAAGCTGAGCAAGCTTAGAGCTGATGTTCAAACCTTCAGACAGAAAGAAGGTGAATCCCTCTATGAAGCTTGGGAAAGATACAAACAGTTGACCAAAAAGTGTCCTTCTGACATGCTTTCAGAATGGACCATCCTGGATATATTCTATGATGGTCTGTCTGAGTTATCTAAGATGTCATTGGATACTTCTGCAGGTGGATCCATTCACCTAAAGAAAATGCCTGCAGAAGCTCAAGAACTCATTGACATGGTTGCTAATAACCAGTTCATGTACACTTCTGAAAGGAATCCTGTGAGCAATGGGACACCTATGAAGAAGGGAGTTCTTGAGGTTGATACTCTGAATGCCATATTGGCTCAGAACAAAATATTGACTCAGCAAGTCAATATGATTTCTCAGAGTCTGCATGGAATGCAAGCTGCATCCAACAGTACTCAAGAGGCATCTTCTGAAGAAGAAGCCTATGATCCTGAGAACCCTGCAATAGCAGAGGTAAATTACTTAGGTGAACCTTATGGAAACACCTATAACTCAACATGGAGAAATCATCCAAATTTCTCATGGAAGGATCAAAAGCCCCAACAAGGCTTTAATAATGGTGGAAGAAACAGGTTTAGCAATAGCAAGTCTTTTCCATCATCAACTCAGCAACAGACAGAGAACTCTGAACAAAATGCTTCTAATTTAGCAAATTTAGTCTCTGATCTATCTAAGGCCACTGTAAGTTTCATGAATGAAACAAGGTCTTCCATTAGAAATCTGGAAGCACAAGTGGGCCAGCTGAGTAAAAGGATCACTGAAATCCCTCCTAGTACTCTCCCAAGCAATACAGAAGAGAATCCAAAAGGAGAGTGCAAGGCCATTGACATAAGCGCCATGGCCGAACCTGTGAGGAGAGGAGAGGACGTGAATCCCAAGGAGGAAGACCTCCTGGGACGTCCAGTGATCAATAAGGAGCTTCCCTCTGAGGAACCAAAGGACTCTGAGGCTCATCTAGAGACCATAGAGATTCCATTGAACCTCCTTATACCCTTCATGAGCTCTGATGAGTATTCCTCTTCTGAAGAGAATGAGGATGTTACTGAAGAACAAAATACCAAGTTTCTTGGTGCAATCATGAAGCTGAATGCCAAATTATTTGGCATTGATACTTGGGAAGTTGAACCTCCCTTGTTCATCAATGAACTAAGTGATCTGGATCAACTGACATTGCCTCAGAAGAGACAGGATCCTGGAAAGTTCATAGTACCTTGTACCATAGGCACCATGATCTTTAAGGCTCTGTGTGACCTTGGTTCAGGAATAAACCTCATGCCCCTCTCTGTAATAGAGAAACTGGGAATCTATGGGGTGCAAGCTGCTAAAATCTCACTAGAGATGGCAGACAGCTCAAGAAAACAGGCTTATGGACAAGTAGAAGATGTATTAGTAAAGGTTGAGGGCCTTTACATACCTGCTGATTTCATAGTCCTGGATACTGGAAAGGAAGAGGATGAATCCATCATCCTAGGAAGACCTTTCCTGGCCACAACAAGAGCTGTGATTGATGTTGACAGAGGTGAAATAGTCCTTCAATGGAATGAGGACTCCCTTGTGTTTACAACTCAAGGATCTCCCTCTGCAACCATGGAGAGGAAGCAGAAAAAGCTTCTCTCCAAGCAGAGTCAACCAGAGCCCCCACAGTCAAACTCTAAGTTTGGTGTTGGGAGGCCACAACCAAACTCTAAGTTTGGTGTTGGAGAGTCTCAACAAAGCTCTGCACATCTGTGAGGCTCCATAAGAGCTCACTGTCAAGCTATTGACATTAAAGAAGCGCTTGTTGGGAGGCAACCCAATGTTTATCTAATTCTTATTTTTTATTGTTTTTCATGTTTTCTTAGGTTCATGATCATGTGGAGTCACAAAATAAATATAAAAATTGAAAACGGAATCAAAAACAGCAGAAGAAAAATCACACCCTGGAGGAGCATCTGTCTGGCGTTCAGCGCCAGAACAGAGCATGGTTCTGGCGCTGAACGCCCAAAATGGGCAGCTTCTGGGCGCTGAACGCCAGAACAGGCATGGTTCTGGCGTTCAACGCCAGAAATGGCACAAAAATGGGCGTTGAACGCCCAAAATGGCCACCAACCTGGCGCTGAACGCCCAGAGTTGGGTACAAAGGCATTTTTACATGCCTAATGGGTGCAGGGATGTAAATCCTTGAACACCTCAGGATCTGTGGACCCCACAGGATCCACTCAGGATCTGTGGACCCCACAGGATCCCCACCTACCTCCACTCACTTCTTCTCACCCCTCTTTCACACAACCCCATAAACACTCTTCCCCAAAAACCCTTCACAAATCACCTCAATCTCTCTTCTCCATCACCTCTTCACCACTCACATCCATCCACTCTTCCCCATAAACCTACCTCATAAACTCCACCTACCTTCAAAAATTCAAAACCAATTTCCCACCCAAACCCACCCATATGGCCGAACCTTAACCCCCCTCCCTTCCCTATATAAAGACCTCCATTCTTCATCAAATTCACACAACACACCCCTCTACACTCCTCTTGGCTGAAACCACATCTCCCTCTCCCTCTCCATATTTCTTCTTCTTCTTCTTCTATTCTTTTGTTTATTGCTCGAGGGCGAGCAATATTCTAAATTTGGTGTGGTAAAAGCATAGCTTTTTTTGTTTTTCCATTACCATTGATGGCATCTAAGACCGGAGAATCCTCTAGAAGAGGGAAAGGGAAGACAAAAGCTTCCACATCTGAGTCATGGGAGATGGAAAGATTCATCTCCAAAGCCCATCAAGACCACTTCTATGATGTTGTGGCCAAAAAGAAGGTGATCCCTGAGGTCCCTTTTAAACTCAAAAGAAATGAGTATCCAGAGATCCGACATGAAATTCAAAGAAGAGGGTGGGAAGTTCTAACAAATCCCATCCAACAAGTCGGCATCCTAATGGTTCAAGAGTTCTATGCTAATGCATGGATCACCAAGAACCATGATCAAAGTAGGAACCCGAATCCAAAGAACTATGTTACAATGGTTCGAGGGAAATACTTAGATTTTAGTCCGGAAAATGTGAGGATGGCGTTCAACTTGCCATACATGGAAGAGAACGCATGCCCCTACACAAGGAGAGTCAACTTTGATCAAAGGTTGGACCAAGTCCTTATGGACATATGTGTAGAAGGAGCTCAATGGAAGATTGACTCCAAAGGCAAGCCGGTTCAACTAAGAAGATTGGACCTCAAGCCTATAGCTAGAGGATGGTTGGAGTTTATTCAATGCTCAATCATTCCCACTAGCAACCGGTCTGAAGTTACTATAGACCGAGCCATCATGATCCATAGCATCATGATTGGAGAAGAGGTGGAAGTTCATGAGATTATACCTCAAGAACTCTACAAGGTGGCTGACAAGTCCTCCACTATGGCAAGGTTAGCCTTTCCTCACCTCATTTGCCACCTATGCAATTCAGCTGGGATTGACATAGAAGGAGATATCCTCATCAAAGAGGACAAGCCCATCACTAAGAAAAAGATGGAGCAGGCAAGAGAGCCCAGTCATGGAGCTCAAGAGGCGCAGAAAGCTCATCACCATGAGATTCCAGAAATGCCTCAAATGCACTTTTCTCCACAAAACTATTGGGAGCAAATCAACACCTCCCTAGGAGAATTGAGTTCCAATATGGGACAACTAAGGGTGGAACATCAAGAGCACTCCATCATGCTTCATGAAATAAGAGAAGATCAAAAAGCAATGAGGGAGGAGCAACAAAGACAAGGAAGAGACATAGAAGAGCTCAAGGACATCATTGGTTCCTCAAGAAGGAAACGCCACCATCACTAAGGTGGATTCATTCCTTGTTCTTGCTTTCTCTGTTTTTCGTTTTCTATGTTATGTGCTTATCTGTGTTTGTGTCTTCATTACATGATTATTAGTAGTTAGTAACTTTGTCTTAAAGTTATGAATGTCCTATGAATCCATCACCTCTCTTAAATAAAAACTGTTTTAATTCAAAAAGAACAAGAAGTACATGAGTTTCGAATTTATCCTTGAACTTAGCTTAATTATATTGATGTGGTGACAATGCTTCTTGTTTTCTGAATGAATGCTTGAACAGTGCATATGTCTTTTGAAGTTGTTGTTTAAGAATGTTAAATATGTTGGCTCTTGAAAGAATGATGACTAGGAGACATGTTATTTGATAATCTGAAAAATCATAAAAATGATTCTTGAAGCAAGAAAAAGCAGCAAAGAACAAAGCTTGCAGAAAAAAAAAAGAGGCGAAAAAAAATAGAAAGAAAAAGAAAAAGCAAGCAGAAAAAGCCAATAACCCTTAAAACCAAAAGGCAAGGGAAATAAAAAGGATCCCAAGGCTTTGAGCATCAGTGGATAGGAGGGCCTAAAGGAATAAAATCCTGGTCTAAGCGGCTAAACCAAGCTGTCCCTAACCGTGTGCTTGTGGCGTGTAGGTGTCAAGTGAAAACTTGAGACTGAGCGGTTAAAGTCAAGGTCCAAAGCAAAAAAAAAAGAGTGTGCTTAAGAACCCTGGACACCTCTAATTGGGGACTTTAGCAAAGCTGAGTCACAATCTGAAAAGGTTCACCCAATTATATGTCTGTGGCATTTATGTATCCGGTGGTAATACTGGAAAACAAAGTGCTTAGGGCCACGGCCAAGACTCATAAAGAAGCTGTGTTCAAGAATCATCATACTGAACTAGGAGAGTCAATAACACTATTCGAAATCTGAAGTTCCTATAGATGCCAATCATTCTGAACCTCAATGGATAAAGTGAGATGCCAAAACTATTCAAGAGACAAAAAGCTATAAGTCCCGCTCATATGATTGAAGCTCTGTTTCATTGATAGTTTGGAATTTATAGTATATTCTCTTCTTTTTATCCTATTTTGATTTTCAGTTGCTTGGGGACAAGCAACAATTTAAGTTTGGTGTTGTGATGAGCGGATAATTTATACGCTTTTTGACATTGTTTTTAGTATGTTTTTAGTAGGATATAGTTACTTTTAGGGATGTTTTCATTAGTTTTTATGTTAAATTCACATTTCTGGACTTTACTATGAGTTTGTGTGTTTTTCTGTGATTTCAGGTATTTTCTGGCTGAAATTGAGGGACTTGAGCAGAAATCAGATTCAGAGGTTGAAAAAGGACTGCTGATGCTGTTGGATTCTGACCTCCCTGCACTCAAAGTGGATTTTCTGGAGCTACAGAACTCGAAATGGCGCGCTTCCAATTGCGTTGGAAAGTAAACATCCAGGGCTTTCCAGAAATATATAATAGTCCATACTTTGGCCAAGAATAGACGACATAAACTGGCGTTCAACGCCAGCCTTCTGCCCAAATCTGGCGTCCAGCGCCAGAAAAGGATCCAAAACCAGAGTTGAACGCCCAAACTAGCACAAATACTGGCGTTCAACTCCACAAATGGCCTCTGCACGTGCAACACTTAAAGCCCAGCCCAAGCACACACCAAGTGGGCCCCGGAAGTGGATTTATGCATCAATTACTTACTCATGTAAACCCTAGTAGCTAGTTTATTATAAATAGGACCTCTTACTATTGTATTAGGCATCTTTGGACGCCTGGTTCTTAGATCATAGGGGGCTGGCCATCTCGGCCATGCCTGAACCTTCACTTATGTATTTTCATACGGTAGAGTTTCTACACTCCATAGATTAAGGTGTGGAGCTCTGTTGTTCCTCAAAGATTAATGCAAAGTACTTATGTTTTCTATTCAATTCATCTTATTTCGCTTCTAAGATATCCATTCGCACCCAAGAACGTGATGAAGGTGATGATTATGTGTGACGCTCATCATCCTTCTCCCTTATGAATGCGTGCCTGACAAACACTTCTGTTCTACATGAATTAAGCTAGAATGAATATCTCTTAGATCTCCTAACCAGAATCTTCGTGGCGTAAGCTAGAATGATGGCGGCATTCAAGAGAATCCGGAAAGTCTAAACCTTGTCTGTGGTATTCCGAGTAGGATTCAATGATTGAATGACTGTGACGAGCTCCTAACTCGCGATTGCAGGGCGTTAGTGACAGACACAAAAGGATAGTAAATCCTATTCCAGCATGATCGAGTACCGACAGATGAATAGCCGTGCCGTGACAGGGTGCGTGAGCATATTATTCACTGAGAGGATAAGATGAAGCCATTGGCAAGGGTGATGCCTCCAGACGATTAGCCGTGCCGTGACAAGGCATTGGATCATTTTCCCGAGAGATGACCGAAAGTAGCCATTGACAGTGGTGATGTATCACATAAAGCCAGCCATGGAAAGGAGTAAGACTGATTGGATGAAGATAGCAGGAAAGCAGAGGTTCAGAGGAACGAAAGCATCTCCATTCGCTTATCTGAAATTTCTACCAATGATTTACATAAGTATCTCTATCCCTATTTTATTAATTAATATTCGAAAACACCATTATCACTTTATATCTGCCTGACTGAGATTTACAAGGTGACCATAGCTTGCTTCATACCAACAATCTCCGTGGGATTCGACCCTTACTCACGTAAGGTATTACTTGGACGACCCAGTGCACTTGCTGGTTAGTTGTATCGAAGTTGTGACAATTATGAAATAAGATCAGAGCACCAAGCTTTGGAGCCATTACCAGGGATTGTTTGAGCCTGGACATCACAATTTCGTGCACCAATGACCCTAACCCACATCCACCATACCAACCACCTTATGAACCAAATGAACCATACATAGATCCACCCCAAACCTCCATGGAGAAAGCACTTGCCAATCTAAACTCTACTATACAAGCTCTCTTCACCTAAATCAGACCACCAAATATCTTCAACAATCAACCCTCAAGCTCTAGTGCACTTCCTTGTCAACCACAGAATAATCTCTCCATCCCATCACCACCATCCATGGAAGAGCACCCACAACCATCAATCCAAGAGCAAGATGATCCCAATTATGCTATTGATATGGAACAGGAAAGAAGGAATCATCTTCGCGAATCCATACTTCATAAAGAGCTAGAGGAGGCCCTACGGGTAAAGGTAGAAGAGACCCTTGAAGATGAAAGAATAGTTGAAAGGAGATGTCATAAAAAGAAAAACATCGAGGATGAGTACGATTTTATACTTAAACAACTGGACAAAGTAGTAATTATTAAAAAGGAAGAAGTGGTTGCGGACTTAAGAGATGCTGTACCTCCATTGGAAAGTCCAGTCACAGAGCCTCCTTCCACGGTGTTTGATGTTGATGTTGAGAAGAGCGTACAACCTCCAAGGCAGATCATGGTTGAAAATTATGTAGAGGTTGATCAAGAGGTAGAAGATGTCAAAGAAGAGCACAAGGGAGTGGAGCTTGAAATTACCTTGCCAAAGTTGTTGGAAACCCCTCCCCCTAACTTGCCATCATCCTTCACAACATTCAAGTGGGTAAAATTCATATCACATAACTTTCTAATCCCACTTGAATATGGGCTACTGGAGACGGATGGTCAACTTAGAGCTCTTTGTGGCATTAAGAGTAAGAGGAAGATGGCTAGTGATAAGAATTGTCAAGCAAGGTTCATTATGGTTGGAAGCTTTAAGTTTAAATGCAAAGGTTGGTATAAAACTCAACTGAATGGGTCTAGGAAGCTGTTTGGATGTCTTAGTGAGAATTCTGACTATTCACCACCCAAGTGGAAAAATGATGATCAACAAGAAGATGGGTGCAAAGGCAAGGTCAGGGACCCCGGAATTCATCCCAGAAATCAACACTCTTGGGGCCTTGTCACTTGCTTTAACTTGCTTGAAGGCTTTCTACGCCTAGTTTGGGATCCCGGAGGCCATTGGAATCACAAACATTGGTGGAGATTCCTGGATGAGTTCAAGCACAAGCCTCCATAACAAAGGACTCCCCGAATGTCCAACTTAAGGACTATAACTAAAAGTGCTTAGTGGGAGACAACCCACCATGGTATGATTGTTCCTTTTTTATTTTTATTTAGTTTTATTTGTTTTTGAGTTTCATTTTATTTTATTGAACCTGTAGTTTTGCATCATATTCATATTAACATTGCATTTCTGCATCTTTTCAGATTAAAAAAAAAAAAGAGCGAGCACGCGACGCGACTGCATCAGCGACGCATCCGCGTCGCAAGGAGATGGGAGATAATATTAATATGAACAGACAGTTTCACAGGAGCAGCGCTAGAGGCGTGCCAATGGCACAAATCACCCCACGTGACCGCGTCGCTGACGCGACTGCGTCATATGGGAATAATGGCCTCCCACGCGACCGCGTCACCCACGCGGCCGCGTGACCTGAAAATCGACGTCAACCGGGTGCATGGCCGAAAGTTGAGCTGGAGTTGGGCTGGACTCATGTTGGAAGCCCAAGCCTCACCACGCGAACGCATGCCCCACGCATCCGCGTCATATCCCCATGATGGCCACTCACGCGATCGCGTCGACCACGCGATCGCGTCACCCAGAATTTTGGCAAAAAGAGTTTCGAACAGAGAGTTGTGCGACCGCGAGGCTGCACTCGCGCCACTAGCACAAATCAAGTCACGCGATCGCGTGCCCCACGCGTCCGCATCGCCTAACCTTATTTGTGCACCACGCGACCGCGTCACCCACGCGACCGCGTCGCCAGCATCGCACAACCTATCCAGATTAGTGCCAATTTTCTTATCTTTTCTTCTCCGAATCCTTATTCTTTTTATCTTTTCTTAATTCTTTCTTCTTCCTTTCTTATTTTCTCTCACTTTCATTCTATTTTATTTAATTTATTTACATACTTTTATTCATTGCATATTTTTATAAAATTATTATTGGTGTTCAATTGTTCTTATTCAACTGTTACATCTTTTCTGGTATTTTCTTGGTGCTTAGTGACTTGTTTCATTCTTATTGAGTAATATTATTTAAATCAATGCCAATCTTTTATATCTATATTACTCTTGCATTGACATGAATTTATATTATCTCTCCTTCCCCATTCTCTTCTCCATTGTTGCAAATTTTTGCACCACTCGTATGCCATGTGCTTCTATTGTTTTCTCACTTGCATGTTGTAGCTACCATGTAATTGAGATCCTCATTATTTGGCATCAACCAACCCATATTTTATTTCTTTTCCTATCTTTATTTCTGGGTTACTCTTCTTCCTTTTTTCTTTCAGGATGGCCACCCGGAAGGGAACCGGAAGACGTTTACATGGGGAGACAAACAAGTCTATCAGCAAAATCCTTGGAGAAAAGCATCAGTTGGAGAAGACCCGTCCACCTGCACATCTTAGCATGCACCGAGGACGGTGCAATCTTTAAGTGTGGGGAGGTCGATACCGATCTCCATGGGTTAGTTATTTCTTGACTCAACACCAAAAATTTTTTTTTATTTTATTTGTTCGTTCATTGTTGTAATTGCATAATTGATTGCATATTTGTTTGATTTTTTGCATATTTTACTACTTGGTTAAAGTAATATTTTCTTTTTCAAGAAACCTTTTAGAGAATTTCACTAATTTGAATAAAATTTAATGTTACACTTGTTTGAAGAGATATTATACTGGAACATGGTTTAGAACTCGAACACACAAAACCCGTGAGATTTTTTAGCCTATTTGAATTGGTTGCATTTTATCAACCAAAATTTTGTTTTAGTGTGTATTTTTCTCTCTAAAATTGTAATCTTTGTCTTGCTTAATTCTATATTTCCATTATTTGATGTATGCATACACTTACATGATTGAGGCCTTTGTTTCACTGAGCTTACATACCCATATGGCCTTACCTTTTCATTATTCTTTGCAAACCAATGTTGAGCCTATTATACCCCTTTGTTCCTTACTTTAGCACATCATTAACTCTAAGCGGAAAACAATAATGTCCTTAATTTGAATCCTTAGTTAGCTTAGACTGGTGAGAGTGCTTATGATTTAAGTGTGGGAAAAGTAGGTTTGGAAATATTTGGTTTAAGAATTGGGTATTATATATCCTTATGTGAAAGAAATGTTTAGAACATGATTCATGCATTCAATATCTTAATCATATGCATTGAGAAAAATAAAAGAAAAAAAAAATATATATATATATATAAAGAGAGAAAAGAAAAGAAAGAAGAGCAATTAAGCAAAGAGGGGACAAAATGCCCCAAAGTAAGTGGTGAAAGCAATGCATATGAGTTGTACTTGAAATTAGAATGCATGAATATGTGGAAAACATGGTTAATGGATGGTTAGATATTGTATTATGATTACATGGATTGTTTAAAGTTAGGTGGAAAGTTTAAGTTAATTAAGGATTCAGATTTTAGTCCACTTGGCCAAATACAATCCTACCTTGACCCTAACCCCATTACAACCCTTAAAAGACCTCTTGATATGTGTATCTGTGCATCAAATTTGTGTTGATTGTTAGAAGAAGAGCAAGCCTTAGAAAGCAAGGTTAGTAGAGAATTGAGAGAATCGAACCTAAAACACTTGAGTGATTAGAGTGATATACACTAGCAGTGAGGGTTCGATGCTCAATTCCTTGTTCCCTGCTTTCATGAGCTATTTTCTTCTTGCAAGTCTATTTGTACTTCATTTTCATGATTTGAATTAGTGAAATCCAGTTCATATTTCCTCTTGAAAGATTTGTTTACTTTTACCTAAGTAGGTGGAAACATTCTGCATGTAGTTACATTCATAGGTTGCATTTCATACATTCTTCATTCTTTATAGCTTCTCTTGAGCTTAGCATAAAGACATGCTAATGTTTAAGTGTGGGGAGGTTGATAAACCACTATTTCATGGTTTATCTTGTGCTCAATTGAGTGGATTTTATCAACTCTTTACCCACTTATTCATACTATTTGCATGATTTTACATATGCCTTCCTAATTACGTGCTATGATTGAAAACATACTTCTTTGGACTTATAATTGCTAATATTAATCCTCTCTTATCACCATTAGATGCCTTGATATGTGTGTTAAGTGTTTTCAGATATTATAAGGCAAGAATGGCTTGGAGGATGGGAAGAAAGCATGCAAAAGTGGAAGGAATGCAAGAAGTTGGAGAAATTGCTAAGCTGTCCAGCCTGACCTCTCTGCACTCAAACGGCTATAACTTTAGCTACAAAGGTTCAAACGACGCGGTTCCAGTTGCGTTGGAAAGCTAACGTCCGGGGCTTCGATTTGATATATAATATGCTATTGTTCCCCTGACGCTAGGCAACGCGACCGCGTGATCCATGCGGCCACGTCGCAGTGACGGAAATCCAGCGTGGCAAAATTCGAAACCAGCGAATTCTGGACTGTTTTTGACCCAGTTTGCGGCCCAGAAAATACAGATTAGAGGCTATAAAAAGTGGGGGAATACATCCATTCATGAGAGGCTTTCACATTCACAGTTTGAGGAGTAGATGTAGTTTTTAGAGAGAGAGGTTCTCTCCTCTCTCTTAGGATTAGGATTTAGGATTTCTCTTAGTTTTAGGAGTAGCTCTCAATCCCAGGTTCGTTATTTTTATTTATTTTCCCAATTTAATTTATGAACCTTTCCATGTTATGATTTAAATATTTTATTTAATATAATTTGAGGTATTTCAGACTTATGATTGCTCTCTTTAATTTGTTAATGCTCTGTGTTTATCCAAGTTATTTTCATTCAAGTAGATTCTCTATTCCCTTTTGGCTTTGGTTGAATCATTGGAGACACTTGAGTTATCAAACTCATTGTTGATTGAAAATTGGATTTCTTCATCTCATTAATTCAAGTTCCAATAACTCTAGCCTTTCTCAAGGAAAGACTAGGACCTGAGGAATCAGAATTAATTCATCCACTTAACTTACCTTCATAGTTAGAGGTTAACAAGTGGGAAAAAAATCCAATTTTTATTACAATTGATAAGGATAACCAGGATAGGACTTCCAGTTATAATACCTTGCCAAGAGTTTATTTTACAGTTATTTATTTATTTTTATTGCTTTGAAAATATACCTGTGCACATTGCCCAAACTCCAAATTTCTCAAAACCCCAAATTTACAATCTCCATAACCAATAATAAGAACATACCTCCCTGTAATTCCTTGAGAAGACGACCCGAGGTTTGAATACTCGGTTATCAATTTTAAAGGGGTTTGTTACTTGTGACAACCAAAACATTTGTACGAAGGGATTTTTGTTGGTTTAGAGACTATATGTACAACGCGACTATTTTTATGACATTCTTTACTGGCAAAAATCCTAACGTCAATACTCATGTATTAATCATGTGTAAACCATATGCATTGATGTTCTTGTATATATTTTAGTTTGAAAAGAAAAAAAATAATAATAATGAAAAAATAATAAATAAATAAAAGAAATAGAAAAAAAAGAAAAAGAATTGCAATAAAAAGGGGACAAAAATTCCCCAAAGTGAAAGTTCAATAATAATCAATGCATATGTGTGGTGATCAAAAAGAGAATGCATGAGTGTGTGAAAAAGTGAAGAATGTGTAGTTAGGTTTGTTTAGAATTGTATAGGTTGTCATAGGTAAGGTGGGAAGTTTAAGTTAATCAAAGATTCTAATTTCAAGCTCGCTTGACCATATGCATCCTACCTTGACCCTAGCCCCATTACAACCTATGGGAAAGTCCTCATGATATTTGTATGCATGCATAAAGTAATTGTCGATTGTTAGATGAAAAACAAATCTTGGAAAGCATGATTAGGGGAGAATCGAGTGAATCAACCCCATACACTTGAGTGCCTAGAGCGGATACACATCCGGTGAGGGTTCGATCACTCAATTACATGTTTCCACCCATGATCATCTTTTTTTGCAAGTTTCTAAATTTTTTTTAATAATTCAATTCAATTGTGGGTTTGACTTGATTGCTATTGCTTTAGCCCTTGTGCATACATGCTTTCTTGGGAATTGATTTATTTTGACCAAGTAGATACATTCATGTAGATAGATTGCATGTAGATAGGTTGCATTTAGGTAGTTTACATTGAATAAATGTTGATACCGATACCCTTTGCTTCTTTCTTGATTTTAGCATGAGGACATGCTTAGTTTAAGTGTGGGGAGGTTTGATAAACCCCAATTTTGTGGTTTATCTTGTGCTTATTTTGGGGGATTTTATCACCTTTTCTCACATTTATCCAATGAAATAGCATGGTTTTGTAATTCTCCCTTGAATTATACTTAAGTGTAAAAACATACTTTTTAGGCCCTTAAATTGGTGATTTTAACTCACTTTAATTCCATTTGATGCCCTGATGTGTTTGTTGAGTGATTTTAGATTCATAAGGCAGTATGGGATGGAAGAAATGAGGAGAAAAGCATACAAAGTGGAGAATGCATGAGGAAACAAGAATTGGGAATGCATCGATGGGCGCACAAGCGTACAAGGCGCGCGCGCACAGAAGTGACATCGCATAGCGACGCGCACGCGTACATGACGCATACGCGCGGATGAAGAAACAGCCAATCAACGCGCACGCGCACATGGCGCATACGCGCCAATACTCGCACGTGACTCACTTAAAGGCAAAACGTTAGGGGTGATTTCTGAGCTGCCCAGGCCTAAATCCAACTTGTTTCTGAGTGTATTTCATGCAAAATTGAAGCCCAAGCAAAGGGGGAGCAATTGTTTATAGCTTAGCATCATGTAGGTTAGTTTCTAGAGAGAGAAACTCCCTCTTCTCTCTAGAATTAGGGTTCTTAGGGTTAATTTCTCTTAGATCTAAGTCCAATTTCATGTTTTCATCTTGTTTTCTTTATGATTTCTTGCTTCTACTATTTCATTCTCATGGTTTGTAGTGTTAATTTTACTTTTATGCTTCTTTCATGTTTATGAATACTCATGTTGGATTTGGTTTACATTTAATATAATTTGATGTTGATGTTTCTTTTTATTTATGAATTGAGTTGTGAATTTATTTTCCTTGGGATTGGTAGTTGGTAGATTTTATTATTCTTGCAATTTATGATGTTTACTTTTATTGCACTCTAGATGTTTGATGAAATGTTTTCTTTAGTTTTTGAGTAGTTTTCTTTACTTGGCCTAGGCTAAAGAAATTAGGTAAACTTGAGTCATTGGGTATAATGGATTTGGTGATTTGAAAACCCTTGGTGATCAATTTGATACCCATTGACACTAACCCACTACTAAGTTAATTAGTAGATAGGTTGGGACTTATGGGTTGATGTGATCAAATCTATTTGACGTACTTCAAGCTTAGGAGTAGACATTACGTACTTAAGGCTTTTGGGAAGTAGACTTAATGGGTTGGTCCCTCATAATTATCAATATTTGGTTTGTTGACAAGGATGGTGCTCCCAATTACCTATGTCTAGCCAAGAGTCTTTATCTTGCATTTCTTAATCTTTGATTTACCTTTCTTGTCATTTAATTTTCTTGCCCTTTTATAAATTCAAAACCCCTTGCATCTTCATAGCCAATAATTGACCACTTCATTGCAATTCCTTGTGAGACGACCCGGAGTCTAAATACTTTGATTAATTCTTATTGGGGTTTGTACTTGTGACAAAACCAAATTTAATTTGATTCGAGGGTTGTCTATTGCTTTGGACTATACTAACAACAGAATTATTTTGTGGAACTCCAAACCGGTAGAAATCTGCGCTACCTCCTGTAAAATCCTGCATGTCCTAGGAAACTCCTTATTGCCCTAACATTAGTAGGAAGTGGTATAATAAACCACTATTTTATGGTATATTTTGGATTGAATTGAGTGGATTTTGTCAACTATTCTCACACTTTTTCATGTAAATTGCATGTTTTTAAGTTTCCCTCCTAATTTTGTGCTATGATTGAAAATATGCTTCTTAGGCCTTAAAGTCGCTAATTTTTAATCCTCTTTTATTACCATTAATGCCATGATATGTTCGTTAAGTGATTTCAGGGATTATAAGGCAGGAATGGCTTAGAGGATAGAAAGGAAGCATGCAAAAGTGGAATGAACACAAAGAATTAAAGATTTGAGAAGCTGGTCACGATGCGTACGCATGGCTAACGCATGCGTGTGACCAAGTACAGCGTCCACATGACGCGTATGCGTGGACAGTGCTGATGCGTACGCGTGACAAGCGACACATGCCTCACTAGAGTGAAAACGCTGGAGGGCAATTTCTGAGTTGGTTTTTAGCCCAGTTTCAAGCCTATTCTGCAGATTAGAGGCTGGGAGTGAATGAGGAAAAGGAAAAGAATTCATTCATTCACACACATTATTTTTTTTATAGATGTAGAATTCTGGAGAGAGAGGCTCTCTCCTCTCTCTAGGTTTTAGGGCTCTTTAGTTTTATTTCTTTTAGATCTAGATCTTAATCTTCTTTCAATTTAGTTTTCCTTTACCTTTTTATTATTCTATTACCTTAGTTTATCTACTTCTCTTGTTAATTTCTTTTTTTGCCAATTTTAGTTCATGAACTCTTTTGTCAATTTCAATTCTCTTTTAATGCAATTTTATGTTTCATGTCTTTTTATGTTTACCTTAGTTGCTATTATTGATTTCTTGCTTTTGTTAGTTATAGCTTTCATTAATTCTTGCATTTTATGATGTTTCTCTTTATTGCATTCTATGTCTTTGATGAAATATTTCTTTTAGTTATAGTGTAGATTTTCCTCTTATTTGCTTGGGTTGGTAACTTGCGTGACCTTGAGTTGCTAATGTCCAAGTGATTGATAATTAGTGTCCATTGACACTAGTCTTCACTAATTTAATTAGTGAGTGGCTAGGACTTATGGATTGGGATTTATGAAGCTCATTTGACTTTCCTTCAATTGATAGAGGATGACTAAATGTGATTGATCCTTGCAATTATCATGTTGTGGTTAGTAACAAGGATAGTGATCCTTAACCATCAACCCTTACCAAGACCTTTTTTCCGTTTGATTTCCTTTCCTTTATTAGTTAATTGTCATTTACCTTCTTGTTATTTACATTTCTTGTCTATCATACAAAAACCCCAAAAGAAACTTTATAGCCAATAATAGAGCACTCAATTACAATTCTTAGGGAGAACGACCTGGGATTAATACTCCCGGTTATTTTGATTTGTATTATGACCATCTTTTAAATTTTGATTGGGGATAAATTGTTAGTTTGGAACTATGCTTGCAATGAAACTCCTTTGAGAAATTCTAGACCGACAATTATCTTCCGTCATGGTAATTTTTCAGTTATCTCCACTTAAGCTTTGTTAACCTCTATTCCTTTGCTTGAAATCTGGTGACCAAGAATAATACCTTTAGTTACCATAAAGTGGCATTTTTTCCAATTTAAAACAAGGTTTCTTTCTTAACACTATTTCAAGAATAAGGATAGGTGCTTAAGGCAAGAATTAAAAGAATCACCAAAAACAAAGAAGTCATCCATAAATACCTCAATAAAATTTTCAACCATGTCTAAGAAAATAGAATCATATACCTCTGAAAAATTGCTGGGGTATTATAGAGTCCAAACGGTAACCTTCGGTAAGCAAATATTCCAAAAGGACAGGTGAAAAGTATGGCCGGCCAACCTTTCAAGAATCTAATCAATGAAAGGTAAGCAGAAGTGATCCTTTCGTGTAGCATTGTTGAGCCTCCTATAGTCAATACACATGTGCCATCCTGTGATGGTTCTTGTGGGAATAAGCTCATTTTTCTCATTCTTGGTCATAATCATCCCTCGTTTCTTGGGAACCACTTGCACAGGACTTACCCATGGGCTATCAGAAATAGGGTAAATAATTCTGTCTTCCCAAAGCTTCATCACCTCTTTCTGGAACACTTCTTTCAAGGTTGGATTTAGTCACCTCTGTGGTTGCACAACTGGTTTAGCATCATCCTCAAGTAAGATCTTATGCATACACTTGGTTGGACTAATCCCCTTTAAATAACTGATGGTTCATGCAAGAGCAGTTTTATGACTCTTGAGTACCTGAATCAGCGCCTCCTCCTCTTCGTGTTTCAGAAAGGACCTAATAATCACTAGATAAATATCTTGCTCTCCCAGGAAGGCATACTTCAATGATGGAGGTAAAGGATTTAACTCAAGCTTCGGAGCCTCTTCTTTAGTGCTAGGCTTGTGGGATTTCTCCTCTTGAGGTAGTGAATCATCAGTCTCAAGCAAAGCATTCTCAGAAGGAGATTCCAAAATATCCTCAAGCTTCTTGGCTTCAAATGCCTTTTCAATCAAAGGCTCAATCATATGAACTCTCATACACCCTTTAGAGTCATCAGGGTGTTGCAGGGCCTCTAGCACATTGAGGAAAGTTTCCTCTTCATTGACCCTCAAAGTTAATTCACTCTTCTGAACATCAATAAAGGCTCTCTTGTGACTAAAAAGGGTCTTCCAAGAATAATAGAGGCATTTTTGTCCACTTCCATGTCCAATATCACAAATCAGCAGGAAAGATAAAAGGGCCTTGGTGCACGAATTTCCACACTTTATACAATTGAACCGGCAAGTGCACTGGGTCGTCCAAGTAATACCTGAGTGAGTCAGGGTCGATCCCACGAGAATTATGATTTGAAGCAAGCTATGGTTATCTTGTAGATCTTAGTCAGGCGGATAGAAAAGTTGTTTGTTTGTTTGAACGCATAAAAAGAAAATAAATAAAACGTTACTCAGTTGATGGTGAATGCTATGATAAGAAGATGGTTAAGGCTTGGAGATGCTTTAATCTTCTGGATTAATTCGGTCTTACTGTCTATTCCAATTGTGAATGATTTCTTCTATGGCAGGGTGTATGTAATCAACGCCTTTCTTACAAGATCGCCAATGCTCCTCCAGATCTGAACCCCAGGGTTAATGTCGATTCAGTCTGATTGAGGGTGAAGCTCCTTCAGTTCATTCTCTCTTGTGATCCTACTCAAAACGTCACAGACGAGGTCGAATCTTCCAGATCAGAGGATGCTGGGCCTTTGGTTCTAGCCTCTACCACAAAGACTCTAATCTCCCCATACCTCGGCTGAACTGGTGTCTTAAGAAGTCTCCAACGAAGTTGTGGATTAGCCGTCTAGAAGATGTATAATCAAACTAGCGGTTCATCATTGTCCGATGAAAGACTCACTCTGAACCACTGTAGAATGAGATAACCTTGTGCCAGTTCAACGCATTCATAATGATGAAGAACGGATATACATCTTAGAATAGAGAATCAAACACATATTGTGATAGAACAGTAGTACTTTATTGATCCATAAAACTCAGCAGAGCTCCTCCCCTCAACCTAGGATGTTTAGAAACACATACTGATAGAAAATACAATGTGGAATTCAAAAATATGGCATAAAGTCCAGAACAAGGGTGATCCTTGTCCTTTACATACTAAAATAATGACTAAGGATTACATAAGAAGGGTAAACCAGTCTTTTAGTGCTAAAATCCACTTTTGGGGCCCACTTGGTGAGTGTTTGGGCTAAGCTTGATTAAGATCCACATGCTAGGAGGCCTCTAGCACATTGAACACTGGCTAGGGGGTCCTTTATGGGCGTTGGACACTGGTCTCTTCTCCTTTGGACGTTGGACGCCAGAATAGGGCAGGAGGCTAGCGTTGAACGCCAATTTTGGGCCTTCAATTCTGAAGCAAAGCATAGACTATTATACATTTATGGAAAGCTCTTTATGTTAGCTTTCTATATCCGTTGAGAAAACTCTATTTGAGCTTCTGTAGCTCTATAAAAGCTCTTTCGAAAGCAAAGAGGTCAGATCTGGACAGCATCTGCAGTGCTTTCTCTGTCTCTGAATTAGACTTCTGCTCCAACTCCTCAATTTCAACCAGAAAATACCTGAAATTGCATACACAAATGGTGCACGAAATTGTGATGTCCAGGCTCGAACAATCCCTGGTAATGGCTCCAAAGCTTGGTGCTTTGATCTTAATTCATAATTGTCACAACTTCGATACAACTAACCAGCAAGTGCACTGGGTCGTCCAAGTAATACCTTACGTGAGTAAGGGTCGAATCCCACGGAGATTGTTGGTATGAAGCAAGCTATGGTCACCTTGTAAATCTCAGTCAGGCAGATATAAAGTGATGAAGATGTTTTCGAATAGTAAATAATAGAATAGGGATAGAGATACTTATGTAAATCATTGGTAGAAATTTCAGATAAGTGAATGGAGATGCTTTCGTTCCTCTGAACCTCTGCTTTCCTGCTATCTTCATCCAATCAGTCTTACTCCTTTCCATGGCTAGCTTTATGTGATACATCACCACTGTCAATGGCTACTTTCGGTCATCTCTCGGGAAAATGATCCAATGCCCTGTCACGGCACGGCTAATCGTCTGGAGGCATCACCCTTGTCAATGGCTTCATCTTATCCTCTCAGTGAATAATATGCTCACGCACCCTGTCACGGCACGGCTATTCATCTGTCGGTTCTCGATCATGCTGGAATAGGATTTACTATCCTTTTGCGTCTGTCACTAATGCCCTGCAATCGCGAGTTCGGAGCTCGTCACAGTCATTCAATCATTGAATCCTACTCGGAATACCACAGCCAAGGTTTAGACTTTCCGGATTCTCTTGAATGCCGCCATCATTCTAGCTTACGCCACAAAGATTCCGGTTAGGAGATCTAAGAGATATTCATTCTAGCTTAATTCATGTAGAACGGAAGTGTTTGTCAGGCACGCGTTCATAGGGGAGAAGGATGATGAGCGTCACACATAATCATCACCTTCATCACGTTCTTGGGTACGAATGGATATCTTAGAAGCGAAATAAGAAGAATTGAATAGAAAACAGTAGTACTTTGCATTAATCTTTGAGGAACAGCAGAGCTCCACACCTTAATCTATGGAGTGTAGAAACTCTACCGTTGAAAATACATAAGTGAAGGTCCAGGCATGGCCGAGATGGCCAGCCCCCTATGATCTAAGAACCAGGCGTCCAAAGATGATCCTAAGATCCTAAGATGATCAAAAGATGGTCAAAAAGACGCCTAATACAATAGTAAAAGGTCCTATTTATAATAAACTAGTCACTAGGGTTTACATGAGTAAGTAATTGATGCATAAATCC